>NC_060211.1:35420000-36630000 GCF_021130785.1 Homalodisca vitripennis | reverse complement strand
ATCTAATGCATTTCATGTAATTATTCTAAAATTATTTTCTATTAACTTGAAACTTTTGACTACGGCTTTAAATTTCCTTGCATTTCCATCATAGTTCAGCGTGTTGAAGAACACGGAGACTGTATGCACTGTATTGGTGTGTGCTAAGGCAGCGTCAGTGTAAATGATGCAACAACAGTGTTTGTGTAAAACATTCAGTGTAAACGTTCCCCTGCAGTCTTGTGACTACATTCTACTCTGAGATGTGGGAGGAATATTTTGCAGTATCTCTCCATAATATGTTGCAAATATACGTAAACTGTACTCTGTAAGCTACTGTAGCGTTTTTAATTACTTTGTATAAAATGACATAGTTCTCAAGCTCCATGTATGACCTAAACGCTATTAATTTAAGGAATGCAATCCGCAATATTCCCGCTTTCCTTATATTATTTTTTATAGTTTCGTAATACCATCCAGGTTATTTAGAAAAGTGGGTCTCATCATACAGAATTATGAAAGAGGAGAAATCGCTTAAATTGTTAAGGTATATAAGGTCTTGTTTAGAACAAAATACGTAGTAAAAGTTTTAGAAAGACTAAAATACTGTATATTTTCTCTACGGTGTACACTTGGTGTAAGTAATTATAACAATAAAACATTCAATCAAAATAATTTAAAAACATATTATTCAAAATATTATAAGAATAAAAGCAAAGTAAGTAATAAAGTATCAGGTATTGCATAACTAGCTTCGCAAGGTTAAATGCTAAATTGAAAATATATTTAGCCATATCTCATTCACAGATGTCCTGTGGACTGATGGAAATACATGAACTTATACAGAAGAAAGTTTTGTAAGGTAGTAACTCATTCTTGCCTATATAGAAATTAAGTTCAATACAAAATTTAAGGTTTACAGAAAATTTATTTTTCGAGATATCATGACACATAATACATTAATTTGTTCAGTAAGTTAGGTTTTATAAAAGTGTATTATGTAATAATAACAGTTCTGGTAAGCTAACAAGGGTACAACAACGCAAGAGTGGGCTAAAAGTATGTCAATGAATTGTAATATTAACTCCATTGTAATATTAAAGACAGTATAAACTTCTTATATTGTCGTTTCACTATACGAATTTTGGCATTAGAAAACATATGAAATTGTTCTGAGTTTTTTACAGATTAGCTGAAATTTTCTCGATATCGTGGTTAGCCAAAAGACAATTTAAAATTATTAGTTAACGCTTAGCCAATAATTATCGGGTAGCGACATTACTGGCTGAGTTTCAGCGAAGCTTTTCACTCGTGTGGCTGTAAGTTTAATTTCTGTCTGTCTCTCTTCACGATATTTCAAAGATTAACTGACTTATAGAATTGAAATTTTGCATTAAGCTTCATTAAAATATTAGCAACAGGGAGTTTGATTATGGTTCGTATCAATCCATCGAATTTTGCTGAACTTTAGTAGATACCTTTACATTAGTCTTATCGGTAAACATGATATCAGTGAAAAAATAGCAGAATAAAATAAATTTTTAAACATGCTAAGTACATTTATATAAAAGTTTTAAAATTGAAGTACTAAGACACGTATATTATTCCAACAGTATAAGGGGAAAAATATTAGAGTGAAATTTAATGGTAAAAGTTAGTGACAAGTTTTAATTTCAGCCCACTCGTGCGTTGTAGAACCCTTCATATTTCACCGGAGTTTTTATTACTCAAACACTGCTATAAATCCTAACTCATTGAAATAAATAATGTATCTTGTGGCAAGACATCTTAAAAAATATCACAAAGATTCAATGATATTTTGAATAAAACTTCATTTCTACGTAGGAAATAATGAGTTTACTGTCCCGCTTAAAAAGTATTATTTTGAAACAAAGTAACGGAAGTAGTAATGGCTTCAAAGTAAGATCAATGTGTGCGATGTGGGAATAAAAGATCTCGGATCTTTGCCAATACCTGCATCAGTTCCATCGGAAATGTTTGGCTGCCTAACACAATAACCCCTAACAAAGGCGCTGAGAGGATTTGTATGTTTGTTACATCTCGTTGTATTAAGAACGTAGATACATTACAGCACTCTGTTTATACTGTCATTCCCTCGTTTTTATATATGAAAGCGAGGGAAATTTCACAAGTATGTAAAATATTATATACTTGTGCAATATTTAATTTCACTTGGACAACAAAAATTACGTAACAAACTGTATATTTTTTATTCAACAACACTTTTTAATTACAATCTTTATTAAATTATGATGTTTAATTTCACTTTATCATTTAGCATAGTGAAATATATATATAGAATATGTACAATGTATTAGGTATTCTACAATTAAGTGAATTTAAAAATTCCAGGCATAACAATATAAAGGGCTAAGAGGCAGAAGAAGCGAGTCTAATCATTTGGAATAACTTATGCCGTTTGAACAACCACATAGCAATCATAACGAAGTAATGTGATAAAATAAGGACAATCTTATAATTTAAAGTGTCTCTTGTCGTTTGACTAACCACTCAAAAATCTTACCGAGTTAATAGAATAGGACCATTAAGTAATGTACTATGTCTATTATTCTTTGGTTATTCACTAGATTGATGCGAAAAGATAACAATATAAAATACAGAAGAACCCAATAATTTCCAATGTATCTTGTAGTTTGACTCTATATTCATTGACATATTCTCTAGCCAAATTAAATTATATACTCAATAAATGCAATAGACCCTTAAATCTATCGCTTTTCTGTAACAGAATAAGGTAATGATGCGACATAAACAGTTCAAAAAAGGTCAAAATCGTTTACGGATATTGTCTCCATTGATAAAACAATACATTAATTTTCAAGATCTGCTTTATTGTTTCTTATGCAGGTAGATTCTTGAGGTGGATTTGTCTTAACATACCCCCATGACACTGCAATCATATTATGCAAACAAAAAATCCAGAGATCTGTACCTCTCGTAAGTCAGACATCGCAACAAACAAGTTATGCGTTAACTTTATGCACACTAACACTACTATCTAACTATCTCTAAAACCAATAATTAATAAATGAAAGTCATTTAGCATTGAAACTGAACTAAATAATACTGGTAATAAGAGGTTTGCACTGACAGATCAACCACTGACAACTTACCAGAGGAAAATTTTAAATGGTGATGTTTACGTCAGAAACAATATAGCGGAGAGCCAGTGTACAGTCTTACTTTCAAAGACTGTACTCGTTACTACAACTTCCGACTAACTGAGACGTGAGGTACGGCACGTCTACCTCACCCCACTCTCTATTTCGTTATCAAACACTCCCATCTGCGATGCGCGCTTCGCTGATAGTAGCCTCTTTTCTACTGTCCAGTCCTTATCATTATTCTGGGCTACTCCTTCCACCGGTAATCCAGTTACCCCAGAATTACAATTTAATACAATCGGTACATAATAATTCACACCGATCTGGAATAAAAAAGGGACATCCCACTAATATTATAAATGCGAAAGTTTGAATGTTTGGATATTTGGATATTTGTATGTTTAGATGTTTGAAGGTTTGTCCTCTAATCACGCTGAAACGGATTGTGCTGAAATTTGGAATAGGTATAGATTTTGGTCTGAATTAACACAGAGTGCTTTTTACCACCCAGAACACGTTCATTTTACCAAATAAAGTCGAATTCATATTGAAAAATTAGTTTGTTTACATTCGAATGTTATGATATTGGAGTGTTGTACATCATTTTAGTAAATATTGAATTATTGTAAAGTGCTTAATCATTACTGTAATTCAGATTGTAAATACGAGGTTATTTAATTTTAAATTTAGATTGTGCCAATGATAAATAATCCATCTAATACTATATAAATGCTATTTATACGCTGTCATAACAACTACCTTATTGTATAGAGCTGTAAATATTTGCACATAACGTAATCTAATCTGGTTAGTTACTTTAACATTGTGTATGGGCTTTTTACTGTATTTATTGAAAATTAAATGGAGATAAAATTGCCCTAATACTTGAAGCATATACCCCTATACATATTTAGTGATCGCTAAAAGTATCAAAATCACTTAATCATCAAAATTTAACCTAAGTTAGATTCCAAAACCAACATATGAGACCATTGTTTTGGTTAGTGCAACAGCATAAATCAATTGTGGAACTGTAAATAGATTAGACCGGAGGTGAATTTAAACAAACAGAACAGACCCATATTGACCGCAGCTACTTTTTAGTTGTACGATACACTTTCGTCATTGGGATAAAAAAGGCTAACTCTTATTGTTATTGAAGCCATCGAAGAATTTCAATAAATTATCATGGAATGTGGGAGGGAAATACTAATCTTATAAATACTGTTTCACTTTACGATTTCAGGATATTTAAAATCTAAATAGAGTAGAATTAAAAAAAACATAAAAGACAAGGGGTTCCATAGAAGATTTTGAAGTTGGCCACCATATTGGAAAATGGTGGCCATCTTCAAAACATTTGTAAGTATATTCCTGAGTGGAACTTAAAATTGAGTTTAAAGTTAAAGTTTAAAGTTCCAAATTTAAAGTGTGGTGCTAAGTTGTGTAATTAAAATGTTAGCTATTGAATCACTATATATATATATTAAACATTTTTTTAATATATATATATATAGTAAAAAAATGAAATTACAGCTAATCATATGAGTGTGAATACTTTGCAGTAGCTAATTATGATTTGTTATATTAGAAATTTCTATAACTAATGTCAAATCAAATTACTCTTTATTTTCAAATATACACTGATTACAATTACATGATTATTATTATGAAAATTATCGTCACATGGGCGAGGCCTGTGCGTGACGGGTGAGCTCGTATTTACAACAATTTTAGTAGAAGACAGACTTTTTTTTATCCATACAATAAGCAAAATTCAGCTCACACAATCAGTCCCACAAAATAAAATAAAATAAAAGTTACGAAAACAAAAATATCTAAGCAAGCGGTTGTTGAACATGTTGTATATGCTGACACGACGGCACAGCAACTGAAAGTAGTAATAGTAAATGTAGTTAATAACGGTAAGTGGGAGTGAGGAGAGACTCAGCGTTATCAGAGCCGACCATCCGCAGCCAGGTAGTAATCAATCGTTTGAACAGACCAGTTGGTTCGGCCCGCAGGTCCCTTATCACTGGAGGCAAGCGCCAGTACAATGTACTCGCCACGTAGTAATGCGTTTGTCAGTTTCACAGTCATCTCGATGACAGGAGCCCGCACACCACCCCCCACAGCGGCCCTGGTAGAGTAGCTGTGAGTAGTTCGAACCGAGTACCGCCTCCCTGTGCCTATAGGTGTAGACCATCACATTCCTAATATATAACTGACGGATCGTGAGAATATCTGATTCTAGGAACAACTGATTTGATGAAAAACGTTTAGGTTTATTTAGAGCTGCCTTGAAGTATAGATTTCTGAATAACATTTAATGAATCAATGATAGTTTTGAACGCCCCTCCCCACGCTATTATTCCATACTGTAAAATAGACTGAACATATGCAAAATAGACAGTTTTTAATTCATTATAATTTAAAATTTGCCACTAACTGGTAAAACACGTATATCATTTTTCTAAGTTTAGGTTTTAAATAATTAATGTGAGGTTTCCATCTAAGTTTTTTATCAAAAATTATACCAAGATATTGTACTGGTCCACCCTCTCGATAGGCTGGCAGTGACAGGCGGTGTTAACTGAATCGCCGCACGAGTGCAGTACTAATTGCAGCTCCGCGGGTGGCTCACTCACATTCCTTAATGCGATTGGTAAAAGTTTTGTTTTACTGACGTTCACGGTTAGAATGTTAGAAAGAAACCAATTTTGTATTTGCGTTAGCTCGTTCGAGCAACCTGGTAAACTGCTTGCCAGGTTCTTCCTTTGAAAAGAATTACTGTGTCATCAGCGATCAGTTGTAACATTCCAGTAATATTTAGCTTTACTATGTTGTTTATATAAACGAGAAAGAGTAATGGACCAAGTGTACTTCCTTGAACGACGCCATAATTTACTTCCAATGGACTACTATTTCGATTATTTATTGTTACAAATTGCTTCCGATCAGTTAAATAACTTTCGAACCATTGTAATGCAATTCCTCTTACACCAACATATTGTAATTTATTAATCAACAAATTTCCTGTCAATTGAATCGAAGGCTTTAGCTAAGTCCACGAAAACTAAGAGAATTTTAAAATGTTCATTTAGTAAATGCATTATTTGTGTATTAATTTTGAAAAAGGCGTCTGAAGTATTGGTTCCCAGTCTAAAAACCAAATTGTGTAATTCCGATATTAAGTTGTTGGATTCTAAATAATTTTGAAATTGTTTTTTTACACATTTCTTCTCAAGCACTTTACCGATTACACTAAGCAAGGAGATAGGTCTATAGTTGTTCGTGTCCGATTTGCTGTTTCCCTTGTGTAACGGAATAACTTTAGCCAGTTTAAATCTTTCGGGGAAAATGCCAGAAGTTAGACAAAGATTAATTAAATGTTTGAGAGGAGGAAGAAATGTGCAATATTATTTTTTTTTAAGGTATTAGAAGGAAAATCGTCACATCCTGGAGCAGAGCCACCGCGCATCTCAGCCACGCACTTCTTCACCTGGCTGCCGGTGACCGGCTCCAACTGAAACACATGCTCAGTTCGGTACACTGCGTCATCCACAAGGGGCGGACCGACAGGCCGCGGCAACTTACTCGGCAAACTCTGCCCTACTTGTGAAAAAACAAAATCATTGAAAGATTTAGCCACGGCTACGGTCCTCCCACCCCCGGTGTCTGCCACAGTGGCGAAATTTTGAACAGGAAAAGCAGATTTTTGCTTGCGATGCACCACTTATCTCGCTAATTATCTTCCAGAACATTTTTGGATTGTTGGATGATTTTAAAACTTGTTCTTTGTAATAATTATTTTTCGTTAATTTAATTTCCCTTGAAAGATTGTTTTCTGAAATAGTTATAATAATTTTTAATGTAGTATTTAAATGGGTTGCTTTTTTAATGTCTTACTTAATTTATCTCGCTTTCGAATCGCACTAATTAGGTCTGCTGTAATCCACGGTTTTAAGTCTCTGATTGCGGTTACTCTGTCTTTTATATTTTTTTTTTGATGTTTTAAATCCTCGAAAACATCAAAAAATGCGTCACAGCACTTATTAACATCTTGCTGAACAAGAACATGTTCCCACGACTGAGTCTCCAGTAGACGGTGCAGTTCCTGTTGGTCTAGGTATGTACTCTCATATCAGTGTGAGTGCCGGCACGGGGGGCCCCACGCTCCACCGCCGGCCAACACGGCGTAGTGGTCGGTCAGGTCAGTGGTCAGTACACCCGCAGTTACGACACTATAGTCAGAGTGTTTTGATAAATATATGGTCAATGCAAGTACTAGATTGATCAGTTACTCTAGTCGGTTTGTTAATACATTCTTAAGGCCAGCTTCGTATAGTATGTTTAAATATAAGTCTTTTCTGTTGTTACTATTGTTTAAAATATCAATATTGGTATCTCCTACGAACATATGAGCCATATCTTAGAAGTAAGCGAGTAGTAGTTATGAAGTTCCTCCAAAAACAAGTCAAAGTTCACAGTCGGACTGCGGTACACCCCCTAGTACCCCCAGTGTCTACCGTCCACAGTCAAAGTCTACCTGCAGTCCAGTCGCCTCTCCCAAAGTAATCTGTTTAGTCACTCCACTCAATTCACTCCTTATATAAACAATCACACCGTCATTTCTATTCCAGTTGTTATCTGTGCTGTGTACGTCATAACCGTCCAGTGCTACCAAGGTCCTATCTCTGTCAACCCAGGCCTCCGTAAGCACAATAATATCAAATTTAACGTTCAAGCTGTAAATTAAAATTATTAAACTGTCAAAATGGAGATATGTAGCTACAAACGTCGTATCTATATTTTTATGACCATTCCCCTTTAGATTGTTTGTTAGAGTTATTTTGATTTATTGCATATTTTAAAAAGGTTTATCTTTAAAGATTCATTCTTTATATGTTTAATTAATGCTTTAATTTAATATACATTATTATTATATTTGATGGGAACGTAATTATTTGGTTCGTTTTTTTCGTGGAAGAAATTTAAATTGCGATTTCATAACAACTAGTATATGTGCCTACATATTACAATTGTCTCTTAATAACAGGAAAATTTAAATAATGTTCCTTTTACAGCCAAATATATGCCTAATATTAAATATTGTATGGTACAATGGATTTTGAATATAAACAGCAAATAGAGAAAATAAAATATAAAAAAAACTATGACATATCTCTTAACAATTTTTGAAAAAAAAAAATTTAGAATTGCCTGAAAAATTTAGTATGTTTTAAATTGCCTTTAAAAAAATGGAAACATCTCCTTGTTTTTCATACCTGCCAAATTTAAAAGAATAACATTGAAACGAAGATTTATAATTTTTTTTATTAATGAATTGTTCTTACTTTACAGAGTCATCTGTATGATGGTGGAGGTTAAAAACTGTGAAAACTATCTGCACACTTTCTTTCTCCTCTATGGAAGTGATACAAAGTTTATTACTTACTAAATCAAATTTAGTTATAAAATATATAATTTTAATCATAGCGTTAAATATTATTTAGTAAGTCTACTTAATAATTACGTATCCTGTAAAGAATACTAGTAATGTATTTGTAATATTTATAATTTACGTTACATTCAAATGGTAATATTTAAGGTTATATTCTTTTTTACCTTAAATCGACAAAACATTATTTTAATCTACAGTTATAGAAGCATACAGGTGTATGCATACCTTTTTAATAAGCTTTAAATCAATTTTATTTTAACAACTAGCATTTTATAAAACACTAATAAAAATATTAAAATATTCACAGAATAATTATAAATAAATTATAGCGATTAGTTAGTTTACTATTTGATTTGTATTGGCAGAATAAATTTCCTTAGAAATAACAGAAATCCTAACTAAATAGTTAAGGTAAATTTTACATGTCCTACTAATCACTTACCTGACGCGTTTCATATAATTAGAATAAAATTCTTTCTGTTAACTTTAAACTTTTGACTACGGCTATAAATTTCCCTCTATTTTCATAGTCCAGCGTGTTGAAGAACACAGAGCTTGTATTCACTGTATTGTCGGTGTCTTCTAGGGCAGTGTCAGTGTAAATGATGCAACAACAGTCTCTGTGTGTAAAACATTCAGTGTAAACGTTCCCCTGCAGTCTTGTGGGAGGAACATTCCCTCATTCATAACATTCCCTCTGATATGTGGGAGGAATATTTTACTGCATCTCTCTATGCTGTTGTAGCGTAGTAAATACCACGTATAAATTTACAGATTTCTTCATTAAACAGTTCCATAACCTCCATGGGTGTTCTAAACACTATCATTTAAGGTGTGCAATCTGCACTATATTTATAATATATATAATTTAAAATGTAATAAAAACATTATTCTCCTTTCTTATATTATTTGGTATAGTTTCATAATTTTATCCAGGCTATTTATAAAAATGTGTATCATTATACAGAATTTACAAAGGAGAGAATTTTCTAAAATTATTAAGTTATAAAAAGTATTGTTTACAGCAAAAGGCGTAGTAAAAGTTTTATAACCACTAAAATACTGTATATTTGCTCCACGGTGTATACTTGGTATAGATATTAATAACAATAAAACACTCAATTTTTGAAAAATATTATTCTAAATTTTAAAAGAATAAAGATAATGTAGGTAATACGGTATTACATGTTGCGTAACTGGAATTGCAAGGTTGCATGCAAAATGAAATTTTACAGCAGTCTTAATAATTACAGTTCTGCTAAGTTAACGAGGGTACAACAACTCAAGAGTGGGCTAAAATAATGTTGACGAATTGTAATATTGACTCCAGTCTATTATATTGTCGTTTCACTATACGAATTTCGGCTTTAGAAAACATATGTAATTGTTCTGAGTTTTTTACAGATTTCTGAAATTTTCTCGATATCATAGTTAGCCAAAAGATTATTTGAAATTATAATTATTCGTTAACGCTCAGCCATTAACTATCGGGTAACTTGTACCCAAATCATTGTTCCAATTATAAAGATGAATAAAATTTTCATGCAAGACTTCAAATCTACAGATTAGATTGTGTTCGAGATAGGTAGACGGTAAGAAAGACAGTCCAACAGACAGAAATGAAAATTTTCTTTTTCCTCAATTGGTAGGTTTCGCTAACGGTCACCAAACAATTTCAATACTTAAGATGTATTATTCCACTGCGTTGGTTCATGGCAATATGTCTTATAGGAAGCAGATTATTACATAATTGACAACTTACTGGCTATATTAGTTATATAATTGATTTGTTATATATCAGAATGTGTCGTATCATAGTTAAGGAATTTGGTGAATACCATAAGCTATTAAAAATATGTATTCGTAAACATTTCAGTTATACCATACTTTATTAAAATTATAATTAGACGTTATTCGTTGATACTTAATATGGATCTGCAACCTCATTTAATTTTATGTGATTTCGTACCGCTTATTAAGTACGATATCAGAAAGAAACAGTTTGTTGCCACCATTATTAATATATTGTTTCTACAGTTCGATTGCACTAAATGATAAAGTGCAAGAAAGGGGTCTTTCATTGAAGGTAATGGTGATTAAATCGTGTGTATTGTACCTGAGAAAAAGAATTCAGTTAGAATGGATATCTGCCATAATCCAGCTGAGCAAAGACGTTGAGTCTCTCTCTAAAAATATCTTGTCAAGGCCTCGTTATAATCACATCACGACCCGCCTTGAATACATCATCCCTTCCTGAAATGGGTTTTGATTCACTAAGCATCATTTGCAGACCTTTCGCCTTTCAGGAAAACACTTTTAAATATGTTAAATATCTTCTTGGTATCTTTCATCAATGCAATGGAAACCGTTAAAGAATGAAGACTAAACAGTGAATTTTAAGGTTTAGAACTTATTTAAATTATAAATAATGTATGATCCTGGAAAATAAAAACAAAATACCTCTAAAACATATGCTTGGACATTAATACATGTTTTTATTGTAATATATTAAAAAAACTGAGTTTAGACCAAATCCATCAATAGAAAACGGTGTCTTTAAATAATGTGTAGATGTATATATATGTATATATATATATTATATATATATATATATATATATATATATATATATATACAACATTATTACATTCATACAAGTATTACACAAGCAAATGTTTTAATAAGTATGATGGTTCAAAACTGCACGCCTTTATTGATTAAATTGTATTTGTTGTTATCATTTACCAATTAAAATTAATGTATGAGTATAATTAATACAAGATTGATATTTGAGTCCAATACATAATACACAAAAAATGCATATTCGGAAAACGATCCCATTAGATAAAATTGCCTTAATTACTCGTACATTCACATAAACGAGATTAGTACCTACTCATTTGAATTTCATAGTAAAAGGGTTATTTTTTAAATGATTTAAAACCAAGTTTGGTGAAATTCACCTCTGTTAAAAAGTCATTATCTATGGTTGCAAAAAAGGACAAAATAAATGAGTTACCTGCATATGGTTTATGTTACCTACATCTTTTTGGTTTTCAATAAAAATTAAAAATTGTTCACGTAGTTATAGCAATGTTTTTAAAGTCCTTAATCGCATAAATATTGTCTTTAAATACTGTCACTGCACTAAATCTCTTGCAGTAACAACCATCATAATTGAAATAGATTTTTTCATGTAGAAATGAAGCTTAATGCAAGGTTTCACGTCAATACGTCAATTAGTATGATTAGCAAAACTGCAATTGTATTCAGCCCATTTAATTTTATAGTGAACTACTGACAGACACATACAGGGACACAGACAATTAATGTGTAAATCCCACCAGCAGACACAAGAGAAATTAAATGCCTACTGAGTAAATTAAGTTTATCAAAATTAAAAGTTTGGAACCCATTCTTGTGCATCTAGAAGTTAATTTTCATTCCAAATGCAAAGTTCAGGGATAAAATATTTTTCTAGATATCTTATCACGTGATATGGCCATATTTTTCATTAAGTTAGGTTTTATAAGGTTTTACACCAGTACTGAAATAATACAATTCCTGGTAAGCCAGAGAGGGTAGTACAAAGCAAAACTGCGCTAAAGTCAAATATTGTCATCGAAATTTAACATTGATTCCAGTTTATTATATTTTCCTTTTACTCTATGAGTAAAATCGTCACAGATTTAATCACATATACGTGTACGTAATCCATTTACAAAATTAATGTAAACTTTTCTCGTTGCAATTTTATCGTTGTAATAATGATGTTATTCTAGATCAAACAGTGATAAACATTGACTGCTAAGCGTTATTAAATTAATACGATACGTAAAAGTAAGTAAATATTTAGCTAACTGAATTATCTACAGTCCAAATAGATGTCAATATGAGACAAAACTATTATTTGAAAAATCCTTTACTTTATAATTTTCCTTACCTCCCTACCAGACGTTATTACACAGCTGATAATAATTAAAAATATAACTGTTATAACCCTAGTATGTATTTGCTGACATACGAGCTGTGCACGATATCAGTTGAAAAATATGGTTTTTGGTACAATGTTGCATTGATATTGTACTCAGATCCACTTTATTTGTAACAGAGAGCAAATGCAAAACATTTTACGTAAGGGAAGAAGATTAAATCAGTTTTAGTTCGATGAGGTAAAAGGGTAGACGTAAAGTTTTCGAGTCTATTTTTCATCACTTTACAACGGCCAGAAAGTTTCCGTACTTCACTCAACAAAATACAAGTTGTAATTTTGCTTCTATTCTTTTTAGCTTGAATATGTTAGGCTCGTTTAGTCTTTTAACACTTAGGTTTTTGTGAGATAGTCTTTGATGTTTTTTTATTTGTAGAGTTCATCAGTGATACGACCTATTTGAGGATAATGTAGGTGTAAGAGGTCAGGGGCACACTATTGGCAATAAAGATAAATAGTTAGTTTATATTTGGATGTATTCGATTACAAAGTTAGATGCACTTGGGTTGTAAGCACTTTTGGAACTGCAGTCCCACAATTTTACATTTTTAAAGTGCTGATAATATTTCTGTTACAAATTCGAGAGTACAGTGAAGTTATGTACTCAATTAAAAATTCAGCTGTTATGAAAATTTCAGATTCGAAAGTATACATTGTAAGAATCTGAATAACTAAGTCCAACTTTTGACGCCCATTCAATTATTTATAATTATTCTGATCTAGTAATGAAGCTATATACCCGTATATATATTGTGACGTGTCTTTTCTCAACACAACCATTTACTGTTAAGAATGACACGTATCGCATACCCTAGATGAGCCCAATCAAGCGGGGATTCGATCCAGGGGTCTAAATTTCATTCTTTTGGATTATGTATGGCAGTTGGGTTCAGATATATTGCTATCACCTAAGGTGGTGGTAACGTTGAAGCATTTAGTAAATCATCATTACCCAACTGGGCCTTGAACAAATTAAGAATTTGAAATAAAATGATGTCGATAAATAAGATATTTACTATCATCAATTAAAGAAAACACAAAAGTGTAACTACCTAGATCTCTATCTAAATCAAAGCTACCTCAAATCGCAACACACTGTATGCTATGTAAAATAGTATGAGCAAAAGTAAAATCAACACTAAGAACAATATATAATGTTTAGTCACTATCGTATTTTACAAATATTAAGTAAGAAAAGTGTAAGAGAAATAATAATAGACCCAGAACAATAATCTATTTGTTAGGTCCGTATTGCACGAACATAGATTAAGTAAGATAGTAAGTAAAGTAAAGAACCAATAATACTGATAAACAATTTAAAGGTTAGGTCCGTATTGCACGAACATAGATTAAGTAAGATAGTAAGTAAAGTAAAGAACCAATAACCAATTTAAAGGTTAGGTCCGTATTGCACGAACATAGAGTAAGTAAGATAGTAAGAGTAAAGTAAAAAGAACTAATAATACACAAATTTAAAGGTTAGGTCCGTATTGCACGAACATAGGTTAAGTAAGATATTAAGTAAAGTAAAGAACCAATAACCAATTTAAAGTTTAGGTCCGTATTTCACGAACATAGATTAAGTAAGATAGTAAGTAAAGTAAAGAACCAATAATACCGATAAACAATTTAAAGGTTAGGTCCGTATTGCACGAACATAGATTAAGTAGTAAGATAGTAAGTAAAGTAAAGAAGAACCACTAATCCTAAATTTAAAGGTTAAGGTCCGTATTGCACGAACATAGATTAAGTAAGATAAGTAAGTAAAGTAAAGAGCCAATAATACCAATAACCAATTTAAAGGTTAGGTCCGTATTGCACGAACATAGATTAAATAAGATAGTAAGTTAAGTAAAGAACCAATAATACCAAATAAACAGTTTAAAGGTTAGGTCCGTATCGCACGAACATAGATTAAGTAGATAGTAAGTAAAGTAAAGAGCTAATAATACCAATAACCAATAACCATTTTTAAATGTTAGGTCCGTATTGCACGAACACAGATTAAGTAAGATAGTAAGTAAAGTAAAGAACCAATAATACCAATAAACAATTTAAAGGTTAGGTCCGTATTGCACGAACATAGATTAAGTAAGATACTAAGTAAAGTAAAGAACCAGTAATACCAATAACTCATCATAACCAATTTAAAGGGTTAGGTCCGTATTGCACGAACATAGATTAAGTAAGATAGTAAGTAAAGTAAAGAACCACTAACACCAAATTTAAAGGTTAGGTCCGTATTACACGAACATAGATTAAGTAAGAGAGTAAGTAAAGTAAAGAGCCAATAATACCAATAACCAATTTATAGGTTAGATCCGTATTGCACGAACATAGGTTAAGTATGATAGTAAGTAAAGTAAAGAACCACTTTTACATTTACCACTTACATTTAAAGGTTAGGTCCGTATTTCACGAACATAGATTAAGTAAAGAAAGTAAGTAAAGGAAAAGAATACCAAGAATAATACGTTATAAGTAAATTGCGTGTGGCACAACATATAAAAACGATACAGAATATTAATTAAAGGTTAATTATGTATAGTATAGTAATTGAAGTAATATATTACCAATACAAGAAGAAATCGTTACGTCCGTATCTCACGAACAAGTCGGCAGGAGTGAGGTTAAGATCGCAGCGCAGTGTACGTCTTATCGTCGTGATAGAATGGTGTGTAGAATGACCTCTCGCTCCTCTGCTGGCCGGTCCGTCTGACGAGTTTGCGTTGTAGCGCATGCGCGACTTATCGTTCATGCCGCAACCCGTCAAGCGGCGAACATGTCGTGGCACGATAGCTGAGGCGAACTTGTTTCATCTCGATCCCGTTAATTCTTTGTTGACGGGAAAACTAATCCCACAATAAATCTTGAATGGACGACCCAAGATAATAAAAAAAATGCACTGTACTTTTTAGTACCTCACAATATGTTTGTAGTTTTTTACTTTACATTTATATATTTTTTGTATTTTTTATTATATTGTTTTGGTTTTTATATGTATGCTTGAGTTATTATTGTAATTATATTAGTATTAATATACAGCACGATATATCATGGATAATACGAGCTGAATTGTGTTACGCATTAAGGAAACTATAATACAATAAACAATTAAAAAATGCAGCATTATAAATATTTTATTTGTAAGTTTTAATGCTTTCTAAAAATAATAATTGTTAAGAACAATTTACAGATATTTTATAAATTAAATTTCAATTAAAAAATTATATTATGTAGCCCAATATATCACCTAAAATAGTTATGAATAAAACATATTATAAGCGTATAACAATTGGATAATATTTATTCATAATATATATTAAAACAAATATTTATTAATAAATACAACGTTTCATAACTTAAATTATTCAAAATTTATTGTCCTATTGTGATTATCCTTTCCAAAGTGTTTAATGGTAAACAGCTTATTATATTCTTGTTAATTTATAGACTTTATTCAGTTATATATTTTGCTGTGTTGGTGGGCAATGGTTGTAGCACAATACAAGGTAAACACTATAATAAATTTTGAAGTACAATAATAATGTACTTTGCCAATAAATAGTAATACATAACATGTTGTTATTACGAGTATAACGTTACGTTCTTTATGGTTCCTTAACAATAAATTGCAACTTCATCTCAGTTTATCTGACTTCGTACCACTTACAAAATACGATTTAGGAAGAAAAATGTTTGTTACCACCATGTACAGTAACTGTACAGCTTGACTAAAATATATTATAACATCAAATAGTAATACAATTCATTTGTGTTGGAAATGGTGCAAATAAATACATGAAAGGAGTTGCAGTAAATTTGGAGTATTAAATGAATCAGTGTCAAGTTTGACTCAGAATAAGAACACAGTTAGTAAGGATATCTGACATAAGGTGAGCTAAGGCGACATTTCAGAAATAAGTCTCTTTGGACTAAAATATCTTGTCTGAATCTCGGTATAATCACATCATGACGGGTCTTGAATACATTATACCTTTTGAGAGTGATCTTGATTTACTAACCTTAATGATCTGTCCATTCAAGGCTTCTCTCCTTTCAGGAAAACACTTTTAGTTATGCATAGTTAAAAAAACCTTCTTTATCTTTCTTAGAAGGTTATAAAGTCATTTAACGCCGTAGATTAAATAGTGAGTTCATTTTTTTAAATTTAAAAAGTTCGAGAAATAAAAAATAATCGTTTTGAAGAAATTAAATAAAAGTTACAAACTTATGACAAACAATATTTCTGTAAATATTCAAAAATCAATTTCGAATAGAAGTAATCTATAGAAACTTGTGTTGTTAATTAATAATGTTTCTATATAGCTCCACTATAAAAGTATTACTCATACAAGCATTAAACAGACAAATATTTTAATGGCTAAGAAATTTGAAGACGACATGGCTTCATTGATCCTCTTTATTTGTTGCGAGGATATACAAATTGTTTAATTAACGCTTATATAATTAATACAATATTGATAGTTATGGTCAATACATAATGCACTATTCTGAACATGATCTCATTCTATATTACGGTGTTAATTACATGTACATTAAATAGATTTCTAATACATTACTAATGTGTACTTGATAGTAAAAATGGTGTAGTTTAAAATTATTTGAATGTATTAAACTGTATGTTATAAGGCTTTGCCTACGGTTCAAATAAATTAAATGCATGATTTACCTACTTATTTTATTTTATATTTTGTAATACATAATTAACATCTAAAACATGGATATGGATTTATTACATATTATTAGCTTCAAATAAGAAACAACAGTACTCTTCATAAAGTTATAGCTATGTTTTGAAATGCCTCCATCACATAAAATTAGTCTCTGAATACCATATGAGACCCCCACGTTTGTTGTTTTTACAGTTTATTATTACTTTCAAATATTCGTGTTATATCACGAAAGGTAGTAATACTTTTGCAAGCGTTACATTTGACCAGGGTTTGTTTGGAATCGTATGGAGTTTCGTGTCTAACAACGAACGTTAATAGCTGCAGTAATTTGATCTAAAAATATTCACTTATGCATCCCACGGTATAGTACATTGTGTTATTATTACTCGATCTCTGTAATGCTATATCTCCGGTCACAAATCAGAGGATCAATTTGTAATACTCTCCTGCACCTTCTTGTATGTCAGAAGTATGAGATAAATAAAAGGATACTATTGTAATACTTCCAGATTGACAGCTTTATTGTACCTTTTTCCTTTTGAATTGAGCATGTCTATACAGTTTTGTGTTTATAGTTTTGTATGTTATCCCAAATAATGTGTTACTTATATCTTGCCA
Organism: Homalodisca vitripennis; assembly: GCF_021130785.1. Taxonomy (NCBI): domain Eukaryota; kingdom Metazoa; phylum Arthropoda; class Insecta; order Hemiptera; family Cicadellidae; genus Homalodisca; species Homalodisca vitripennis. The sequence goes on along the minus strand of NC_060211.1, from coordinate 36,612,105 downwards.
GGATGTGAACGTTAATTGGAGGTATTCAAACAGCAGGGTAGTGATATACTCGTATTTGGAAAGTATATAGAGCAAGTTTCAATACATTTTCTTTTTAACGATGAGACAAACTATTACACCAGAACTTTTTAATATATAGAAATATACATCTCACTAACAAAGATAATTGCTATAAGTTTTTTTTTTATTTTTTAGCCTATCTAGCCTTGCATTCGTCATGCTAAAGCAATTATAACAATACTCTGTATTTTAATGATATAAAACAATATTCTATATTCCTTGTTTAGAAGCATTAAAAATTATTAAAAGGCTTTAAAATTATATACCAAGCAGTGAAGGAAAATACAGGGTGCGACAAGACTAAATACACCCCTATAACAGTCTAACAGTTCTGGGAATCCTAATAGAAACTAAAGACAGTCCATAACAGATAACACTATGATTCCGTACGCCATTAGAGTTTGACGGAGGTATGTTACCTTTACCCTACCCTGATGAGTATATTTGAAATAAATAATATTTACTAAAAAAAATCATCCTTCATTGAGAATGACGCAGAATGACTTGTAACCCTTTCTGTCTGTACAAGTTATACCCAAACTCTAGAAAGTATATTTTGCGAGAAGCGCCATTGTCAGCATAGCTCCAAAAGTTACAGCCCCGCACGCAGACGTCAGATCAGACGACATTATGACTTCTAGCACCGTTCGGCAATTGATAGAAATGGTTATAAAATAATAATAATGGGCAGTTGGCCTATTTTTAGCCCATCCTGTTGATTTAATCTTATGTCAAGATGAAACGTAATTATAAATAATTAAGTGATTGTGTGTCTGAGTAGTTCAATATAGTTTAAGTATTACAACGTGTTACATTTTCAGTTACAAAAACCCACACACCATTAGTTACTCCGTCACATTGTCTGACAGTTATCTAATAACAAATTAAGGAGACGTGTAGCTCGAAACTTAGTATCCTAACATCACACAATTAATTGTTAGAGCTTTACTGGTATATATCAGGAAACAATCGAGGTAAGACTTGATATTTTGAATGAAGCTTCCTTTATATGTAGGTATCTTTCAATAACAGCGCATGTGACACCTTGTGATTTGGTTGACCATTAGTCAATACAATTGCATTGTTCTTGTGGGTAACCATGACAACTAAAGGAAGTTTTTTTAAAATGATTGTTTTAAAATAATTGTGTATAACCATAATGGAATTTTAATATCTGCCATAGTAACACATTTAGCCATATAATGCTCACCAAAATCTCATAGTATTACATCCAACATCATCAAACATGATTTTGATTGTGTATAAATTAATCTTTTAGTCAAATTTCAGGTCAATATGTCAAATATTTCTCGGGATATCGCTAAACACTCAGTCAAATAAAAAGGAAAATTATGTCATTTAAAACGAAGTGGGGTCCAACGTGTTAGAAAAAACTTAAACATCTGAATTTTAGCAGAACTATATGGGAATAACGTATGATATTAAAATTTTTGGAATGATTACGAGAAAATAGTGAAATAGTATAGGATATATTTAGGGCCGTCGTCAATGTGCCAGATATGTTATTTTATATTTTAAGTAAGTAAGACGCATTTTAGTTAGGAATATTTAGTTACACAATTTTCCGGGATTCCACTGAGTTGGATCCCAGAACTTGTTGCACCGAATCCTCAGAGTGTAACCACTATAGACTGAATATTATATCGACAATCCAGGATCTTATTTCCCTTAACACTTATTTTTTGAAAATTAAGTAATCAAAGTGAAATAATTGTGTTTTAAACATTCGTGTTGTAGTATAAGTACGTAGTAAAGTTTATATGTTTTCAAGTTGATCTCAGTTTAAAGCATAAAGTATACACGCATTTATCTTTAAACAATAAACTGAAATCTAAAACTGTCTAAAATAAAATAATGTTATGTTAAACATCAACCTAAACCTTAGAGCAATCTAACAAAGTCCAATAAATATTACCATAAAAGGTTAGTTTTATTACTTTGAAACCTCAAAGTATGATTTTATCCCAAAAAAACTCTTAAAATCAGAGAATAGTGTAATGATACGCTAATTTTAAATGAATTCTGGATGAGTCCTCCCATGTAAAACTGTCTCGTTGTTCTAATTAATTAACATCACTGCCCCTGCATAGTCTGGCTTTTTGCATTTAACATTCCGTATTAAAATGGATTAAACTACGCTGTGTTGTACATTCAATTCGTAATTATTGGTAAAGATAGAGCTAGTTGTTTTAGAAACTAACAGTCAATACTACGAGGTATTTATCAGCTGAATTTGCGGCTAAGCTACTCTACATTATTTAACTTGAAGACTGAATGCCTGGTAGTGACTTCAAGTACACCACTATGAATGCCTCTATATTCAGATAATCCGGGTTCCGAGAGCCAATTTGACAATAAGGACGGAACTTGGTTTTTATTGAAATTGATGGAGAGATTGTTTTCAGGAAGCAAACTGAGTGTCAGCCGCACTATTTTTGGTGAAGGTCAAATATTACTTGCTTATATTGGATCATATTTCTAAAAGTTTTAAAGACTTAAAACCTAACCTCAGACATGTAAATTAATAAAATAATGTTAAATCAGCTTCTGCTAACCTTTACTTACATTGACTTTCAGTTTCGTAAATATTTACTTGTATAACTGCAAAATAACTATTATGTAAGTATACGCTGATCTCTGTTTTAAGTGTATCAAGCTATAGTAATGTATTATGAGATATAATTAAAGTTTCATATTTAAAACTCTTTCGATGATCTCAAGTTGAAAAATGTATCAAAACTAGCATGGGTGGCTATCGAGTTATTTTTATAAAAAGTGTTTCTATTGATTATGAGCAAAACCACCAGGATGTGTATATATACAGCAAAAATTGCCCATGAACTATTGTAAGGTCCATATTGTTCGGAAAATCACCTGACTAAGGAAAGCCAATAGTCGCTTTGGCTGATTAAGCTATTGAGAAAACACTAAAAGCTTTAATTACTGTTCAACAACTGTTTCATAGGACAATAATCATAATAAACCAGATAAATCGTTTCCTTATATAAACCTCATATCCTATACCCATTTAAATTAACGAAGTATACTCTTGGTTGGAAAGCAAAATTACAATGGTGACAACACGTATATTAACATTATTAGCTTAACAGTTGCAAGGTATTGAGATAGACTGGCTTTACTGCCAGAGATAATGCTAAACGTTTACTGTATTCTATTGCAATAATCCTTAGTTAACGTGACTCAGCGATGTACCGAAAACACGGAACGTAACTTCCACCAGTAGAAGTACAACCACTGTAGTAGCTACTTCCGGTGATATATTTCCATAAATATACAACTACAATAAAACTAACAACATTCTCACATGTGTTTAGAATGTTTTATAATTCAAGGTGACATATGTAAGTAATGTGGATTATATAATATTATATATAAAGAACACAAAGTATTGCGGTAGATCCTTTCCGATATTACTTGGTTCTTACGAAGTGAATAAATATGTAAACTAATTTATAAAGTTTTATAATAAATAAATACGAAAGTATAAAATTTTTTACTGTAGCTGATTGTAATTTTATAGTTTTCGTTCTAAGAAAATTCTTTTTAACTCAAATCCTTTGTACAACTATGCAATCTTTTAATTTATAAGGTTTAGATTGAGATAAATAGTAAACATTCTAGTGTACACTATTGTAAATTGTAAATAAAGATGAAATGAGAGTTTAGAAATTATTTCATATGTTACACCTTCATAATGAGTTCATACATTTGTGAATCTCTTAGATGGAGTATAAATAGATGATATATAGAGTCTACTATAAAATATTATTAAATTTATTGGACCTGTATATGTTAAAATACATGTATACATATATTTATTAAAATATGTAAAACAATGTAAATTAAGATATGAATTTACGTATATTACTTTGCTAACTGTCATTTATATAGTTTCTGAAATAATTTATAATAGACTCAAACGTAAAGTTGGTTGTCCTATATTAGTAAAATTTTGCTCAGATAAATGTGCACACAAAGTACTATCAAGTACAGTTGAATTCCTACGAATAATTCGCTGTTGAAAATTGCTTAAAAGCAATGCAGCGAACACGGACATCTGCTACATTTGAACTGAGCAAAGGCGACATTTCATGTCAGAGAGTACGGTGAGACGTTGAGTCTTTGAAAATATCCTGTCAAGACCTCGTTATAATCGCGTCATCACGAGTCCTGAATACAGTATCCTTTCTTCAGAAGGGTTTTATTCACTGATCTTAACGATTTATCCATTAGAGACTAGTAAGGTTTGTACAAATTTGGCCTTGACACCATTTTATAGGAATTCTGTCAAACATAACTGAATAACCTTATTTACGAGTACTTTATAGAGAACAATTACTTATTTTACAATTACTAAAACATTCTTTATAATTTGCAACCGTATTGTATATAGAACATTAAAGAATTATTTTAAACCCTACTCATGATACTCATATTTGGATATATTGTAGAGACTGTGTAATGTTGTAGTTTATAATTCAGCGTATCTAAATAAGTTAATGAAAAAGTGTATTGGTATGCCGGAAATGTTTTGTTTCATCAATAACCACTATTTAGTGTGTTGGAAAAGTTTATTTACATTTAAAATGTTTTAATAAAATGCAATGCAATATTCAATATTTAATATTAACCTTCATGCCTATACAAGTAGGTATTTTATCATACAGCATTACACAAAATTTATTCCAGCTTATAAAATAATTTTGTATACAAATATTATTGTATTAAATCAAAACTGTGAGTGAGGGATTAAACTAAAAGTTTTTAGGGAATTTGAAAAATTTTAATATTTCTTGTTTTGATGTATTGAATCACCCATGCGACATGTATACTAGAATGTAGGATACTAGAATATTGTAGAGACTACGTCACACTGTATTCACAGGTAAGAAACGATAACAGGAAGTTGTCCAATTGAACATTAGGACTTGTAGTAGAGAAGTTGCCTGAGTCTTTAGGTATATATTTTGTAATTTGCAGCCTTCGTCTGACTGCACTTATAAAGTAAACTACTATCTAAACTTTCTAGCGTTGCTACATACCGAGCAAGTAGTTGTGGTAATGATTATATATTAAAATACAAGTGAATTTCTCAATTCACCTTCTACAGTTGCCATTCGATTTGAAGTACACACCAACAATGCTGAATGCAGACATTTAGAATATACAAGCATCTTCTTCCAGAGTATTTGTGGGAGTTTGGCATGCAGAAATTCGTTGACCCATTTGTGCACTATATCTAAAACTTTTGTTGAACTTACTTCAGAGAAACGAATTCAAAGCAAAAGCACTAGTAATCAGCATTACTGTTTAAATATTACACTTCGCATCCTTGGCTATGGTAAATTTTCTGGTCTGTGGCAAACTACGTGTAACTTTGGCTGTAATTTCAAGTATAATTTCAGTTTTAAATTTATCAAGAAGCATACATAGATTTTGTATAAAATTAAAATATTTTACTAATAAAAAAGTTTCGTCACAATCAAAGACTATAAGAATACTGCTTCATTATAAAGAATACTTGCTCAAAGAAGGGGAGTTTATAATAGAAACGAAAACGATACGGTTAATAAGTTTTGTTTATTACAAGCAATTATTTACATAAATGAACATCAGGCAAGCACATTAAACTGCGTTAATGCATTGAATAGACTTTTGAACAAAATATAATCCTAACGGAACTTAACCTACCCTACACTAACCTAACCTTATCCAATCTAACCTAACCTAACCTTACATTACCTAGCGTTCATCGATCAACCATCATGTTATTTTGATCATTGATATTACACAAAATCATATCAGTACAGTAACGTATAGAAAAAGGGATGTAGGCTAATCAAGACTCAAACTCCATTCATAGTCAGATGATTATTTATAAGCAATGTAGCTGTAATAGAAGCTTACTTCCGATTGTAGAGCGAAGGAGAAATCAATTTCTAGCTAAGCCCCGTGCCTATATATGTCTCAAACTTTCCACAATAAATTGACCGAACCTCTCTCCCTTTTGTTTTGATGTAAATATCTTGTTTAAAAACTCTACGACACATAAATGGAATATACTCTTCAATATTAGCTTGTAATAATATCTATATAAAGGAATCCATCGTGTTGCGAGTTGATGTTATAAGTGTGGTGTGAATTACGTAGGATGTGGCAAATATAATTTTAATATAGTCCCTTTTCATATAAAAATCTGTCTAATTAAATAGTTTCTAATTGATATAACATATACAATTCATGAATCCCTTGTTTGAGTTACATGATAATGGATAACGATGAAAAATATTTGATCCGTCCAAATTAAATACTGTGTAACTCTTTTTAATTGTCAATGTAGATATTCTTGGCCTTCTGTTGTATTTTTAGCTAATCTTATCTTTAGAAATATACTTATTTTTAAATTATATTCCTTATAACTTAAAATCACACTACTTAAATAATGTTAGGCAGACACATCAAAAAATATTTCATAATTATAAATCATTCAATTCATGAATTACTTTATTTGAGTTAAATAATAATTGTTAACGATTAAAAATATTTGATACGTTCAAATAAAATATTCTGTAACACATTGGAGTAGTCAGTGCTTATATTTTCGAACTTTGGTTATAAATTCGCCACTTAAGTCTTGTTTAATATCGGGATTTATCTTTAGAAATATGTCTATTTTTAAATTACGAATTGCATTACTTATAACTTAAAATCAAACTACTTAAATAATTTTAGGCAGACAGATCCAAAAATATGTAATTTTACTGCATTTGTTATATATTATTTTTATCAGTAGTTTTATTCATGTACTACAAATGATATAATCAAAAAAGTTCATAGAGTTTTATATTTTAAAAATAATAGTTACGATAAAGTTATTTCAATCGATTCTTGACTAATTTTTTAATGATCACACGTTTGTACTTATGAGAATGCTTCATTTAATTAAATACGTGGTATATTTTGAAAATATAAATATAGCAATTATTTTTATTATATAGTCAGTATTAGCTACTGTAAATAGTGAACGAAATACACCAGTACTAACATTTTTGTACTTCCTTTATTTATTATAAAAGTATTAGGATTTTGTGATGAAAATATAATCATGTATAAAACAGATAAGTTAAATGTTTGGTTTCGGATTGCAAAAAAAGATTATAATGGGATGCAATGAATATGTCCATATAAGTAGTCAATTTTTTTTTAATTCTTTGAGCAGCAAATACAACTAGCCCAACCATTTTATCCTCATCTCATATAGAAACTTATAAAGAGCTCAAAGAGTAAAAATAGACGTAATCTGAAAACAGTTAGGCTATGTCACATGTAGTAAGAAACTACGTGCTTAACCCAGGTTATAAACGTTATAGACAACTTTGGATTAGAAATGATACCATGAACAATAATATTTTTGTAATATAAAAAAAACTCAGAAAACATTTGTGTTAGAATATTATGTATATAGGTAAAATATATAAAATATTAAGACGGTATTTTTGTTGATAAATTTTTTGAAAATTTCGTACTTTTTCTCAAAAACTGTTCACACTACAACCTCTAGAGTGGTTTTATTTGATTTTTCAGGTGATTTCCCTTATAAATCTACCTTATCTTAGATAAAAATTAAAAAAAAAACATTTCAGAATCACTTAATTTCACCAAGTGAACTGAAAAAAAGGAAAATATTTCGCCAGCCATTACTCACTAATGGTGCGTTTCCGGACGTACCTTTAAATAACACTTTTTTTATTTTTCGCTCTACAATCACGTGTTAAAATATTTTACCATATTTCTGACTCACCCTGTATACGCTATCACACCAAATGAAGAATGTACTTTAGAGTCATTCGTATCATGAATGTACAAACACCAGTCGTACAAACACGTATTTTAAACAGGAACGTTGCACGAAAATTAAAAATTAATTAGGAAAAGCAGTGTAAATTATATAGAAGAAATATTTTTCACTTAATCCAAGCTTACAGTTATTTTTATGATATTGATTCATGCATGATCAGGTATGATTATAGGCTCAAAACTGGCTTTGGGAGCGTCTATAATGTTTCATTTACACGTATTTTAAACAGGAACGTTGCACGAAAATTAAAGATTAATTAGGAAAAGCAGTGTAAATTATATAGAAGAAATATTTTTCACTTAATCCAAGCTTACAGTTATTTTTAATGATATTGATTCATGCATGATCAGGTATGATTATAGGCTCAAAAACTGGCTTTGGGAGCGTCTATAATGTTTCATTTCGATTTAATATTAGTAACTTAGATAGATATTGATTATTATATTTTTTTAAACTACATTAATTATATGAGTAAATCTGTTGTATTCATATATTTAGTAAGAATTTTGTCTTGAGTAATAATGTAATTACTGTATGACAAAGAATAACACACTGAAACCGTATCACGCACTTACATACTAAACTACTAACTTAATACTTTCTATAATATTGAAACAGAAGTAGTATTGTGGTTCAATACTTCCATTGCGAAAAAACAGAAATAAAAATGTGAGTCAGGTTCTGCTGGAATTTCACAAGTTATTCCACCACTCGAGTCAACCCCTATAAACAAACTCAAGAGAGGATTCGTAAAGAAACGCTTACGTCGGTTATACCCCTTTCCCCTTCAACAGCTGTTCTTGTAGCAGATTTATTTCAGCAAAAATATCAAAACCAAAAACAGGTTATTACAGTTTAAATTTATAATGTGGTTTTTGAGAACTTATTTTGTTACTATAGTTGTTAACATATTTTTCATATTAATAGCAATTAAATAATGACTCTGATATCTAACGAATTGTGAACTGTTTTCAATAAGCGGATAGTTTCTCATTACATAATGGAAGTATTTTTTCCTACTAGCTACATATACTTCATATATATTTCCATTCTCAATATGAAAATGAGGCAATCTTGGTTACTGTATCATGCACATGTCAGTGTCATAATAGATATTCCTCAACCAAATACGTGAATATAAGGAAACAATACAATAATTATATGACATAAGTAATAACCCACTGAAAATAAATGTTAGTATACACTTTAATGGACACTGTATTTTTTTATTAATTTACACTACGTGGCATAGCTGCTATAGCAGTCACATCAATCACTTACTTAAAGAGTCATGACTGCTATGGCAGTCATATCAGAATGTGATTCACAGGGACATGACTGTTATAGCAGTCAAATTAAAAAATTCATTTTTTTTATCTAATGTGTGTCGAAATAAAATAAAAAAGTAATGTTTATCAGTTTATTATGTCTTATTAACATATTATAGCAACTTGTATTTTTGGGCAACCTATTTTTACAGTTAGCAGCATTGCCAATCAGCTGATACTTTATGAGCAAGTATCAGCTGCTGTCCTGCAAATAAATGCTTGTTGTTCTGCTTTGCTACTAGTGTCCATTTTACAGCCTAGACATGAGTAGGTCTAATGAAGACTTAGTTAAAGTGATCAGTGAAGTGTTGGATTTACCTAGTGAAAGTGATATAGATCCAAGAAGTGAGCCAGAATTGTTTGATGTGTCTTTTGATGTAAGAGGTATAACAAATAATACCCTCAACAAAAATGTGGTAGAGCATCAATTACTGCAAGTACTCTTCTAAATCCAAATGATTTCAATGACAACCAGTCATCTGATGATGAACATTTGCCTACTAATAATGAGTCTGGTGTTTCAAGTTTGGCTACTTCATATGTTGATAGTTCAAGTGAGGCAGACGACACGGATGAAGATCCAAATTACGAGCCATCAGATGTAGGGAAGTACTGCAAGCTTTAAATGAGTCCTCTGCAGAGGAACTTGAAGCTGAAGTAAATTTAACCAACCATCTACCTCAGAAAACTCAACAGAGCCTAAAATCGTTTGGTCAAAAGATGCAAAAAACCCGTACCTAACTTTCAATTTGACAAATATCATAGTGGCATCAAATTAGATTTACCCTACACATGTGACACCATACTTAGTTTTTTCTAACTTTGGGATGAGGATATTATGAACATGATTTGCTCATCAAATTAATAATTATGGTAGGCTAATGGATAAACGATCTCGTCCACATGCAAAAGGACGAAGATTGAAGAACTTTAAAGAGGTGTCGGCAGAAGAGTTGAAAATATTTCTTGGACTTTGTTTATTAGGGTGCCAAGTAGGATTTTCCCGAGGAAGGAAGTATGTTTTCAACTGATCCCCTGTACTTCCACCCAATATTTTCTCATTCAATGAGTGGTAGGCGTTTTGAAGCAATTTTGCGTTGTTTTTAGCTGTGCTATACAGCTCCTCAAGAGTTGCCAGAAGATCCTGATAGGCTCGCTAGAATAAGGCCACTATTGAGCAAATTACTTAAGAACTTCCAAACTTCCTACATACCAGAGGAAGAGTTATCACTTGATGAGAGCCTATTACTGTTTCGAGTAGGACTCTTTTTCCGGGTTTATATCAAAAACAAAAAGTCAAAATATGGCATTAAGTTCTATGAACTTTGTTCTGCTAACGGATACGTTTTAAATGTTGAAAGTTACCAAGGACATGTTGGTTGGTGAAAATGAAATTGGTTCAAAAAAACCGAGAATCTTGTTCTGCGACTCCTGCAGCCGTACTTAGACAAAGGACATCACATTTACATGGACAATTACTACAACAGTGTAGCCCTTTCAAAGATTCTCCTCTCAAGAAAAAACCCACAGTACTAGAAACACTACGAAAAGAATCGTAAGGAGAACCCAAAAGCTGTGACAATTACAAAACTGAAGAAGGGCGAGCACATTTGGATGAGACACGAAGAGTGTATGTTTCAAAATTGTGTGATAAAAGAGAGGTTTCTGGCAATTACAACAGGCCATCAACCAAAAATGGTAATAAGTAAAAATCGCCATGGCACAGACCAAAACAAACCTGTTGAAATCACCAAGTACAATGATTTCATGTCAGGAATTGACCGTTGTGATCAGATGGTGTCCTACTACTCGTGTCCAGAAAAAACAAGAAGATGGTACAAGAAAGTGATGTGTTCATTTGTTGGACATAACTACTTTCAACAGTTTCTTCATTTACAAGGAACACCTACAATCCACATCAAGTTTTTATTGGATTTTAGAGAAAAATCTTATCAAAGACCTCATCGGATTGCCACAAACTATAACTCATGGTCGAGATTTGATCAAGCCTAAGAAGACTGTACGTCCAGGAACTGCTGCTATTGAACCACGACTTTCTCGCTGCATGGAGAAATCCCCCTACCTCCTAACTGGAAGCGATCTACTTCATACTACTTGAGATGTAGGGAGTGTTATAAGAACAAAATCAAGAAGCAGACTTGCTACCGCTGTGAAGGCTGTGATGGGAATCCACCACTTTGCCCTGGAAAATGTTTTAATAACTGGCACATTTAATAATTTTTTAGGACCATGGTCATATTATAGTCACTTACCAAGTATTATTTCAACATTTGTCTGTTCTACATAAACAATAAAAACATTTTGTGCTGAAAAAACATAATGACTGCTATAGCAGTCATGACCCTAGTTATAAAATATTGATGTGTGGGGACATGACTGTTATAGCAGTCACACTTTTTCTTACTTCGTCCATCTTCCCTGATTTTTTTTTACATTTATAACAGTATTTTTTCTTTTAGCTGTACCTCAAATAGTTTTTTGAGATATGAAAATGTATCCTGCCACTTGATTTTGGTACATGACTGCTATGGCAGTCATGCACTTTGGTTGATCGGTATATTTGAAGTGCCATATAGAAAACCCATTTCCCCATGACTGCTAATGGCAGTCACGTCCATTAATGTGTTAGTATAAATGCCATGTCACGTTGTTAGGATCACCTTTTATACATTGATAATTTTTGGAGATATATGATATGAATAGCTCAACATTAAACTTGCAAAACTAATACTATAGCTAAGTTCATAAGTTATGATTCCCGACCATTGTTATTTTCTTCAATGCTTAGTGATGAATAAACATGAAAGTAGTTTTAGTACGTGGTTATGAAACATATTGAATAAATTTCGTCACACATAAAAACTTACTTCAAACTCGTCGAGTTTAATTCCATGTAAAAGTATTAAAAAAAAAAAACTATGATCAAAGGGCTATAATAATACTTTCTCCCAAAAATATTGAAATGTATAACAGTTAATTAAAAGCTTGTGTAAAGTATAACTGTTAGTATATTTTGACACTTACAACTGTTTACAAATCGCTGTCAAATACAGTCCTAAGTATTAAGTGTGCAGCACATAAAGCCCTCTTAAATCATTTAACGATTAAAATTATTTATTAAATTTATTTCGGGAGTGCCGATGTCAGAGCAGTCAAAGATGTTGGACTTTCGGTCTGAGTTAGAGTTAGCTCAGGTTCAAATCTTGTCTGTGACTGAAGCACTTATCAGTACCTTCGACATTCTACTATATCGACACGCCCCTTTATTCTGTTTAATAAGATCTTCGCACAGGCCAGTGGCCCATGAGGACAGAAAGAATAAGGCTTAAAAAGGGATCGGCCTTTCTTTAAAAGAAAGGAAGGAAAACATATTTTAATTTCATCTGCATGGTAAAATATTTATAGAAGAGGAGCTGTAAGGACAAAATAAATTTTATAATGATGGTAGCATAAGACCGGAAAAGCAGCAGAACTACGTTAAAGTCTGTATTTCTATTGTCATGATATAATATGTACGGTTGTGGATTAAAAAATAATTTTGTTTTATAAGTATTATTCACATTGAAAATGTGTACTACTATTCGTATATTATGTATAATCACTAATTAATATTACACTAAGAAGAAAATATTTAAAACGGCGACTTAATTTAAAAATTACTATTAAATAATAACAAACCTTGATGTAGCTCTCGTTATTGAAAATAATTGGCTTGACTGAGTAGTAATGTTTTGTATATTGTTACGATCATATATATTCGTTGTGAAAAATATGACGTTACGAGGGAATACATCGTCATTAACTATGATGGATGACCTTATATGTAAATGTAACCATACACCAAAGTTAAATACTACTGATTATCGATTTATTAGTTTATTATACACAAATATTTGAATTACGTGTTTGTTCCAGTCCTGAGTAATCTATATCTGAGTTTCATTTACAACTATTATTAATATAGTTGTAGTAACAAAAGATGTAAGCGGACAGAACATTTTTGGTGAATCCTTGAGATAAATAAAAGTTTTAACTTGAAGATATCTTTTATACAAAATCGAAATATCTATAAAGCAAACATTCTTAAAAATTAGTCTTTCATTATGTTTTTATATTATTCAATGAATTAAATCCCGTTTATTTATCAAAATCTATAATATTAGAAACGTTAAAAAATATAAAGTGCTCCAAACTCACTTAAACACATTTGGAGCTACTCTGACATTAAGGGATTGTAAAGTAATAGCCAAAATTTTATTAAATAAATATGTTTTTAATATGTAATAATTTTGGATTTTTAGACATATATATATCTTCTTCTATATCTATATAAATTACCCTTACTATTTTATAGTAATATTATGTATTATATACTATTACATTATATACCAGAATGCTCGTCTATATGTATTAAGGCAAGCGGTATAAACTCTTTTCTAATATTGCAATATTGTTTTATCGACTGCAGCATTAGATGGATACGACCATAAAGCAGCTGACCAAGCTCCGTCATTGACACTGACAGCTCCGCCCAGAGCGAATGTGACAGTCACATGACTATCATCAAACACAGCGTGACAAAGCCCGTCACAACCTGTCTCGACCTGACTTTGTGCAACAGACATGTCGCTCTGCGGTACTTGACATGCTGCTACAATCATACACGTTGACTTGTGCTTCAACCCTGTTAGTTTAATCCTTAAGGTAAAGTTGTAGATAACTAACATTTTATTAAAAAATTTCTTACGACTAGATATTTATAAAACATTACAGCTTTGCACACATGTAATTCTCACTAACTTAGGATGGTGTTGTACTTTTTTACCTGAATCTCGTGTTGTGATTACAGCGAAACCCAAGAAATCGTTGGAAAATAATATTATAGATTTCTTAATAGTAATTAAAAATGGCTGAAGGGAATGTAATCTTTTATTTATAAAATAATAATGAAATTGTAATAAGATAAGTTAGTTGAAATAATATATTTCAGTTTGTTAACACATCTGCCTGTGGAGTATTGGTATCATCATTTTTTTAAACAGATATATCAAATATATCATATGGTCCTATATATGAAGGAAACAGGATTTTTCCGGACATTTGCCATCGTTCAGTGAAACAAGAAATCAGTAACACTACGTTTCGAGATTTGCAATCTGATCTCTTCTTCAGGTAAAGAACTAACCTAATACATAATTACAAACTAGGTTAAAAGTAAACAAATTTTACCAAAGCGTTGTGGCACGCCTAAGTCAGGAATCACAACCTACATGTTGTTTGTCAACTGCACTAACTCTATAAACATGCACTTAATAAAAGTTTTGTATATCATGATTGCAACGAAACGTTATCAAAAAAGTAATTCAATAGATTTAAACTGAGAGGTAATGGAAAACTTTCGAACTTGTTATTAAAGTATCCCATGCAATATTTAGAGCAAGAACTTAATTGCTTTACCTGCAGTTACAAGTACTCAGTAGAAGCCAAGTTTCCCTTTAGAGGGGCAATCTTCAGTCCATGAGTGGTTCTGTATTTACTCGTTGTAACTGATAGTTTGAGTCTGTAAATTATTTTGAAGTATGTAAAAGTAAGTAGAACTGTTATGCCATGAGAATTAAAGGCATATATCCTCAATTTAAAATTTTCATAATGCAGAAAAAATTATTAAATTGAATAGCCTAGTACGAGTTATTTTAAGGCTAATAAAAAATCACCTTTGCTCAAGACCTTTTCATCGTAAAAAGTTAAGGTTATTGAATCTTCTGGATTATCTCTTTTTATTGAAAGAACCAAAAGAATGTAACTAAAGAACGATGGGTGCCTAGGGATAAAAGAGAAGTCCTAAGGGCCGGGAAGAAAGGGTCACGTCTCTATCACAACTCTCCGCAGTAACAAATGATTCTGGAGTTGCGAGACCGAGATATCATGTCATAACATTTACACTGTTTATTGACAACGTTTCTTCACATTATTACTTGCTTATAAACAACCTTACTTTTATAAGAAAATTGAATTTACTTTCAATTGTACTAATAAGTCACTACCTTTGTTATTAAATTGTATGAACTTACATATTTATTTGCAAGGAAAAGCTAATCATTCTTTGTATTGTAATGACTGATACTTTTGAGTAATTGACCATAATATTATTTTGGTATTTGTTTAATGATACAAAATCTATTTTATGTTTACAAAGTTATTTGATTTATGGCTTCCTCATAGACGGTGTTATCCTTCCATAATTTTGAAAAGTTATGGAGTCGTTTGTTGTGAACAGTTTCCCAGAAAGTAATCACTTGCATACTGATTTTTTTACATGCTGTAGATTACATCTCGAAACGTACGGATAAAGCTCGCAACGTTATTTCCTGGCCGACATTTGCAATGGCTTTAAATGCTTAGCAGTGTTTTTTATTGCATATGTTTATTCTGTTTACAAACATAAGTCTCTTTGAGCTACCATCAACACTTGTACTAATCTAGAGACGTTGTGGAAATAAATATTATTAAAAGCATTCACCAGAATTTTTAATTTAATAGCTACAATATTCTTAGGGCAAGCTCATGATAAACAAAACATGGCTTAACTTACGAAACCTTTTTATGATAAATTTCATCTACAGATTCATTAAATCCCAAGAATGTATTAATAAAAAAAAAAACACTTCAAACCATCTTTATTTATAAATTTTACTATGGAGAGGAGGATCTCCTATTTAGCTTTATTTTGAGTGTCCTTAAGGGTTACTGACTGTTTAAGGATAATACTGAACAAAGAGGACGGTCAGTACTGATAAAAAGGGGGTTGGTCATAGACCATATTTAACCTTGCGCTACCAAGCTTTCAACTAGTATTACCTCAACCAGAAATATCCCAATCAATAATGATTTATTATAATCTATGATGCAACAAAATGTCAAGCAGTTCTCACTATGAGTAAGTCAGCCTAGTCTGTTAGTACTGTACAACAGATACAACTAACCTGTATAAGTCAGTCAAGTATAAAGTGTTTATCATTGATTACAAGCACTATATTATCCTATAACCTTTGTAATCCCCTGCAATGGTAATAACAGTTGGCTGCACTGCGTCACATATTCTCTACAACTACACTGTCCAGCCTAAGCTGTACAACAGATAACCATCGTCAGGTATAACGTGTTTATCATTGATGACAAGCACTATATTATCCGATTACCCCTATAATCCTCCTGTACAGGTTGGCTGCACTGCGTCACATTACTTCTACGACTACACTGTCCAACAGTGCTCGTACTGTACAACAGATACAACTAACCATCGCCAGGGATAAGGTTTATTAATTATGATAGTATATACAACAGATACAACTAAGTAACAGTTGAGCGTAGTGACTCATATTTCCCTATATAATAACACTAATAATCTATATTAAAAAACTTGTATTATTTAAAATAAAATTGAATATTTCTGTCATACTAAACTAACTAATATTTTATAGTAAAATCTTAATGTTTTTAAGTAATTACTTTGAAACATATTAAATACTACTAGGTTAATCTATCTCTTAACATTTGAAAAGCTGTATGTTTTCATACGAGTATGATTAGAACTTACCAAATGATTGCATAATAATACACGAAATAAAATGAACTAAGGAATATTTGTTTTAAAACTTTCACTATGGTATGGATAGGTGACCGCTGAGCGATCCTGTCCTTGGAAGCGGCTCGCCTGCCTGGCCATTGGTGGTGGTTCGGAAGTCACTTTTAAGCCGTTGGTCCCCAGGTTAAGTGTTAGAGGGGGCTTCTCAGCCCTAACTTCGCCTGGTAAAATAAGACATTCTTTTTTTTTATGGTTGTAATGAAATAATGTTATGGTACAGAATATTGGTTACGAATATATTACAATAATGGCCTCTAACTATGACGTTTTACAAGCGCATGTGGTTAATCTCAGTCTATTTAACAGCATCATCAATAACCGATTGAACATTTGACGGTCGGAAATTCATTGTCATTATTGCACCAACAACATTAATTTCAGTGTTGTCTGAATCAAAGCACAAAGGATAATAGCTATTGAGTTATAGATACAAACATGTGGTAAACTTATTAGTGACAGAATAGTTTATGTAAAAATATTAAGAAAGCACATTTCTTTCGTGAGATTACCTGTGCAATTAAATATAGACTTAATGCTAATCAGATAGAAGATAAATTTTTATTTCCTCCTGGGAGACGAAATGTTAATGGTGTCTACTTCCTGAGAGATAAGGTTCAATAAAGTGTAGCTACATTTCATTATTAGACATGCACCATCATTGAACCTATTCTTGTATGTGTTGAAATCAAGTCATCATGCCAACTTACAGTTTACAGATGGAATATTTCTCTAGATATCTAGCCACATGATACATACACATTTTTCTTAATTCAGTCATGTTACATAGCAGTGTCTAAAAAGTAAAAGTTTTATTGAATTAAGTTGTAGGGTCCTTCGAAATCAAATCTGTTCACCAAATTATAACATTGATTTCCTCTTTATTATTTTTTCTCTTATCTAAATCAATAACATCTTTACATGTTGTTAACTCCCCTGTACTCAGTTTATTTAAATATGTGTGTTGCTTGCTATTTACTCGCTGCCTTCATAGGTACCTATGATACTAAACTGTTTTCAAAATCAGTGTTGCTACAATGAGTATCAAGCTTCATGCCCACATTCTAATATACAGGTCAGTAATTTTTTTAGATATTTTGCAGAAAGACAGAAATGATATAGTTCCAGCCTTTCGATGGATAGGCTATGCTAATACTCAACCAAAATGGATAATTAAGTTTTCAAACCGTATAATTCTTGTTAAATTCATTTCATTTTGATTTTTATTATATTCCTAGCTCTAAAGTGTTATACATGACGTTTAGTTACTTTAAGATGTGTGTTTTTATTTTCGGTAAGGAGACTTATTATTACTATATAACAAATATGATAGTATGAGATTAAAATGTGTTTATTTCCTTCATAGATTGTAACTTCGAATATCATTAAAATATAACAACATTATACAATCATGAAAAGATGTATTCCATTGCAAAAACTTCCTTCGGTGTTGCAGTGGTGGAAGAGAAGGTGTTAGAGGGTTGGTGTCACCGTGGAAGAAGTAAATGCACTCGGTGTCTCGGGGGGTAGAACCCAGGGAAATTTGAAGAGGTGAAGGGTTGGTTTAACTCTGGTCCTGTTGAACATGAAGGCACCGGGCAGGGCGTCGTGCTTTACCCCCGTCATGACATTGAAGTCTAGAACAGAAAAAGGTTAGCAATCAGTATTTACTCTTGTTGACCAGAAGGTGTAATCTAAAGACGAGATGCTGTTGGGCGAGTTATACTTTGTTCTTTATGTTGCTTAGTGCTGATATACACGAAGGAATAGGCAGAGAATATTATTCACATATGTGTTGGTAATCATTCTACCCTTTACTTTATTTCCATCTGACTCCTGAAAATACATTTATAGCTTAGATGTTACTAATGGATCCATTGCGTTGAAGCTCTAATTGCTACTAAGAGATACTACAGTAGCCATTCACTTGACAGCCTATTTGGCTGTGGTTTATAACGACAGATGGTAATAGAGTAACCTGCACATTACGTTGTACAAGACACATGTAGCTAATAAATCTTTAAATGTCTGAAGTTTTTAGTTTCACTTTTTAAAACGTTATTAACTCAGTTGAATGTTTACCACGTATTCATGTTAGACTTCACAACGTGGTAAAAATGTAGCGTAAATTATTCAGAACGCATGAGTACGTGTGCCTGCTAAATCATCAATCATCAATGATCTCAACATGATCTCAAGCTGGTTAGTCCACAAGATATCTTCTGGGCAGATAAACATACGGGTATTCTATTTCTACGACTTCTTTAAAAAATTTGTAGAACAATGCGGTATGTAACTTTATAAAAATAATAAATATGAAAATAATAAAAATTTATTAAAAATTTTGTTTTCATTTAAAAATTCTGTTGGATATTCCTCCAAATAATAAATTAAATTTAAGACAAGGAGAATCTGTTAAAGAAAAATACATTTTTGAATCGTTAAATAGTTTGCGATTGAATTCAATGCACTCATGTTTCTACAACTCAATACTTCTCATATTTCAACGGAATAGTAAACAATTAATAAAATTATAATTTATACTTGCAAAAATTACTCAAAAACTACGTTATAACATCTGATCGGAACAGAAGTATCAGTTTACACATTAAACGACATGCAGTTTAAAATCTTCGAAATAGGCCCGTTGAGTTTAATAAAAATGTTCTGCTTTTTCATTCCTAACTTATAAAACATTTTGGTTTTCCAAGAATATAATTTTTACCTATATACTGTATAACTCATGTGCATACACAGAAAACTTTCACTAATGACTTCACCTTCCGCCGGGTCCAGTATGTCACATTCTGCTGATATGTACCTTCTGTATACTCGAGTCTCTAACACGACAGATATCTGCCAATGTTGACTTATCTCTTATGTTTTTTTATCTCTTGTCTGATCCAATATGTGTCCTTTTTACTTCGTATGTTTAGATTTTCACTAATTTATACCTGTTCATAGATATTTTGAATACTGTGCAATGATTGTAAATTCATCTATGCAGATATCTGGATCATTTACATGTATAATAGATGTATATCTCTAAGTTTATTTTTAAGGAAATCATTAAAAATGAACAACGTCGGTAAATAATAATATGATAATTTATTGTGAATTATGATATGTAACGCAAAACTGTTCCCCAGCCACAAAACTTTTGAAAGAAGTATGATTTTTTGGGGGGTGGGGGGGGGGGGGGGTGGGGGGGGGGGGGGGTGGGGGGGGGGGGGGGTGGGGGGGGGGGGGGGTGGGGGGGGGGGGGGGTGGGGGGGGGGGGGGAGCACTGGGCATACAAATGTGAAAAATAAAATATCCTTCGTAAGAAAACTAAAGCTTACTCTAATATTCCCATTTTAAATTGCATACATGACTAAATGAATGACATTTTCTAAACGTATCTTTATGCAATTAGGGAATCTTAGAACGGTAGTAATTTATATTAGAATGCTTTAAGGCTTTTTATGAGACATAAAAAGTAATAACATATTATTGTCTTGCAGCAATGCAGACATATTATACAGCAGTTCACAAACAACAACTAGTAAGTAACTTGCATACGTCTGGGAGATCCTTTCCAGATCAGCCAGCGCTTTTGATCCCTAAACATATTACACATGTAATTTTCCAATAATACCGAAATTATTTAACAGAGAAGGACCTGTGTTAATTAAACACAACAAGTAAATATAAAAAAGGGTAATAATTTGTAGTTTTAAATTTACAACAGAATATTCTGAATATTCAGAAATAATATAATATAATTTAAACGATTCTCAAAGAAGTTTGTAAAAATATCGAAAAAAACTATTAAATTTCAGTGTTCAAACACAAAAAATCTTATAGCCAGCGCTCTTGCCTTTCCTGAGCTGTCCAATACCGTTTTCTTATGATTATCCATTAACTTGTTCACTGGACATTTTTTTCAGGCATCATCAAATCCGTTATTACATTTACCATGGTTCACTTATATGAGAAGTTTGGAAACTCTGTCATTCAGAGGATTGCTCTTTCTATTAAACGAAGGCAGCAAGAATTCCTCCAGACGAGTTAAGGTTTACGATGCATTGGATTTGGAAAACCCTAATAAATGACACTTTCTTAATACATAGTACTGTTCCCTGGTTTTTAGTACTGTTAGAGCATGATTTTGATATTTTCACACACACACACACACACACACACACACACAACACACACACACACACACACACACACACACACACACACACACACACACACACACACACACACACACACACACACACACACACACACACACGCCTTTGGATTGAAATGATTAAATAAACATATTTTGTTAATGGTTATGTAATCCCTTGGTTATTTACCATCATAGATATAATTTCAAATGTCTCAGAGTTCATAAAAAGAATATTTACCTACTTCTAATTTTTTCTTACATATAATTATATTTATTATGATTGAGATATTTATATTTATATTTTATTTTTAACATGACCACTTTTGAAAATAGATTGGTTAGTGAAGTAGTAGTAGGAAATGTACCACATTGCAGCCAACGGTCAATAATATTACAAGAGTATCATAAGAGTATTCGGATAATACAGTGGCTGTCATCAATGATAAACACGTTATGTGTGACTAAGTGGCGAATTCTTGTATCTGTTTTACAGTTCTAACATACGATGGTTGTACTGGGATATCCGGGTATCATAGTGTGTGTAATCAAATATAAAAAGGTTTTCAAATTATACCGTCATAATTTTACAGTGCATAACAAGTATTAATCAGATAAATAAGTATTGATTTAAAATATAATAATTCAAGTTGTAAATGTCCAATAACAGAATAGAACCTTAAATGAATATCAATGGATTTTATTCCTATCATAGAATATAAAAAAAGAACTATGAAACTTCAGTACTCACGGAATATAAAAAAACATCCATACAGATGTATGAGGTGGAGGTGATATTTTAACTTTCCAATCAGCATTTAGCTATTTTCAAACTAAAAAAAAACTAATGCCGGTGCAATTGTTTTTCCTTCAGAAAAGGGTTACTATATTTCTTTTAAGATTTTAAATGTAAAGATCTTAAAATAGTTGTTAAAATAATTAAAAATTTCACCGCGGAGTTAAAAACCAGAATGGTTTATTACATTTTAAAGCCTCTTTAAATTGATAATATCAGTTTGCTGAAATGAACACTTAGTGACCTAGCAATGAAAATTTAGTGACCACGAGGGAATATTTAGCAAATTTTGATAAATTTTCGATATAATATTAGGCTTATATGTTAACAAGGGACATTTACAAATTCCCAATTTCAAATTTGGTACAATTGGTCCAGTAGTTTTTATGTCAATAAAAACAAACATGAACAAACAGACGGACATCTTTAGAATTGTATGTAATAGCATCAATACACACACACACACACACACACACACACACACACACACACACACACACACACACACACACACACACACACACACCACACACACACACACACACACACACACACACACACACACACACACACACACACACACACATACACACACATATATGTATATATAATATATAAAACTAAGCCATATTGTGGATTACCTTTAATTTATTTGTAATGTAAGTGGACAAATAATGTTTATAAGAAAAATCGTTATAATTCGTTGAGATTAGTAACGGAACATTACTTGTAATTTTACATCGCAAGATCAAAAACTAAACTAAGTTCTTTATAAGAGTTGACAGTGGCTCTATGTAAGTGGAGACCCGTGTACAGTAGAGTTTTCAGTAAAACTGGGACACATCTCCCATCTTTCTTTTTACCATTTCCACTCTAAAACTTCCCATTTGTAAAAGAAATAATGATGGTGTTAATATGCTTTTAAAACTTCTGATCACTTCAGACACCTAGCTTATACATGAATATACAAATCAGTGACGTTGAGTTTTCGTTGTTTATAATTAATATCTTATATTAGATTATAAAAACAGATATTTTTACAAAAAATTTAAGTTTCAGTTCTAATAGCTTATTGCCCTTACATTTATAGCCGATATACTCTTATGTTAAGTACTGTAATAGTATCAATTTACAAGTGAGGTGTGGGTAGTAATATCGGGTAAATATTTTTTTATATGATTGTTTTTCGAAATGTATTATTTCATGATATTGTAAAGATGTATGTGCATATATTTATATATAAACCTATTTATATATAAACACAACTTGATAAGGAAACTAATAAATACTATAATGTTTAAAGAATTTTTATATATTTATGTACACACACACACACACACGCGCGCACACACACACACACAAAGGAATACGGGAATAATGTCTACAAATCCTCAACTCAATGGGTCTAAACATGATGTAGTATATAATCCTAAGGGAAAACTGCCATTATTGCCCAACTATTATTGTACGACGTTTTGAAATTTAGATTTATATTTATGTTTTTATATTTATCCATTGTTGTATCCTTCAGAATGTTTACATAATTGATAACTCTATAAAGGATATGAATATCTTATGTCTCTCTAAAATTTGACATGATAATGGTGTTTACGACATGAAAAACCCATCTGAGACAAGAAAACCCAAAGAACGATGGTTGTTAAGGTTAGTTACAGTTTTACCCATAAGCCTTTTGAGTGTTATGCAGCGCCTAAATATAACAAATACTAATTTATAACTTCCTACATCAATAATATCAAGAGTCTCAGACAAAAGATATATAAACATCTGAAACTAATTATAACTTCCCATCACAATTATTAATGTAATTGTTAATTTTATATCACCTTTTTACAATCAAAGAGGGAATAATTAATTTGCCTTCACGGATGTTAAAATCTACTTTGTAGTACGCCAAAAGGTGCCAAGCAGAAAACCCTTGGAAATAATTAGTAACAGCATCAATATAGTAATGGTCATATTCACTCAGAATACTAGTATATTATTGCATTATTTTTAATCTATACATGACATTTATACAAAATTTTATATTACAAGATATAGAGAAACTTTAAGAAACCAGTTTTCAGGATCGTCTGAATATTCTGTAACGATTACCTTTAAATCTGATGTATTTATTTTTCTCCAAGAATTCTCACAGCTCATGTCTTCAAACTTCAGAAATATATAGGTTTTTAGATACGTATATAAATCAAAATAGGCCATTTAGAGCTTTAATACAATTGTATTTATGTAAGGTGACATTTAAAAGAACTAAGTAAGAGAAACATAAGTTTTGTGACGTATAAGGCACATATTTTTCTTCCAATTTGATCCTAAAGAAATGTATTACACGACTTTTACATTCTCTCAGGGTCCCAGTTATTTATATATTCTGGTCTCACAGGCGAACGTTGAAAGCAGAAACGCTTGTCAACCCTCTTCCAGAAATTGAATTATATATTTCCACACTTTTAGTTTTAACAATATAAATCCAATGGCAAATAGCAAAAAAAAATACTCCTGACGTGACATGGGCCATCATCAAACTCACTGTTCTCCATTTATAAAAAAGGAAATTCCTATTAATTTAAAATCTAAATATCAGTTCGTGTTAAAATTAAGACTAGCAGGAATAATTTGTTTCAGCCTACGAGTTATAGGTTTTACTAAGGCTCATCCAATAAATTAAACACAATTGTTGTGAATGTTGCAAAGTGTATTTTAAAATATCACAATCACAAAAATGCTTTCTTTCTTTTTGCCAGCTATGTCTTACGCTAACATAAATACTAAAATAATATAATGTGCCCTGTAGTTTCTGAAACTACCTCATATGTTTATTTTTGTGATATAACATCATAATTTATATAAACTTTATATAAAAATTCTATAATATTAGATTAATAATGAATTAGTTATCAATAGAAATATGACAGTGGCATATTAAAAAATATAACTTGAGCCGTATATTCATATACTCGTATTCTTAACGTACAAAAAAATAATTCTGTACATTCATGATATATGTAAATTTACAAATAATAATGTAATGTTTTTAATATTTTATTAGGATAATATAATTTATATTGCACTTGGCACATACAATTATTATTAAAAAACAAAACATAAATAACAGTTGAAAACTTTTCAAAAACTTTTATCAATTTATCAGTTGTTCTGTAAATATTGTCCCCTTTTGCACATTGAAAAAAAGAAGTTTCATCCAGAACACCGATTGTGAGGTAGGTGAGGAGTATTATGAGAGTCTGTCAACATAAGACAAGTGCTACCAACCCTGGACAAAATTACCCAGCTTCATACTGTAATTAGGTCAAACACATTCTCCTAAGTACCTCTGAACTTAGACAACCAGTGAGGACGGTAATTTGGTACTGAGGACTGTGATTTGGTTCCTTTGTGGTGTATTTTAACTTTACAAGAATGGTAATCACTGAGACATCATGAATATTTTAGCAAACTACTAAACAAATAATATTACGTTAGAAAAATAAATTTTTAGTATTATGTACGAAACAAATAACATTATATATAAATAACTAGTTAATTTATTGCAGGTTAGCTTAACCACATGCGCCGTAAATAACGTTTATTCCCAAATGTTATTATAAGCAATAGTTGTAAATAGTTTACGAACGCTTTCAAAATAACAGTTGAAGGTTTATACTAGTGTATCATTACAAATTACTACTAATTATTGTCGACCACTTCTAATGATGTTTCACAACCCACAAATAAAACTTACTTATTGTATCTTATCGCGAATCGCGAATTTCTGAACGTTTATTCCGCAGTAGTGAAATTTTAATTTTTAAATCGTACGTCCGATCAGGTAGAACTATTGCAAGAATGTAATAAGTTCCTTCCCTAATATTTTATACTTATAAGGACGTGACTAATAATTGTAAATTATGAATTGTTCTATATGCGATGGAAATTTTAAGGCTAACAACCTACATAAGTGAATGTACAAACAGTTCAAACCATTTTTAACATAATTAACATCAGTCATATATTCCCTATTACGTGACAGGAACTATTACTGATGATGTAGTGTTTAAATTAATACTAATAAGCTGATATTATTATATAATCTCTTTATTATCATATATAGCTATTTTTATTACAACTTAAAAAGGAGACCACGATAAAAACAGATGCATATATCAAAATGTTGTCTATTATGATTTTATTAAATATAAATTAAATGAGGGCTAAATAATTAGTTCATTCAATACACTAATTCAACTGATAATGAGTTATAAAATGAAAGTACAAACATAAATTAAACTCGCATAATGGCTATGCATTTTTAATTATCATTTATCCGTTGCTTCGCACGCAGTTTGTTGTCGAATAACCACCATTACCAAACCGCCGTTTTGAAGTAAAAGGCACAACTCTGCTGCCTTAATTGGTGTCCTTCCATGGGCTGATTCCACTGTCTTAAACGTAATGAAAGAATCTTCCACGGGCATCTTATTGTGGAAGTTAGGTATTTCGCTTCGGGGTGCAGGTAACACGATGAGTCCATGACTCTCCCTCTTGAAGGTTCTGTATTGATATTAAGCCTGTTTATTTCGGTTCTGAATTGGTCTCGCTGCGTCTTTCCTTCTCTTCAAGGTTACAGAGGTAGTTTTTTCAGAATTATATTGTAATTGACTCATAAGCTTACCATCATTGGAAGACTCAAAGAAGAATTCATCTGGACAATGCATCAGCAACCAAAGCCTGACGTAACCGGTTTCATAACACGGACCTCTTCCCCGCTGTTTCAAGATCTCGTTCCTTCACTGTGTTACTTTTAGGTCCGATAGTCTCTCGCCTACGCTATTCATTCATAGTGCATTACAATAATTAAGTATAAAAGCTCAAAAACTTATCTGCCGTTGTAGTAAAAAACCAATATAGACAATTTACAGGAGAGACGAATATACCTAAGCTATATATGATCTGAAAAGCCCATCCAGGTGTAAAAGGAAGAGAGCAAATTCCGCTTTATACACTATGATGAAACTTGTCTCTTATGAATCCTATTTATTTTTATTCACATTAATTTATAAGGAATAAACTAAACAATTGTCTTCTCAATCTTTTTGAAGGCCCCACTCATTATATTCATAGTGTTTAATAGGTATGCCGCATTAGTAATAGGTATAGACCTCTTCGCCACTATAAAATTGATCATCGTATTGAACATTACTGAAAGTTAGTATTTTTCTCAAAATGTAATAAATTTTTTTCCGAGGCTTTCATTATTTTTCAGATAAAGAAATGATGAATTAATCATCGTTTTTCAACAGCTTATGAATTTATGCATCAAAACGTCTCTCTCTCACTTTCTATTTCAGTACATTTATATTTCCATTTTTCTCTCTAGCACACATAAATCTTCCACAAGTATTAGTCAATGTTGCTAAGTCAATTTATTGCATTTTTGTTACAATCCTAAATTTTACGATTGAGAGAAGTTCAGAGTTCTTGCAGACTACATTAGATATTGCTTTGACAACAAGATGGTTTTCCTTAGTTTTTTTTTTCCAGTAATTGATAATATTAGGTAGCAATATATTTAACAAATGAAGCGACACTTTTATCTCTGCCTTATTGAATGCGTTTTCTAGTCATTTCCTCTTGTACTCTTTGTATAAAACCCAATCATGTTCATCAAATTCTACTGGGTATTTTTAACTTCGGTTTCTTAATAATAAAGCAAAATTTAACATTATTAAAACATATATACCGTAAAAAACATGATATTCATGGACCTATGAGGTTAAGTGCATCATTCATCGTTAAAAGCGATGTATCAAAATCCTCAAGAAGGTAACGAATTCCCAAGAATGTAAATGATCTCGAACGGGTAAGAAGTATCGGGTATAGAGGACCATGTGCGGACAATTTATCTAAAATTACTATATCGTTTGTTGATAGCTGTCGTTGATTAGTTCCTATTAGTCTGACAATGAATCTACAACAATAATTAGTTACAGATTCTGTTGATGCCATTTACAATATTTCTGCAGGAACAAATTTACTGTGTTGGAAGTCATAATATTTAATGACAAGATATTCAAGTGATTTATATTTTTGACAAAATACTGGACTAATTCAGTAACACGTCAAAAATAAAACGAAAAATATGCACAAATATATGCAAAAGTATTATAAAATTTACAAAATATTGGAATTTTACGTCCACTTTTACTTCAACTCATACATTTACGAACACATTTCTCTTATATGTGTTTTATGGTGATTTAATCAATTATAATTTTGCCTAAAATTATCAGAAACTGCAGGGTTATAATACGTAAGACGATATATCTGGATTAGTCCTTTTGTGCAATTGTTCATAATTGGGAACTAGGTCTGTAACGTTGAGAACTTGAATTTACTAACCTGTAACATAGTTACTAACAAACTAATTAGAGTAACGTTCTTTTATCGTAATCTTTTATACATAAATGATTTATTTATAAAATTTTAAAAAATACGAGGTTTAAATTAATGGGTGAACCTAAGGATAATTTTGTGTCTAACGGTTGCGTGTAAACTGATGTTAGTATTAATAGAATCGTTTTTAAAAAGCCTACTGAGCAAGAAAACGTTTTGAGCTACATCTTAAGAATGTTACATGATGCAGTAGCAACTTTTAACGGCTAGAAAAGGTTACTTTCTTGCAAGGCTTAAAATTCAGTGTGTACTGAATAATAAAACCTTAAGTTTTTATGGCTTAATGTATTACAATTAATTTCAAGTTACTGTGTTTTACAAGAAAGAAAACGTATATTATATTTAATGATATAAACAAACAGTGTTATTGTTTGATGTATCCATAACTGCATTGAGAATAACCAATAGTGTAATAAATCAAATACAGTGTTTCTCTACTACCTGACATAATAATAAGATCAAGAGCTAATGCGGTCAGTATTAGGCCTAAGGGTTTGAGATTGAGTAAATATATAGGTCTAATTTTTGTTTTGAGTCAGATATTAAATTGTCTGTCCTAAAAGCTTACTCTAAATCTAATAGATCGTAATACTGCCAGAATTAGCTTATACCAATCAATAATTGTTTTTATAACCAATCAGATTAATGTGATGTATCATTAATATTGTATGATTTATATAATATTTTTTTAATTCACATGGTTGTAATATAAAGAAATAATGAGTTGATTTATATTTCTTTGTAATATGCGGTTAAATTTGTTGTTGACGATAGATAATTTTATAGAATATAATGTTTTCGTTCATTTTTAATCAATAGTGTTACAGAAACAGAGCACTACTGTTAGACTAATAAAATAAACTCTCTTCATCAATTATAAAATAACCTTAAGGTTCAGTAAACACACAAGTTAATTTGAGGTTGTGTTAATCAATGCGCTTGTCCTATGCACTAACTCAAATAAATTTAAACCTTCAGTATAACCTTCATGTTTATTTCCCTTATTCTTAGTAACTATGAGTTAAACAGCAAAAATTTACTAGTGATTAAAAAAGATTTATGTAAGCTTTCCCATACCCCTTAAGGTTTCTGGACACCACATGAAAATGTTATGTTCGAATCACATAAAGTAAGAAATCTATTTTGTAAGAATAAAGATGGCAAATATAAATATTATGTATATTTTTTTAGGTTGTACATGGTAGATTACGGTTATAGCAGTTCATATATTATAGGTATAATTCCGTAACAGGCAAACAGTAAATAATAAACTCAAAAATAGAAATTACCCACAGTCTAACCCCCAAAAAAATATCCCTATTTAAAAGTATCTTTTTGGTATTATTATTTTATCACCGTTATAACTATTGTAATAATGAATGATCTTTTAATTTAACCATGAAAGCTCGTAATACCTTTATGAGCGTTACTTGTATCCTGGAGCTAATCTGAAACTCTGCTTAGAGTATCTTGTCCTACAATAAACATATAACAATTCATATATTGTTATCTAAACAGTACTCACCTACGTATCACAGGGTGTAATTACGCCTGGCGTGCTTAATACAGGTTCTCTGACAATACGATACGTTCACAACGGAAGTCACAAATCCAAGGATCAAGGTTTAATACGGAGCTTCACCATCCTGCAGGTCAGGATTCTGAGAGAATGAAAGTGATTCCATTTTATTGTAATGCTTCCAGATTGGCTGATTTCCTTGTACTTTTTTCTTTCGATGCGGGCACATCTAAAAAGCTTAGTATTCCCAACAATTTTTATTTGGGTGAGAACTTTAGTTAAAAAAAAATTATATATATCATAAGACCCACAATTTCTATTGTAAACCTTAAACTGTTTACTTGCAGAATTTAAAAGTATCGTATGACTCCTTCATTAGTTGGTGCTCTATTATTACTACGAATTTAGTATTTTTCCAATCTGTTCTAAAATAGTTAAAGCGTTACTCAAATACTAGCAGCTATTCTTGCAAGTGTTATAGAGTGTTGCAAATTGTGTATATCATTGGTATTCATAAAAACAGTTTCACTCACCGATTTCAGAGTTCGAAATATTGTACCTTAAATTTAAGTTCATAGCTTTAAGTTCAAAAAGTCAGAAGGTTGAAATATCATCCAGTGATCATAATCTATTTTCATGAATATTGATTATATAATTTAAAAGGGTTTGCCTATGTCGTGCCAGTTATTTAAAAAGGCAAGAAATTTGATATATGTACAAGAAATGTATTTTTCTCTATTATACAGCATAAAGAGAATATTTAACTTGAAAAAATCTAATTACACCCTTTAAAGTTCTAAACATTTTCAACATTTATTTTGTACTACTGCGGTTAGGGCGAAGGTACAAGTTAAAAACGCGATTATTCCAAAATCACACAAATAAACTAACACTAACTTACAGAACCACCACATATGCTTGAATAAAACCCAAGTATTGAATACTAAGTTTTCTGTACTAATCTATCAATATATAATGTTTGTACTAAGAAATTTTAGGTTTCTTTAGACATTTGTTTTGTGTTCTCTGTATAAATGTAGTAGGCTGTAACGGATAAGATATTTTATCCCCAGCAAAAACTGTAGCTTAGTTTTCGTTTATTTTAAAGTGATTCACTCATGATGTTCAAATAATGCTTAAAAATCGTATTGCTAAACATTGAATTAAATAAAAACAGGGTATTTTAAATATGCGTAATGCACAAAGACAATAATACATTAATTACTTAGAAAACTGTGTCCAATCTAAATTTACAGATAATCGGGATGTATCCGCTCATATCAATAGTGCACAGAAGACATTTAGGACTTACCTTGTTTAGGTTTCAAAATCAATTGATGGTGAACGATTATACTTATGTACTTAGATAAAATATAGGTATAATATTTTGGTTACAACATCTTGCCTCTGAATGTACCACAAAATGTAAATACAATAGCTAACAAAGCCTTGTTTTTGTTTCCCACAAACTTTGCTAATCCAATGGAACGCAGATTTCTCTCGCTTTCTCTCTGAATTTCAAATTTATCCACTGTTATATGATTCAATTTATATTAGGATATACACACTACACGACAGTATTGGATGTAAAATTTAGTGGTATTGTTCGTCTTCATAATACTCAATGTGTACTTGTTTGTTATATAAACGAAATCTGACATATTTCAATGTTATTTACTAAAACAAAGATTCCATTACTTAATACAAAGATTGAAATTTGTACATTTTAAAGAAAATTCATGGGATAATAGGTGCAATGATATACTTTTATTTCAGCTCATTTGGAATTCATATAAAATAAATATATTGTATTTATTCGTGAGGAGATTTAAGTTTTAAACTAACTGTTTTACAAATCAACTCGTATGAATAGGTCTAAATATTTAAATTTACTGTAAATATCTTTATTCAATTAACAATTTAACCTTTAAGATAAAGCTAATTAAAACACAAATAAATTATTTTATATTTAAGCAATATATACATTTTTAACATTGGCTTAAAACTCTTGAAAGATAAGGTCTTTACGGTAAGAGGTAGGGTGTTGTACTACCAAGGTCCAAAGTACGAGAAAGCTTGCTTTGTTGTCTCCAGCCTTAATACGCGGCAATTGCAGCACGTCATCATGTCATGACGTTCCCTGACAATTGCTCGTATTGTCAGGGATAAATATCAATGTATTTAAATCTATCCAAATATGGTCACTATTATCCGTTGTTACCATTTATTGCTTAGTTTGATTTTACTGCCTCTTCTCGATATGTTCATTATTCATCCCGACTCTCTACCGAGCGTAAACTATGATTTTAGAAAGAAAAGGCTTTTTATCATTGTTTTTGTTATATGAACCCTTACAATTTTTTTAGTATATTTCGTTAGAATTTTTAACATAAACCAAATTCAAATTTTTTTTGACCCTCTCACTTTAGAGGGGTCTTGATTCCCTAAGCCTGATGATTTTTCTATTAAAAAACCAGTGTAATTTTAAGAAAATAAGTTTGATAACAGTTAAGAAAAAGTTTATACTATCTATAAATTTAAAACAAGTAAGGCACTTGAAAATTTGAAATAAATTTCCAAAAGTATATTCAAATAAATATATAAGAGAATAATTTCTTTCCCTTACTCCTTACCCTTGAACTTCAACATCCGTGATTCAGTGGTTTAATTAACTGTAATTAGTAATGTATTAAATAACAATATGCGATTTTTAATAGTCCTGCAATAAGGATCGAAATTGCACTAAACAGTATAAGCATATGGCTTATTATTTTATTAAATCAATATTAGAATCTCCCTTAAGAAAGAGATCAATCGACAATCAAACTAGATTTTCTCAGTTTCATAATAAAATGGAAACTAATAAATAAATATGTCACGTTACAAATGTAGTTGGCGCGTTGAATACAAAATATTAGGTATTGGGATTTTATTAGATAATTAACCGAAAAAGTATCATAAAATATGAAATTTATTTTTAATTGAGTGGAAAGAGACTTAAATCCAAATAACTTTTTTAGCTTCACATCACCTACAGATATGGTACAAGATTACCCACTGACAGTTCAGAGTTATATCTCATCTGAGATAAAAATAATTTCATTTTTATTGTTTTTAAAGGAAACTTATATAATCAATAACCAAGTTTGTAAACTATGTTTTTGTATTTCATTATTTGATATTGATTATGTCTATAGAATTGTATTTCATAAACTATTACTACATGATTATTATTTTTCCGTTTCTCTTAGAGGTAAAGTTTATACCATATAATGCATACTGTATATACGCATGATCATCCTTACAAACCCACTTTGTATATATTTGTATATTTAAAAGGTTAGAACATTTATGTAAATGTTATTTAAATTTATGTAAAATCTTTATATTATATATAGGTATAAAATATAAACGATTTTTATTGTTATAAAAATAGAAAAACAAGGTAATTATTATCTGAATCATGACAATTTTATTTTCAAGTATATCTGGTCTAAAAAAAACGTCATTTACGTTATAGTTTCCGATTAACTTCACTTAATAATGCATTATAGCCTTTAAATACTTTTGCTAATTAAAGCTATTTAAGTAAATTTTACTTTTAACTGTTATTTTTTTATGGCTAGGTGTGTACCTGTTAGTGCGGTAAAACTTTGTGTAATTCCTCCAAAAAGGCATTTTATCATAATCATTTAATTTATAAAACATTATTTTGTGTTCTCAGAACATGAAACAGTGTGCATAAAAATAGTAAGTCATATTTATTATATACATAGCGTGAATATCAGATACTTGTTAATCATCAAACAAAAGTGTAAAAATATATTCTTTAAATGAAAACCAATTAAATGTATTCCAGGTTTCAGAATATTTTTGCATATACAAATCCTTTATATTGTTAAGATTTATATTTTTATGCTTGTACAGTTCCCAAGTGTCTCTCCTTAAAATAACGTTTTTTCTAAAGACGTAAAATAGTAAGCATAAAGTTACTACATTAGGTATAGAACCTTAGTTTTCAGGTCACAACTTCAGCAAACTCGCTGTCATTCCTGTACAATATCCACCCGTCTCCTCTGTGCCCTATTGGGTACTAATAGATACATGACGCTCCAGTTACTAGTTAATTTCAAAACTGGAACTCGAGTGTTAATACTATAGTCAATAATTCATTATTTGTACCGACAGGACGTCAAAACTAGTTCGTAACCCTAGTTTCACCCATCACGTCCCGAATTCAACAAACTCGCTGGCATTACTGTCCAATATCCGCTGTCCAATAACTGTCCAAATCTTTATTCCCCACAGTTCTGAATTTATCCCTGATAATGTGATATTTCCAACTGTTCTTGTTAAACTAAAATGTTCTTCAAATATCCCTTGTAGTCTATTTGAGTTGTCTGTAAGTATAGGTTCATGTCAAAGACTTGTTTGAAACTTTCACTTATGCTCTGCAAAATAAAACTCAAACAACGACATTCATTTTATAGTTATCGGGTTTTAAAGGTTTACTCGTCGTATTTAATAACTTGTTTCCGGACTTGGACAAAGTAATATAAATAATCAGATCTTACCTACCAACACTATCATTAAATTTCAGCATTTGTACATGTGTAGCATGATAGGTTTATTACTAAAAGAGTGTACTTTTTTGTAAATCGGTAACTACACATATCACTTTTCATTGAAATGAGTTCAAAGTAATGGTTTACAAATAATTACAGGAAGTTGACAAAAGCTTACAGGAGTAGTGAAATATGGACTTTTCTGGTGATTTCTCTCTAAGCAGCCACAAGCCATGCCTTTGTCTCCACAATTAGGTATTCTCTTTGTAAGATATACTTACAATATCATATTCATTCCTCCTTGCAAAGTACTCATAGCGACAATACTATCACCATACAATAAGTACTCCTACATGTACTAGAGATAACTCAACGACTATCAGCGTTCTGCTCAGAAAGACTTGCTGCTCATACGATGACGCTTCGTATTGTCAGAATGTATATCCGCATTGGCTGTTCCCTAATGCTTGTGTAGTCATTAGAAAATTCAATCCTTTATTTTGGCTTAATGTATTTTCAATTAAAGCAACGGAGCTGGCCTTGTGAATTAGGGACACAGGAAGGACGGTAATAACGGAAAAGACACAGGTAACCACAATACCGACCTATTTTAATTCCACCAGCTCCCTCGCCTGAAGATAAATTATTTGTCCTTTTTCAACACTTAAAGCTAGTGAGAATTATCTTGAAAATAGTTAATGGTGGTTTAAAAACTTTTTCATTACTAAACAATATACTCAAACGGCAAATACCTACGTTATTTTGATAACGTTGATAAAAAAATGAACATGGTACTTTATTACACTTCGTTTAAATAAATAAATTTCCCTAGGATTTAGCAGACTACAAACTCGACAAACCAGAACGAAATTATCTTTCTCCTAATAATAAAAGAATTTTTTTTCTGAGTATAGTGAAATATCATAGTACTAGTTTAGTAGTACTAATTTATTAATTAAATTCACCCACGTGGAATAATTTACAAAAGATAAACAAACGCTAATTTTTGGGTGTGCAGCGTAGATTTCTTTGCTATTATTAACATGTTTTTGCCAATCTTACTGAACCTGCAATAGGTACATTAATGAGCAATTTCTGAAGAGTCATTATAAATAATATTGATAACCTACAAAATACAAATTAAATTACATTATAAATTGCACATATTGTATTTCTCCGTTACCTTATGCATCTTATCGTTTTCTATTTTTCTATATGATTAAACTATCGATTTGTATGGTATTTTTGTTTCAAATAATTTTTTTTATTACATTTTTATAAGATTGCGATAATTTTTTTACATTTTATTTTTAAAGATAAAATGATTGTTAAGGAAACGGCGTTCATCTGGATACAAGCCACCATTCAGTGACAATAAATCAGTAACACTAGGTACAGTCAACCATCGATTAAAATTGGTAGCCATTTCTATAAAGCGAACTGAGAATAAAAAGTAAATTACCAACCAATTTAGAGATCTCAATCAAACCAATAAGGAGTCTCTGTAAGGTTTCAAGAAGTTCATCTAAAATGAACCATTTATAAAATAAATTAGATCCAGTTCCGTGTCGTGATTCTTCACCATTTCATTTTCTAACGTGAATATTTCCATTTACAATAAGTCTTTAGCAAGTTCTTAGTGTTTCGTCAGTACGTTAAAGACAATCAGGACCTGTATTTTATAATTTTCTTTCATTAATTAGTGACATTCCTTTATCAATTGCTTGTTTTAGAGATTGTGTGCATGAAGCTAGTCCAGCATGTGTGTTCCGGTTCCTAGCGCATGATTGTCAAGCCGCAAAGGTAGAATTTGTATATTTTCATCTGAATTAATTATGTGATAGGTTAAGCTTTCAGATTGTAGGTCTCAATGCGTAGTGTTACTGAGTTTTTGTATCACTGAAGGTTGAGAAACGTAGAAAAAATAATTACGATAGAAAAGCTTTAGGCTACACAATTATGAGTTTATATCGCTTTATAATAATATAACTGAATTACCTCAGAAACAATATCAGTTTTGTTCTTGAATATAGCGTAGTAAAAAACAAGATACATTATTAATAGATAATCTTTTATGTATGTACCTTGGTTTTATATGTAAAACATTATTCTTAGGTGAAGTTGAAATTCCACAAGTTTATAGAATGTTTAAAACGTGTGAATGTCAGATAACAGAGTACTGTAATATATCTCCGTTCCTAATACGATGAAATGTAAGAAACACACAAATCCTCTCAGCGCCTTTGTTAGGTGTTATTGTGTTAGGCAGTCAAACATTTCATTGGAACTGATGCGGTGAACGAGGTATTCGCAAAGATCCGAGATCTTTTATTTTCAAATTTCTGACATTTATTTTTATCAGAAGCGTAATTATTTTATGATATTAAATTTGCATGGTATACAATATTCTCACTGTATTTGTGTGCATATTTTTTCAATACTTTTATTAGTAACCAATATGTAAAAAATATGTTTAGAGATCAACAATGGAAAATTTGACTCTTTAACAATTCATAAACTCTAACTCATGAAACTTCATAAACAAGTACGTTTTATGGTTATCCGAAATCAATACAAAAAGCTAAGATATTTTAGCCCTTTATGATATGAAACAACCTTTGAGTTAATGTCACTTCACAATAATTGACTTTGTTTCACAAAACTATCTAAAACATATTAAAAAGCTATTTCTGTAGGAATTTTTATGTAAATGTTATATACCTGAAATTAAATAAAAGCATTGTAGGACATGTCTATTAATAGGAGTGATGAGAGTAATGCCAGAAGACATATTACGTGACCATGTTGTAATAATATTTACTCCATTAAACTATG
Organism: Homalodisca vitripennis; assembly: GCF_021130785.1. Taxonomy (NCBI): domain Eukaryota; kingdom Metazoa; phylum Arthropoda; class Insecta; order Hemiptera; family Cicadellidae; genus Homalodisca; species Homalodisca vitripennis. The sequence continues at coordinate 36,574,803 of NC_060211.1, read as the reverse complement.
AGCACTCAATACTAACAATATTTCCAAAACTTTTATTGCTATATCTTCTTGTTTTTGTGAATATAAATAATATTTATAATAAATATTAAATTATCAATCTTAATCCTACTTGTCACCAATTTAAAACACATTTATTTAAATTTACATTATCTAAGTATACGTGCATTTTAAAAGCATATTCATAAACTACAGAACAAAGTCTTAGTGTACTTGATAAGGTAAAGACAATTATATTACCTTTTGTAATTATATATTTACATACACTAACATTTTTATCTGGTAATCGCCCAGAGAGATAGAGAGAGAGAGAGAGAGAGAGAGAGAGAGAGAGAGAGAGAGAGAGAGAATTGTTTAGATTTTTCTTTAATCTTTAACAGAAATACTTTTATACATAATTCAAATTGTTCATAATACTAAATTATATCTTAAACGTCGCAACTCACGTTCAAATGTTTTATAAGGGTCTAATTTGATTTTTACCTGCAATCCCAAGATTATTAAAAAAGGGGTAATCTAATGTAGAGAATTTACCATCGTATTTATTACAAAATTATAAAACATTTTACATTACTCGACATTATTATAATGATCGGCATTATGATATTGCCGTGTATATATTATTCAAGATATATGTCATTACATATAATTTATTTCTAATATATATATATAAATATATATATATATATATATATATATATATATATATATATATATATATATATATATATATATATATATATATATATATCAAATATTCTAGATGTCATGAACCAGGTAGTTTTAATACACCCGTCAGGTTTAATACACGAGTATTTCGAATATTGTACTATAATATCTTGTTTTAAAATTCTTAATGGCATTTTTATAAATCCGCTTATATTCAATATTAATTTCAAGCTTTTCTTTGTACTTTAATTAAGCACAAACATAAAATATTTTTTAATTTCTGTGCAATGCAAAATGTCAAGAACAATCTCTTACTTGACAACAAACAACACTAATAAACTAGTATTTTGTCGCAAACAAAGACTAGATATAACAATGTTCAGTTTATCTCCGAGTACACCACAGAGGATCGTAGTGTTACAGCCTGAAGGTACGTATTGCAGTATATCACGTTCTGTAGAGACTGTAATAACAGACTTATTGCCTGCAATATTAGGGAGTATAGGGAGTAGGCGGAAGAAAGCCAATAAAAGCAGTATATCGCTGCACGGTGTGTGGTAAACATATCCTTACCTTTTATGTTTGGTTTGGTATGTTGGTTGCCAAGAAAAATTTGTTTGTTGTACTCTAGCTTTTAGGTACATTTAAACTACATTCTGCACCACACTTTCATGACTATAATAGCCCCCTCTGTGTTCTCTAATACATAAAATTTTTAAAATAAACAAATATATCTCAAAATGTTAAAAAACTGTGTTCTATTGTCAACGGAAAACTTTCAGAGACTAATGACAGTAGACATGTAATACCGCGGCAGTCGCAAGCTGAACATAACAGCTAATTAGTTAGGACAGACGATGATGTCCAGTGTAACAAGAGGAAATGGACACGTTATACCTGTAGGATATATGGCGGCCTATTGTCCCGTTATATTGGAACTTTAAGTTGGCAGTGCATTATTTTAGTTTATAACAAGCCCTGTTATATATATCTAGTTTGGATTATAATACATTCTTTTTTAATATGTCATACCTATATTTTACTTTAGCATATGTGGGAAACATAAATATTTTCAGCCTGGTAAAAGTTTATTAGGATAATGTAAATTTTTTGTAATATAATTATTACTTTTGAGTTATTCTTTTATTTAGTACTATTCTGTAGCAAATAATAATGTTGTAGCAAGAGTGTTTCAAAATCTGTTGAAACAATACCAAAATTTTATAATATTAACAGTTGTTGTAAGTTTCCAAACGTAAAGATAACTATGAAGTACACAAACTGTAACTGATTCGTACTTGTTTATAATTCTTTATACATGTTTAGTTCAACTCATCGTAGATGTATTAACTGCATTTTTACGGCAGCAACAAAATATGTGGCATTTTACAAGTCAAGATGAACTACTCAAGAAACTAAAATATATTTCAAGAGTAATAAATCCTTTAAGAGGTCCTGTGGCAACGAATAGTTGGAGGAGGAGAAGGGGGATTGATATCCGGGATAGTGTCTGTTGTCAATATTTCTTGTAGTGTGTCACATACTTCATCGATGGAACGAAATATTCTAAATATCGCGATATATTATTGGAATATATGTCATCCAAGCAATGTTTAATTGTTTTGTGATTCTTTACTCACAGCAAAATGCAGAAATTATTTAAAACTAAACACATAGGTCTCCATGTTCAAATAGTCGTTCAACCCGCACAGGATTAATTTTTGCGCATTACAACGATTAGATTGCTTTTGCGTGTCGCAAAAGAAAACTTGTATATATTGAAGGTTGAGGAATGAATTAACAGAGAGATTATTAGGAAAGGTTAACAATAGGGGTAAAAGAAAAGGAATTTACAAGAGTTCATGAAAACTCAGCGACATCATACTAGCTTCAGGCTAGACTGGGGCAGTATGTCTGGCTTGAATCCTCAGAGCTCCCATGGGGTCGACCAGTGTCCATGGGTAGAGCGGTAGTTGGTGACACCTCTATCACTCCACATCAACTGTTACTAGCGTGGGGAATGGGACAAAAGGATTCCATATGTATAGCACACCTAACAAGTTTTAGAAAGGGGCAAAGGGCCCTGAACTTTGTATAGAAACCGCTCACGCCCTGTTATAACGAGATCGACCCCGTCGGTTCACAACTAACGGGTTTTACAAAGGGACAAAAGGGTCCGCACTTTGTCTAGAGCGAGTGATTGCTTACGCTAGATCATAAAGCAAGACATTCGTACGGTTCACTTCAGGAGCACTGGGCACACAAATGTGAAAATAAAATATCCTTTGTAATAAAAATAAATCTTAATCTAATATTCCCATTTTAAATTGTATACATTACTAACTAAATCTTAATCTAATATTCCCATTTTAAATTGTATACATTACTAAATGACAGTTTCACGTATCTCTGTGCAATGAGGGAATCTTAGAACGGTAGTAATTTATATTAGAATGTATTAAGGCTTTTTATGACCCATAAAAAGTAATAACATGATTGTCTTGCAGCAATGCAGACATATTACACTTCACAGACAACAAATAGTAAGTCACTTGCATACGTCTAGGAGATCCTATTCAGATCAGCCAGCGCATTTGATCTCTAAAAGTATTACACATGTAACTTTCCAATAATACCGAAATTATTTACCAAATTTGGTACAATTGGTCCAGTATTTTTTACGTCAACAAAAAAACAAACATGAACAAACAAACGGACATCAATAGAATTGTATGTAATATTATCAATATAGTTAACTAAAATATTTTGTTGCCTACATTTAATTTGTAGTTAGGTGGAAAAAGAATGATTGTAAGAGAAATCGTATAATTCGTAGAGATTTAATAGCGGAACATTACTTGTAATTTTACATAGCAAAGTCAAAATCTAAACTAAGTTCTTTGTAAGAGTTCACGGTGGCTCTATGTAAGTGAAGACCCGTGTACAGTAGAGTTTTCAGTAAAACTGGGACACATCTCCCATCTTTCTTTCCACTCTAAAACTTCCCATTTGTAAAACCGAATATTGATGGTGTTTATATACTTATAAAGCTCCTACCCACTTCAGACACCTAGCTTATACATGAATATACAAATCAGTGACGTTGAGTTTTCATTGTTTATTAATAATATCTTATATTAGATTATAAAAACGGATATTTTTACATAAAATTTAAGTTCCGTAGCTAATAGCATATTTCCCTCACATTTATAGCCAATATACTCTTATGTTAAGTACTGTAATAATATCAATTTACAAGTGAGGTGTGGATAGTAATATCAGGTAAATATTTCTTTTTATGATTGTTTTTCGAAATGTATTATGTCATGATATTGTAAAGATGTATGTGCATATATTTGTATACCTATTTATATATAAACGCAACTTGATAAAGAAAACTAATAAATACTATAATGTTTAAAGAATTTTGATATATTTATATACGCATAGAGAAAGTAATATGGGAATAATATCGACAAACCCTCAACTCAATGGGTCTAAACATAATGTAGTATATAATCGTAAGGCGCAACTGCCATGATTGCCCAACTATTATTGTACGACGTTCAAAATTTAGATTTATATTTATGTTTATATATTTATGCATTATTGTATCCTTCTTTATGTTTACATAATTGATTTAAATCTGTAAAGGATATGAATATTTTGTGTCTCTCTAAAATTTTATTTATGATAATGTTATGACATTAAAACCAGTCTGAGACAAGAAAACCCAAAGATGATTTTTAAGTTTAGTTACAATTTTACCCATAAGCCTTTTGAGTACTATGCAGCGCCTAAATATAACAAATACTAGTTTATAACTTACTACGTCAGTAATATCAAGAGTCTCAGAAAAAAGATATATTAACATCAACTTTAATTATAACTTCCCATCACAATTAATAATGTAATTTTTAATTTTATATCAGCTTTTTACAATGAAACAGGGAATAATTCATTTGCCTTCCCTCAAAGTATGTTAAAATCCACTTTGTAGTACGCCGAAAGGTTAGAGACAAGTATGCAACGTTGACGAAAGGTAGATAAAGGAGATGAGGTGGGAGACTCTTCAGCGGATTATCTAAACTCTATCTTGTCTTTATAGGGAATTAATTAACTTGGCAAGCCACAAGTGTTAGGAGCCGCATCTTATCTTCGCTGTTATGCAAATTGCATATTTATTATCCTTATTTATTAACGAAATTTTCTTATCTGTATATTTACTACCTGTCCACTATTATGGAGTGAAAAAGGTACTTTAAATACAAGTCCCTTCATTCCTTCAAAGCTTTGCTTTATGTCCTTAACGAAACAATAAATTTAAAATTGAACTGACGAGTTAGGAACATTTTAGTAGATTCATTACCCATCCTTTATTTTTACATGCATCTTATGTTGGGTTTTAAAACAGTCTTAAACTTTTACTTGGACAACCGTTAAGTCTAGATAATTGTGTCAAAGTGGATTGTTTCTCAAAAGAAGGAAATATTGACACTTCATAGATTTCTGCCAACAGGCCTCAATGAAAATAAAATTTTTTCACCTAACATGCACAGCATTGTTACTATCCGTGTCGATAGTAGGGCATAGCTTATTTACCTAATAGTTTAATAACTAAACCGTGCCAAGCAGAAAATCCTTGGACATAATTAGTAAAAACATCATTATAGTAATGATTATATTCACTCATAATACTGGTATATTATTGCATTATTTTTAATATATACATGACTGTTATAAAAAATTTTATATTACAAGATATAGAGAAACTTTAAGAAACCAGTTTTCAGGATCGTCGGAAAATTCTGCACCGATTATCTGTAATTATGAAGTATTTATTTCTCTCCAAGAATTTCCACAGCTCATATGTTCAAACCAGAAATATTTAGGTTTTTATATACATTTATAAATAAGGATAAGCTATTTAGAGTTTTATTACAATTGTATTTATGTAAGGTGACATTTGAAACAAATAAGTAAGAGAAACATGAATTTGTGACGTATAAATTACATATTGTTCTTCCAATTTGATCCCAAAGAAATGTATTACACGACTTTTACATTCTCTCAGGGTCTCAGTTATTTATATATTCTGATCTCGAACGTTGAAAGCAGAAACGCTTGTCACCCTCTGCCAGAAATTGAATTATATATTTCCACACTTTTGGTTTTAACAACATAAATCCAATGGCAAAAAGCAAAACACTCCTGACGTGACATGGGCCACCATCAAACTCAGTGTTCATCATATAAAAAAGAAAATTCCAATTCAATTAAAATGTAAAGATCGGTTCGTGTTCAAATGAAGCCAAGCAGGAATGATATTTTTCAGGCCTACGAGTTATAGGTTTTACTAAAGCTCATCCAATAAATTGAACACAATTGTTATAAATATAGCAAACTGTATTTTAAAATATCACAATCACAAAATTGTTTTTTTCCTTTAGTAAATAAAACTATGACTTACGCTAAACTAACTACTAAAATAAGATAATGTACGCTGTAGTTTCTGAAACTGCGTTATATTTTTATATTTGGTGGCATAAAATCATATTTTATATGAAATCTATATAAAATATCGATGACATTAGATTAATTACATATTAGTTATCGATAGAAGTATGACAATGGCATATTAAAGGAATATATCTTTATTTTGAAACGTATATTCATATACTCGTATTCTTAACGTACTGAAAAGTATTTCTGTACATACATAATATAAGTAAATTTACAAATATGATACAATAATCTTCATATCTTAGAAGAATAACATAATTTATAGCACTTAGCACATACAATTACTATTAAAAAACAAAAAAATAAATTTAATAACATTTGAACAGTTTTCAAAAAAATGAAACAATTTATCAGTTGTTCTGTAAATATTGTCCCCTTTTGCACAGTCAAACAAAAATAAGTTTCATCCAGAGCAACGAGTGTGAGGGAGGGGAGGAGTATTATGAGAGTCTGTCAACAAAAGACAAGTGCTACCAACCCCTAGACAAAATGTCCCTGCTTCATTCTGTAATTAGGTCAAACACTTTCTCCTAAGTACCTCTCAACTTAGACAACCCGTGAGGACGGTAATTTGGTACTGAGGACTGTAATTTGGTTCCTTTATGGTGTATTTAACTTTACATGAATATAAGTTATTTTCAATTTCAATATTACACATAAAACATATTTCATGCCAAGGCAATTCAACACAACATATAACTGTATATATTACATGGTATTGCCTCAAAATACTTTTTTAAATATAAGCCTGATTATAAGTTGGATAATTAAACAATAACATTACCTTTGAATAGTATATTTGTTGCTACGATTTACTTTATGAAATTAATGTAGTAATATAACTAATGCTTTGTTTAAAGGTTATTTTTGACGATGGAAGGATTGTGAAGGAAACAGGATTTTTCCGGACATTTGCCATCGTTCTGTGAAACAAGAAAACAGTAACACTACGTTTCGAGATCTGCAATCTGGTCTCTTCGTTAGATTGCCTGACTTAGGCCTGCAACAAGGCTTTGGTATGATTTGTTTATTTTAACCTAGTTTGTAATTATGTATTAGGTTAGTTCTTTACCTGAAGAAGAGATCAGATTGGAGATCTCGATAGGTAGTGTTACTGATTTCTTATTTCACTGAACGAAGGCAAATGTCCGGAAAAAATCCTGTTTCCTTCACAAACCTTCCATCGTCAAAAATAATCTTCATACATTTTATTACTGCAATAATAAACTACTTGGTATGCAGGAAAATGATGTGTTGTGATACTATTACTTTTTGAATATATTATATACACATAAAACTATAATTATTGTTAATTAACTTTGAAAATGGTTTTCATTGAAAGCTATACTATTACTGAGACGTATCATTAAGTATGCGCCGTACAGCAAAAATCAGTTTTTTAGGGTACATAAAACATTTACGACGCCTTTTTTATCGTGTAAATACTAAAGGACTTTACAACTTAATACGTATTTAAAGACGGTAGCCATTAAAATGTAGATAAATACCAACCATTTCTGCCCTTAATGAAGTTTATTATTGATATAGACATTTTCCAATAATCTGTATGAGCATATGAAAGTATAAAGAAATGAAGATTTAAATTTTAAACTACTCCGATTTTCAAAAATATTTTAAAAACGCTAATGCTGTTAGCATTCATTAGTTAAACAGTTTTTAGCCCAGCAATAACATTGTAGAACTTATGCTAGAATAGCCCTATATATTAATACAATATCTTAAAATGACGCTACAGTTGCATACGGTGTACAGCATGCGGTCTACAGGAATGTATGTTTGTAATAGAGCATGGAGAGACGCAGTAAAATATTCCTCCCACATCTCAGAGTGGAATGTAGTCACAAGACTGCAGGGGAACGTTTACACTGAATGTTTTACACAAAGAGACTGTTGTTGCATCATTTACACTGACGTTGTCTTAGGTCACACCAACATTACAATACCTTCAGCTTCTGTATTTTTCCACACGCTGTGCTATGAAGTATGGAATGTTTACAGAGTTGTAGAATAATTACATGGATTGAATAAATTACAAATTCAAGTAAATTTTAAAAGCTATACTTTTTGATAAAGGCTAACTTTCACGTTATAAAGAGATATCTAAACTGGGATACCTTTCTTAGTTGAAGAGTATTAAAACAAGTGATATGTTAAGAATCAATATTAGTTTTTGATTTTAATTTAATCTAATTTTATATTAGTATTAAATCTTTTTACTTTTCATTGTAGGATATTCATATATAAAGACGACTCACGTGTTTTATTTAGCAATGCTGAAGTTTTAAGTCATTTTTGAATCTAACTAAATAACCCTTTTTTACCTAAAGTTTTATTGTTGTTTCAAATTATTCTTTAGGTAGGCTACAGAAAAAAGAGGTATACATAAGAAGATACCAATATTTAACTCCTAAATATGTTTTAAATATCTGTATAATCGTAATTAGTAAATATTTATTTTAGCATCTAGTTGGGAAATTATCATAAACGTATATAATGAACAATTATCAGTGAGTCCATTGAGAACGAATCTGTCAGTACGCCCTCATTTACCTATCGCAACCAACCAAAAAGCATCCCGGATACCTTGTCGCTACGGCTTTCAATGAAGACGGAAAGAAGGGTGCATAACGATTGATGACTCCTAAGAGTAAGTATGTATTAAAACAATTATTCATTGTTTTAATCTCAATCCGTCTATTTTTCAAGTCTGAAAACAATTTTATAAGTATTTTTAAGTAGATTTTATCCATATGTTCAAAATGAAGTAGACCATTGAAAAATATGAGTGTTTTCACGTTTATTCAAATAAATGTAAAAGAAAATACAGCATTTGTTAATATACCTGACTCATGGATTTTAATATCCAGGTTTTGTCTTTTAGTTAGCTTAAAGTACTAATAATTAACTAATAATTTACGAGTATCAATAGTCCGGCAGTAAAGAGTCGACTTTTACTTTAATAGCAAATGGCCTAGTATTTCATAAAATTGATATTAGAAACTCTAATAAGAGTGAAAACAGTTCTATATCGTACTAGTTTTCTGCTTTCAAAACCAAAGGGTAACTATTTAATCAATATGTTGCGTTATAAATTTAATGTTTGCATGAGATATAAAATAGTGCATATTATGATTGTGAATTATTGTAATGTATAATAAAACGTTTAAATAATGTATCTTAAAAAGACATCAAAAACAAAAAATGCATTAAATTAAAGTCCTCAAAGTAACATTATTACCTGTGATAAACACAGATTTCGTTCAAACTTTTTATTGCTTTACAAGTAAAGTTTTCTAATTTATTAAGATTTGAAATCAATAAACGAGTTTAAAATTAAGTTTGTAAGATATGTATTTTATTATTTGGTAATGATTATTGCTATGGATGTTCACTTCATAAACTAGTATTTATAGTCTAGTTCATGCCCATTTTCCAGTGAATGTATCCCACACAGCACCGATTTTAATAAAAATTTTGATTTAGGTACTACTTGTCCCCTATTTCATAGTTATCCTGCGCAGGGGGTTGATTTTTCCGTGAGAGAGGATACCAACCTTTCTCTGGAGTGAGCGATTGTTTCTAGGCAAACAACACGTTTTCACGTTTCTGTGGATAACTGTAAAACATTTGCCTTTAATCAAAATATCTGCAGATAAAAGAATTATAACTTATATCAAACTAAAACACGTGTACGTACGATACATGCGTACCTGATTCAAACGGAATAATTGCTTTTTGAAACTTCATTGGTAATTTCTAAACGCAAAAATCTAAAGTTTCCACGCACCATAACGTAAAATCAATGAATTTTTCACAAAAAACTAAAAGAATATTTTTTAAATCCCTTAAAAACATTTATTTTTATGAAATTTCTACCATTAAATCCAAGAGAGTTAAGACAAGAATAATGTTATTTCCTATTTTGTAGTTGGAAAAATTAGCGAAAATCTATTTCTCATTAAACAATTTTTTTACAATTTACAATTTAATTCGTTTATGTACTGAATGTTCGACCAGTTTAAAGTACTCATTTTTAAAATTAAATTACATCGCCTTCTCTTTAAAATAACCAAAAACAAACTAATGACTCGCAAAATTTTTTGATTTAAATTTTGTTTTTGTTTTTGAGAACTTTAGTGTTTTATTTTTTAGCATACAAATATGGAAAGATATGGGTATTTAAAGTTTACGACTGTTAGCGTAAAGCATTTTTTGAGTTTTTTTAGCATAAACCTTAAACAAATAATATTTTTTTAAAATTATACAAGCATATAGCTTTTAAAAACCGTAAAAAATGCTGTTTTGAAGGACTTGATTGCTTAAACTAAGCGAGTTTTGGGGGGCAAATGAAAATTACATTTTTGTAGAAATAAGATAATATATTAGTATATTATTAATAATACACATACTGGTTATATTTTAGGCTTAGTTGAACTGTCACTTACATACAGGGAGTCATACAAGTACCCGACAAACTTACCAGGTGGTTTTGTATCATTTAAATAATGAAAAAGTTCATATAAACATTTGTCCGGAAAGGTTCAGTAAGATTTTTTGGGAAATTTGTATGCAAATCGAAACGGTTTTAATGAGTTAAATAACTGCTTAATGACATGTTTAATATTATTATTTAATTCTTTCTGTCACAGCGTGTCATAGGGAAGTTATTTCTGTTAGGGCTAGTTATTTCTAGCTTTTAAGGGCTAGAACTTAAACATATCATAAATCGTATTAAAAACTGTAAATCGGCGTTCATTTAACTGATATACATGTAATTTCAATTAATTAAATCCTCCAATTTAATTTTTTTCAAATAGGGCTGGTATTTACTCATATGAAGAGCAACCTGTAGGACAGGGTAGATTTTGAAATAGATAGCAAGTAGAACCTAAATCGAATTTCATACAAATCTGTATTGGATAAATACACAGTCTCCATATTTTTACCAGTCATCAAACGGATTATTAGTGATTTGTATTGTTCTGTTTCCCTTTGATGTAAAGTATGTTCCACATAACGCATATATAAGCTTGATTATCTTTACAACACACATTATCTTTACATATTAGATGTGCTATATACAATGTAAGGAGATTTATTTAAATGGTTTATAAATGAAATATCGTGATATTGGTTAATTAAAATTACAAGAATAGTTTGTTCAGATTTATCCTGTGTAACAAAACTTTATTTGCGATGGAGTTTTTATTTAATTTCCCTTGATGAATGAATACAACCTCTAGCTATTTTCATTAATTAAATATATTTGCGTAGTATGTACTTCAAATGGTAACATTATTTTAGCTAATTGTGTATTCATGGTAAAGCTTGGTGTAACTCTTTCATTAAAAATATACATTATTTCAGTTCACAAAATAATAAAAAGTGAGATACTTGTGAATCATTCAAGATAAAAATTATTCTGGGGACTGAAAAATACTCAAGTGTATTCAAATTTTCTGAATATGTATCCTTATACAAATCGTATATTTTTTCAAATATTAAAATTTTTATGTGTGCACTTGTCAAGTGTCTCTCTTTAAAACTAATTTTCTATTACACTGTCAGTTTTGTCTTAGAAAGTCCTAAACATATGTAAATTATATTTATGGAAATACAACTAAATATAAGTAAATACCTGTAGTATTCCTTGAATGTTTTACGAATTTAAATATTTTTATTAGGGAGAAAATATCTAAATGAACATATTAGTAGATAATCTGGTGAATCCTGTAGTCCTGTTATATCAAATTAAAAAATAAATATTATAAGAAGCTTCAGTCTTCTGTTTGGTTTCCATATTATAATGCATGTCAAACACTCGATTAAGTGACTTTCTGAAATTGTAATAATGTAGAATAGGGTGTGTCACTGACTCACTCAATTTAATTAAACTAATACTTAGGCATATCAAACTAATTTTATGACCCTCAGTTTTTCGTAGTCACTTGGATATTAAATAATAAAATTGGTAAAGATATAAAGTAGTGACTATAATAAGTATCGCAATACTAGTTTCAACTTTTCGTCTGAAATTGCAGCAAACTCGCAGTTATTACTGATTAAGATCTCCCTGACATTCTGTATGCCAGTTATTAGTTTGTTTCAAAGCTAGAACTCTATTGTTAGTTGCACACTCAATAATTCATGATCACTACCGACAGGACGTCAAAACGTCTTCGGAACACTAGTTTCACGCGTTACGTCCCAATTTCGGCAAACTCGCTGTTATTACTGTCCAATATCCGCCTGTATTTCTATATCTTTAACTTTATCCTGAATCCTTTTTCTTCACAGTTCTGAATTTACCCCAGATCATGTAATATTTGTAACTAGAAAAAATAAAAATGTTCTGTGACTGTGAATGTATAAGTTGCAGATGTGAGAGTATATATTCTCTGATGGTGTACGTACTTATACCTGGGCGGATGGAGAAGACTATATTTGGTTGAATACTAGTAACGTAATTTCTTCGTCTAGAGTCGATAATCTGTCCACATCAAACGTGAAGTTTAAAACGTAACGTATAGTTAAGCGAACTAAAATAATCGAAAGTGCAATGTACATTATTGTGCACAATATAAAATAACTTTTTATCCTTACCATTTGGGCAAAATATAATTGACAAGTGCGTTGAAGCGAACTACGTGAGACAGAAAAATTATTTTTATTTTTTTTTGTTATGAATTAAGAATTATTGATTTATCACATTCTTGTCTAGGTTAGAAAGGTTTTAAATGAATTATTATTTCATTAAAGTTAACTATAAGTCGCTTGGATTAGTGTTCTTTATTAATTAAACTTTATTCATACCATGTTTAAATCATATCATTTTATTGAAATCAATGTATTGCAACTTGACTTAGGCTTATACTTTAATCTTCAGATCCCTCTAATATAAATATAAACATGAACTTCAGTAAAATTCCTCACATTTAAAAGTCCTTGACCTAAGTGTTAAAGCTAAACTATGCTAAAAATATGGTAAACTATAACTATAGTTGGTTCCACGCTAACCTAGTACTACGGAGCGGGGATAGGCCATATTATTCAAACAACAGCTCCTGTTGTACTAGCCGTCCTCAAGACATCGACTCCCTTGGCCACGCACCATAAATACACTGGATTAAATCCGGTATGTGGGTTATATTAAGATTTTCTTCGTCTCAAACTTACTTTGCTTTAAGAAGAAGAGTTTAGACAACAAATGTTTCAAGAAGTATTCCACTTGTTTCAGGCTAAGTACGTTATAGTTTATATTACTTTTCAGATAAATCAAATTACTGTGATGAAATTAAAGTATTAGTACAGTTATTACAACAAAAATATGAATCTTAAACTAAAAATTTACGTTTATTTATAATGGCATTTTATAGGTTTCCTGTACATTATGTGCACGTTCAGTGTTCGGGAGTCTCCCTGCAACTCTACCATCTCTTATTAGACCTGTACTGTGCGGTAAACTTGGAGCTGATCTATAGAAGTAACTATATTCACTGAAGAAATGTCTAGACTTTATTATATTTATCGCGAATATTTATATTACAACACATTATTACCTGATCCTTACTTCGTTTAAAATATACTGTGAAATATACCCTAATAATTTTTTTCCAAAAGTTCAATTGGATGGAGTTCAAAAAATCTAGAATAAAATTTCAAACAATATTGTTTTACAAAACCTTATAGGCTATTTCATAAAATCCCTTTTTTATGTCTCTTGTTGCCAAACATCTAACACTAACTGCACCAGAAGTTTAATCAATATTAAGATCTAGTTATAAAAGGAGTTTCTGACGATTTGTGAGCTATAAACAGATACTTTATCAACCCTCTTCCGTTGCGGTGGTTTTACTGAGGTATGACTTCACAATACACGGAATAGGTAATGATGCTCACAAATTTAAAAGTTTAGATTCATTTATATTATACTAACTCTGAACACTTTATTGCACCTTTATGTGTTTTAATAAAGCGTAAACCAACTACATAGTTCTATCAACACTTGAAGTAATATACAAACACTGTTAAAATTTGCTTGATTTAAATTTGTAGCAATCCCCAGAAAGAGTTAATAATATAAGTGATAAAAACTTAAAATTTTGATGCCTTAGTGCCATACATTATTATTTCATGATTCCATTTATGATACGATAGCCATGATTACTTAATCTAATGGTGATCCTTCAAACTCTCTAAACATAACAGCAACTTTACACTTAGCAGTTATTGTTCTTGTGTGAATAATTGTAATAATACTGTTTAAATAGTGTTTGTGATAGGCCACGGGACATCTAGAGATGATCAAAATAATCCTTAAATTAGGTTTAATATTTTTCTCACCTACATAGATATAAATTTCTCAGGCTAGGAGATAAGTGTGGGAAATATTAGATATTCTGTCACAACTAAGTAGCGACTGAGAGATTTTAATTTAAATAGTCTTGATTCAATTATGTTGATCTCACCTATGGTTATAAAGAGACCAAGTTAGGATTGAAGGGATTGGGAATAGTTATACCTGTTACAACTTCATAGCTGCAAAGCGATTTTGAATAATTAATATAACTTTGATCACATTTTGCTTCATTTAGGTATCATCTCAGGCACGCAAATATCAATTTAATAGTGATGTGTTGGATAATAAATATTTCTGCAGAACTACGTAGCTACTGAAAGATTGTACTTGACATATCATTGATCTAATTTTGTTGGTCCAACCTGTGGTATACAGAAATTAGATAAGAGTGATGGGTTTTGAAATAGATATACCTGTTTATAACTATTTAGGTACTAAATGATTGTGAGTAATTAATATAACTCTCATTAAATTATATTTAACGTTGTTTCCGGAGTAAAAAAATAGTAATTTTGTAGGTAAATGTCATCAGGTCAATTTGTTATTAATTATATCTTAAGAAAAACTTATATTAGTAAAACTATTTGTCGGAATTTCCATTATTTTTCTATTTTCAAAGTCCCACATTCACACATTACAATGGTAATGGCGGTAATGAAAATAGAAATTGAAGTGTGTTGGATTATTAATTGTTATTTACATCGATATAATATTTTATGGCTAACTGCATTAATGTTCTTTTTGTATAAATAAAAATTGTATTCAGACATAGCTTTACTGTGTTTACTGTGTTGAGTGCCTGAAGTTGAATATTTCCGAATATCACGTTCTGCAGAGACTGTAATAACGGACTTATTGCCTGTAATATTACGGAGTAAGCGGGGGAAAGCCAATACAAGAAGTATGTCGCTACATGATGAGTGGTAAACATAGCCTAACATTTTATGTTTCTGTTGGTTATCTAGTAACATTTGTTTGTTATGCTCTACCTTTTAGTTTTATACTCGAATTCTTCAGTTTACATTTTATAACACTGTTATAGCTACCGTTGCATTTCTCAGTACTCTAAATTTGCTAATTTAAATAAATATTCCTAAAAAGATCGTATACTATCGACGTTTTAATATAAAACATCACATTACATAAGTTTAAATATTGCGCTGTATTTTTCAACATACAGTTTTTAGTGACTAACGACAGCGGCAATGTAACAAGCTGAACATAACGTCTAGTTAGTTAGAGCAGACAATGATGTCTAATGTAACAAGACTCAAAGGACACGTTATACCTGTAGAATATATGCGAGCCTAGTGTCCTGTTATATTATAAGTTTCTGTTGGCAGTGCATTACTTCAGGTTATAACACGCCTTAATATAGCCATGTGATTTGTACAACACCACTTTTCTTAGTTATTATTTTATACCTAAATTGTCTTATCTGAAAATTACAGAACATAATTAATGGATCCTTGTAATGCATTGTTAAAGTAGTTATTAAAAAATAAGTGTATTGTAAAACATTGTATTACTTTTATATTGTTCCTTTTTTACTAGAATATTATAACAATTCGATGTTATTTAAATCATGAATTGAACATACTAGTTGGAAGTTAGATATAAATCTTTATAATACCATTAGTTTAAGTAATAAAATATAAACCATTAAACAAACCATTACTAACCAAACTAAATAGAATCATATTTCTAAATTATAAGAATATACTTTAAACAAAAATTAAAATACATGTTAGTAAGAATTATAGTCCATACAATTTTAAAAAATTCTTAAACACATTACAGCTACAATATAATTTTGGTGCTGACGTAAATACTACTTTCTTCATACTATTTTGCATTTTTTTAAAGAGTAATATTATAACTTTTCTTTACAACTATATATTTTCAAGAAACGTTTACATATCATTTGGTCTTACAAATACCACTAAGTGTTAGAAATATCCATAGATCACACGAAGGAAAATAATCCAATCATGAGTAGTTTTATTTTAAAATGACAGCTATTTGTTCGATAGGATTTTATATATAAAGATTAAAAGAAATGGTAAGAAAAAGTCAATCAGTCAAAGTCAACTGTGTTACGCACTATATAGAATGTGAAAACATAATCTTACATGGGATATGTAAGTAAGATACTATAACTCCTAAGACTTGATTTTTGACCTACGACCTGTCTAGATGTTCCATCTTTGTTAGTTCGGGCGTGACGTGTGTGTTTGTGCTCTTGCAGTGACATAAGAGCACAAACTATGTCTTGTTTCTATTCAGTCTCTGCAGTCTGGACTCATTGCCATAGATCTTCCAGGTATTATTTACTCCTTTTACTAGGCCTTTTGCTGTCTAAAGAAGATATTGGATTTTGGTTCTTCAAACGTAGTAGTATACTTTTTAAATATATAAAAACGGCATATATCCGAGCTCCTGCTAATAATTCCCATCATTCATCGTCAGTAACAAACGCTGAACCAAGAAAGATCATAATGTTGTCCTATTAACCAGCATTTATGGTCTGAACTTCGGGGAACATTTGCAAGCATTTCTGATACTAATGCGTGTCCCGAAATTTTAAATGCTGCACACTACGTTAAAATATCAGGTGATCACACTCATCTTTTATAAATAATGCAAAAGACGTAAAGGCAATCTACGGGACGCATGCTTTTTTTAACGGGACATTAATTGCTTCTGTATTAATAATCTAATTTTCTTATTTTGTATTTGCATAGGCTGAGAAAAAAGCATTGATTTTACACACAACTGTCTTTAGAAACGATTTTAAAATGTAGAATACGATTGGTAACTAACTTTGGTTGTATTTTTCACTAATAAGTTTAACATTATTTCAGGATATTTAACAACTAGACTTATTGAAAGTGAATGATTTATTGCTGATAAAGCTTTCAAATTAGTACAACTGTGGTACAATACTACAAGAAATAATATATTCCTGTAGGACATATCTGGTATCTCTCGTAAAAATAATTTTGCCGTAAATGTAATTATTAGGTTGAGAAACTCTAATTAATTCATATTTCATTATTTTTTTTATTTTTTCAGTTGAACTAATCGTCAAAAAGTGAACAGTATCGTTACAATAGTAAGAAAAAAATGCTTTTTAAAAACAAGACGCACTTAGTCAACAACTCTAGAATACATTTCAAGCGTAATAAACCATTTAGGATGTTCTGCGTCAACTAACAGGAAGAGACGAAGGACCCCCCTTCTTCTAAGGAGAAGAAGGGGGGTTTTATAAACAGGACTGTTTCTGTTGTCAAAACTTCTCTAGATGAGTGATTCTTGGTTTGTCACGTGCTTCATCTAAAGAATGATAGTTTCTGGATATTACGATTTACTATCACCACATAATATATCATCTGAGCTATTTGTGATTTATATTACGATCCTTTTCCTATACTTCTAGTTAAAATTTGTTGATTCTTACACCGATTTATCTGTCTCACTGAGTTTAATAACTAATTCATAGTCTTATATTTGACGCAAATGAAATATTTTAAATTAATCTCCTAATGCGATTCAAATGTTTCTTCATTTCATGAGAATGACTTGTATGGTATTTAAAAATAGTAACGTATGATGTTCTTGTTACACTGCAGAGTTATTTTAATTCAGGGAGAACAATCAGTAAGTAACTTGCATACGTTTGGGAGATCCTTCTGATCATTCTGCCAATAAACATAACCAACACAGTTACATAAACGAACCACAGTTTAATTCCTCAACGTTAATTATATTATTTTGCAGGAATAAACAAGTATATATCAGAAAAAATCGAAAATTTACAATGTTAAACGTTTAAAGCAGTAAATATACAAAAAATAAATATTATGAACATTCAAAAACAATTCAATGTACCAATAAAATCTCTCAATGGGTTTAATCAGAATACAACAAGTTTGATAACATTAAATATCGAAATACGTTTAGGAATTAAGTATTCACCTAACATAAATTTAAAAAATACTGCAATAGTCTCATTATAACTTCCTAGTCTTCAAGTTGGTGACGTTAAAATTTCCACAATCTTATTGCCTGTACGATTTACTTTCCGGATCTTTTTCTTGTGGTCTCTTTCAGAATATTCACATACATTACTTCACTGGACAGTTTCTTGAGTAATAAAAACTCCTATGTATACGTTTCCTATAGTCCAATTGTTAGGTAGTAGAAGATTGTCACTTTTTTAATTCAGACGATGCTCGTTGTATCTGCAAGACTTCCTCCAGACCAGTTTTAACTGAGTCATTGGATGTAGACTAACACACTTAATGGGGCTAACGTGTAGCTGTTAATAGGTTGTAAGTTTAGTAAAACTAGTGGTTCTTCACAGTTTATTTATATGAACTTGTTATTTATTATTATATTGTATTTAACGTATTTAATATTTATATTGTTGGTTATTTGCCGTAGGTATATGAAACAAACCTTAAATGAACATATATGTGTATATATTTTGTGCAGGCTTATGCTTAACTTTTGTTATTCATGATCATACTCGTATGTAAACGTATACTTTTCAAATGCCTCAGAGTTAAAACATTAAGTATTTAGTTAATCATCAGGTGATAACTGAAATAAAACAAATATATATTTTTTGACAACATACGGTTTAATCTATAGCTGACATATATTTACGTTTTATTTTAAAGAAAAACACTTTTTGAATATAGATTTGTTGTTGTTTTAGCAAGATATGTGACGCACTGGAGCCAACTGTCAATTCGAGTAATACAGGGGTATTCGGATAACATAGTACCTGTCATCAATGATAAACACGTTACCTGACGGCGGATAGTAGTGTCTGTTTTACAGTAGAAACAGACTGGGCTTTATTACGTTTTTGGGAAATCTGCTTGATGTTTAGTTGCATTAGTAAAACTAATATAAAATCTCATACATTAACATACTATATTATTATCAACATTATTAACTTGCAGATTGTGAAGATACAATATCACCTCAGACACTTTTAGGGTTTTTATTTTTATACTAATATAGTATAAAATATGTCATATTATTAAGAAAGTCTCTATATATTAAGGTATAAATGTATTTTTATTTTAATGACTCTGTTTTAAGTATTAATTTAATATAAAACTTCTGGATAAATATCTATTATTTGCACAATCGTTGAATACTTATATATACACAATGAGTGTTCTGTACATACAGTACTTCAATTAAAGATTTTCACATTAATATAGCAGTTACCTTTTGATTTGCACTTTATTTTCATGGTGTATGTCATATCTTAAATTTCAAAGGAGGTCCCTGACAGAGCTGAAGAGTAATATGAAATAGTTAAAATGGAGCAAATATTCACAACGACTTTCGTGTTTTTAAGATTTATGTTTTGTTACAGCTTCTTAATATGCAGGAAGTTACCATTCTGAGTTATTTCAACAGATTTGGCTTTCTTACAAAATCCACGGCATATGATAAATACATAGAGTCACAATGTTCAATAGACCATATTATATGCTAATAAATACCCGTGGCTCCACACGTAATTTTGTAGGCTTTACACGTGTATGAGCACTTTTAGTTGACATTTATATATGCGAATCGAATGTTAAGTTCGTCTCGTTTTTACTAACACTAAAATCTGTCGCAATTTATGGCAATTTAAATTTCAATGACTCTGGCTATTTTTAGTACTATAGTTATGTTGGCTCGTTTTCCCGATCAATACAATATATATAGAGACAGGTCTGGAGAAATCAATTAAGTAATCAGAAAATTAAGATGGATTTACAGCACTCTTCCAATGTATAGTACAAGTTAGATAGTAACTTTGTCTTTGATGTCTGAATTACACTACTGACCAAGCACAATACCTAATAAACATATTTGCTAAAATGTACCGCTTACTAAATCTGAATATTTTCTTACTTTGTGCTAAAGAGCGGTTGCAGGAAAGATGGGAAGAAGAAATTATGTTGTTATTAAGCTCCCATTTAAGACTCATTGTTTTAAGGCTAAAAAATTTAAACACATCAAAACTAGTGGTTAAATTAATTAAACGTATAGTTGTGCTGTTATGACATAAATTTTACTAAAAGATACAACTTTAGAGACCGAGATTGGATTTGTGCAATTTTAGAGACAAAAATGGCTCGAAGATATTTGAGGAATAATTGATAACATATTACGTGCTTTGAGCCTATATATTTAATCATCACCTGAAGACTGAAAAGTTTCACTTGTTTTTCACTGAGTACTCGTAAGTACATTTGATTCAATTAAATGCCTGTTATATACACTTTAAATACCTTGGGTAAGAGCATTAATGACGAAATTTGTCGTTCCATCTCAATATAGTTATACTGTATTACTGTTGTTGATAAAGGTTTGTTGAAAAGGTTTCATGAATAATACGGTATCTTAAATGCGTGACCATTGTATAATAACGCAGCCATGGTGTTAAGGGTCGATTCAATTAGAATTTTGAGTTCAACTAATCGTCAGTGTTAACTATATCATCACGACAGTAATACAAATAAAATACTTTTTACAAGACAAGATGCACTTACTCACCAAACTCTTGAATACATTTGAAGAGTAATAAATCCTTTAAGAGGTCCTGTGGAAACGAACAGCGAGAGGGGGAAGAGGGGGGATTTATATCCGAGACTGTATCTGTTGTCAATTCTTCTCTGGAGGAGTGCTTCTTGTATTGTGACACGTATTTTATCTATATATTGAATGATGCTGGATATTTCGATATATTATCCCATCATTTATCATACGAACTATTCGTGATTATATGATGATTTTTTAATTTAAACATAAACACATTGTTAGATCCATTTTCAAAATATGTTGATAATTATATTAATTTATATTTTACAATGCACCAAAAAGGACAGGAGTGATGAGCGCTAAAAGTAATAAAACTAACTAATATGTGTCGCAAATTAAATTTCTTAGATCATTATACATTTGCCATCCAAACGTTTCTCCTATTACCTAGCAATTTTTTGAACTATAATATTGTGTATTAAAATGGTTTGTACAAGATTTAAAAGTAATAACAAATGGCGATCTTTTTACACTAATAATTCAAAATTCTTGTAAGTAACTTGTGCACGTTTGGGAGATACTACGAACCACTCTGTGATTTAGATCTCTAAACGGACCAAAATGTAACTTTTCAACGTTAACTTTGAAAGGCGAATAGCTATTAATCAGAACAAAACATAAATTTAAAGAGTTTAAGATTTCCTTAAACAACTTTTAATCAATGTCCAAAAAATTTAAGAAATAAACATTTAAAAAAAGAATGTAACTTAAATACTCTCAATGGATCTTTATATAAATATAACAAGTATTTTTATCATGACATCTCAAAATAAACTTGTAAGATTTCAGTACTAACCAAATGTAAAAAAAACCCCTGCAAATTTCCGAGGTGATACAATTTAACTTCTCAATCTGAAAGTCAGCGATCTTCAAATCTCCAGAAACTTGTTGCCGGTGTGATTTAATTTCCCGAGCTTTTACGTGCGGTCTTTTTCAGAATCTTTACTAACATTTGTTCACTGGACATTTTCTTAGAGCATAACCATACCCGTTGTTTCATTTACCATGGTTCAGTTGTTACGTAGTAGAAGTTGGCCATTCAGACGATGCTCGTTCTATCTGCAAGACTTCCACTAGAACAGTTTTTACTGTGATGGAATTTCATCAACCCTGTTTAATGCGACCATCTTGACGTAATTCGTTATTTCGTTGTTGGGATTTTTAAATTACTGTGTGGGCACATTCTATTAATTAAACAATCTTTTATTATGTAATTTTTCAAATACATCTGCCATAAGAATATAAAACAAACTTAAACTAAACATATATGTGTGTATTGTGAGCACACTTATGCAATATTTTGGTTTGTTATAAACATGACAAACCAAAAAAACATTGGTTTTGTTTTTGGTGGCTTGTAAACATATCGTTTTTAAAATGTCTCACAGTTATAATCGTAAGATATTAAATTACCTCTAATTAATTATTATTAATTACCTATTTAATTTAACTGCAACTGAAATAAAATAAACCAAACAGTTCTTATATCACATGGTTTAATTTAGTATAGCTTAAATATTCACATTTTATTTTAAGGAAATGAACTTTTGGAATGTATATCTGTTGATGTTGTTGTGGTAGGAAATTTGGCGTACTGCAGCCGTTGCTCAATACTCTGATAGGAGTATTACAGAGGTGTTCCGATAAAATAGTGTCTGCTATAATTAATAAACACGTTATACCTGAAGGATAGAAGGAACATTTAAATAATTAAACGGCATTACACATTTTTATTAAATATGCCTATTTGCAGTTTTCAAACAAAGATAGTAGCACAGGTGCTAGATAATACATTGGACTAGACAAGAGTAGACAAGGTAAAGCCTCTTTATTGTAGGAACCTGCATATATACAATGCGTAAGTACGATCAGAATGTGATATATTGGATCAGGTAGAAGATAAAGTCAACTGTGATATTTCTCCGTCGAGTTGGGGCTTGAGTATACATACATATGTACTATCAGGATGTGACATATTGGATTAGTCAAAAGGTAAAGTCAACAGTGACCGTCCCCACCATGTAGAGCTGAGTACACAGCACATAAGAACAAGCAGAACGTGATATATTGGTCCAAGCAGAATGGGAAGTCATACTGGTGGTTATCACTTGAACTTGGTTATCACTGGACAGTTCTCAATCGTGGTATTTGTCAAAATAAAAATTTTGTATAATATAAATATGTGGGAAGCAGAAAGTTTCCATCACCTCAACGAAAATGATGGAAGAGTTTGAAAGTTTTGTTTGCAGTTTCAACCAAAGCATTTTTACGGATCAGAAGTCACAACAAATTTCAAATGAAATTAGTAAATTACTAATATTTTAAATAATTATCTCGTATTATACTGTTTAAATGTGAACTGGAAAGCTGTATAACTTGAGTGCTACAAATTCAACAGCAAACTAAAGAGAGATTCAAAATTTATTTTGCTTGACTTTTTAGATTCTCCTTTACTTTAAATTTACTTGGAAGTGAATTTATAGTGAAATCAAAATGCGGACATTAATCCTAAAGGTGGAATCATAATTTCCCAGGTAGGCCAAATTTTGCCTTTGTGCAAATTTTCACTAAATCGCCTATAGATTCCACATAATATGCTAACACCCTATAATGTTATGTATTGTTTAATCTTCATTTTTCATATTTATAATCTTGCACACAAGTTTTTATTATAACGTTTTATTTTAATGTTTAAAACTAGGAAAACATCCATGATTTTGTCAAGATCAGATGGCCATACAAATGTAAAACAATTTACTAGTTAATGTCATTATATTGAAAGGTATAAAAATATATGCTTGCTTTTATGGAAAAGCTTTTATTAATTTTTATTTAATATTTCACTATTTTGGTATTATTTTAAATATAAAATTATATTGTTGCTACTGATATCTTTTTTAGTAGTAAATTCAAAAGATATTAATATTGTTAATAAAAACCATAGTATAGTTTCAAAATAAGAATTTTGTAGCATATTTAGTACTAAATACCATAATATGAATATTTTGTATATGTATTGCAACCATAAAGGTAATAAAATATAATATCTGAAAAGTACCGATTTTATTAACGCCTTCAAAGTATGAAGATATTGGTAATATACTGGTCTGAGTAATTAGCTAAATCGCTTGATGAATAAAACCATAAACAACTGCACTTATTAGGTTATTTTACAAGTACTTTTATAAAATATAAATAATACCATAATGAGTATGATATATACGGTTAGTGTGAATATTCAACAATACGATCTCACGCTTCAAATTACGGGTTATAATAAATGAAAATTGTGTATTACTTTTTTATCACGACTTCAACAGGCAGTAAACTTGATTGAGTAATCGCGTCGGCTAATGTAACTAAGCAACAAAATGGTTGCTTTTGAAACAGCTGTGTCATGTTGATTGCTGACTAAAAACTATTAAAAAAGCAGTAAAAAAAGAGTATAGATCTTGTGCTTTTTTGTAGTAACAATACAGTATTATGAGTTTTGTATATCGGATGTACCAATAAAACAAAATCTATCGGCTTTCAGACTAGTGAAACTTTCTATTCCTTGTAATTTTTCAAATATAGGCTTACTTACAAAAATCTGTTGCATGGGCACTATAATGTAAAATTACGTAATGGGCATTAAATAATATACACACATACCTACCGCAGTTTTTCCAGAAATTTAAATTTTCATATGTGCAACTTTGAAACTTATGCAAATTATAATATAGCGTATGGAAGTTTTTAAAATGACATAATTTCATGAAACTGCTCGACTACCAAGAAACCTAACTTTTACCAATTATTTTATTTTACTATTTATATTCCTATAAAGAATAGACGGTTACGTTTTACATATACGAATGTTAAACTTCAGATTCTCGTATTTTAATTGATGTATGCAACGTTTTAAATTTAATGCAGTTATAAACATTATTCAAAGCCCAAAAACGATAGCAATCACTTTACAAATATGAAAAAACCGTTGGAGATCCTTAAATGCCACTTCCAGTGTTATTATATAGTGAATTAGATCTTTCATTGAGTAAAGTGACCAAGTCAATTTGTCAAATAAACTTGTAATTAGACTAGAATTTTTACTATTTCGTCTTCAATATTTATTAGTGCAAAATTTTCGATAAAGGTAATGCTATTAAATAAAACTGAAACATAAATTGAAAAATGTAGAATTGTTGGAAGATGTGTGGAATATCTACAGATAATTTGGTTATGTATTAATATTCACCTGTTTATCTGCTCACAAGATATCAAGAGGTTTGTTTGACCTGATACAACCACATTCATGACTGATGGCTTACCACGTTAATATCCATCGTATTCATCGCGTTTTTACAAGCTAAACTAGTTTTAATTTTCTAAGCTTTTTGTCTTGTGCAGCATAAAGTGAAAATTGTCCCTATTAATAACAGCCATTACTAAATGCTGTCTAATAGGTTGTCATGTAAATGGCCGCCGCAGTATATCTTAGTAGCCATTAGAGCTTCACAATAATGGTTTCATTAGTAGCATCTAAACTATAAATCTATACCTACATGCCAGTTAAAACAGAGCGAGAGAGAGCTTACAACTGTACCAATACTACAATACTCCAGTTTCAACCACTAAAAGGCGTAGTAGATAATCTCTCTGGCCACTTTTGTCATCAGTCAATCAGCACTATGTCAGTAAATCGCCCTACTGTACCTCGTAATCATAGTATAACTTCTGAGCATCTATAATCAATAACGATTCCTAACCCTTTCGGTTCTGAACTTCGGTTTTATGACGGGGATACACACTGGCCCTTTGCCCAAACTTCTCTTCTCGTAACTTCCGTGGATTCTACCCCCGGGACATCGAGTGCCATTACATTTTCCACGGCAGCACCATTCAGAGAGTGTTCCTTTACTTCCACTACTTCAACATCGAAGGAGTTTTTCCATACATAATTGTCTCTAACGGTACCTGTTAATATATTTAATTACTTATTCTTCGAGAAGATATTATTGACTAGCAAATTATAATTATAATTATGTTATAATAGAAAATGTAATAATATTTGCTGCGCTCGAAAACCTATATTTACGGTATATAAGGTGACAAATATATTCGGTATAGTTAAATTAAATTATAGTACAAATTATCTAGAACAGATATTTTTGACAAAATCATAACCCATTTCTCAAAGGCCTCAATCTCTAAGGAGAACTATCTAGAATGTATTATTTGCAGGACTTAGCAAAATCTGACTTCTGATGAATTGAGATGGAGGTACGGTGCGTCTACCTCACCCTACCTCTCAATTTAGTTATCAAACACTGCCATCTGAGATGCGCGCCTCGCCGATAGCAGCCTCTTTTGTACAGTCCAATCCTTATCATTCTTCTGGGCCTACTCCTTCCACCGGTAATCCAGTTACCCCAGAATTATTATTTAATACAATCGGTGCACTGATTTATTTTTAAAATATTTTTTCCATTATTTTTACAGTAAATAAAGTAAAAAAGATAGAGTATTAACACTGTTGAATTTTCACTCGTAAAGAAAAAACTACAACTTTTCAAAATCTCATACTGATAATTTTGTTATAAAATTCTTAGATACGATAAATTGGAACATGACCAGAACTTCACGAAGTGGAATTAACTTACCAGTTAAAACTATCATACCAAGAAATACTAGGATTTCGAACATTTATCATCGTTTTCCAACATATAACTGGCAACATTATGATTCGGCTGTTAAGTGCAAACTAATTGATTTTCATTGCATGACTTTGAGAAACATAAGCTTTGGATCTACTCGGTGTTAAATTTAACCAGAAAAATATTGATATTGTAGGAATACGAAAATTACCTCCCACATGATACAGCGTTTTCAACAGTACATGCACTAACTTCTTAGCTAGAACGGTCTTGTTTGTATACCACTAAATAAACTAAACCTATTCTTTATTTTAAGTAATTATTTTCTATTGTAAACGTTAAATATTTTAAAACGATTATAATTTCTGCCAAATCAGTTTTATATTTGAATTACATTACTGTTTCAATAAGCTGGATACTTTAACGTCCGCTGTAATTTACTATACAAAATCTATTAATAAGCTACTAAAAGGATCAATTAAGAATTTGTTTAGAGAGCTTAAATAAGTATTTTATCATTATTATTTTCTTTCTTTCAAACATTTTAAAACTAACATAGAACGGATAAGTATATAATTAGTTAATGGCTTTTGTCCTATTAACCATCTATTATGTACCGCACTAAAATTTAGAGTATTTTAACCTAAAGGTTTTAACTACTTTACACTAATAAATTTATTTAAGAAACAATAATAATAGAATTCAAACCTAATGTCTGGGAAATGTATAAGAAATGGTTGATTTAATGGGTTAAACTGACTTTTAATTCCAAATACGAAATAATTCAACGAAATGTTCAAGAAACTACTAGACAATAAAACGTGCGGCCTTTGGGAAATGAATCATCAAACTTAAGTTCATCTTACGACTTGAAGGTAAAGTTATCTCTGTATTTGCGAAAAATATGGAGAGCTGTGTACATATTTGGAGCATAGAGTCAAGACGGAGAGATACAATATGTTGTTACACCGTCAGAGCTGGCAGGAAGTTTTGTTCAATATAAACATATTAACTTGCCTTCAAGCTTTTTTTTAAATTAAAATCATTGTCGATTAAAAAGAAATTACTTAAAATGTATTATTTTTTATACAAAAGTATGTAATTACTAATAAGTAGACACATGTAACTGTAATGGTAGTTGTAGCGTGATCCAATAGAAAGTGTTAGCTATGTATAACAAAACTGAAACATGAGTAGGCCCAAGTTTATTTACTAAACTGCATTTTTAACACTAACATTTTCTAACTTGCTGTATGTTTTCAAAACTTAAATGAATGAAATGTATACTATAATCCAAACACTTATATATTGTATGCTGACATACCTTAATAAATATTAACTATTATAATAGGTAATTTGACGTGAGGTGCGTACATCTCTATATCTGTCTTCGTTCTTATAATAATAATGTATATTAGGAAATTAACTAATAAAACATAGTTAATAAACTACTATTATCCTGCTCTCGACCTCCATTGAGGCTGTACCGCCAGTAATTCCATCTGACACTCAACCTATTTCTGAGTAAACCCTGTTTAGTAAAAGCAGTGGAGATGTAAAGCCAATTTAATGTATTTTTGTATATTTTCGGCGACATTATTGTATAGTTTCTTACAATAGGAGGCGTGTTGCAATCTGTCATTGAGTCGAAAAATCAAATGGTTCTATTGATAAATTTAATGCTCATTACATTGCAATGTGTCACAATTCAAGTACATTTAATTAGATATAAAATATTTTGGAGATCAATACTGCCACCCATCATTATTCATGCAAGATTATCTGAGTAGCCTACTGCAAATATAGTCTATTTGAATAAGCACTTAGGACTAATACTTTTTATTTCATATGTGAGAGAATGATAGGGAGAGGAATAAATACAGAGAGAGAAGCTCATTCCATTTATTGCGCAAAGTTTGTAAGATTTATGTGCAGATCTTAGCAAGAAATTTTATTTCCATATTTTTGCATAATCAAAGGCAACATGTTATTATCGTAACATTATTTACTGCTAATCATATTGCTTAGAGTTGAATTGAACACTTCAAATAGCATACATATCTTCTGTGCACTGTAATAGTAAGAATGCATAAAATATCAGATTTGGCATTATTTTGATTACAAATTGTATGCGAAGTAATTAATGGAGCTTTGTACTCTAGCATTATGTTTATTTACAGGAATGAGCAAGTGTTTATTATAACAAAGCATTATTGCTGCAGTTTGGTCTTATAACAAAAATAATCTTTGTTATTGGGAGGATTGTTTTAACTGCTCACAAAATCTGTATATGCTTTTTCGTAAATTGGTAAAAACTAATCTACATCTAAAGTTAAAGGAACAATTTAGGCAATATAAATACTCGCAGGCTACTACATATATCAGTAAAGCTGTTATAAATGTTATAGTAGAATGAGTCTAGACTAATATCAATATTGATACCTGGTACATTTGGCATTAAATCCGTTTCTTTAAAGTGCAAAAAGAGTGTTATGGAAGGTGCAAATCGGTTAGAAAAATTGAAAAGTTGAAACTTTCGCAATTACTACGGGAGAGATGACCAGACGTCTGCTTTCACGGTTAAAGATGTGTACTTCTGGGCGGATGATAACTGAATAAGGCGAATTAAGAAATACATTTGTATTTTCATGGTACTAAGAAAAAATATATAAATACAGGGTGATTCAAAACTAAACGGCAATCTCTCGGGAGCTTATTCTATAGCTAAAAACAAGTAAAAAAGTTCATATAACCATATGCCCGGAAACTATATCTATATTCAGTTTTTTATTGGTTCAACTGATAGAAACTCTATGAGAGTATGAAGAATCTGTCTGATGTGGCGTAATCATAGAATTGCTGTAAATTGAGACATATTGAAAATGGCTAGACTTAGGCAACAATTAATAGTACGATGTTAGGATATCAAGTTTCGAGCTCCACTTCTCCCCCTTACTTTGTGATTAGAGAACTGTCAGAGAATGTGGCGGAGCAACTACTGAAGTGTGGTTTCTCTGTAACTGAAGATCTAACGATATGTTTGTTCAATAGAGAATTTAAGAGTATTTAGTTAACCAACAAAGTTAACATTTTGATAAATATATTCCATATTTCTCACTTATACACATCTATAAATACAACGTCGAGGGTAGATTTGACAAAGATGGTTGATGGTTGCTCAAGCATTTATTTCACTTTGTACCCAGACACAAAAGTTTTTATAAAGCTATATATTATATTTTTACTAATAGCAATTACACTATTAAACCTTTAATTAGCATGTAGGTAATTAGATACATCATACTGACCATTAATCTCATTGTTATCACATACTCTCTATATACTACAGAAAATATTGTAGACGCAATATCAATTTTGCTAACATGGTTTAGAAGGAATTTATATTATATCTCAATATTATATTACTAAAATGCATAGTATCGTTCCTTTTTGTGTGATGGATCACACTAGAGATTAGATTAACTAAAAATACGAATCTTTTTAATACAAACATTTATATAGGTTAATTATGGTATTTTTCTGGTTGATAACAATGTAGGAGTAAGGATTCGGTTCATTCCACTGTAAAATACCTGCCTTATCTATCCTGTTTAGAGGACTTGGGCGTATCATTGACAGTATTAAGGACAGATGATGAAAATCATATAAAAATAATTGTAAATCCGGGATGATAAATTAAAAAGTGTATAGTCTAGTTTTTTTATAAATTTGCCCAAGGTGGTGTAGTTCTCACAACCTCAGCGATACATGCCGTGCAAAGCACCGTCATGTATCCGTCTATATAGAAGTCAAATTTTAACGATACCGCAATCGAATTAACGGTATTGTGGATTTTTATAGTTCAGTAATACATAAAAGAATGTGCATAAACTGCTAGGCATAAAATACAGTAAAAATATAACACAAATAATTAAACAAGAGCCGCGTCTTAACAAAATACAATTAAGCACTTAATAAATATAACTACTTTATACCTCTATTATATTTGAAAAAGTAATACTTTTTTAACAGAGCTAGGCATACAGTTACATAGACTCAATATAAATATTTTTATACCTCACCATATTTTACTTTCATTTAAAAATAATTAACATGGTAATAATCTGGTTTTTTTACATGTGCATGCCATAAAAACGGTAATGATATATAAAGGAGTTTTTTAATTGTATATTACATAATGATTATACAAATAAATATTGTAATATTTATACTAATAAATAATTTCATATATTTATGGGTAAATTGTAACAACAAATACAATTTAATCAATTATACGCTGTACGAATTAAGCATGCATGAAGTATTTAAAATTTTTGTTCGAGTATCACTTTTATATTTAAAATACGTTTCTTACGACGCAAAAATATTTATAAGAAAAAAAAAATAATAACATTATATCATACTCGATGTTGTAATAAAACGTTAGGTATGTTCAAAAGTTGTTTATAATTATTTTGTTTTTATTGCTTCGCGATTTTATGGGTTTTTATTTCTTTGAAATTTTTTAAAACGCTTAACTTAAAATGTAGAATGCATCTCTAAATGATTATGTTATGTTATGTGTGGGAAGTAAATATACCTGTTACAACTAAGTGGCAACTAATTGATTGTAATAGAAGTATCCTAGATCATATTTACATTGGTCCCACCTGTGGCACTTATATATGAAGTCAATAGTGTGGCATTTTGGGAATAGATACATCGGTATTAAGTTATTTTAAATAATTTATATAAATATAGGATATTTCTTGTCACTATGCTGGTTCTTTTATGGTGTTTAAATCACTATGTAGAGAACTTTTCGTACCTTAAAAATATTTTCAATTATTAAATATATAGATTTTATGAATAGCCATTTAGGCAATTTCGATGTTAAATAATACAACATTATTGTGGCAAAAATACATCAGAAATCAAACCGAAATAACCAGAGGATTTCAGTATATTTAAAATATACAGCTCCCAGTTTACAAATGTTTCCAAAATGAGAGGGGGGAAATTTAGAATCTCAAAGACAATATAACTTAAAAATCTAAAGAAGTAAACACTAGGGTTTGTTCAACATACACAAAGGTTTGATGGAATCAAAGAAAAGGTCTACAGGA
Source organism: Homalodisca vitripennis (assembly GCF_021130785.1). NCBI lineage: Eukaryota > Metazoa > Arthropoda > Insecta > Hemiptera > Cicadellidae > Homalodisca > Homalodisca vitripennis. The sequence goes on along the minus strand of NC_060211.1, from coordinate 36,542,851 downwards.
TTTGCAAGGTGTTATGATGCCACGAGACTCATTATTGATTCAAGACTTCAACATATAATTAAATTTTAAAAGTTTTGTTCGTTAATGCACATCTCATATCTGAAAGTACTACTAATTTATTAGTTGAAAAGGTGTTAAACTTCTATCAACACCCGTTCAATAGGGACACCTTAGAAAAAAAGGAAATCGGGCCGTATGTAGTTTACATTTTATAAAAACCTGTACCATGTACTATGCCATATATAGGAAATCGTTTTTAGATTATAGAAACTCAACTCTCTACTATGAATATATAATTTGGTGTATCCAAAAAATAATAACACGACGACATAGCAATTCTACTTTATGTAAGGGTTTTATTTAACATAAACTTAGTTACGAAAAACAGCAATCTACTGTTTAGCCGTGTCTTCTTTTTAACAGTTCTTTTAAATTAGAGCGATTTATATGTCGAAAAAATGTTAATTGTTTCCAAAACTTCTCAAATTTGGGAAGATCTAAACAATTTTGAATAAACGTTTCATACGAGGATAATATAGCCCAAGTGCTATTTGTATTTTCAATATGGTAAAACAATAAATACGGTCTGTCTTTACTTACTTCACACAAAATTATCACCATTTCAGTCTGGAATGCACTTGATTAAGAACTGAACAGGCCTTATCTTGCAATATTCTCCGTCTCTCACTACACCCTCCAATCTATCGTCCAATCCTATTCAATCTTCGTTCTCCGTCTTATCCCCTTATGCTTAAGTTCAATGGATACCTAGTTCAGATTTAAATAGCCTGTGGCAATATTAACACAATAAATACCCTCATACTATAGAGATATTAATGGAATCAGATGTCGGTGAATGTAAAAATATTTTTTTAGATTATCCAAAAATTTTAGGAAAGCTTTTAAAAAAGTATTTAATGTGACCTGTAGCAAAGCCCACATTGTAAAGGGTCACTGAGGTTGCAAAACAAGAAAAGCCCCTTACCCACTTAGTCCAGCATTCTGCGTCAATAATCGACTCCAATAAATACTACACGATCGATGTCGGCGTATCATTCACGAGAATCAAGGGACAAACACTCCACTTGCCTTTTAAGATATGTAATATCATTACCATAAAACCTCATACTTTTTACGCCTCTGAAATTTTTTGTTTTGGTTTAGGTAAACATAAATAGAACACAGTTCTAAGGTTTTTATAATATCAAATGTAGATTTTGAGTGCGTACATTTAAACATTCAAACAACATCATCAATCTAGTTTATTGTCACATACAAAGACAATGTTCAGTTTATCTCCGAGTACTCCACAGAGGACCGTAGTGTTATGGCCTGAAGTTACATATTGCAGTATATCACGTTCTTCAGAGACTGTAATAACGGACTTATTGCCTGTAATATTACAGAGTAGGCGGGGGAAAGCCAATACAAGCACTATGTCGCTACACGATGTGTGGTAAACATATTACCTTTTATGTTGTTACCTAGTAACATTTGTTTCTCATATGCTCCCTTTTAGTTTCAATCAAGCTACATTCTTAAGTTCACTTTTTAACATTTTAATAGCGACCGTAGCCCGTTATACTTCTAAGATAATGACGGCCCACTGTCTCGTTATATTGGAACTTTATGTCGATAGTGCATTATCTCAATTTATAAAAAGTCTTTGCAATGTGATTTTAACTTTGTAACTTATCTTATTCATTTATTTACCCTATATTTTTCTTTTCAGAAAATGGAAAATCATAATTATTTTAGTTTAGAATTACAAAAGAATTGTGTATTATAATATAAAGTTTAAACCAGATTTTATTTCTTTTATATTATTCATGTACTTGTTAGCACATATTAATTTGAAAGTCATTAATTAATTAATTTAAAATATGAATTCGCAACTAGAATAATAACTATTATAATATATTTAATATTACATAAGATAATCTCAATAAGTACAGCTACTTATTATTAGTAAAACGAAATGCATATTTATTTCCTGGATTATTAAAAATAATTTGGGCAAATATTGGTTTACTAAGCAATTTATGTTTGTAATATTTGCAATACATTATTAATGAAAAAACAATACGGTTATAGATTAGTTTTGGTTTTTATGAGTTTATCGCTAGTCTTCTTATCACTTTAAACATATTTTGTATATTTAAATAGCTATACTAATACTTATTTTTATAATTACAGAGATACGTTTAAATAGCAGTTTATGTCAGAAACAGTAATAACTGTTAGAAATATTGACAACTTTACGTGAAGGAAGACAGACTATTTATGTGCAAACATATTAAAATGACATTTATTTCTTTGATTAAAGTTTATAAATAATAATTAAATGGAGGATACGAAGAAGTTAATAAACTGTGATATACACTATATAGTGTGATATAATTTTTAATAAATTGAAAATGTTCAATGTAAAAAAATTAATCAAGAATTTATTAAATATAATAACATATATAAAAGTATTGACCTTATTTGGATTTTAAGGAATTTTGTACTAAAATCAATTAGTAGTAATAGTAAAATTAACCACCAATTTTGGTCACGTTAACCTATAATTCGTAATACAGAATTTTGACATATGACAGTTCTAAGTGTTCCACCATTCTTAGTTTGCGAGCGAAGTGATAGTTTGTGCTCTTGGCCCCTGTTCAGTGACATTATTTGGGGTCATTCGTTCTAGTTTGGTATTCTTGTCATTTGTCTACCAGGTAATTATTACCACTTTTTGAGTCAGTCCATTGGTACACTTTTTGATTTATTGATGTATTATAGATTTTTATGTCTTAATAAGAAGGAATATTTTAGTCCTCCAAACGTAGTATTATACTTTCTGTAATATATAACGATGGCGTATATCCTAGATCCTAGTATCCATTTCCATGATCCATTGTCATTAAGAAGCGTTACATAAAGAGAGATCATATCTGTTGACCTAATTGCCAGCCCTTGTGGTTGGAACATCGGTATACATTTGTAAATCATCCCTGGATAATGCATATCCCGAAATTGGAGGTGCAACTCTTTAACTAGGGTAAGACGATCAGTCTCACTTTGCATAAATAATGCAGCAGATACAGATCTAATGTACGCGATGCATATTCATTTAAAATGTCTTTTAATAACAGCTCCAATATTAATACCTACACGCAGAATTTTAGAAAGTGGATGATTATCGCCGGTAAAATATTTAAACTTGTAAAACTGCAGTACGTTACCACAAAAATTATATTTTTATTGGAAATATCTGGTATCTGATGCATATGAAAATAAAGAAAGTGTCCAGTTTGGACGTAAATGTATTATATAATTTTATGAATTGTGACTGTTTCATACTATTATTACTATTACATACATAATTATTTATATTTGTTAAGTTCAGCAGAACGTAGAGGTGTTATGTGTATCAACACGACAGCAACAAAAATAAAATGTCTTTTTAAAGACAAGAAGCACTTACTCACGAACTCTAGAATACATTTTAATAGTAATAAATCCTTTAAGAGCTCCTATGTCAACGAACAGTTGGAGGGGGAAGAAGGGGGTTTTATATACGGGATTTTATCTGTTCACAATACTCTGGAGTAGTGCTTCTTATTTTGTGTCACGTACTTCAACTATGGAATGCACGTTTCTGGAGATTAAGATTTTTTATCGCTACGTATATCATCTGACCTATTCATGACTATATTATGATTCTTTCCCTATTGAAAGGTATCGAAATTATTATAAACCTAAAAATATCGTGTGCTCCATGTTTAAACATTTTTGATATTCTAACTGATTTATTTGTCTCCTGTCAGCAAAAATATGTGAGTTATTAAATCAAAAACTACTTAAATAAAACTAATATGTGTCTTAATGAAATCTGTTAAATTACTATACTAATGCCAAAATTTTTCTTCATATTATGAGAAAATTTTTGAAGGCCAATATTTTGTATTTGAATGAAACTTAAAAGTCAAAGTTTTTGTTTCTTTCCTGAGTTTTGTTAATTCACAGAGAACATATGGTAAGTAACGTGTTTACGTTTGGAAGATCCTTCTGACCGGTCTGCGCATTATATCCCTCAACGATCCACAATTTAGCTATTCAACTTTACCAACGTCGTTTAAAAGGGAAGAACAAGTATCAGTCAGAACAAAACGGAAAGATAAGAAGTTTATCTTTTAAAGTCGTAAATTTCCTACAAATAAATATAATGAACATTCAAAAACAATTCATTGTAACTTTAAAACTCTGAATGGGTTTTATCAAAATATAACAAGTTTGTTTACGTTAAATATCCTAAACATTTTAAGACTTCAGTACCTAACGAATTAAAATAAAAACCCTGCATGTGTCTGAAGTATTATTATAACCTCCCAATCTCCAATCTTAGCGGCTGACTGACTGAACTTGTTCCCAGTGCGATTGACTTTTCGGAGCTGTTGAGTCTTCTTAAGAATCCTCGTTAACATTCGTTCACTGTACAATTTCTTGAAGCATAAACATACCTGTTATTACATTTAACATGGTCCACATTTAGTTTATTACTCAGGCGTTCCCGACGACGCGGAACACACTTTCTTCCGCTGACCGCGTTGGGAAAGGCCCCGCCTTGAAGTGACGCAAACTTATGATTTCGGTGAAGACTGTCTGTGACCGGATGATGGAGGGCAAGGATTACTGGCGCTACTAGTCCAGCTTTACACAGGGTATACTCCGTGCCAAAAATAATGATCTGGACCGGAACGTGGGGCAGATCCAAGATCCGAACGTCTAGATAGGTGTGAGCCTTGTGGGCGTAAGCCAAAATTAGGCCTAGCCCGAGGTTTAAAGCGATAAGCGGTTTCCAGGCTAGAATCCGAATAGTAGAGGAGGTTTTGAGTGGGTATTCTACGTAAGTAGGAGTCCCACACTACAGGCTGGCATCCTGTGTGCGTAATAGCATTTTCTTGCCTCTCCCCCCAAAAAAACCATGATCCACTTGTTAGGTACTAGAAGTTTGGCAACTGTGTAGTTTAGAAAATTAACTGTGAGTTTTCTCTGTGCAAGACTTCCTCAGGGAAGTTTTGATTGAATCATTGCATTTGGACTACCCTCCTCAATGAGACTAACTTAATGTATAATGCTGCTACTTAGTTGTTAGTATTGTTAAATTTTTGTTTCGACACATTTGATTTATCCATAAAAACTTTTAGTATTTAATTTTCCATTATATTTGTTTTAGTTATTAGCCGTAGGAATATAAAACAAACTGAAACTAAACATATATGTGTATAATGAGTGCGCGCTTAAGCAATACTTTGGTTAGTTGTTATGATAGTCTTATATAAAAATCTTTTTAATTGTATCAGAGTCATAATAATAAAGTATTAGGTTCATCTCCAAGTGTTAATATGAATAATCACTTTAACAATAGATTGTTTTATTGTTTATGGCTGTTATATTCACAATCTTAGAGCTTAACAAAACAACTTTTTGAATACGCATTGTTTGATGTTGTAGTATATGTGACGCACTGGACCCAACTGTCAATACCATTTCAGGGGTATTACAGGGGTAATGGGATAACATAGTGTCTGTCATCAATAATGAACACGTTATACCTAATGGCGTATAGTTGTATCTGGTTGTACTATACGAACATACTTGGATGTATTACTCTTCTGTGAAAACTGCTTGAGGTATAGTTGCATTAGTAATGTAAATTGCCGTAAATTAATGTAAAATATTATTTTAATATCAATGATTTGCAGATTGGGAAGATATAATATCACCTCAGACACTTTATGCTAATATAGTATAACATATATCATTTTTTAAATCTTAAAATTTTAGGGTATAAATCAACTTTTAATTTGACTCTGACTTTGTTTTATTTAGTTAAAACTTATAAAGCAATATATGTTAGTTGTAGAATCGACAACTTATATATATATATACATAATATTTATTCTGCATATATTTCAATTATACATTTCCACACCTTAAAACTAGGAGTTACCAGCATATTTGCATTCTAATACAATTATCTATTAAATCTACATATTAATAGAATGACGCAGCTGACAAGTAATATGAAGTAGTAAGAGGTGAGCAAATATTCTTACCGACTCTTATATTTTTAGATTTATGTTTTATTACAGCCATTTAATATGTAGAAAGTTATCGTTGTGAGTTATTTCAATAGATGTGGCTCTTCTACAAACCCATGTAAGCCATATGATAAAGCCATTGATATATATATATATTTATATACATGTGTGTGTGTGTGTGTTTTACATCTGTTGAAATAACTCACAATGGTAACTTTCTTGAATATATATACTACACTAATTAGCAAGCAATAAATACCTAATATTTACTGAAAAGAACAGTTAACAAAAAATTATAATTGTTTCATTTTGGTATATTTTTTACTCTGTGTTCTACAATGGTTGTAGAAAAGATAGCAATAAGAAGTGACGTTACTCTTAGCTAACTTGTCAAAACCTATTATTTCAAGATTATAAATTAAAACACATTGTAAATAGTGGTTAAATTAATAAAAAATATATTTGGGCTGTTGGGAAACAATGTTTTCACAAAACATTTGTTTAAAATGAACAAAAAAAAAACAGTTTCTCATACAAATATGTTTTTGGCGTTATGCAGCTTATAGGTGGGATTTTTCGTAATTTTTGAGACGAGTTTGGCGTAGCCCGGAGGTAGAATTTTAGTACAATCGGTACAATAGTATTTACATGAATGAGTAAAACACACACAAACACACTTATACACCTTTAGACAGTTTTTTATATTTATATAAATAAATCTATAAATAAATACATAAAATAAAATTACTACGAACAGAGTAAATTTAAATTTTAAAGATATAGATAACTAAAACATTAAATTGTTGCCCTTTCATATACGTTTAGCATGTGTGGCCGATGAATATATATATATATATATGAAACAAATGGTATAAAATTTTGAGAATGATAAAAAGAACAATTCTTGACATTTGACTTCGGAAGGTCAAAGTTAAAAGTTCTTTGTAATAGATGACAGTGGGACACATCTCCCTCTTTCATTTTACCATTTATCCTTTGAAATTTTCCGTTTGTAGAAACGAATATTGATGGGTTTTAATAGCTTTTTAAAGCATCTTGTCACTTCATACAACTAGCTTATACATGAATATACACACGTATGTCCAATGAAGTACGTGCTCAAGATGTTTTTTTATTTTAGGTTACCAAAACACATGTATACTGTAAAACACATGTTAACAAAACATGTTAACATGTTAACATGTTTGTGTAATGTTCACACTCATACAGGTGACAGAAAAGATTTAGCTCATACAGAAATGTAATGCCACCTGTGCAGGAGTTGATTTTTAAATGGAAAAGGGATGGTAATATAAAAACATATATTTTTGTAGGTAATATTTTTTAAGTTGGAAAACCTAGCTCTATGTTATTTTGACTCTCATAAATCAGATAAACAGGAAACATCACTATTTGTCAGAATATTACAGATTAAGGTCTAATTATGTTGTTGGATGTTGTTTAAAAACAACAATTTGTCTATCAGGGAGTTAATAACAGTAAAATATAACATGAAAAGATATACGTGTAGTAAAAAAAACTAATACGAATTTCAAATTTGTGTGGCTGGGTAACAGTCTGCGCTAAATATCATAAATCACAATAATGGATTATTTCGGAGCGTATTAACGGACGACCTTCATATTTAAATTCTTTACCAAAATAAATTTGTGAGATACATCTATGATAAATGTAAAACATTCAGATATATGCATAGATAAAACACTGTATTACATAGTATTCATCAATTTTATATACGGGGTTGTAAATTAGTGAAAATACAAACTTACCAAGTGAGAGGAAATGTGCGCATTTCTTTCGAAACAAAACATTAACACAGGTATAGGAGCACACATTGGACAAGATAAAGTCAACATTGGCAGATCTCTATCGTGTAGAGACTTAAGTATACAGAAGGTACGTACAAGCAGAATGTGACATACTGAATCCGACAGAAGATGAAGTCATTAGTGAAAGTTCTCTGTCATGTATGCAAATGAGTATACAGTATATAGGTAAAAATGAGATTCTTGGAAAACCAAAATGTTGTATAAATTAGGAATGAAGAAGCAGAACATTTGTATTAAACTCAACGGGCCTATTTCAAAGATTTTTAACTGCATTTCGTTTAATGTGTAAACTGATACTTCTGTCCCGATCAGAATTAACGTAATTTTTGAGATTAAAGAAGTATAAATTATATTTTTATTATTATTTTACTATTCCGTTTAAATATGAGAAGCATTAAGTTTTATAACATGAGTGCATTAAATTCAATCGCAAACTATTTAACGATTAAAAATGCATTTTTCTTTAACAGATTTTCCTTGTCTTAAATTTAGTTTATTAATCAGTGGATTTCCAATTGAATTTTTGAATAAAAACTAAATTTTAATAAATATTTATTACGTTTGTAAAGATAAATATTAAACTGTTATAAAATTTGAGACTGAAGTCTTTTAAGAATTAGTGGAAATAGTTACGTCTGAATACCCGTCTGTTTATCTGCCAAAAGATGTCTTGAGGACTAACCTGGCTGAGATCAATTGATATCATTGATGATTGATGATTTAGCTGACACACGTATTCATGCATTCACAGTAATTTACGCTTCATTTTTACCACGTTGTGACGTCTAAGATGAATGCGTCGAAAGCGTTCAACTGAGTTAATAACGTTTTAAAAGTAAAACTAAAACTTCAGACATTTAAAGATTTATTAGCTATGTGTCTTGTACCACATAATGTGCAGGTTACTCTATTATCATCTGTCGTTATAAACCACTGCCAAATAGGCTGACAAGTGAATGGTGACCGTATTATCTCTTAGTAGCCATTAGAGCTTCAACGCAATGGATCCATTAGTAACATCTAAGCTATAAATGTATTTTCACGAGTCAGATGGAAATGAAATAAAGGTTACAATGATTACCAACACATGTGAATAATTCTCTGCCTATTCCTTCATGTTTATCAGCACAGTTTATAAAGCACAAAGTATAACTCGCCCAACAGCATCTCGTCTTTAGATTACACCTTCTGGTCAACAAGAGTAAATACTGATTGCTAACCTTTTTTGTTCTAGACTTCAATGTCATGACGGGGGTAAAGCACGACGCCCTGCCCGGTGCCTTCATGTTCAACAGGACCAGAGTTAAACCAACCCTTCACTTCTTCAAATTTCCCTGGTTTCTACCCCCAAGACACCGAGTGCAATTACTTCTTCCACGCTGACACCAACCCTCTAACACCTTCTCTTCCACCACTGCAAGATCGAAGGAAGGTTTTGCAATGGAATACATCTTTTCATGATGGTATAATGTTGTTATATTTTAATGATATTCGAAGTTACAATCTATAAAGGAAATAAATATATTTTAACATCATGCTATCATATTTGTTATATAGTAATAATAAGTCTCCTTACCGAAAATAAAACACACATCTTATACTAACTAAACGTCATGTACTACACTTGGGGTAAGGGACATAATAAGTATCAAAATGAAATAAATAGAACAAGGATTATACGGTTTGAAAACTTAATTATCCATTTTGGTTGAGTATTAGCATAGCCTATCCATCGAAAAGCTGGAAATACTCGTATATCATTTCTGTCTTTCTGCAAAACATCTAAAAAATTCCTGAGCTATATATTAGAATGCGGGCATGAAGCTTGATACTCATTGTAGCAACACTGATTTTGAAAACAGTTTAGTATCATAGGTACCTATGAAGGCAGCGAGTAAATAGCAAGCAACACACATATTTAAATAAACTGAGTACAGGGGAGTTAACAACATGTAAAGATGTTATTGATTTAGATAAGAGAAAAAATAATAAAGAGGAAATCAATGTTATAATTTGGTGAACAGATTTGATTTCGAAGGACCCTCCTTAACTCAATAAAACTTTTACTTTTAGACACTGTAACATGGCTGAATTAAGAAAAATGTTTATTTATCATGTGGCTAGATATCTAGAGAAATATTCCATCTGTAAACTGTAAGTTGGCATGATGACTTGATTTCAACACATACAAGAATAGTTTCAATGATGGTGCATGTCTAATAATGAAATGTAGCTACGCTTTATTGAACCGTATCTCTCAGGAAGTAGACCCCATTAACATTTCGTCTCCCAGGATGATTAGAATTAAGTCTATATTTAATTCCACAGAACATCTCACGAAATAAATGTGCTTTCTTAATATTTTACATACACTATTCTGTCACTAATAAGTTTACCACATGTTTGTATCTCTAACTCAATAGCTATTATCCTTTGTGCTTTGATTCAGACAACACTTAAATTGATGTTGGTGCAATAATGACAATGGATTTCCGACCGTCAAATGTTCAATCGGTTATTGATGATGCTGTTAAATAGACTGAGATTAACCACATGCGCTTGTAAAACGTCATAGTTAGAGGCCATTCATGTAATATATTCGTAACCATTATTCTGTACCATAACATTATTTCATTACAACAATAGTAAAAGTTTTAACACAATTATTCTTAGTTCATTTTATTTCCTGTATTATTATGCAATCATTTGGTAAGTTCTAATCATACTCTTAAGAAAACATGCAGCTTTTCAAATGTTAAGAGATAGAAAATCTAGTATTTAATATGTTTCGAAGTAATTACTTAAAAACATTAACATTTTACTATAAAATATTAGTTAGTTTAGTATTACAGAAATATTCAATTTTATTTTAAACAATACAAGTCTTTTAATATAGATCATTAGTGTTATTATATAGGGAAATATGAGTCACTACGCTCAACTGTTACTTAATTGTATCTGTTGGGTACAATAATTAATAAACTCTTATCCTGGCGATGGTTAGTTGTATCTGTTGTACAGTACGAGCACTGTTGAACAGTGTAGTCGTAGAAGAAATGTGACGCAGTGCAGCCAACCTGTACAGGAGGATTATAGGGGTAATCGGATAATGTACTGCCTGTCATCAATGATATACACGTTATACCTGACGGCGGTTATCTGTTGTACATCATAGGCTGGACAGTGTAGTTGTAGAGGATATGTGACGCAGTGCAGCCAACTGTTACCATTGCAGGGGATTACAGAGTTTATCTGATAATATAGTGCTTGTAATCAATGATAAGCACTTTATACTTGACTGACTTATACTGGTTAGTTGTATCTGTTGTACAGTACTACCAGACTAGGCTGACTTACTCATAGTGAGAACTGCTTAACATTTTGTTTCATCATAGACTATAATAAATCATTCTTGATTAGGATATTTCTGGTTGAGGTAATAATAGTTGAAAACTTGATAGCACAAGGTCAAATACGGTCTGTGACCAACCCCTTTTTATCAGTAATGACCGTCCTCTTAGTTCAGTGTTATCCTTAAACAGTCAGTAACCGTTAAGGACACTGAAAACAAACCTAAATAGGAGATCCTCCTCTCCATAATTAAATTTAAAAATAAAGCTGGTTTGAAGTGTTTTTTTTTATTAATAACATTCTTGGGATTTCATGAATTTGTAGATGATATTTATCATAAAAGGTTTCGTAAGTTATACCGTGTATTTTTTATTATGAGCTTGCCATAAGAATTATTATGTGGCTATTAAATTAAAAATTCTGGTTAATAATTTTCACAAAATCTCTAAATTATAACAAGTGTTGATGGTAGCTCAAGGAGTCTTATGTTTGTAAACAAAATAAACATATGCAATAAAAACCATGCTAAGCATTTAAAGGCATTGCAAGTGTTGGTCAGGAAATAACGTTGTAAATTACCTGCAGTTACGAGTACTCAGTAGAAGCCAAGTGTCACTTTGGAGGGGTAGTCTTCAGGTGATGAGTGGTTCTGTGTTTACTCGTTGTAACTGTTAGTTTGAGTTTGTAAATGATTTTGAAGTATGTAAAAGTAAGTAGAACTGTTATGCCATGAGAATTAAAGGCATATATCCTCAATTTAAAATTTTCATAATGCAGCCAAAAATTACTAAATTGAATAGCCTAGTACGAGTTATTTTAAGGCTATTCGTTAAGAGTGTCCAATAAAAAAAATCTCAAGACCTTTTTTCGTAAAAAGTTAAAGGTCTTCTTCTGGATTATCTCTTTTTATTGAAAGAACAGAAATAATGTAACTAAAGAACGATGGGTGCCTAGGGAGAAGAGAGATGTCTCAGGGCCGGGAAGAAATGGACACGTCTCTGTCACAACTCTCCGCAGTAACACATGATTCTGGAGTTGCGATTCCAAGATTGCACGTCATAACATTTACACTGTTTATTGACAACGTTTCTTCACGTTATTACTTGCTTAGTATTATAAGAAAATTGAGTTTACTTTCAATTGTACTAATAAGTAACTACCTTTGTTATTATGTTGTGTGAATTTATGTATTTATTTACCAGGAAAAGCTAATCATTCTTTGAATTTTAATGACTGTTACTCTTGAGTAATTGACCATAATAGTACTTTGGTATTTGTTTAATGATACACAATCTATTTTATGTTTACAAAGTAATTTGATTTATGGCTTCTTCATAGTCGGTTCTATCCGTCCATACCATTGTAAGGTTGTGGAGTAGTTTTTTGTTAACAATTTCCGAGAATGTAAATACTTGCATACTAATTTCTTTTCATTCTTTACTCAAATTTTGGCTATTACTTTACAACCCCTTAATTTCAGTTTTGCTGCAAATGTATTTAAGTCAGTTTTGAGCACTTATATTTTTATAACGTTTCTATTATTATTGATTTTGGTAAATAAACGGGATTTAATTCATTGACTAATCTAAAAACATAATGAAAGACTAATTCTTGAGAATGTTTACATCTATAGATATTTCTATTTTATATAAATAGATATCTTCAAGTTAAAAACTCTCATTTAACTCAAGGATTCACCAAATATTTTCTGTCCGCTTACATCTTTTGTTAATACAACTATATTAATAATAGTAATAAAAACTCATATATAGATTACTCAGGACTGGAACAAACACGTAATTAATTTTGGTGTGTGGTTCCATTTACATATAAGTTCATCCATCATAGTTAACGACGATTTACTCCCTCGTAACGTCATAATTTTTACACAAAACAAAACTACAAAACATTACTATTCAGTCAAGCCATTAATTTTCAATAACGAGAGCTACATCAAAGGTTGTTATTATTTAATAGTAATTTTTAAATTAAGTACCGTTTTAAATATATTCTTCTTAGTGTAATATTAATCGGTGATTATACATAATATACGAATATTAGTATACATGTTCAGTGAAAATAATAATACTTATAAAACAAATTTACTTTTTAATACACAACCGTACATATTATATCATGACAATAGAAACACAGACTTTAACGTAGTTCTGCTGCTTTTCCGGCCTTATGCTACCATCATTATAAAATTATTTTGTCCTTGCAGCTTCTCTTCTACAAATATTTTACCATGCAGATGAAATAAAATATTTTTCCCTTCCTTTCTTTTAAAGAAAGGGTGATCCCTTTTTAAGCCTTATTCTTTCTGTCCTCATGGGCCACTGGCCTGTGCGAGTACCTTATCAAACAGAATAAAGGGGCGTGTCGATATAGTAGAAGGTCGAAGGTACTGATAAAAAGTGCTTCAGTCACGGACAAGATTTGAACCTGAGCTATCTCTAACTCAGACTGAAAGTCAGACATCTGTGACTGCTCTGACATCGGCACTCCCGAAGTAAATTTAATAAATAATTTTAATCGTTAAATGATTAAGAGGGCTTTATGTGCTGCACATTTAATACTTAGGACTATATTTGACAGCGATTGGTAAACAGTGTAAGTGTCAAAATATACTTAAAGTTATAAATTACACAAGCTTTTAATTAACTGTTATACATTTCAATATTTTTGGGAGAAAGTATTATTATAGCCCTTTGATCATAGTTTGTTTTAAATACTTTTAAATAAATAAATAATAAAAATGCCTTTTTATTGGAGCGTTTCTCAGTTACATTACTGTTTTACAGAATTACTCAAGTTACTACACAAACATTCTAACGACTAAACTTAACAGAGCTAATCATATAATAGGAATATTTACATTTAAAACACATCACTTATTATGCTAGTTCCTATGTACAAAATCTTTCTTTAACCCTTTTCTTACATTTAAAAATATTTACAAGACCTTTTAGGCCATCAGGAAGGTCATTGTACACCTTTGGCCCGAAATAAGAGAAACTCTTCCTTCCGAGCTCTAAATTTACTCTTGGAAGATGAAGATTTCCTCCATGTCGAGAGGCCCTTTGTGACACTTGATCCCGATACAGTAGTCTTTCCCTGAGGTACTGAGGTTCCTCAATGGTAAGGATCTTGTGGACCATACATGAGGACAGTACTCTGCAAACTGTGTCCATAGGCATTATGTTCGCAGCTTCTCGTTGGGGTGATACGTGTTCGAATTTGCGAAGTGAGAACACGAACCGCACAGACGAGTTTTGAACTCGTTGAATTCTGGCAATATCACCCTTTGAAATGCTGTTCCCATACGCCGGATAGCAGTAGTAGAATACAGAGAGGACCAAGGACAACACGATCTGCAATTTAGCAGACTCGGGAAGCAATGATCTAAATCTGTAGAGACCCTTTAGTCGCCCTAAGGCGCGTTGAGTAGCATGCGTGACATGGTCGGAGAATGAGAGTTCGCTGACAAGTACGACACCGAGTGTTTTCATCTGGTCGCAGACTTGCAAACTCGCACCCCCGAGCACAACACCCACACCTCTCTCCCTCAGTGTCTCTACCAGATCACGTGGTGCTATATGCAAAACACTACACTTGTCTACGTTCAGTTTCAAACCATTTGCAGTTGACCAAGAGAAAATTTCCTCCAGGTCAGCATTGATTCGAAACAGAGCGTCCTCAGCGGAGGAAGCGTCATAAGACAAGTGCAGCTGGCAGTCATCCGCATACAGGTGCACTTTGCAGTTCTGCACACAACTGGGAAAATCACAGGTGTACAAATTGAACAACACTGGGCCAAGGCAACTGCCCTGAGGCACTCCTCGCTGCTTAAAAAGTGGAGATGATGTCTCACTCCCCAGCCTTGTCACCTGGCTTCTTCCATTCATGTAAGATTGAATCCATTCAATTACATTTTCACCAAAACTGTAGGACTTCATCTTAGCTATCAGCAATTCGTGATTGATCGCACCAAAGGCTTGTGAAAAATCAAGTAAGACTAATGAGCTGCATTTTCCTGCATCTTTAGTGTCTATCAAATCGCTAAATAGGTTTACCAAAGCCGAGCAAGTACTATGATTTTTCCTGAAGCCAGATTGAGTTTTTGGTAGTATCTTGTTTATTTCAATGAACTCCACAACCTGTTGAGTTATAATTTTCTCCAAAATCTTTGATTTAGCCGGTAAAATCGAAATAGGCCTTAAATTCTGGACACTTTTAGGGGCAGAAATCTTAGGATGTGGTATGACAATACTTTTTTCCATCTTTCAGGAAAGTTTCCAGTTGACAGAGATACATTTACGAGATGTGCTATGGCTTTAAGCGCATAAGGACTCACAGCTTTAACCATATCTTTGGAAATTTCATCAACTCCAACGGCTTTAGATTTAATGCTATTAATTGCAGCTCTTACTTCGTTCTCGTTAACAGGTGAAAATTAAAAAAATATTTTCTCCTTCTCTGTTGCTGGCCTCTCTAAATCTATGAATGAGTTCTTCACTCGCTTCAATACTAGAACCCATTTAATTAAAATACCTGTTCATATCATTGATATCCAAGTGGTGTGGTATATTTTTGTCTGTGCATTCGGCCACAACGTCAAACCGTTTCAAACATTTCCAAAACTCCTTTGGGTCTTTATTTGAAGCGAGAGAAAAATTCTTTCTTCGCTCTCCATACTAAGTTATTTACTGAATTTCTTAGAGCTTTATAATTTGACCAATCACCGCACGTTCTAGACTTCAAGTATTTGTTTCTGGCTTGGTTCTTAGTTTTTTATCAGTTTCGCCAAATCGACATTCATCCACGGAGATTTTTTTCTCGTAACTCTTTTGCATACGGTGGGAGCTTGCTTGTCAAAAACTTCTGTCACATTCCTAGTAATAAATTCCTCTATTTCATTTACATTTTTTAGCTGGATCACACCTTCCCAATCTATGCTGGATATGTCTCTAACAGCCTCATTAATGTTAAACTTTGAGAAACTTCTGTATTTTACCATTTTAGCAGATTTCCTTTCTTTTTTGCAAATCAAATCACAATATATTAGCTTGTGGTCTGTGATCTTCACCCCTCTTGTGTCTTTAATGCTTGGAGCATCGATGACGCCGTTCCTTTCAATCTTGGCTGATCTGTCCACAAATATGTGATCTAACAATGTATTTGTAGTACTAGTCACTCTAGTGGGCTCGTTAATAATTTGAATAGCATTGTTTTCCTTTGATATACGGCGTAAATAAATTGCTTCATTGCTGGTTTTCGACGAAAGGTCGATGTTGAAGTCGCCTAGACACATGATAGAGTTCACACGAACAGCCAGGTTCACAAAGAGGGAATGAAACAAATCAGCGAGGTAGGAGTACCTCACAGTTGGTGGCCTGTACACTGTACACAGACCTAGTCTCAATCCTTTCACCCTCAGTACAACACATAGCGTCTCTATAGCTGGGTCGAGATCCTCACTGAGAGAGTGCACGTCGAAGGGTATGCACTCCTTGATGTACAGGGCCACACCACCACCGACGTGGCTAGAGCGCTGACCCTGCACACCAACGGCGCGATCCTTCCGCAGCAGAGTATACCCTGCCATGTTATAGTTGTCTGAAGGCGTGGCCGGATGCAACCAAGTCTTAGAAACAGCGAACACGTCATAGTCAAAGTCTAGCACCAAACTACATAGTTCGTCAAAACCCGTGTTCAACGATCTAATGTTCAAGTTCGCTACTCTGAGACGGCCTCCGTCCCCCCCTCCGGCACGTTTCCCGAAAACTGAGAGACATCAGCTTCCCCGTGAGCTTCGGGGTTGCTGTCAACCTGTTCAGTGCCCGGAATCAAGCCAGAAGGTACGACCTGCTCGTTTCAGCCACTTGGAGAGGAATCTGAACACTGCAGAATACTACGGATGGTCTCCACAAAGAGGTCACCCAGACGAGACACACCACTTCGGCTGAGGTGGACGCCATCACGAGAGAGATCCCTACGACAGACACAGGTATTGGCCTCGTCGAATTCAACACCAAAGTTGATGCACATGACTTCAAGTTGGGCGTTGAAGTCATACAAGGCCCTATACTCAATGTCACGCGCCGGATCAAGACACTGTTTAGAACAACTTTGGTTCCAGGAAATTGGGTCTTAGCCACAAACAGCAGCTCCGCCATGCTGTGAAGAGCCTCGCGCTATCCGTTGCCTCCGTTGTAGCCTGGACCTCCCCGATAACCTCTTTTAAGATTATTACATCCTACATGTAAATAAATAACATTCAAACTTACACCTACATAGCCTAACAACACATTCTTAATGTCTACAATTTTTCCTCCCGGACAGCACTCCTCCACAAACGCTCCTTTCATCGCACAGTCCTTGGTTGAATGTCTAAGGTGAGAGTCTCCTACAATCAAGACAGTGTTGAATTCTTTGCGAATGGGGATGGGTTGGTCAGTGGTGTGGGAGGTGGGGGTGCTGGAGGTGTGGTGACAGGGTCGTCCACTCTGCTGCAGCTCTGCTTGCTAGGTCCAGGAGTCAGAGATGACTGGTTGCAGATCGCCTCAGACATGGAAATCTCCGACAAAATATCATCTCCGGCTGAAGACCGTCTCTGCTTGGCTCGGGACTCAGCACGCCTCAGCTCCGCTCAGAGGCACTTCACGTCCGCCTCCAGCACCTCCATTGTAGTCAGAAGATTCTTTCTCTCGGCTGTAAGGGTGGTTAGCTTTGCTTCATAACCAGCAATCAGAGCATCTGTATCGAGGGCTTTATCCAGCTGGTTCCTGAGCCTCTCATTCTCGGATTTGTAATCAGTCAGCTGTTCGGTAAGGCTATTTACTTCAGTGTCATACTGTTCCTCGAGCTCACAGCAAACGAGTGATTTGTCCTTAAAACCAAAGTTAAGGTCAATACACCGTTTTTTTTTTCCGCAGATTTTAGTTTGTCCTGTAGGGATTCGACTTCAGCCTTTAGCTTAGAACTAACTTGGGATATTTCATTTAATTTACTCAAAAGAGACGTGATGTGCGGAATAAGTTTTTTAACTGGTTCCTCCCCCACATTAACACTCATCACCTTCAGATCACTGTACAAGCTCGAAGCTAAGTCAATAGTGTCTTGATCAATGAAAAACAAACCATCAATTAGAGAAAGCAATTCACGAGATCTAGTCAAAGGCGCCATAATGATTAAACTATCTATATAATATATTATATGAATAAAATACAATACACGTAATTATATGTAACAAGTCAATAATAAATAGCACACAGTAAGCTGAAACGAATTAAAATATATTAATAAATTATTGTAGTTTTTGCAAAGCCAACATTAACCATCCTACACTAACACAATAATACATTTTACATAACAATAAAAAAAATTTTAATATCAGACTTTATGTGACTAGAACTAACTCCTGAAAATACAGACAGCATACTCTATGCAGGTAAGTCAATATAGTCAATATGTTTCATAACCACGTACTAAAACTACTTGCATGTGTATGCTTTGAAGAAAGTAACAGTTGTCGGGAATCATAACTTATGAACTTATCTATAGTATTAAGTTTTCAAGTTTAATGTTGAGCTATTTATATCATATATATCCAAAAAGTTTCAATATATAAAAGGTGATCCTATCAACGTGACATGGGATTTATACTTATTATACACTTATTAACACTTATTTTCAGTGAGTTATTACTTATGTCGTATAATTATTGAATTATTTTCTTATATTCACGTATTCGGTTGAGGAATATCTATTATAACACTGACATGTGCATGATACAGTAACCAAAATTGCCTCATTTTGATATTGAGAATGGAAATATATATAAAGTATATAAAGACTAGCTAGTAGGAAAAAATACTTCCATTATGTAATGAGAAACTATCCTCTTATTGAAAACATTTCACAGTTCGTTAGATATAAGAGTCATTATTTAATTGTTATTAATATGAAAAATATGTTAACAACTATAGTAGCAGAATAAGTTCTCAAAAACCACGTTATACGTTTAAACTGTAATAATGCTTTTGATATTTTTGCTGAAGTAAATCTGCTACAAAAACAGCTGTTGAAGGGGAAAGGGGTATAACCGACGTAAGCGTTTCTTTACGAATCCTCTCTTGAGTTTGTTTATAGGGGTTGACCCGAGTGGTGGAATAACTTGGGAAATTCCAGCAGAACCTGACTCACATTTTTATTTTTGTTTTTTGGCAAGGGAAGTATTGAACCACAATACTAATACTGTTTCAGTATTATAGAAACTATTAAGTTAGTAGTTAGTATGTGAGTACGTGATACGGTTTCAGTGTGTTATTATTTGTCATGCAGTAATTACATTATTACTCAAGGAAAAATTCTTACTACATATATTAATAAAACAGATTTACTCATATAATTAATGAATTGGTTTAAAAAAATTATAATAATCAATATGTATCTAAGTTACTAGTATTAAATCGAAATGAAACATTGTATGCGCTGCCAAAGCCAGTATTTGAGCTTATAATCATACCTGATCATGCATGAACCAATATCATTAAAAATAACTGTAAGTAAAAAATGTTTTTTATATATAATTTCCACTGTTCTGCATAATTAATCTTTAATTTTCGCGCAACTTTCCTGTTTTAAATACGTAATTGTACGACTGGTGTTTGTACTTACATGATACGAACGACTCTAAAATACATTCTTCATTTGGTGGGATAGCGTATATATTAATCACAATAAACAATCTAGGTATTAATGGGTTGGCAAATAATCATAATTTACCATTTGACTCTAACTTAAACATCATTCTTGTAGATTCAAGTTTATTAGGTTAGCGAGCGTTAGTTATTAAATATATTTTTTGCCTTAATCTAAGAGTGCTGAATCGTTGTGGACAAAGGTCCAGGAAATCAAACATTCCTAGTAAACATTCAGGCCTGATGCAAACACTGGTGCTGGAATTATTAGTCGCTAAAGAATAAAAAAATTCTAATATAGATAAACAGATTTGTAACTGGTTTTTATTAACTCCATATTTTAAAGATTCTTTGGCAACTTGACTGGTTTTCATAATGCCATTTAGTGGTTCATTAGTGAATTCTAACATTTAAAGTAACTTTGTCACTCTTGTATATATATCACTCTTGAAAACCGCTTGGCACATAAATGTCTTCGTGCATGACAAAATTCGATATTTTTTGCGTTCATTTGCCCAACTCCTGAAAGAAAATATAGATTGTTAAGAAATAGAATTTATGTCATGTAAAAGTATGTGTCATTTATATTGCCGTTAAATTATTTTTTTTTAGTGTTAGCAAAAACTATAGCTCTGGAGGATGGAACGTAAAATTATGAAAACGACAAAATATCAGAATAATTAAATCTATAACAAACTGAGAACGTATACAGATTTTAAAATGTGACATAATAAACACATGAAGCGTAGCTACTTCAACACATGCAACATAATTTTACGGTGACTTGGTGTAGGTATTTATTATTTTAGCATTGTTTTGAAACCAAATTTAATGATCAAAAATACGAATGCTTTGAAAGATCCTGTCAAAACGTCATCTAATGTTTAACTTTATAACTTTACGCATCTCTAGTCGTATACTTATCTTCATATCTAAGAATTTTACATTTAAATTTGTATGGTTTATTAAGTCGAGGGCATTTAAAATTATTTTCAAATACAATATGTAGAATTGACCACTTTTATTTATTTTTTTTTTTCATTGTAGAATTCTTTAGTTCAAATAAATACCATTTATCATGATCTTTATTATATTTATACTTAGTCGTACACATAAAGTCATAATAATAGAGTTACCTTAGTCATAAAAACATAGGTTATATAATTACATTTCTGTTACTAGTGCATATATTATAACTCATTTTACGATTCTCCAAAGTGTTGTATTGTTGTATAATACCAAATACTGAGGTTACGAGTAATTTTGATCATGGTCTCAAAACGAATTATATCAATAGTTTTCCACATATATCACATTAAATTTGTAAGCGATGATATGAAGAATATTTTTTTCGGTGCAAAGAGAGAAATATTTTGAAATTCCGTTACTTTCACATAAATTTCTTTTTCCAAATAACAAAATGAATCAGTCAGAAGGAGTACCTGATCTGGTTCTCCAGCTCTCAATCCACTTTGGGCTCTTTATAAGTTTCTATATTGATGAGGATGAAATGGTTGGGCTAGTTGTAGGTTACTGCTTAAAGAATTTGAAACATTTGACTACTTATATAGCCTATACATTGCATCCCATAATAATCTTTTTTTGTAATCCGAAACCATACATTTAATTTATCAGTTTTATGTATGATTATCTATTCATCACAAAATCCTAATACTTTTATAATAAATAAAGGAAGTGCAAAAATGTTAGTACTGGTGTATTTCGTTCATTATTTACAGTAATACTGTCCAAATAATTAAAAAAATACTATATTTATATTTTCAAAATATACCATCTATTTAATTAAATGAAGCATTCTCATAAGTACAAAGGTGTGCTCATTTAAAAATTATGCAAGAACCGATTTAAATAATTTTATTGTAACTAATATTTTTAAAATATACAATTCTATGACCTTTTTTGATTATATTATTTGTAGCACATGAATAAAACTACTGATAAAAATAATATATAACAAATGCACTGAAATTAAGTATTTTTGGATGTGTCTGCCTAACATTATTTAGGTAGTTTGATTTTAAGTTCTAAGGAACGCAATTCGTAACTTAAAAGTAGATATATTTCTAAAGAGAAATCCTGATCTAAACAAGACATGAGTTGCGAATTTATAAGCAAAGGTCAAAAATATCTGCACTGACAACTCCAATGTGTTACAAAATATTTAATTTGGACGGATCAATTATTTTTCATCGTTACCCATTATTATATAACTCAAAACAAGGAATTCATGAATTGAATGTTTTATAATTATGAAATATTTTTTGGATGTGTTTGCCTAAAACTATTTAAGTAGTGTGATTTTAAGTTATAAGGAATACAATTTTAAATTTAAAAATAAGTATATTTCTAAACATACGTTTCGCTACAAACACGACAGAAGGTGAGGAATATCTACACTGACAATTACAAAGTGTTACAGAGTACTTAATTTGGACGTATAAAATATTTTTCATCGTTACCCATTATTATGTAACTCAAACAACGGATTTATGAATTGTATATATTACATCAATTAGTACCTATTTAATTAGACGTATCTTTATATGAAAGGGGAGTATATTAAAATTATATTTGCCACATCCTACGTAATTCACACCACACTTATTACATCAGCTCGCAACATGATGGATTCCTTTATATAGACATTTTAACAAGCTAATATTGAAGAGTATATTCCATTTATATGTCTTAGAGTTTATAAACAAGTAATTTACAGTTAAGCAAAAGGAGGAGTTTGGTCAATTTATTGTGGAAAGTTTGAGAGATATATAAGCACGGGGCTTAGCCAGAAATTGATTTCTCCTTCGCTCTACAATCGGAATTAAGCTTCTATTACAGCTACATTGCTTATAAATAATCATCTGACTATGAATGGAGTTTGAATCTTGATTAGCCTACATCCCTTTTTTCTATACGTTACTGTACTGATATCATTGCATGTAATATTTGATCGAAATAACATGATGGTTGATCGGTGAAGGCTAGGTAATGTAAAGATAGGTTAGGTTAAGTTCGGATAGGATTACATTATGTTCTAAAGTCTATTCAATTCATTAACGCAGTATAATGTTCTTGTCTGATGTTTATTTATGTAAATTCACCATATCGTTTCCTTTCTATCATAAACTCCCCTTCCCTTACCAAGTGTTCATTATTATGAAGCAGTATTCTTATAGTCTACGATTGTGACGAAACTTTTTTATTGGTAAAATATTGTTAATTTTATATAAATTCTAAGTATGCTTCTTGATAAATTTAAAATTGAAATTATACTTGAAATCACAGCCAAATCTACACGTAGTTTGCGACAGATCAGGAAAGTTACCATAGCCAAGGATGCGAAGTGTAATACATGTAAAACATGTATGTACACAGTAATGCTGATTACTGGTGCTTTTGCTTTGAATTCGTTTCTCCGCGGTACAAGAAGAGTTTCAGATATAATTCAAATAGGTCAATATAATTCAAAATTTAAAACATCCAAAAGCACTCTAGATGAAGATGCTTCTATATACTAGATGTATACTTTAGAGCATTGTTGTTGAGTCGAATGGCAACTGAAGAAGGTGAATTGAGAAATTTGCTTGTATTTTAATATGTAATCATTACCACAACTACTTGCTCGGTAATTGCACAACTTCCTGGTATCGTTTATTACCTGTGAATACAGTGCGTCGTGACGGCTTTGCAATATTCTAGTATATGTATAGTATATGTGTTGCTTTGGTGGTTAAGGGGGTTCGGTATCCAAAAAATGAAATGTTTATAAATTTTCGTGTTTTAATATTTTATTATTCTATGACTAATTCCTGACATTTTAATGCAAAAACTATTAAAATCCGATGATGGGAACTATTTTTATTTTTATTTTGAAAAATATACTACATGCCAACAATTTAGTGTTTCCATTGCAACTGAAGTATTTGTTATAGTAACAAAGTTGTATTCTTCCAAACTATGATTTAGATTTATGGGTTGGTACATCTGCCTTGTCTACTAACAAAAAATACAGCTGTCTATAACTGTCTTCAGTTACAATAAACCAATTTTGTTCTGTTTGGTGGATTGTAGTTACTGTTATTTTGTTTGTAGAACGCATTTGATTTCTAAAATGCCTAGAAGTAATAGAATTTTTAAGAAGAGAAAAAGTGAGTTTTACAAAAAGAAAGTAGTTGTAGAGTGTGAAAGCAGTGGTAGTGGTGTTATTTTGGAAGAAACTGTGGAAGATAGGTTAGTTGAGAGTGAAACTGAGCCTAGTCCTACGCCGAATAATGAGGACACAGATGATGTTGTTAGTGCTTCAAAAGTGAAACTAGGTAATATCAGTCAAATTTATAAAAACATAACTGATAAGGAGCCTAATTTCCAAAATGATATTGTTAATTTTAAAAAACTTATACATTTAATTTCTCAAATAGCAGTATGCAAACAGTGTCATCAACCTATCGATTTTAAAATCAAGTATCGTATAGGCCTTTTTTTCTCGGGGAACTTTTCATGTGAAGGTTGCAATGAAAAGACACTGGCCTCTTATGAAAACTCCTTAGTCTTGCAAAATAGACCTAATGATGATACAAAATTATATGACATAAATGTAAGATTGGTGTATGGCATGCGTACGATTGGCAGAGGCCAGACGGCTGCCGTTACACTATGTGGTGTACTAAATCTGCCCTCTCCTCCATCACGGTTTATGAATTACACACAACTGTTAGGGTCTGTGACTGAAGATGTTTGTTTTAAGATTATGAAGGAAGCAGTAGAAGAATCAGTGATTATAAATGAAGGTAGGAGAGATTTGACAGTAGCCATAGACGGGACATGGCAAAAGCGAGGCCATACATTACAAAATGGTATAATCACTGCAACATCTGTGGATACCGGTAAGGTAATTGATGCAGAGATTTTATCTAAGTATTGTCGTTGTAAAGACAAATTAATTGGACAACATAGTGATAAGTGCAGTGCAAACTATCTGGGAGTAAGCGGAGGCATGGAAGTTGTCGGAGCTCGTGCGATTTTCCATCGGTCCCTACCCACTTACAATGTTCGCTACGTTGAATACTTAGGTGATGGGGATTCGAAAGGGATTTTTAGTGTTGTGGAAAGCAAGCCCTATGGTGATGAGTGCCTGGTGAAAAAACTAGAATGCATTGGGCATGTGCAGAAGCGCATGGAGACTCGCCTAAAGAATTTAAAATTAAAAGAGGGAAAAAACAAACAAACCGATGGAAAAACAATAGGCGGTCGGAACAGACTGACTGAAGCTGCCATATTAGCCATACAAAAATATTATGGTCTAGCAATACGAAGAAATGCAAGCAATTTAGAAGACATGCGAAAAGCTGTTTGGGCTGAGTATTACCATTTGCTATCCAGCAATACAAATCCTCAACACGGACTTTGCCCAATAGGGAGTGAAAGTTGGTGCAAGTACCAAAAGGCTATGGCTTGTAATGAAACTTATGACCATTCCAAACATTTTCACCTTCCTGCGGTCATCATGAACAAGATAAAGCCTATTTTTACAGACCTAAGTGCACCTGATTTGCTCCGTAAATGTCTCCACGGTAAGTCACAAAACCCAAATGAGTCCGTAAACCAAGTAATCTGGTCTCGCCTGCCAAAAACTGTCTTTGTTGGCATACACACCTTGCACTTAGGAGTGTATGATGCCATAAGTTCCTTCAATAAAGGAAATATGGCAAAATTTATGGTTTTACAACATCTTGGAATGACTGTTGGACATAATTTTTGTGAAACAATGAAAAAGCTGGACATAGCTCGCTTACAAAAAGCTCAACGCATGGCTACCGAAGTCACAAAAAAATCAAGGCAAGCTCGCTCAAGTGCCAAGAGGAAGCTGGAAGATCAGTGGGAAGAGTTGGAGGATCCTGATAACCCTAGTTATGCAGCAAAGGTCAGTGAATTCACTTATTTGATGTGTGAGGCCTTTAGCTGCGGTTTCCCAAAAATTAACTTTTTTATCACTTATGTACCTTTTTCTCAAGATCCACTGATCAGATTAACATAAAAAATACACATGTACTTAAGACCAGTACACACATTTAGAGCGGAAGACATTATAAAAATCTATTTTAAATTTTTATTAAAAAAATTATAATTATAAATTATTTTACAAAAAATTAATAAATTTTTTATTCACAACAAATTAAATAAAAACTTCTCTTTTTTACTTTGTTCCGCTCTAAATGTTAACAAAGGTCTAAATAGTAGTGTCCTAAAGTTTGATGATGATAGCTTTTAAGGTTTCTGAGAAAAAGGTACATAAAATTGGCCAAATTAACATGGGAAGGATAGGGCATACCGAACCCCCTTAAACACATCCGACCAAGAAGTATTACATTTTTCAAATTCCCAAAACGTTTAGTTTAATCCCCACTCACAATTTTTTACATTTACAACAATATTTGTAGAAAAAATTATTTTATAAATCTGGAATAAAATTTAGCGTAATGCTACATGATAACATACTTACTTGTTTAGGCATGAAGGTTAATATTGAATATTGCATTGCATTTATTAAAACATTTTCAATGTAAATACACTTTTTCCAACACACTAAATAGTGGTTATTGATAAAACAAAACATTTCTGGCATATTAATACACTTTTTCATTTACAAACACGCGGAATTATAAACTACAAAAATACACAATATATCCAATTATGACTGTCACCAGTAGCGTAGAAAATAATATTTTAATGTTCTATATACAATACTATTGCTAATTTAAAAAAATGTTTTAGTAGTTGTAAAATAAGTAATTGTTCTATTTAAAGTAAATAAGGCTATTCAATTATATTTGACAGAATTCCTATAAAATGATGTCAATGCCGTATTTGTAGAAAACTTACTAGTCTGTAATGGATAAATCGTTAAGCTTAGTAAATAAAATCCTTTTAAAGAAGGGATAGTGTATTCGGGACTCGTGATGACGCGATTATAACGAGGTCTTGACAGGATATTTTCAAAGACTCAGCTTCTCACCAAACTCTCTGACATAAAATGTCGCCTTTCCTCGGTTCAAATGTAGCAGATGTCCGTGTTCGCTGTATTGCTTGTAAGCAATTTTCAACAGCGAATAATTCGTAAGAATTCAACTGTACTTGATACTATTTTGTGTACACATTCATCATAGCAAAATTTTACTAATATAGGACAACAAACTTTACGTTCGAGTCTATTATAAAACTATTTCAGAAACTATACAAAGCACACAAAGTAATAAACCTAAATTAATTTGCAATAATTTACATAGTTTAATAAATATATGTATTTTAACATATACCGGTATTCCCAACTTTAGTAAGAAAAATGTGTAGTCTAATGTAGAGAATATACTAATATAATATAAACTACACTACAAAATTACTAAAAGTAGAACATGTTATTAATAATCGGCCAATATGATATTAAATCGTCTATATATAATACAAGATATAAAACATTTCATATTATTTATATCTAATAATTATATTATATTCTACAGGTGTTCATGGACCAGGTAGTGTATAGCCCGTCAAGTTTGATACACCAGTCTTAATAACATTTTACCATAACATCTTGTTTTAAAATTCGTAATGACATTGTTATGAATCCCCTTATATTCTATATAGTTCCAAACTTTTCTTTATACTTAAATTAAGCATAAATAGAATATATCTTTAAGTATCTGTGTAATTAAAAGTATCAAGTACAAGCGCGTACTTGAAAACAATCACACAACATTAATAAACTAATTTATTGTCACATACAAAGACTAGCAATAACAATGTTCAGTTTATCTCCGAGCACTCAACAGAGGACCGTAGTGTTATGGCCTGTAGTTTCCTATTGCAGTATATAATGTTCTGCAGAGACTGAAATAACGGACTTATTGCCTGCAATATTAGGGAGTAGGCGGGGGAAAGCCAATACAAGCAGTATGTTGCTGCACGATGTGTGGTAAACATATCCTTACCTTTTATGTTTCTGTTCGTTGCCAAGAAACATTTTTTGTTGTACTTCTTTCAAACTATATTCTTTACTTCAACTTTATGACTTTAATTTCTACCACTGCGTTCCCTACTACATAAAATTTGTCAATTGAAATCAATTTATCTCAAAATGTCGTATACAATCTACATCCTATTATATAAAGAAGCTTATCACTAAAATTAAAAACTGTGTTGTATTGTGAACGGAAAACTGTCAGAGACTAATACAGTGGGCATGTAATACCGCGGCAGTCGCAAACTGAACATAACAGCTAACTAGTTAAAACTGACAATAAACTGTGTTAAAACCTTATAGTATGATATGTATTAAAATACATAGGGAATTGGAAAGTTAGGGGTTAATCCTAAATGTATTTAAAATATTAATTTTTAATTATAATCATCTCAGTTAGATTTATTAAAATCTTTTACAAACTCCAAAGATTAGCAATGATAACATCAGCCACCAACTGGGTCACTCATAAGACATGTATGTTAACCTGTGACCGGACTAGGTGTTCCACCTTTGTTTGTTCGGGTGTGACCTGTTTGTTTCTGGTGCTGGCTTCTGAACACTGATATAGATTGGGTTCATTATCTCCAGTCTGCACTCTTTGCCATTCGTCTATCAGGTATTATATACCTTTGTGTGGCACTCCATTGGCACCCTTTTATTTTAATGTATTAAAGAATTTTGGCTAAAGAAGAGAGTAGATATTAGGTCTGAAAACGTAGTATTACAGTTTTGTGTAACATATAGTATATAAAATGTTCAAGATCATATATGTATCTATTCCAATCATCCATCCAAACTAAAAAAAAAATTAAAGCAAAGAAATGTCATATATATATATATATATATATATATATATATATATATATATATATATATATATATATATATATGTTGTCCTATTAACCAATCCTTGTGGTAGGCACAAAGGGGAACATGTGATAAGTATCCCTGGCTCTCGTGTGTGTCCCAACATTGGAGGTGCCTCTCGCTAATTGAGTTGAAACAAACAAGTGATCAGTTTTGACATCTTGCAAGAGCAATGCAAAAATTTAGTAGGAAAATGTTACGCATTAATGGAGCCTTCTGGAATTAAGATACAACGTAGATGTAAAGTCATTATACGTGACTTACAAACTCATTTTACAGGCACATTAATACTTCAGTAGTAATAACCCTATACGTTTATTTTAAAGGTATGGAGACTAAGAATAATGAATTAATTTAAGTTACAGCCATATTAAGGAACTATGCAATATAATTGGTATTTAAATTTGGTTTTAGTTTCCACATACAAGACATTAAATAGTAAACTGAAATTACATTCCATGCCCATTTTGTGCGCTCTAAAAAGGAACACGTGTTTGATAAAACGTAGTGCCACATTGTAACTTGATGTCTTACATATACGTGGAAAACCCAGTCTATTTATTAAGAATACTTACAAATATCAAATTTTAAAAAAATAAAAAATTGCTTTATGTTATTTAGAGGCACATCTTCCATATTCGATTATTTCAATAAAGTTAAATATATTTCTTTAAATTGAATGATTAAATTACTATAAATCTAGTAAATTAGTAGAAGTTTAGTACTATTCTGTAGCAAATAATACTTTTATAGCAAGAGAGTTTCGATATCTGTTGAAATAGTACCAAACTTTTATACTCTTAACAGTTGCTGTAAGTTTCCAAACATAAAAATAACTATGAAAATCACAAACTGTCAAAAGTCAAGATGAAATACTCAAGAAACTCTAGAATAAATTTCAAGAGTAATAAATCCTTTAAGAGGTCCTGTGGCAACGAATAGTTGTAGGAGGAGAAGGGGGATTGATATCCGGGATTGTGTCTGTTGTCAGTATTTCTCTGGAGGAGTGTTTCTTGTAGTGCCACATACTTCATCGTAACAAACCAAACACATAACAGAGGTTTCAATGTTCAAATACTCGTTCGAATCGCACAGGATTAATTTTCTTGCGCATCTCAAAATACGGGATTGCTTTTGCATGTCGCGAAAGAAAACTTGTATATATTTAAGGCTGAGAAATGAACTAACAGGTAGTTTATTAGGAAAGGTCAACAGTAGGGGTAGTAAGAAAAGGAATATATAAGAGTTCATGAAGACTCAGCGACATCATGCTCGTTTCAGGCTAGACCGGGGCAGTATGTCTGGCTTGAATCTTCAGAGTTCCCATGGGGTCGACCAATGTCCATGGGTAGAGCGGTAGTTGGTGACACCTCTATCACTCCACAACAAAATTTAGTATCGTCGGGAATGGGACACGTGTGTAAAAGGATTCCATCTGTCTAGCACACCTAAGGAGTTTCACAAAGGGTCCGCACTTTATCTAAAGCGAGTGATTGCTTACGCTAGATCATAAAGCAAGACATTCGTACGGTACACTTCTGGAGCACTGAGCATACAAATGTGAAAATAAAATATCCTTCGTAAGAAAACTAAAGTTTACTCTAATATTCCCATTTTAATTGTATACATTATTAATGACATTTTTACGTATCTCTATGCAATCAGGGAATCTTAGAACGGTAGTAATTTATATTAGAATGCTTTAAGGCTTTTTATGACACATAAAAAGTAATAACATATGATTGTCTTGCAGCATTGCAAACATGTTACAGTTCACAGACAACAACTAGTCAGTAACTTGCATACGTCTGGGAGATCCTTCCCAGAACAGCCAGCGATTTTGATCTCCAATCGTATTACACATGTAACATTTCCAATAATACCGAAATTATTTTACAGAGAAGAACCAGTGTTAATCAAAACAACAAGGAAAGATAAAAAGGGTAATAATTGTAGTTTTAAACTTACAACAGAATATTCTGAATATTCAGAAATAATATAATATAATTTAAACGATTCTCAAAGAAGTTTGTAAAATTATCGAAAAAACTATAAAATTTTAGTGTTTAAACACAAAAAATCTTATTACCTTTCCTGAGCTGTTAAATACGGTTTTCTTCAGATTATCCACTAACTTTCGTTCACTGGACATTTTTTTCAGGCATCATCAAATCTGTTATTACATTTACCATGGTTCACTTATATGAGAAGCTTGGAAACTGTCATTCAGAGGATGCTCTTTCTACTAAACGAAGGCTGCAAGAATTCCTCAAGACGAGTTAAGGTTTACGATGCATTGGATTTGGAAAACCCTAATAAATGACACTTACTTAATATATAATACTGTTCCCTGGTTTTTAGTACTGTTAGAGCATGATTTTGATATTTTCACACATACACACACACACACACACACACACATGGGTGGTTGTACAGAGATATCCGGGTATCATAGTGTGTGTAATCAAATATAAAAAGGTTTTCAAATTATACCGTCATAATTTTACAGTGCATAACAAGTATCAATCAGATAAATTATTGTTTCAAAATAAAGTAATTCAAGTTGTAAATGTTCAATAGCAGAATATAACCTTAAATGAATATCAATGGATTTTTATTCCTATCATAGAATATAAAAAGAACTATGAAACTTCAGTACTCACGGAATATAAAAAACATCCCTACAGCTGTATGAGGTGATATTTTAACTTTCCCATCAGTATTTAGATATTTTCAAACTACAAAAAAAAAACTAATGCCGGTGCTATTCTTATTCCTTGAGAAAAGGTTAAAATAAGAATAGTTACTATCAAGCTTACTCTATCTTTTCAAGATTTTAAATGTAAAGATCTTAACATAGTTGTTAAAATAATTAAACATTTCACCGTGGAGTTAAAAACCAGAACGGTTTATTACATTTTACAACATCTTTAAATTGATAATATCAGTTTGCTGCAATTAAAGTTTAGTGAACTAGCGATGAAAATAAATTTAGTGACCACGCCGGAATGTTTAAAGAATTTTAAGTCTATTAAAGCGTAGCCCAGATGAATTTTCGATATAATAATAGGCTTATGTTAACAAGGGAAATTTACGAATTCCCAATTTCAAATTTACAACAAGTACAATTGGTCCAGTAAGGTTTACGTCAATAAAAAACAAACATAAACAGACCGACATCATTAGAATGTTATAAGAGAATCGTATAATTCGTTGAGATCTAATATCGGAGCATTACTTGTAATTTTACATAGCAAGGTCAGAATCTAAACTAAGTTCTTTGTAAGAGTTCACAGTGGCTCTATGTAAGTGAAGACCCGTGTACAGTAGAGTTTTCAGTAAAACTGGGACACATCTCCCATCTTTCTTTTCACCATTTCCACTCTAAAAATTCCCATTTGTAAAACCGAATATTGATGGTGTTTATATGCTTATAAAGCTTCTAACTACTTCAGACACCTAGCTTGTACATGAATATACACATCAGTGACGTTGAGTTTGTATTGTGTATTAATAATATCTTACATTAGATTATAAAAAGTGATATTTTTACAGAAAATTAAGTTCCGTAGCTAATAGCCTATTGCCCTCACATTTATAGCCAATATATCCTTATGTCAACTAATGTAATAGTATCCATTTACAAGTGAGGTATAGATAGTAATATCATGTATTTATTTTTTTATATAATTGTATTTCTAAATGTTTATTTCATGATATAGTAAAGATTTATGTGTATATATTTCGATCCCTCCTTTATATCTTAACACAGCTTTATAAGGAAAGCTAATAAACACTATAGTGTTTAAAGAATGTTTATACATTTATATACGCATACAGAAAGGAATATGGGAATAATGTCGACAAACCATAAACTCAATGGGCTTAAACATAATGTAGCATATAATCGCAAGATGTAACTACAATTATAACTACAACACACACACACAAAGGAATATTCTGATAATGTCGACAAATCCTCAGCTCAATGGACCTAAACATAATGTAGTATATAATCGCAAGACGTAACTACAGTTAATGTACGACGTTTAAAATTTATATTGATGTTTATATATTTATGCAATAATGTATCCTTCTTTATGTGTACATAACTGATAACTCTGTAAAGGTATAAATACTTTATGTCTATCTAAAATTCGACTTATGATAATGTTACGACACGAAAACCCATCTGATACAAGAAAACCCAAAGAACGATGATTGTTAAAGTTACTTACAATTTTACCCATAAGCCTTTTGAGTATTATGCAGCGTCTAAATATAACAAATACTAATTTATAACTTACTCCCTCAATAATACTCAATTATATCAAAAGTCTGAGAAAAAAGATATATAAACATCAACTTTAATTATAACTTCCCATCACAATTAATAGTGTAATTTTTAATTTTATACCACCTTTTTGCAATCAAAGAGGGAATAATTAATTTCCCTTCATTCAAAGGATGTTAAAATCCACTTTGTAGTACGCCGAAAGGTTGGAGAAAAGTATGCAACGTTGACGAAAGGTAAATAAAGTAAATGAGGTGAGAGACTCTTCAGCGGATTATTCAAACTCTATCTTGTCTTTATAGGGAAGAAATTAACTTGGCAAGCCACAAGTGTTAGGAACCGCATTATATCTTCGCTGTTATGCAAGTTGCATATTTATTATCCTAATTTATTAATGAAATTTCCTTATCTGTATATTTCCTACCTGTCCACTATTTTGGAGTGAAAAAGATACTTTAAATACAAGTCCCTTCATTCCTTCAAAGCTTTGCTTTATGTCCATAACCAAACAATAAATTAAAAACTCAATTGTCTTGTTAGGATTATTTTATTAGATTTCTTACCCACACTTTCCGTTTACATGCATCGTATGTTGAGTTTTAAAAACAGTTATACTATTTCACATGAACAACCCTTAAATCTAGATAATTGTGACAAAGTGGATTGTTTCTCAAAAGAGGAACAGTTTGACACTTCATAGATTCCTGCCAACAGGCCTCTATGATAATATGATTTTGTACCGTAACACGAACAGCAGTGTTACTATCCGTGTTAATAGTAGGGCATAGCTTATGTACGTAATAGTTTAATAAATAAATCGTGCCAAGCATAAAATCCTAGGACATAATTAGTAACAGCATCATTATAGTAATGATTATATTCACTCATAATACTGGTATATTATTGCATTATTTTTAATATATACATGACTGTTATAAAAAATTTTATATACAAGATATTGAGAAACTTTAAGAAACCAGTTTTCAGGATCTTCGGAAAATTCTGCACCGGTTACCTGTAATTATGAAGTATTTATTTCTCTCCAAGAATTTCCACAGTTCAAATTTTCAAACTTCAGAAATATTTAGGTTTTTATATACATTTATAAATAAGGATAAGCTATTTAGAGTTTTATTACAATTTTATTTACGTAAGGTGACATTTGAAACAACTAAGTAAGAGAAACATAAATTTGTGACGTATAAATTACATATTTTTCTTCCAATTTGATTCCAAAGAAATGTATTACACGACTTTTACATTCTCTCAGGGTCTCCGTTATTTATATATTCTGGTCTCGAACGTTGAAACGCTTGTCACCCTCTGCCAGAAATTTAATTATATATTTCCACACTTTTGGTTTTAACAATATAAATCCAAGGTTAAAAAGCAAAAACACTCCTGATGTGACATGGGCCATCATCAAACTCAGTGTTCATCATATAAAAAAGAAAATTCCAGTTCAATTAAAATGTAAAGATCGGTTCGTGTTCAAATGAAGCCAAGCAGGAATGATATTTTTCAGGCCTACGAGTTATAGGTTTTACTAAAGCTCATCCGATAAATTAAACACAATTGTTATAAATGTAGCAAATTGTATTTTAAAATATCACAATCACCAAATTGCTTTTTTCCTTTAGCCAATAAAACTATGACTTACGCTAACATAACTACTAAAATAAGATAATGTATGCTGTAGTTTCTGAAACTACGTGATATTTTTATTTTTGGTGGCATAAAAACATATTTTATATAAACTCTATATACAATATCTATAAAATTATATTAATAACATATTAGTTATCGATAGAAGTATGACAATGGCATATTAAAGGAATATATCTTTATTTTGAACCGTATATCATATACTCGTATTCTTAACGTACTGAAAAGTAATTCTGTACATTCATAATATAAGTAAATTTACAAATATGATACAATAATCTTCATATCTTAGAAGAATAACATAATTTATATAGCACTTAGCACATACAATTACTATTAAAAAACAAAAAATAAATTTAATAACATTTGAACAGTTTTAAAAAAATGAAACAATTTATCAGTTATTCTGTAAATATTGTCCTCTTTTGCACAGTCAAACAAAAAGAAGTTTCATCCAGAGCAACGAGTGTGAGGGAGGGGAGGAGTATTATGAGAGTCTGTCAACAAAAGACAAGTGCTACCATCCCTAGACAAAATGTCCCTGCTTCATTCTGTAATTAGGTCAAACACTTTCTCCTAAGTACCTCTCAACTTAGGCAACCAGTGAGGACGGTAATTTGGTACTGAGGACTGTAATTTGGTTCCTTTATGGTGTATTTAACTTTACATGAACGGAAATCACTGTGACATCGTGAATATTTGTATATAGCAAACTAATAAACAAATAATTATACATTACAAAAATACAATTTTAGTATTATGTACAAACCTAATAACATTACACATATTATAAATAACTAGTTAATTAGTTGCTTAACTACATGCACTGTAAATAACGTTTATTCCCAAATGTTATTATAAGGCATAGTTGTAAATAGTTTACGAACTCTTTTAAAATAACAGTTGAAACATTATACTAGTGTATCATTACTACTAATTATTGTCGACCACTTCTAATAATGCTTCACAACCCACAAATAAAACTTGCATATTGTATCTTATTAAGAATCGCGAATTTCTGAACGTTTATTCTGCAATTGGGAAATTTAAATTTTTAAATCGTACGTTCGATCAGGTAGAAATATTGCAAGAATGTAGTAAATTCCTTAATTAAATTGTTGGTCTTTTTACACGAAAATTCTCATCAAAATATATGTTGTATTATTATTATTACTAGAAAACTAATCTTTCTTGCAGTGCCCACATTAAACGAAAATATATTGAAAGATTAGCCTATCTGGAAGCATTACAATAAAATGTCATCCCTTTAAATCTCTCAGAATCCAGACCTGCAGGGAGGAGAAGCACCATATTACCTTGATCATTGGATTTGTGACTTCCGGTATGAACATATCGCATTGTCAGAGAAACTGAAATAAGCACGCGAGTCGTATGTGATGCTACAGTGACAGTGCAGTGTTGTTGTATATAACAATATGACAATGGACAATGTTCATTGTGGAACAAGATACTCTAAATAGAGTTTCAGCTTAGCCCCAGGATATAACTGCCATAACAGTATTACGTCCTTCCGGAGTTTAACATGAAAATCTGAAAGCGATAATCAACTGTAAACAGCGAGCCTGAAGGCCTCATATGGTATGCACGGAATAATTTATTGTGATTAGGGAGTTAGGAAATATTATTACTACTCCCTGGACAGTACTGAGGTTTTTAAGTTTGGCATAAATAATTCTTGGGTTTCTATTCATAAAGTCTTTAACTACAAATGATCTAACTAATAATATCTGAGTGTGATGATAAATGTATAGACAATTTATTAATCTGTAATATTTAATGATATATTTTATAGTGTACATAACTAAATGACCATACTATTGTAATATGTTATTTTTTTAGCATACAAAATTGAATTTAAATTAAAAATATTCATTAGTAAAATTGAAAAAAAATTAGAACAGACAATTTTTTTTTATATTACGAATAACGACTTGAGTTTTAGAATTATCATGAAAAGGAGCGAAATGATTATTTTACTGACGATGAGTCAGACTCTATCTGGCAGGTCCGTGCCCGCACGGATATCGCCGCTTCCCCTCCGATCACGGGGAGAGGAGAAGGCTTCCCCCACCCTCGCGATAGCGCGAACCTATATAATGACGGCCGATTGAAGACACGGAGAGACAGCCAGTGACCGCGACACCGCCGACGACCGCTGCTCACCACTACTTCGACCCCTTCCCCCGACCCCGCTCGCTGAACGATTACATCGCGACTCGACGCCCGCCGCCGATATCCAGCACCAGGTAAGGAACAACGACCCTGTTCCTTACTAAAGTGTTTTATCTCCGCCATCAACAATTCTTCCAAATTTTTTTTATGTGAAACAGAATTTAATATTTTATTTGTCAGTTATGAAAATTAATCGATCTGAAATATATTATTAATGTTTGATGGTTATAGATTTATTTTGATAAGATAATTGTTTGATTTTAAATATACTCTTAATAATTTATTTGATATTTAAGGGTATCATTAAATTGAAATAGAATATATTTGACTTTCTCAATTTACTGAAACTTTAAATACTTTTTCAACTTGAATTACTAAAGTTATTCTTTTCTTCAATTTAACTTATATCTAGAATTTCAATTACTCAGATTATTTTTTTGTCATTTCGACTACATTTTAATTACTGTGTTAAAATTTTCTTTTCTAAATTTTTCAGATCTCGCATTTCTTTTCCTGGCGATCGATCTGACACCTCATCCCGAGTTTCCTTTACGAACTTTCCTACCAATTATCTCCTACCCGGAAAAAAAATTATAACAGTCGGGACTCGCCTTACCACTGCTTGCTTTCCGGCGATTGTACTGGCACCCTATACCCTCGACTTCCTTTTACAAATACTTTCTTCCCACCGACCCCTTCCTTATAAATTAAATCTTATGTTCAATCGATGTAAATTTTTATATTACGTATAATGTTTTCTCGACCATCATTCTGTTTTCTGGCTATTATCACATTTGTTGGCGAATCTCTAATCTACTCGGAAATATTTTTCTTTCTTATTGAAATTCAATCTAACTTTCATTTTATTAATTATTTATATTTTTGTA
Organism: Homalodisca vitripennis; assembly: GCF_021130785.1. NCBI lineage: Eukaryota > Metazoa > Arthropoda > Insecta > Hemiptera > Cicadellidae > Homalodisca > Homalodisca vitripennis. The sequence continues at coordinate 36,504,909 of NC_060211.1, read as the reverse complement.
AGTGATTATCTTTATTTTTCTCCTTTATATATTTTGGGACTCGCAACCCTTTCTTTTTATTTTTGCGAACGTCCTGACACCTTCAACCCGATAACCTCCTTCAAAATATTTATTTAACGATATTTTAGCTTATTTTTCTGGTGAACTGTACAGATAGGGTAAGTGTTGAATTTTTCTTTGATATTCATAGAGCCCTGATATTTATAGTAATTTAGCTTAGGAGCATTATTGTATGGTTCAAATAATTTACCTTTATCTTAGCTTGCATATGGTAGGGTAATTCTGCATGGTGTGCTATAAGTGATTATTTTGTTTTTCTTTTCCAAAATTATATGCCTGAGAAAGTAAACTCGATATTTTATTTTTGGAGCTATACACTTGCCTACAGAATAAATACAGTTTAGTCTATTTTTATATTATAAATTCATCTAGCTTTTGCATCCCGTAGAAATATTTTTGTTAATGGTTAGTGCTTGCTTTATGTATATAGTAGTTGCACTGTGATATTGGTACATGGCTAATCTTTAATTGATAAGATTGTATATTTGCTATTGGTGTTATTTGAATATTGCTTTTGTTTGCCATTGCTATTCATATTTTGCTTTGATTTTGTATTTTGCTTCTACTAACCATCATTATTTAACCGATTAATTATTCCAACCCCGGGCTCTTACAATATTACTGTATACGACTCCCCGACCAAGTTATCAGTGGAGACTACTCAGCTTACTTGTACTTCCTCACTGACCGACGTATCAATAAACAATACAGTTGTTTTCGAAAATCGAACTCGCTTGAACAATAACTTTCCTAGAACAAGAAATTTTTATTTTTCTGAGCAAGATTATTTTTTTATTTTTTACGTCTTCAAAATTTTATTGGAGTTGACGTGATGAAGTAAACCCAACATTATTTTGGAAGTATCAATTTCTTCCGCAGGGCCCTCTGATTCGACTCCTAACAATAAATAATAGTTATATTAAATTCTCGAACCCTGGAAATTTCTAACCCAGCTCGACTGGCTATCTGGAAAGTTGCGAATATTTTCGCTTGCCCCGAAAATAACATCGCAAAGTGGCGCCCGAACAACTGGGACTGTAATATACGTTAATTTACGAACTTTACGATTTACTTTACACTTTTTTGTGAATATACTTTACAATTTACGACTAAAAATTGTTAAAGTTTTACAACAACCTTTTGTTTAAGAAAATTTTATACGTACAATAATGATGTACTTACTAAACCTCTTTCTCCGCCCTTATCAAATTTTATTCTTTATGTATGTAAACGGAAATGATGGACAAGGGGACGCAAACAAACGAAAAACAACCACAACCACTACGACTTTAACTCGTATTACGACACCACAGGCTTCTGGTGGTACAGTGCCAAAAATGAGTTCTCCTACAGTCGTAACATCAGTCGCACCGATTACTACCACTACTACTGCTACTATTACCGCCACCACTACTACTAGTTCCACTGCTACTACAATGGGCCTACTGATCCCTCCTACAACCATTCCCAATCCCCAAATTATGCTTCCTTCCCCTTCGGAGAATGATCCTCGTGTGGGCTGGATTTATAAACTACAAAAGAACGACCTTCAGGAAGAGTTGAGAAAGTTTAATCTGAATCCGGATGGTAATGTGGCTGAACTACGAAAGCGGCTTGTAACTTTTCTTAGGTCTGGAAAAACACCTCCTGAACCTCTTCCACTAAGAACAGAATTATTGTCATACGGACAAAACCTCGCGACCAATGTAGTTTCCTCAGCATTAGGACCGATTAGTGCCTCTCATTTTGATGGTCATATACAACATGAGGAAGTTAGCATTCGAGAAATGTTAAACCTCCCTCCTACAGCTAGTTTTAGACTAGTACAGAAACGATTAGCCCTTTTAATGCACGAAAAATCTGTAAATTCCATAGCCCCAACAAACACACAAGACATAACAACACCTCACCCGTTGAGAATGCCGACAGCAAGATCCCTCACAGGTGATGAGCCTTGTGACCCGAATTTTGGATTGGACAGTGACGCTAACATGGCAAGCAGGCCTACATCTGAACTTAGACATCCGGATATCTCTCATATCTGCAATCAAGTTCGGAAATGGAATTTGAGATTCGATGGGGATGGAGACCCAGTCTCTATCATTGAGCGTCTCAGTGAACTTGCCGAATCTTATGAAATACCTCCCGATCGGCTACTAAAAGCATTACCGGAACTTTTTAAGGGAAACGCTCTTTTCTGGTACCGAAATAATAAGTCATTTTGGACAAACTATGACGACTTTATAATCAGCTTCGAAGAGCAGTATCTTCCTCCAGATTACCGACGTAACTTGGATGAGGAAATAACTCGAAGAACTCAGGGCGACGTGGTGGCTTCTCTGTAAACTAAACACTAAACCGATTATATTCAAACATGAGACCTGAATACAAATTAACGATCAGAAGGGAAAGTTTTCACTCGATTAGTGAATTAATTCATCTTGCCGAAGGTTATGAAAGTTATTTGCGAGAGAAGAATAGTTACCGACCTCCTCCAAATCCGGCTCAATCCATGGTACCTGAGACAGCATACGACACAAAACGTAGAGTTTTTAAGTCATACCCAGTTCAGATGATAGATAAGCCAGAACTGTATCACGATAAACCCAAATATTTTACCGATAAACGAAGGTTCGAGCCCTCTACAACTGTCCCGACTAATACTACTCAGCCAAGGCATCTTACTACAGATACAACGACTACCATTCCTACTTGTTGGAATTGCGAAACTAAAGGGCATAAATACCACCAGTGTCCTCTCCCTAAAACCATTCGCTGTTTTAACTGTAAGAAAGTAGGAGTTCGAACCGTCCAGTGTCCTTGCAGGCAGGGAAACATTTCCGGAGCCCGGAGCGTCAGAGGTGTCCCGGGACTCTGGGGCAACAAATCACCTCAATCGAATGGCCCAAATGGCTCAACCAAATAAAAGAATTTAACAAAAGCAGCTGTGCAGAAGTTAAATCGAACGATCCTAGACCATTTGTATCCATTAAGATTCAAGAAACTACCTGTTGTGCACTGCTTGACACGGGATCGATGGTGACTATTATAGGGGAAAGAGTAGCTAATCATCTATTACAGTTAGGTGTTAGGCCTAAGAACGTTAATGTTAATGTTAATATGGCCGATAGCACAAATAGCCAGATATCTCAGGCCTTCGAATTTAACTGCGAGATAGCCGATATTAGAACTAAGGTACGCGCCCTGTTTCTACCAGGCTTAACTACGCCGATGATTTTGGGTATGGACGTTATAACGCCTTTAAAACTGATCGATATCACTCCTCATGAAAGTACTGCAGAAACAGTGACTAGATGCGATAATTCAAAGACTATTCATACTGATGCCGTTATGACACTAACAGAAGTAGAAAGTAAAAAACTGAAAGAATTCCTTGATTATCAGTTAAATTTGTTCGATGGTTTTATTGGTCGCACGACATTAGTGGAACATAAAATTCGCCTTAAAACTGATACACCCATAAAACAGAGGTATTATTATCGCAACCCGGCAATGCAGGCGATCATTAACAAAGAAGTTGACAAGATGCTGGAGTCCGGCATCATTGAACCATCCTCTAGTCCTTGGAGCTCTCCACTGGTGCTGGTTAAGAAATCAAATGGAAAAGTAAGGTGTTGCATCGACTTAAGGCGAGTTAATGCGGTCAGTGAGAAGGATGCATATCCCCTTCCCCAAATAAGTGCGATACTCGACAAACTGAGGAATGCTTGCTATATATCCACGATCGACTTAAAAGATGGCTATTGGCAGGTACCTCTCGAAGTTAACAGTAGACCAATTACGGCTTTCACCGTTCCCGGCAGAGGGTTATTCCAATTCAAGGTCATGCCATTTGGCTTACACTCTGCTCCGGCTACCTTTCAGAGATTGCTAGACCAAGTGATAGGACCTGAGTTTGAGCCCTACGCTTTTGCCTATTTAGACGATTTGGTGCTGGTATCCCGAACTTTCGAAGAACATTTAAAACTGCTGAAAGAAGTGTTTTGAACGCCTTAGAAATGCAGGATTATTACCAAATATGGAAAAATGTAACTTTTGTAAAAAGGAGTTGAAATACCTTGGCCACGTAATAAACGAGAAAGGAATCCAGACGGATCCAGAAAAGGTTAAATCAATTGTAGATTTTCCAGCACCTAAAACTGTAAAACAAGTACGGAGTTTCTTGGGACTTGCGTCTTGGTACAGACGATTTATCGAAAACTTTGCAAACATATCTAAGCCATTGACGAAACTCTTAAGAAAGGGGAATAGATGGGAATGGACGGATTCTCAAGAACGAGCATTTAATTCCCTTAAAGCAAAACTTTCTACCGCACCGGTCTTAGCCTGCCCTGACTTCAAGGAAACTTTTGTAGTCCACGTGGATGCCTCCAATGAAGGTTTAGGGGCTTCGCTTACTCAAACAATTGGCAAGCGGGAGAAGGTTATTGCATATGCGAGTCGACTTTTACACGAGAATGAAAAGAAATTTTCTGTAACCGAGAAAGAATGCCTAGCTCTGGTATGGGCCTTTCAAAAATTTCGTCCGTATCTCGAAGGGTACAAGTTTATTGCGATAACTGACCATCAAGCTTTAAAGTGGTTGATGAGTTTGGAGAAACCATCTGGAAGACTTGCTCGCTGGATGCTGGAACTACAGCAACATGACTTCGAAGTCCAATACCGCAAGGGAGTCCTGAACCGAGTAGCAGACGCACTCTCCCGGTATCCGATCGACACGTCAAGCTGTGATCCTGTAGTCGGTTCAACCGTTGGTTGTAGCACCACCAACGAGAGTTCGAATAACTCTCGGAGGCAACTATCGCTCAAAACCAAGGAACCAAGGCTAGAAAAAGCTTCAGGCGAACTTATGCCCGATTGGCACTCGAAAATGCTTCGGAAGGTATCTGCAAGTCCGAATAAAATATGCAGATTACACCATTCGAGGAAATAAACTATACCGAAAAATCGATAAATCAAGTACCGACCCAAAAAACCAATTGGAAACTTTGCGTACCAGATTCTCTAATGTCCGATGTACTGAAAGAAAATCATGACAGCGCAACAGCTGGCCATTTAGGTGTAAACAAAACGATTCAGAAAATCAGTGCCAGATACTTTTGGCCTGGATGGAGAAACGATATTCGAAAATATGTAAAAAATTGCGACACTTGCCAGAGATACAAGGTGGAACAATGTAAACCGGTGGGTAAAATGCATTTCAGACGCCCCCAAGGACCTTGGTTCACAGTAACCAGCGATCTGATGGGACCTTTACCTCGATCTCGTAAAGGAAACAGATTTATCCTGGTGTTCCAAGATAGCTTTACCAAATGGGTAGAAATTGTAGCATTACCATCAGCAACTGCTAAGAAGGTGGCAGAAAAGTTCGAAGACCTTATATTGATGCGATATGGTGCTCCAGAAGTAGTACTGACAGATAACGGAACGCAGTACCTCTCGAAAATCTTCCAAAAACTTACAAGTGATTGGGGAATAATTCACAAAACAACCGCACCTTATAGTCCGCAGAGTAATCCAACAGAGCGAACGAACCGCGTATTAAAAACTATGATTTCTCAGTTCGTGCGAAATGATCATCGTAGTTGGGATCAACATTTAAATGAATTTAGATTTGCGTTAAATACATGTTGTAGCGAATCAACAAAATTTACTCCGGCCATGCTCAATTTTGGCAGAGAACTTAAAACTCCAAACTGTGTCTACGGCCAAGTATTCGAGAATACCACTCAAGGTGCGGTTAAACCTACCGAAATCGATGTACATGAAACTCGAATGAACTTCATGCTAAAATTAAGGGAAAAATGTAAGCTAAACATGGAAAAAAGCACACACTCGCCAAGCTCATTACTATAATCTCAGAAGAAAAGATAACAGTTTTGTAATAGGCCAACAAGTTTTGAGGCGCAGCCATACACTTTCCTCAGCGGCTGAGAATATAGCAGGAAAATTTGGCACCAAAGTTTGAAGGACCATACATCCTATATAGAAAAATAGGATGGAATATATTCGAACTTCGAGATCTCCAAGGAAAAGACGTAGGCCGAGCCCATACGAAGGATCTGAAGGCATACTCTTCCTTGGAGGCACACTAGATTCCTGTTGCCCTGTTGTGTGCCCATAATTTCCTTTCTACTAATCTGTTTTATTGTATGATTTCTTGGTTGCCCGATGTGTTTATTGTTTTGGCGCCAAGAGTTACTTTAGTAGACTAGTATTCCTACAACAAATCACCTTTCTATCCCAAATTCTTCCTTGTAAGACTGCCACTCTCCTGTACCTGGCGTGTCTAATATCCTTCCCTTAGAGATTTTATATTTTCGAGTTCGATTTTTGTTTATTTGTGTTAGTAAAGCGAGATCTGATTTTGTTTTCTAGCAATTATATGTATTGTGAAAGACTGTGCCCGTAATGAATTTTAGTGTAAATTTTTAGTTTTGTTAAATAATTTTTTTGTTTATGCAGATTGCAATTTGTTTTTTAGTTGTATTTTCTTACCAGAATATGTTATCATTTTATTTTATTTGTTGATTAAAACATTAATTTCGTACGAAAAGAGTCTTTAGTTTGTTTCATTTCATTTCAGAAACTTTCAAAACGGATACAAGAGGAGATTAAACTACGGTAACCTTTTTTGTTTATCTATATACAAATACCACATTTAACTTTTTTTCTTCTTTTTTTGTTTCCCGAAGTACAGATGGGGTGTAACATGTTATTTTTTTAGCATACAAAATTGAATTTAAATTAAAAATATTCATTAGTAAAATTGAAAAAAAATTAGAACAGACAATTTTTTTTTATATTACGAATAACGACTTGAGTTTTAGAATTATCATGAAAAGGAGCGAAATGATTATTTTACTGACGATGAGTCAGACGCTATCTGGCAGGTCCGTGCCCGCACGGATATCGCCGCTTCCCCTCCGATCACGGGGAGAGGAGAAGGCTTCCCCCCACCCTCGCGATAGCGCGAACCTATATAATGACGGCCGATTGAAGACACGGAGAGACAGCCAGTGACCGCGACAACCGCCGACGACCGCTGCTCACCACTACTTCGACCCCTTCCCCCGACCCCGCTCGCTGAACGACTACATCGCGACTCGACGCCCGCCGCCGATATCCAGCACCAGGTAAGGAACAACGACCCTGTTCCTTACTAAAGTGTTTTATCTCCGCCATCAACAATTCTTCCAAATTTTTTTTATGTGAAACAGAATTTAATATTTTATTTGTCAGTTATGAAAATTAATCGATCTGAAATATATTATTAATGTTTGATGGTTATAGATTTATTTTGATAAGATAATTGTTTGATTTTAAATATGCTCTTAATAATTTATTTGATATTTAAGGGTATCATTAAATTGAAATAGAATATATTTGACTTTCTCAATTTACTGAAACTTTAAATACTTTTTCAACTTGAATTACTAAAGTTATTCTTTTCTTCAATTTAACTTATATTTAGAATTTCAATTACTCAGATTATTTTTTTGTCATTTCGACTAAATTTTAATTACTGTGTTAAAATTTTCTTTTCTAAATTTTTCAGATCTCGCATTTCTTTTCCTGGCGATCGATCTGACACCTCATCCCGAGTTTCCTTTACGAACTTTCCTACCAATTATCTCCTACCCGGAAAAAAATTATAACAGTCGGGACTCGCCTTACCACTGCTTGCTTTCCGGCGATTGTACTGGCACCCTATACCCTCGACTTCCTTTTACAAATACTTTCTTCCCACCGACCCCTTCCTTATAAATTAAATCTTATGTTCAATCGATGTAAATTTTTATATTACGTATAAAGTTTGCTCGACCATCATTCTGTTTTCTGGCTATTATCACATTTGTTGGCGAATCTCTAATCTACTCGGAAATATTTTTCTTTCTTATTGAAATTCAATCTAACTTTCATTTTATTAATTATTTATATTTTTGTAAGTGATTATCTTTATTTTTCTCCTTTATATATTTTGGGACTCGCAACCCTTTCTTTTTATTTTTGCGAACGTCCTGACACCTTCAACCCGATAACCTCCTTCAAAATATTTATTTAACGATATTTTAGCTTATTTTTCTGGTGAACTGTACAGATAGGGTAAGTGTTGAATTTTTCTTTGATATTCATAGAACCCTGATATTTATAGTAATTTAGCTTAGGAGCATTATTGTATGGTTCAAATAATTTACCTTTATCTTAGCTTGCATATGGTAGGGTAATTCTGCATGGTGTGCTATAAGTGATTATTTTGTTTTTCTTTTCCAAAATTATATGCCTGAGAAAGTAAACTCGATATTTTATTTTTGGAGCTATACACTTTCCTACAGAATAAATACAGTTTAGTCTATTTTTATATTATAAATTCATCTAGCTTTTGCATCCCGTAGAAATATTTTTTGTTAATGGTTAGTGCTTGCTTTATGTATATAGTAGTTGCACTGTGATATTGGTACATGGCTAATCTTTAATTGATAAGATTGTATATTTGCTATTGGTGTTATTTGAATATTGCTTTTGTTTGCCATTGCTATTCATATTTTGCTTTGATTTTGTATTTTGCTTCTACTAACCATCATTATTTAACCGATTAATTATTCCAACCCCGGGCTCTTACAATATTACTGTATACGACTCCCCGACCAAGTTATCAGTGGAGACTACTCAGTTTACTTGTAATTCCTCACTGACCGACGTATCAATAAACAATACAGTTGTTTTCGAAAATCGAACTCGCTTGAACAATAACTTTCCTAGAACAAGAAATTTTTTATTTTTCTGAGCAAGATTATTTTTTTATTTTTTACGTCTTCAAAATTTTATTGGAGTTGACGTGATGAAGTAAGCCCAACATTATTTTGGAAGTATCAATTTCTTCCGCAGGGCCCTCTGATTCGACTCCTAACAATAAATAATAGTTATATTAAATTCTCGAACCCTGGAAATTCTAACCCAGCTCGACTGGCTATCTGGCAAGTTGCGAATATTTTCGCTTGCCCCGAAAATAACATCGCACTATGAATATTGCATTAGTTATATTCCTACATTAATTCCATAAAGTAAATCGTAGCAACAAATATACTATTCAAAGGTAATGTTATTGTTTAATTATCCAACTTATAATCAGGCTTATAATCAGAAAGTATTTTGATGCAATACCTTGTAATAAATATAGTTATATGTCGTGTTGAATTGTCTTGGCATTAAATATGTTTTCTGTGTAATATTGAAATTGCAAAATACGTTATTTTTGCAAAGCAAACATTATAATATCATATTAAACATCTTTGAATAAACATTCTATTTCAAAAACACAAATTTAATGATTTTTAGAAAGATTGTTTTTGTTATTTCTTCAAAGGTGATTGTTTTATTTCAAGGATTCAAATCTTTCAACTTACATTGTACACTAAAACCTTAAATTATGTTATTCCTTTCTTACAGTAGCAAATCCAAACTTTTTAACTAAAGATATTCAAAAGTGTTTTTCTGAAAATGGAACTGGTCTGTAATGAACAAATCATCAAGCTTAGTGAATAAAAAACCCTCTCAAGTTGTAATGATTTATTCAAGACCTGTCGTGAAGCGATTATAAAGAGGTCTGGACAAGATCTTTCATAGAGAGACCCAACGTCTTAAATTTCACCTCTATCCAGGTTAATATGGCAGATATTCGTGTTAAATATATTCTTTCTTGTATCGAATTAACACGATTATATTTAAAAGAATTTTGTATCTACTAATACAGATCTTTTTCTTTGCCTGCACGTAGTTCCACCTTACATAAAAAAATAGGGATGTAATAATGTTTGATATTATAATTTAATACATCCAGAAAAGTTATAAACATTAATGGTGATAAAAAACAATTTTTTTTTAATTATATTTTTTAGTTCTTACAAATTTGCCTGGAATAATCAGTATAATGGCATGAAATAGTAAAATCAAATTAAACACAAAAAATGGACGTTGTTTATTAAGAAAAACCTGTTGTTTTGTTTTTAAATATTCATATTTTACACATCATTAACTAGTTTAAAATTTGGACATTTATGACATTAAATATTTATGTATGTCAAGATAGAGTTTTTAACGCAAAGGAACCTTGTTTAATAGTACCTATTATTGTTTTTGATATGAAAATTTAGTACCACATGTAAAAATGTATTCTGCTACTGTTTTTAAGAACCAAAGTAAAAAACATTTTAGAATTATAATATTAAATCTATAAATATTAAATAATGTAATAAAATGAACAATCATGAAACATTGCAAAAGTTTTAAATGAAGCACTAATAAATGATTCCATATTTTCCTATATACATTTTATTGTGAAGGAAATAGGATTTTACCTGACATTTTCCATCGTTCAGTGAAACAAGAAATCAGTAACACTACGTTTCGAGATCTGCAATCTGGTCTCTTCTTCAGATTGCCTGACTTAGGCCTGCCACAACGCTTTGGTATGATTTGTTTATTTTAACCTAGTTTGTAACTATGTATTAGGTTAGTTCTTTACCTGAAGAAGAGATCAGATTGCAGATCTCGATAGATAGTGTTACTGATTTCTTATTTCACTGAACGATGGCAAATGTCCGGAAAAAATTCTGTTTCCTTCACAAACCTTCCATCGTCAAAAACAGCCTTCATACATTTATTACTGCTATAATAAACTACTTAGTATGCAGGAAGAATTATGTGTTGTGAAACTATTACTTTTTGAATATATTTATATACACATAAAACTATAATTATTGTTAATTAACTTTTAAAATGCTTTTCATTGAAAGCTATACTATTACTAAGACGTATCATTAAGTATGCGCCGTACAGCAAAAATCAGTTTATAAGCGAGCTTAAAACATTTACGACGCCTTTTTGTCGTGATAGGACTTTATACAACTTAACATTTAAAGAGGATATCCATTAAAATTTAGATAATTACCAACCATTTCAGCCCTTAATGAAGTTGTTTATTGATATAGACTATTTCCAATAATCTGTACGAGCATATGAATGTATAAAGAAATGAAGAGTTAAATTTTCAACTACTCCGATTTTCAAAAACATTTTTAAAAAGCTAATGCAGTTAGCATTCATTAGTTAAACAGTTTTTAGCCCAGCAATAACATTGTAGAACTTATGCTAGAATAGCCCTATATATTAATACAATATCTTAAAATGACGCTACAGTTGCATACGGCGTACAGCATGCGGTCTACAGGAATGTATGTTTGTAACAGAGCATGGAGACATGCTGTAAAATATTCCTCCCACATCTCAGAGTGGAATGTAGTCACAAGACTGCAGGGGAACGTTTACACTGAATGTTTTACACAAAGAGACTGTTGTTGCATCATTTACACTGACGTTGTCTTAGGTTACACCAACATTACAATACCTTCAGCTTATGTATTTTTCCACACGCTGTGCTATGAAGTATGGAATGTTTACAGAGTTATAGAATAATTACACGGATTGAATAAATTACAAATTCAAGTAGTTAAATGTATATTTTAAAAGCTAAACTTTTTAAATAAAGGCTAACTTTCACGTAATAAAGAGACATCTAAACTGGGATACCGTTCTTAGTTGAAGAGTATTAAAACAAGTGATATGTTAAGAATCAATATTAGTTTTTGATTTTAATTTAATTTAATTTTTGATTAGTATTAAATGTTTCTATTATTTTTACTTTTCATTGTAGGATACTTATATAAAGACGCTCACGTGTTTTATTTAGCAATGCTAAAGTTTCAAGTCATTTATGAATCTAAATAAATAACCCTTTTTTACCTGAAGTTTTATTTTTGTTTCAGATTATTCTTTAGGTAGGCTACAGGAAAAAGAGGTAGACTTAACAAGGTTTTTGTTTTAAAACATACCAATATTTAACTCTAAATATGTTTTTAATATCTGTATAATCGAACGAGTAAATATTTATTTTAGCATCTAGTTGTGAAATTACCATAAACATATATCATCAACAATTATCAATGACTCCATTAAGAACGAATCTGTTAGTACGCCCTCACTTACCTATCCCAACCAACCCAAAGCATCCCGGAACATTGTCGCTACGGCTTTCAATGAAGACGGAAAGAAGGTTGCATAACTATTGATGACTCCCAGAGTAAGTATGTATTATTCATTGTTTTAATCTTAATCCCTCTATTTTTGATGTCTGAAAACAATTTTATAAGTATTTTAAAGTAGATTTTATCCATATGCTCAAAATGAAGTAGACCATTGAAAAAATATGTGTGTTATCACAGTTTATTCAAATAAATATAAAAGAAAATACAAAATTTGTGATTACACCTTACTAATGGATTTTAATATCCAGTTTTTTGTCTTTTAGTTAGATTAAAGTACTATTAATTAACTAATAATTTACGAGTCAGTCCTGCAGAAAAGAGTAGATTTTTACTTTAATAGCAAATGGCCTAGTATTTCATAAAATGAATATTAGAAATTCTAATAAGAGTGAAATCAGTTGTATATCGTACTAGTTTTCTGCTTTCAAAACAAAAGGGTAACTATTTAATCAGTATGTTGCGTTCTAAATTTAAAGTTTGCATCAGATATGAAATAATGCATATTATGATTTTAATGTATAATCAAACGTATAAATAATATCATAAAAATACATCAAATACACAAATACATAGACTTATACATACACATCAGACTTATACAATAAATTAAATGAGTCTTATATATAAACACTAAGTCCTCAAAATAACATCATTATCCGTGATAAACACACATCTCGTTCTAGATTTTTATTGTTTTACAGGCAAAAGTCCCTATTTTACTAAGATTTGAATTTAATAACCGAGTTTAAAATTAAGTTTGTATTTTATTATATGGTAATGATTATTGCTATGGAAATTTTACTTCATAAACTAGTATTTATATTCCAGTTAATGACCATTGACCAGTGTATTTATCCCATACAGCACCGATTTTTATAAAAATTTGGATTTAGGTACTACTTATCCTCTATTTCATAGTTATCCTGCGCCGGGGGTTGTTTTTGGATACCACCCCTTCTCTGCAGTGAGCGATTGTTTTTAGCAAAAAACACGTTTTCGGGAATAACTGTAAAAAAAATGTGCCTGTAATCTAAATATCTGCGGATAGCAAAATTATAGCTTATATAAAACCAGAACACGTGTATTTATGATACATGCGTACCTAATACAAACGGAATTATTGCTTTTTGAAACTTTATTGGTAATTTCTAACGCAACGTTTCCACGTACGATAACGAAAAAAAGCAACGCATTTTTCAGAAAAAACTCAAATATTTTTTTTACGCTTAAAAACATTTATTTTTATAAAATTCCCACCATTAAATCTAAGCCAGTTATGAAAAGAATAATATTGATTCCTATTTTGTCATTGGAAAAAGTAGTTAAAATCTCATCTGTCATAAAAAAAATTTTTACAATTTAATTCGTTTATGTTCTTATAATAATATGTTCTAAATGTTCGACCAGTTAAAAGTACTCATTTTTTTAAATTAAATTAAATCGCCTTCTCTTCAAAATAAATAAAAAAACTAATGACACGCAACTTTTTATGAAAATGTTTTTTTTTTCTTTTTTAAAAACTTTGGGGTTTTATTTTTATTACACAAATATAGAAAGATATGGGTATTTAAAGTTTGCGTCTGTTAACGTGAATTAATTTTTGAGCTCTTTTAGCATAAAGCTTAAACAAATAAGATTTAAAATAATACGTATGTGGGCCTATATGTTTTAAAAACCCTAAAAATTATTCTTCTGATGGATCTTATTGCTTAAAATTAGCGAGTTTTGGGAAAAAAAATCGAAATCACATTTTTGTAGAAATTAGATAATATATTAGTATATTAATGAATACACATACTGGTTATATTTTAGGCTTAGTTGAACTTTCACTTATATATGGGGAGTGCAACAAGCAAACTTATCAGGTGGTTTTGTATCATTAAAACAATGAAAAAGTTGATATAAACATTTGTTCGGAAAGATTCAGCCAGATTTTCCGGGAAACTTTTACGCAAATCGAAACTATTTTAATGAGTTAAATAACTGCTTAATGACATGTTTATTATTATTATTTAATTATGTATGTCATAGGGGATTGCTTTTAAGGGCTAAAACTTAAAAAATATCATAAATCGTATTAAAAACTGTCAATTGACGTTCATTTAACTGATATACATGTATTTTCATTTCCAAATTAAATTGTTTAAATTTTTAGAATAGGGGTGGAATTTACTCATATAAAGAGCAACCCTTAGCACAGGGTGGATTTTGAAATAAATAGTAAGTATAAAGTAAATCCAAATTTCTATACAAATCTGTATTGCATAAATACAGAGTCTCCACATTTTTACCAGTCATTGAACGGACTATTAGTGATTTGTATTGTTCTGTTTCCCTTTGAAGTAAATCATGTTTCACATAACGCATATATAAGATTGATTATATTTCCAACATACATTTACATATTAAATGTGGTATATATAATGTAAGGAGATTGGTTTAAATGGATTATAAATGAAATATCGTGCTATTGATTAATTAAAATTACAAGAATGGTTTGTTCAGGTTTATCCTGTGTGTAACAAAACAGTATTTGCGTGAAATTTTCATTTACATTTTCTTGATAAATGGATTACAACCTCTAGCTATTTTTATTAGTTAAATCTATTTAAAAATGAAATGAAAAATGACTTTATTAGAGGCGAAGTTAGGACTATAAAGTCCTCTCTCCCACTTAGCCTCATAAAAATTTAACTAATATATATATATATATATTATATATATATATATATATATATGTATACATTTATAACTTGTCTATTTATTTAGTCTATTTATTTAGATTACATATTGAATTAATCTTAAAATAGAAACAATCATCAATAATTAATGTTACTATATACAAATTAAAAAAAATTATTACCTAGTATGTAAATTATTTGCGTAGTATGTATTTCAAATGGTAATATTATTTTAGCTAACTGTGTATTCATGGCTCAAGAGGCTCAGTAAGAATTAATGGTCGGGACTGTGTACCTTTTGGGATAAACTCAGGAGTCAGACAAGGAGATGGTCTTTCTCCAATCTTATTTAATATTGCCATGGAAGAAGCACTTCAGAGTGTAGCAGAGAGGGATTTAGGGGTGGAAGTTGGAGCTAAACTAAACATCCTGGCTTTTGCAGATGATGTTGTCATATTTGCAGAAAATGTAGATGATTTGAGGTCACTAACTGGACTATTTATGAGTGAGGCAGAGAAAGTGGGGTTGAAGTCGAATGATGCAAAAACTAAATATATGCACTTTAGAAGGAATCAAAATCAAAGAGGAGGACCCCTACAAATTGATGGGCATGTTTTCGAACAAGTGGAGAACTTTAAGTACCTTGGGGTCACAATATCAAATAAAAACACAGATGAACCAGAGATACAAAATAGGATCAACTCAGCAAATAGATGTGTATATGCATGCAATAGGATACTTTCAACCAAATCTCTCTCTCACAAAACTAAAACTAGAATATACAAAACAATTATATGTCCAGTGCTTTTGTACGGATCCAAAACGTGGAGGCTAAATAAGAAGGATGAGAAAAAGCTTCTAGTTTTCGAGAATAGAATTTTACGTAAAATTTATGGGCCATCATATGAACAAGGGGTATGGAGAAGAAAACATAATAGAGAAATCAGGGAGCTCTACAATAGTACGGATGTAATAGGAGAAATAAAGTGCAGAAGACTCCGTTGGGCAGGCCATGTTTTGAGAAGAGAAGAGAAATGCAAACTGAGGAGGGTAATGTACGGTAACCCAGAAGGAAGACGACCCCGTGGGAGACCGAAAGTGAGATGGTGGAACCAGGTGAAGGCTGATATGGAGAAGGTGGGCGCTTCAGAGAAAGATGCGGAGGACCGTTCAAGATGGAGGAGCTTTGTTGGTGCGGCTAAATATCACCTCCGATATAAATGGCCCTGGGAGTAAGAGTAAGTAAGTAAGTAAGTGTATTCATGGCAAAGCTTTGTGTAACTCTATCATTAAAATGTACCATTCCATGTGTTATACATTATTTACGTTTACAAAATAATAAAAAAGTCTTTAAACAAGTAGATCACATGAATCATATTCTTTACGTTAAAGCTAGATACTTGTAAATTATTCAAGAAAATGTGTGAACATATTCTCTGGGACTGAAAAATATTCAAGTGTATTAAAATTTACTGAATATGTATGCTTTTGCAAACCCTATATTTTTTCTAATATTTACATTTTTATGTGTGTATACTTCAAAGGTATCACCGTTTAAAATTAATTTTCTTTTACACTGTAAGTTATATGTTAGAAAGTTCTAAAAAATATGTAAATTATATTTTTGGGAATACAACAAAATATAAGTAAATACATGTAGTATTCCTTGAATATTCTACAAATTTCAATATTTTTATCAGGGAGAAAATCTCTGAATGAACATATTAGTAGATAATCTGTTGATTCCAGTAGTCCTGTTACATCGACTTACAAAATAAATAGTATAGTACCTTCAGTCTTCTATTTGGTTCCATATTACAAGGCATGTCAAACACTCTAACAAGTGAATTTCTGAAATTATAATAGTATAGAATAGGTTTCGTCAGTGACTTACTCAATTTAATAGAACTAATACAAAGTAGACTAAGTTTTTGATGCTCAGTTTTTTTAGTCACATGTATATTAAATAATACCATTTGTAAAGACATAAAATAGTAGCTTTATTATTACTGTATTATATATCGGGATAATAGTTTCAACTTTACGTCCAAATCTGCAGAAACTCGCACTCATTATTGATAAACATCTCCCTGACTTTCTGTATGTCAGTTATTAGTTCATTTCAAAGCGAGAACTCCATTGTTAGTTTCACACTCAATAATTCATGACCAATACCGACAGGACATCAAAACGTGTTCGGAACCCTAGTTTCACCCATCACGTCTCAACTTCAGCAAAATCGCTGTCATTACTGTCCATCATCCGCCTGTATGTCTATGTACCGTTTTTATCTTCATCCTGAATTCTTTTTCTTAACAGTTCTGAATGTACCCCTGATAATGTAACATTTCTAACTAGAACATAAAAATATGTTCTGTGACTGTTGATGTGTGGAGTTGCAGATGTGAAAGTATTTATTCTCTGATAGCTTACGTACTTATAAATGGGCGGTTGGAGAAGACTATCCTTGGTTGTATTAGGTATACTGGGATAAATAATTTTTAGGGACTATTTGTACTGCAGGCTGGGAGACAATAATTTAGTTTGCCCATCGCTAAGGCTGACGATGTAACTTTGATTTTTATGGTTTCCGGTAACCATAGTGTCAACTGTACTATGACAAAGTTTCAACTACGTATTTAAAAACCTTATAAATCAAACTTCATGCTCTAGTAACATAATTTATTCGTATAGATTCAATAACCTTTCCACATCAAACATGAAGTTTAAAACCTAATGTATAGTAATAATGGTACTGAAATAATGGAAAGTGCATGTAAATAATATTGTGAAAATTAATAATTATACAATACATTTGTATCCTTGCCATTTGGGGAACATATAGTTGAAATGCGCGTTAATTTGATTTACGAGAGACTGAAAACTTAGTTTAAATGTTTTCCGTTATAAATGAAATATTATTGATTTATCACATCTAGAACATTTTGTTATAAATCATTATTTCATAAAGTTATGTATAAGTCGCTGGACTTAGTGTTCTTTATTAATTTAACTATATTCGTACTATATTTATATCAAATAATGTTATTGAAATCACTATATTGTAACTTGAGTTGGACTTCTATTTATATCCTCAGATTCCTCTGAGGTAATATAAACATGGACCTCAGTAAAAGTTCTCAAATTTTTAAAGTTAAACCGTGCTAAAAGTTTTGTAACTATTACTACAGGTATAGTCGGTTCCACGTTCACCTAGCACGTTTCTTTGTGTCATGTACAGCATTACATGCAGTTAACACCATTACTTTGTTTAAAGGTTATTTTTTTTTTTGACGATGGAAGGATTGTGAAGGAAACAGGATTTTTTCCGGACATTTGCCATCGTTCAGTGAAACAAGAAAACAGTAACACTACGTTTCGAGATCTGCAATCTGATCTCTTCTTCAGGTAAAGCCCATTCCTGTTCCCCTTCCCTTGTATTTCCGCCATCTTGTTTTAGCCAGCCGTCACGATTGCCATTGGCTAGTCCCTCTGGTCAGTCGTAGGTGGTCAGTAGACGAGTGAAGACGCATTGTGACCTGTTTCCGTAGTTTACTTTTAATGATTAGTGTTTTGTATAGTTTTTGTATTAAGTGCATGTCTTTAGTGTTAGTGAAGTTGACAACAACATGTAGGTTGTGATTCCTGACTTAGGCGTGCCACAACGCTTTAGTAAGATTTGTTTATTTTAACTTAGTTTGTAATTATGTATTAGGTTAGTTCTTTACCTGAAGAAGAGATCAGATTGCAGATCTCGAAACGTAGTGTTACTGTTTTCTTGTTTCACTGAACGATGGCAAATGTCCGGAAAAATCCTGTTTCCTTAACACCATTAATTCAGCAGTATCAGTTCAGTAACATTATAAGCTAAAAATGTATACTCATGTCAGATGGGTATAAAAGAGTGAGTTTACAACAATTACCAATACTACAATACTCGATTTTCAACCGCTGAGAGGCCTAGTGGATAACTCTCTTCCCAAGCATTCTAGTTTATCAGCACGTCTTATAACTCGTCGAATACATCTACCTTCTACGAATCAAGAGCCAATAAGGATTTGTAACACTTTCTCTTCCAGAATTTGATTTATGATGGAGGTACAGCACGACGCTCTTTCCTGTGCTTTCATGTTTAACATCACCGGGCCCCAGGGCTCACGCAATGGTACCTTCTCCTCTCCAAACCTACCTGGGTTCTACCCCCGGGACACCGAGTGCCATTACTTCTTCCACGGCGACACCAACCAGAGGGTGCGTCTTCACTTCCACTACTTCTACGTCGAGGAGTTCTTCTGTAAGTAATTCTTCTCGAAAAGTAGCTTTTTTTTATCTAATTATTTATTTTTAGGCTATGTTGTTCAAAAAATTACTATCCACAAGTAAATTATTCTTTATTGAAAAAATATATTACTTATTACGATGCAAGGAAAACTTGACTTATTCATATTATATACTGTATTTGAATTAAATTAAAATAAAACAATAAACATTGTTTTAAAAAATTTAGTCTGTTTTTTATGCTATGATTTTCAAAAAATAGAACATTTCGCGAAGACTTAGCCTTGACCCAGATCGAGGACCATCTAGAATCTATCATTCACTAAACTTTGCAGTAACTTCGTCTTAAGACGAAACATAAACCAGGACATGGCTGTAAAGGATGCACTTGTTTTGATTACGGTACTTCTCAACTATTTGTAATAGGGAAAACTCAGTTATACCCAGAAGAAACATTTACATGGAAAACACGTCGAATTTGAACATTTAAGATTTCAGGAGACAATAATAATGTAACATATTGTATAAAACTATATATTTTATATTAAAAACATCTATTTTTTAAATGTATATTACTAAAACATTTTGGTTATGTTCAGAATTGACATCTTAATAAGTAGCAAATGAACACATGCTTATTTCAAACAACTTATTTTTTATTTGCATATACTAGTTCTCTTTACAGCAAACAAAACACACAGCTAAATGGGATATAATAACAACGAAAATAATTAAATGAGTTTAATAAAAATTAACGGGTTAGAAACAAACCTTTACATATCGGTTGTCCGTTAGCGAAGACTATTATCGAGAGGCTGGAAAATTGTAATGGAATGTGGCAGAGATTTAGAGAACATTTTTATATTGTCTTATGGGTGTCAATGATAACCATGATAAAATAGCATAATAAATGTTTTTTTAAGTTGAGTGGAAAAATATAAGATTTGATGATATGACATTTGTATTCATAAAGGTAAAAGGAAAATAGTACAGTAAGTGTTATAATTTGATAACTAGTTTAAAAGCAGCGCAATCTTGTGTTTTAGTACCCATCTTTCTCACCAAAATTTTTAATATTTGAAAACGGTATAAAACCTTGCGGAATGAACAAAATCTGAATGGACTCGTATTACGTGGCAAGATATTTTAAAAAAGATTCCATTTTTAAACATTTAACCTTGCTTGAAACTTCATTTCTAAAAATACAAGAATTGATTCTATGACTTTCCTTGTCTTAGGCTACAATCAAATTTAGCCGATCATTATTGAAGCTTAATACCAAGGAGGCTGACTCAAGTTCTATTTTGTCTCGCAGGGGGATGTCAACATTTATTTTGTGTATGATTGGCTGTATAACTATATATCTTTATGAAGACGAAAGTTAACAAGTAAAACACACCACAATTAAAAGAAAAATAATGTTTCCATGTAAATGAAATAAGTAATGTCATGCGATTAGGAACAGAGGTAGTTATCTAATAATACAATTAAAAGTAAATTGGGGTTTCTTGTAAAAGTAAGTCTGCTTTTAATTTTGGAATTTATTCGAAGAAATGTTGACAATAGACAGTGTAAATGTTAATCCCTAAGGACTTTTCTTCCCATTCCTGGGGTTCCATGTTCTTTCGCTACGTTCTTCCTTTTCCTTTTAGTAAAAAAGTGATAATGCACAAAGCATAATACCTTCAACTCTTTATTATTAAGAGGTCCTAAATAAGTGTGTTTTTAATCAAGCATATGGCTGTCAACGACTATCTAAAGAAAAAATCTAAAATGTTCCAACATATAACCTAAACATTCCTCACATACAATAGCCCATATTAAATGTACTAATGTTTAGCTGCAATTTTTATATTTTATATTTATTTTATGTGTCTAAAAATCTCATGCTATAATATTCCGTGCTAAATTAAGATAAATAATATTCATTGCAAGGCAAAGCTTGCGTTTTAAATAAAATTTAATATATGAATTAATAGTGTACTTATTAGTTAGTATTGTTATGTTTCTATTTGAATCCAAAATTTTTACTTAATAATGAATATTTAAGAATTATAATGCATATAAAATGCATTTTTATATTGAAAATGTTTTATATAATATAATCAATTTTATTTAAATTATTTATAAACGAAATATCGAGGTATTGAATAGGTAAATTCACATAAATGTCTTTTTCAGGTATATCTTGTATATTAAAAGATTTTTTGCATTGTAATTTTTTTTAATTCTCTTAATCTATGCAATATACCGCTTAAATATGTTCGTTAATTAAAGCTATTTACGTAATATGTACCTCAAACGGCTATATTTTTATGGCCAAGTGTGTATCTGTAGTACAGGTAAAATTGTGTCTAATTCCTAAATAAAAATCTATAATTCAATGTATAAAATATTGTATTGTCTTTGCAAAACATTAAAAAGTGTATGAAAATAGCATATAATATTTTTTATATTCATTGAGTGAAAGTCAAATACTTCTAAATCACAACAACAAAATAACCAAATGTATTCTCTGTTCCTGAATATATTTATGCATATACAAATCCAATATTTTGTCAAAGATTTATGTATTTTCGTTACCAATTGTATCTCCTTAAAATTATTGTTCTGTTACACTATAATTTATATTTTATACATTTCTAAGCAGGTGTGTAGATTATATTGATGTAATTAATATAAAATTAAGTGAATACGTGTAGCATTCCTTGATTATTATAGTAATTTAAATATATTTATCAGACAACAAATCTCGGAATGGACATATTAATATATCATTTAGTTATTCGTGCAGTGTAACCGTGCAGTTGTTTCATGGTTATATATCAACGCAAAATAAATAGTAGTTTCAGTCTTCAAAATTGTTTCTGTATTATAAGGCATGTCAAACACTCTACCAAGTAAGTCCTTGAAATTGTAACAATTAAGAATGGGCTTTGTCACTGATTCACTTAATGCAAGTATACTACTACATAGTTCATATTACTTAATGTCTGTGACCTTCGGTTTTTCGTGATCACTTGGGAATTAAATAGTAGCCTTTGTAAAGACGTAAAATAGTAACTATAAAATTACTATATTAGGTATGGAATCTTAGTTTTAAGGTCGCAACTGAAACAAACTCGCTGTCATTAGTACTGTAAAATATTCACCCGTCTCCTCTGTGCCCTATTCTGTACTAATAGATACGTGATGCCCCAGTTACTAGTTCATCGAGAGCTGGAATTTGATTGTTAATAACATAATAAATAATTCATGATCAATACCGACAGGACGTCAAGATTAGTTCGGAACCGTAGTTTTACCCGTCACGTACCGACTTCAACAAACTCGCTGTCATTACTGTCTTACATCTGCCAATCTGTCTCTGTACTGGCTGTGTCTTCATCCCAAATGCCTATTACTCACTATTCTGTATTTACCCCTGATCATGAGAAAATTATAGCTGAAATAAAAAAAAAGTGTTCTCCAAATATTCGTTGTAGTTTAACTAAGTTGTTTATAATTATAATTTAACGCAAAATTTTGTTTTAAACTCACATATGGTCTGTAAAATAAAAATTAAGCAACGTCGTCCAAATTTAATAACTTATTTTAGGCTTTGGATAAAACAATATAAATAATAAAATCCTACCTACCAACACTCTTCTTTCATCTTAGCATTGTTATATGTGTAGCGTGAAAGGTTCACTACAAAAAGAGCTACACAGGTATTTTTTAGTAAATAGATAACTACACACATAACTTTTGATTGAAATTAGTTCCAAGTAAAGGTTTAAAAAAAATTACCGGAAGTTTTTTCACAAGCTTACAGGAGTAATTAAATATGTGCAATTCTGGTGGTTTTAACTTTGCAGCCAAATACTGAGCATTAGTTTCCACAATTAAGTATTCTCTTTGTAAGTTATATTTACATCATCATATTCTTTCCTCTATGCCAAGTATTGATAGAGACATACCTAGCGAGCTACGTCACTATGTAGTAAGTACTCCTTTAAGTACTATAGGTAACTCAACAACTGTGAGAGTTCCACCCAGACTTGCTGCTAATAAGGTAACGCTTTGTTTTGTCAGATTGTATACCCGCATTGTCTGTTCCCATAAAATAATGGCCTCAATCCTGTATTTTAGATTTAGTGTATTTTCAATTAAAGCATCGGAGCTGACCTTGAGAACTAAGGATACAAGAAGGACAGTAATAACGGAAAAGCACAGGTAACCACAATACCGACACGTTTAAATCCCACCAACTCCCACACCTGTGGATAAATTATTTGTCCTTTCAGAAGACTTGCAACTACTGAGTATTAACTTGCAAATATTTAATGGCTTGTAAAAACCTGTTAAGTAATAAACTTTTATTCAAACTGTACATAATATAATAAAACACTACGATATGTGGGTAACGCCAATAAATAACAAACTTGATACTTCATCGTACCTTCTTTTTAATAAATAAATTTCTTTTGGATTTAGCAGCCTACAAACGTGGCAAACCAGAAAGAATTATTTTTTATTCTTACAATAACAAAATAATTTATATATTTTTCTGAGTATAATGAAATATACTAGAAATAATAGTTTATTAATTAAATTAACTAATTTCGAACAATTTACAAAAGCTAAAAAAACGCTAAGTTTTGGATATTCAGTGTACAGTTCTTTGTTATTATTTCGATATTTTTTCTAAGAAGAGAGAACCTTCAAAAGGTACTTTATTGAGCGATTACTGAAGGTTCATTATAAATGACATCGATAACCCACAAAATACACATTAAAGTACATTATAAATTGACAATAAAAATTTCTCTATAACTTTAAGTATCCCATCGCTATCTATTTTACAACAATATGGCACTCAAAACATAAATTTCTCTGGTAATTTTTATGTTTTAAATCATTTTAATATAAAACAATTCTTTATTAAATTTTATAAGATCACGATTTTTTTGTTATATTTTTTTACAATAAAGTGATTGTAAAGAAAATGGGATTCACCTGTATATTTTCCCTTAATCCAGTGATAATAAATCAGTAACACTAGGATCAGTCAATTATCGATAGAAATTAAGTCCACTTTAGTAGCCAATTCTAAAACTGGAACTGGCAATTATGAGTAATTTACCAAAACGATTAGAAATTTCCATTCAAATAATAAGGAGTCACTGTATGGTTTCAAAAGTTCATCTAGAATGAATCATTAATAAAAATAAAATAGGTTGAATCCCATATCATGATTCTTCACAATTTCTTTTGACGTGACGATTTCTAATTACAATTTGCTCTAGTACGTTCTCAGTGGTTGGTCAGAAGGTGAAAACCCACCATGACCTGTATTTTACAGTTAGAATTTTATAATTAATGACATTTCTTCATCAATAGCATGCTTTATATATTGTGTGCACGCTGCAGTCACCCAGGTTGTTCGTTCTAGTTCCTAGTGTATTATTATTAATCTGCAGGGGTAATATATGTATATTTTAATCTGAAGTAATAATGTGTTGAATTAAATGTTGGGATTGTAGGTCTCAATGCATAGTGTAACTGATTTCTTTTATCACTGAAGTATGGGAAAATGCCCGGAAAATTATTACGACCTTCTTACAGTTATTTCTTAATATCAAATGATATAAAAATGTTAGATTGACGAAAATATACCGGTTTATTATAATACGATTGAATTAACTCAGAAACAATATCAGTCTTGTACTTGAATATAGGGTAGTTGGAAACCAAGATATATTATAACTAATTGGCTGGTTCTATCTTCAACCTAGTTATCTTGTTCTTTCGTGATTTATAGACTCAAACGCTAATATACTATGTAAATTATGCGCTACTTCTGTCTGTTATTATGTTATCATTTCAATGTTGTCGAGCTGCTTATTAAAAGGACGGATCTATTATAAATGATTGGTTTCTTCTGTATGATGCAATATAATCTTGTTTTGATTTATTCTTGGCCAGTAAAAGTGAAAAGATCCATTTTAAATCATTTACTTATGTTATTTATTCTGTGTTATTTTTAGATTTGAGTTAGTAAGTATTTAATATTAAAGAAAGATTATCTATCCCATCCATTACTACATTATAAATAAATATTTATTTATTTATCAAGCTAAATTATAAAGATAAAGATAATAGATAATTTGTAATGTATGTTGGTCCTTTCCGTAAAAATTACTATTAGGCAAAATTGAAACTCTACATGTTTATAGAATGTTAAAAACGTGTGAATGTCAGAATAAGCGGAGTACTGTAATGTATCTACGTCACTAATACGATGAAATGTAAGAAACACACAAATCCTCTCAGCGCCTTTGTTAGTTGTTGTTGTGTTAGACAGCCAAACATTTCCATCGGAACTGGTGCGGTGAATGAGGTATTGGCAAAGATCCGAGATCTTTTATTTTCACATTTCGCACGTTTATGTTCATCTAAAGCGTGCTTGTTTATGATAATAAATGTGCAAGTTATACAATATCCTTGCTGTATTTTTATCCATATATTTTAAATCCTTTCCTTAGTAACGTATATGTATAGAATACGTGTATAGATCACACATAGGAAAATTTTGCCCTTTATCAAATCACAAACTCTAACTCAGTGAAACTTCATAAAAAAGTTTTTTAAAGTTATCCGAATTCTATACAAAAGCTGAGCTGCTAATCCATTTATGATCAGAATCAGAGTTTGAGTTAAATTTCACTTCACAACAGTTTACTTTGTTTCACAAAAATATCTAAAAGATAAAAAAATCTATCACCCTAGGAACTTTATTCGAATGTTTCTTACCTGAAATTAAATAAAAACACTGAAGGAAACGTCTATTAATAAGAGTGATTTCAGGAGAAATATTATGTCACCATATTATAATCATATCATATCATATAATAATATTAAACTCTGAGTAATCAATACTATTGCACTATTTCCAAAAACTTTAAAAACTATATTTTGTTGTTTTAAAAAAAATATAAATAATATTTAAAATAAATACTAATACAATATAAATCTTAATACCACTTTCTCCAATTTAAAACATATTTATTTAAAATTAAAATTTTTTTTAAATGAAATTGTTAATTTTTTTTAATAAATCAAAAAATCTATATAATAAGGTCAATATTAAGAAATATTACAAGACATGCATATTATACTCGTATAAATATACTTACATCTTAAAAGCATATTTATAAACTGCAGAAATAAATCGTTGTGCATTTTATTAACCATAGACACTAAAATTATCTCTTGTATTGTCATTGATATATACTATATTTTATAGGTGTTCACGAACCAAGTAGTTTAGTACCCGTCACGTTTAATACACGTCTTAAGACCATTTTAGGATAAAAACTTGTTTTAAAATCCGTAATGGCATTGTTATATGTCCTCATATATTGTATATCCGTTCCAAGCTTTTCTTTTTACGTAATTAAGCACAAATATAACATATTTATATGCAATGCAAAGTGTCAAGTGCAAGCTCGTACTTGAAAGCAATCAAATAACACTAATAAACTAGTTTGTTGTCACAAACAAAGACTAGATATAACAATGTTTAGTTTATCTCCGAGTACTCCACAGAGGACCGTAGTGTTACAGCCTGAAGGTAAGTCTTGCAGGATATAACGTTCTGCAGAGACTGTAATAACAGACTTATTGCCTGCAATATTAGGGAGCATAGGGAGTAGGCGGTGGAAAGCCAATACAAGTGGTATGTCGCTGCACGATGTGTGGTAAACATATCCTTACCTTTTATATTTCTGTTGGTTGCCAAGAAACATTTGTTTGTTGTACTCTACCTTTTAGTTTCATTCAAACTACATTCTGCACCACATTTTAATGACTTTATTAGCTCCCTCTGTGTTCTCTAATACATGAAATTTGTAAAATAAACAAATATATCTCAAAATGTTAAAAATTTATATATAACAATTTCAACGGAAAACTTTCAGAGACTAATGACAGTGGGCATGTAATACCGCGACAGTCGCAAGCTGAACATAACAGCTAATTAGTTAGGACAGACAATGATGTCCAGTGTAACAAGAGGAAATGGACACGTTATACCTGTAGGATATATGGCAGCCTATTGTCCCGTTATATTGGAACTTTAAATTCGCAGTGCATTATTTTAGTTTGTAATAAGCCTGGATATAGACATGTGGTTTGGAATACAATATATTCTTTTTTACTATGTCATACCTATATTTTAACTTTAGAATATGTTGGAAACATACATATTTCAGCCTGGTAATGAATTGCTAAAAAGATTATTAAAACAATGTAAAGTGTTTGAGATAGAATTTTTACTTTTGAGTTATTCTTTTATTTAGCATAAGATAAAAGTTGGATATTTTTAAGTCACGATTTAAAAGTAGTTATCGTAGTGAAAACTTATATTTTTGTCACTTGGGATTTTATTACTAAAACTCATAAATAATGCAACGGATTGCGGGGCTCAAATATGATTAAAACAAAAATGTATATATGTAAGATTTACAACCCATTATATTACGAAGAAAATTTAAAAACATTTACTAATTACTGCTAGGATTAATTTTGTGTGTGGTGGCGTATTAATTACTTTTACATATTTCAAACATTCAAATAAATAAGCTATTTCTGTTCATTAAAATTGTATATATATATATATATATATATATATATATATATATATATATATATATATATATATATATATATATATATAAATGTGTGTGTATATATATACATATTTATTTATATATATAAATTTTTATAAATATTGTTTGTTGTGTAATTTATTTTATTGTACCTTTTTGAAACGGCAAAGCCGACATATTAAAGGAAATTATATACCAAAAAGTCTAATAATTGTTTTATATATGTATATATATATATATATATATATATATATAAATATATATACTGTATGTGTGTGTGTGTGTGTGTGTGTGTGTGTGTGTGTGTGTGTGTGTATGTATATATATTTATTTATATGAATATTTGGTGTGTGTTTGTATACCAGTTGGTGTTAAAAACCCCAAGAACTGTTAAAAATGTTGATAAGTAGTGAAATAATATAATTGACGAGTGATATGTCTTTGTTTATAGTTTATTATAGTTTAAAGTTGTAAAAAAGGATATAAAGAAGTCAATAAACTGTGTTAAATACTTTATTGTACGGGATGTATTATCATAAATTGGAAACGGTAGAATTAGAGGTTATCCTAAATGTTTTAAAAATATTATTTTTGTAATAACAATATTCTCAGTTGTATTTATTAAAACTGTTTACAAACTCAAGAGTCTATCAATAACAACATCAACTAACAACTCTGGGTTGCAATGATTTATAACTCATAAGAGGTTTAGTAACCTGTGACCGGACTAGGTGTTCCACCCTTGTTTGTTCGGGTGTTGGCTCTGAGCACTAATGCAGATAATGCAGTTGTCTTTACTACTATTATGGCAGGTCTCAATCCCTCCACTAGAGCCTGCTTATCAGGAACACCACACTGCATTAATGATCTTTTTAAATTGGCCCCCACGGTAGATGACCTACGTCTTACATATTATGACACTCCACAAACAACCAAAGTACCCCCACCTACATCCCTTCATAGTTCCATACCATATAATCAAAGTTTTCAACAGAACAACAGATTGTTTTACAACCGAAGCAGTGGCCACTCTAACCATACTATCGGTCAACACCACTACTAAATTACCGTTCACGTAACTTTAATCGATATAAACCTCAAAATAGTCATAATGGCGGTCATTCACACTTGGAATCAGGAAATAACCATTCAGGCCAATATAGTACACCAAAAAACAACACAAGTCAGCGTAACTACCAAAACGGTCAGCAGAATAGGTAAGCTAATTATTCTGGTCAGTCCAATTCCAGGCCGAAACATTTAAAACTTCCCAGGGAGGCAATTTTAGACAGAAAAATTGTCTCCCCTAAACCGAAGGTGAATCGCCCTGTCCGCTCTATGGCACCTTCTTTACCCAAAGTAAATACCCTTACTATCTGGCTATCCATAAAAGAAATCAAACTTGAAGCACTAATTGATACAGGCTCCACATACTCAATAATATCTGGGTCGGTCTTTAAGGATCTTCAGAAAGGTAAAGGGTTTTACGTCAACTCACTTAACACCAGAACTCAAGCCACGACAGCGAATGGTACTTACATGAATTTCCAAAAACAGATTAAATTGCATTTTACAATTTTACACCTTTCCTGGACTTTTCCTTTCTTTGTATCAGAAAGCCTACCGGTGGCAGTTGTTCTGGGTTTGGACTTTGTAGATCACAGTAAAATGGTGATCAATGCGGCTCAGCGTAAAATAACTTTTTCCTTTGACACAACCTTAATTATTAATCAATTCCAGGATCAGTCAGCTCAACCTAACATAGAACCAACTCATACAGAACCAACATTAGGAGAAAACTTGAACACAAAACAAAAACACATTTTAAAAAACCTATTGCAGCAGTACCCGGATACCATAACACCATGCCTTGGCAAAACCAACTTAATTGTCTTATACCATCCGTATGAAAACTAATAAGATTGTCCGCTCAAAACCTTTTCATTATACTCCTCCCAAAATTAAAGAGCTAAACAGCCATAGTAAAGACCAGTTGAGTAAGGGTATTATTCGTCCTAGTGACTCTCCGTATTCAAGTCCGGCGTTTTTAGTCCCGAAAAAGAATGGTAAAAGTCGCATGGTGGTAGACTACCGTCTCATAAATAAGATTGTTGAGCTGGAGAACACTCCCATGCCAACCGTGGAGTCAGCTTTCCAGTATTTAGGGAAGGCTTCTCATTTTTCCCACCTGGACCCTGTAAGCGCCTATAATTAAATTCCTCTTGTCGAGATTCCAAAAAATACACGGCTTTTGTCACAAGCATAGGTTGTTACGAATACAACTATCTGCCCTTCGGATTAGCATCCGGTGGCATGGTTTTGGCAAATATAGCTACTTGACAAAGTCTTTGGAGATATAAAATTCAAATTCATTTTTGTTTATTTTGATGACCTAGTTGTCTTCAGTAACAGTTTCAACGAGCATGTACAGCATCTTAAAATAGTTTTAGACATGCTTGGAGATGCTGGTCTGACTGTTAGTCCTGAAAAAATGGTTGTGGCATCTCCTAGAATCGAATTCCTGGGTCACATATTTCATAATGGTAAAATCAGTCTAAATCCTGACAGAAGTAAACCTATCGACTCCTACCCAACACCAAAGAATTTAAAACAAATTTCTAGATTTCTGGGAATGTGCTCATATTACTCGAGGTTCATTAAAATCTTTTCTCAGATTTCGGAACCTTTAAATTCTTTAAAAAGAAAGGGCGTTCCATACATATGGGGACCTTCTCAGGAGGAGGCATTCAAAACCCTTAAAGCAATTTTAGTATTTTCACCTGTTTTGAGGCTACCCGACTTCGAAAAACCCTTCACGTTGCAGACCGATGCCTCTGGCACGGCTGTGGGTGCGGTCTTGTCCCAGGAAACTTTGGATGGCAGCCTAGCACCTGTTGCTTACGCCAGTCGTGCCCTGAACCTCCATGAAAAGAACTACTCAACCTTTGAACTGGAGGCTTTCGCCGTTGTGCTTGCTTTGGAAAAGTTCAGAACTTACTTAGAGCATAGAGAATATTCTCTTTTTATGGATAATAGTGCTCTTTCCTGGTTTCTGAACCACCCCCAGGCAAATTGGAAAAATAGCACGATGGATTGCCTTAATAAACACATTTAAATTTCAAGTCAGTCACATTAAGGGCAAAGAGAATGTTGTTGCGGACTGCCTCTCTCGTTTGTACGAGGAATACCCCACAACTCCCCAACAACATGACACAAGTTTAACACCTTCGACAAGCAAACCCCAAAATCCTACCTCAAAACGTTTAGTTCTTTTCTCTCTACCAGAAGCCTTCCAAGACATAAGAGAACATCAAGCCCTAGACCCAGAATTAAAAAATATAATGAAGTCATTTAAGTCTGGACAACACCCTCCAAACTATGAAATAATTGATAATGTCTTAGTCTAAAAAACCCCTTCCCAGAGCAGACCGCGTGTTGTTGTTCCCAAAAAACTACACCATATGCTATTTGCCATGTATCACACGTCCCCAGTTGGAGCACATTTGGGAATCTTCAAAACACTAAATCGGTTAAAAAGAACATTTTACAGTTCTGAACTTACAACAACAATAACTAACATGGTTAAATCGTGCTTGCAGTGCCAGCGCTGTAAGCAAGCCCCAAACACAAAATATGGTTATCTATCGTCTTATCTAGCACGAAGACCTTTTGAAAAGATCATGATTGACTATGTTGGTCCTCTCCCTAGAACTAAACGTGGTCACCAGTGGCTACTAACTAGTGAAGTAGTAGTAGGAAATGTAGCATACTGCAGCCAACGGTCAATAATATTACAAGAGTATCATAAGAGTAATCGGATGATATAGTGGCTGTCATCAATGATAAACACGTTATGTGTGCCTACGTGGCGAATACTTGTAGCCTATCTGTTTTACAGTTCTAACATAGGATGGTTGTACAGGGGTATTCGGGTATCATAGTGTGTTTAATCAAATATAAACAGGTTTTCAAATGATACGTCATCATTTTACAGTGCATAACAAGTATCAATGAGATAATCATACCTATTTTTGTTTGTTTTACATAATTTTATGCTAACTACGCAACTGGAAAGTGGTTAGCATTAGTTCCTAAGAATATAAAATGTACACAAAATTTTAAAATATTGAAGGAATAAAATAAATTATTATTATTAGGAATAAGTATTTTTTTAAATAGGAATAATTCAAGTTGTACATGTACAATAACAGATTGTAACCATAAATGAACTTCAATGGATTTTTATTGCTATCATAGAATATAAAAAAGAACTATGAAACTTCAGTACTCACGGAATACAAAAAACATCCCTACAGCTGTATGAGATATTTTAAATTTCCAATCAGCATTTAGCTATTTTCAAACTAAAAAAACTAATGCCGGTGCAATTGTTTTTATGACATATTTAACGACGGACTATTTAACTACGACAGTATATTTAACAAATTTTAAGTCTATTAAAGAG
This sequence comes from Homalodisca vitripennis, assembly GCF_021130785.1. Classification (NCBI taxonomy): domain Eukaryota; kingdom Metazoa; phylum Arthropoda; class Insecta; order Hemiptera; family Cicadellidae; genus Homalodisca; species Homalodisca vitripennis. Next base: position 36,472,649 of record NC_060211.1, on the reverse strand, counting down.
TAGCCCAAATTAATTTTCGATATAATAATAAACTTATATGTTATCAACGCACATTTAGATATTCCCTATTGCAAATTTGGTACAATTGGTCTAGTAGTTTTTACGTCAATAAAAAACAAACATGAACAAACAGACAGACATTATTAGAATTTTATGTAATACTATCACTATAGATAACTAAAATATTTTGTTGCCTACCTTTAATTTATATCTAATGTATGTGGATAAAGAATGTTTATAAGAGAAATCGTATAATTCGTAGAGATGTAATAACGGGAAATTACTTGTAATTTTACATCGCAAGGTCAAAATCTAAACTAAGTTCTTTGTAAGAGTTCACAGTGGCTCTATGTAAGTGAAGACCCGTGTACAGTAGAGTTTTCAGTAAAACTGGAACACATCTCCCATCTTTCTTTTCACCACTTCCACTCTAAAACTTCCCGTTTGTAAAAACAAATAACGATGGTGTTAATATGCTTTTAAAATTTCTGATCACTTCAGACACCTGGCTTATACATGAATATACACATCAGTGACGTTGAGTTTGCGTTGTTTATTAATAATATCTTATATTATTATAAAAACGGATATTTTTACTGAAAATTATATGTTCAGTAGCTTATAACTGCCAACTATAAGCCACATACACCAAATGCAATGCCAAAAAATGCAATGTGTGAGGTAAATATTTCTTTATATAATTGCTTTTCGAAATGTATTATTTCATGATATAGTAAAGACTTATGTGTATATATTTCTATCCCTCCTTTATATCTTAACACATCTTTATAAGGAAAGATAATAAATACTATAATGTTTAAAGAATCTTTATACATTTATGTACAAACACACAAAGGAATATGGGAATAATGACGACAAACCCTCAACTCAATGGGTCTAAACATAATGTAATATATAATCGCAAGACGTAATTACAATTATTGCCCAACAATTAATGTATGACGTTTCAAATTTATATTTATATTTATGTTTATATATTTATGCAATATAGTATCCTTCTTTATGTGTACATAACTGATAACTCTGTAAAGGTATAAATACTTTATGTCTATCTAAAATTCGACTTATGATAATGTTACGACGTGAAAACCCACCTGAGGCAAGAACACCCAAAGAACGATGATTGTTAAGGTTAGTTACAATTTTACCCATAAGCCTTTTGAGTATTATGCAGCGTCTAAATATAACAAATACTAATTTATAACTTACTACGTCAATAATAATCAATTATATCAAGAGTCTCAGAAAAAAGATATATAAACATCAACTTTAATTATAACTTCCCATCACAATTAATAATGTAATTGTTAATTTTATATCACCTTTTTACAATCAAAGAGGCAATAATTCATTTGCCTTCACTCAAAGGATGTTAAAATCCACTTTTTAGTACGCCAAAAGGTTAGAGACAAGTATGCAACGTTGACGAAAGGTTGATCAAAGAGGTGAAACGGGAGCCCCTTCAGTGGATTATTCAAACTCTATCTTGTCTTTACAGGGTATTAATTAACTTGGCAAGCCACAAGCGTTTGGAACCGCATCTTATCTTCGCTGTTACGCAAATTGCATATTTATTATCCTTATTTATTAATGAAATTTCCTTATCCGTATATTTCCAACCTGTCCACTATTATGGAGTGAAAAAGGTACTTTAAATACAAGTCCATTCATTCCTTCAAAGCTATGCTTTATGTCCTTAACCAAACAATAAATTAAAACTCAATTGTCTTGTTAGGAAAATTTTAGTAGATTCATTACCCACACTTTCTTTTTACATGCATCTTATGTTGACAGTTTTAAAATTTCACATGGACAACCCTTAAGTCTAGATAATTGTGACAATGTAGATATTTTCTCAAAAGAGGGACAGTTTGACACTTCATAGATTCCTGCCAACAGGCCTCTATGATAATAGGATTTTGTCACGTAACACGAACAGCAGTGTTACTATCCGTGTCGATAGTAGGGAACAGCTTATGTACCTAATAGTTTAATAAATAAATCGGGCCAAGCATAAAATCCTAGGACATAATTGGTAACAGCATCATTATATTAATGGTCATATTAACTCATAATACTGGTATATTATTGCATTATTTTCAATCTATACTTGACTGTTATACAAAATGATATGTTACAAGATATTAAGAAACTTTAGGAAACCCAATTTTCGGAATCGTCGGAAAATTCTGCACCGATTACCTGTAATTATGAAGTATTTATTTCTCTCCAAGAATTTCCACAGCTCATATGTTCAGAAATATTTAGGTTTTTATATACATTTATAAATAAAGATAAGCTATTTAGAGTTTTTTTACAATTGTATTTATGTAAGGTGACGTTTGAAACAACTAAGTAAGAGAAACATAAATTTGTTACGTATAAATTACATATTTTTCTTCCAATTTCATCCCAAAGAAATTTATTACACGACTTTTACATTCTCTTAGGGTCTCAGTTATTTATATATTCTGGTCTCGAACTTTGAAAGCAGAAACGCTTGTCACCCTCTGCCAGACATTGAATTATATATTTCCACACTTTTGGTTTTAACAATATAAATCCAATGGCAAATACAAAAAAATACTCCTGACGTGACATGGGCCATCATCAAAGTAAGTGTTCACCATTTATAAAAAAGAAAATTCCTATTAATTTAAAATCTAAATATCAGTTCGTGTTAAAATGAAGACAAGCAGGAATGATATTTTTCAGGCCTACGAGTTATAGGTTTTACTAAAGCTCATCCAATAAATTGAACACAATTGTTATAAATATAGCAAACTGTATTTTAAAATATCACAATCACAAAATTGTTTTTTTCCTTTAGTAAATAAAACTATGACTTATGCTAACTTAACTACTAAAATAAGTTAATGTACGCTGTAGTTTCTGAAACTACGTTATATTTTTATATTTGGTGGCCTAAAATCTTATTTTATATAAACTCTATATAAAATATCTATGGCATTAGATTAATAACATATTAGTTATCGATAGAAGTATGAAAATGGCATATTAAAAGTATATATCTTTATTTTGAAACGTATATTCATATACTCGTATTCTTAATATACTGAAAAGTAATTCTGTACATTCATAACATAAGTAAATTTACAAATAATGATACAATAATCTTCATATCTTAGAAGAATAACATAATTTATATAGCACTTAGCACATACAATTACTATTAAAAAACAAAAAAATAATTTAATAACATTTAAAAAGTTTTCAAAAAATGTTATCAATTTATCAGTTGTTCTGTAAATATTGTCCCCTATTGCACAGTCAACCAAAAAGAAGTTTCATCCAGAGCAACGAGTGTGAGGGAGGGGCGGAGTTTTATGAGAGTCTGTCAACAAAAGACAAGTGCTACCAACCCCTAGACAAAATGTCCCTGCTTCATTCTGTAATTAGGTCAAACACTTTCTCCTAAGTACCTCTCAACTTAGACAAACCGTGAGGATGGTAATTTGGAACTGAGGACTGTAATTTGGTTAATTTATGGTGTATTTAACTTTACATGAATGGAAATCACTGAGACATCATGAATATTTGTATATAGCTAACTACTAAACAAGTAATATTACATTACAAAAATAAATTTTTAGTGTTATTTACGAACCGAATAACATTACACATGTTCACATTACACATTTTATAAATAACTAGTTAATTAATTGTTGGTAAGCTTAACTACATGCACAGTAAACGACGTTTATTCCCAAATGTTATTATAAGGCATAGTTGTAAATAGTTTACGAACGGTTTTAAAATAAAAGTTGAAACATTATACTAGTGTATCATTACTACTAATTGTTTTCGACCACTTGTTTCCACCAATTGTTTCGACCAATTGTTTCACAACCCACAAATAAAACTTGCATATTGTATCTTATTAAGAATCGCGAATTTCTGAACGTTTATTTTGCAATAAGAAAATTTTAATTTTTAAATCGTACGTCCGATCAGGTAGAAATATTGCAAGAATGGAGTAAATTCCTTAAATTGTTGGTCTTTTTACACGAAAGTTCTAATCAAAATAAATGTTGTATTATTATTATTATTACTGGAAAACTAAACTTTCTGGCAGTGTCCACATTAAACGAAAATATATTGAAAGATTAGCCTATCTGGAAGCATTACAATAACATTTCACCCCTTTAAATCCCTCAGAATCCAGACCTGCAGGGAGGAGAAGCACCATATTACCTTCATCCTTGGATTTGTGATTTTCGGTATGAACATATTGCATTGTCAGAGAAACTGAAATAAGCACGCGAGTCGTATGTGATGCAACAGTGAGTACTGATTATATGACAATATGACAATGGACTATGTTCATTGTGGAACAAGATACTCTAAATAGAGTTTCGCTTAGCCCCAGGATATAACTGCCATAACAGTATTACGTCCTTCCAGAGTTTAACATGAAAATCTGAACTGTAAACAGCGAGCCTGAAGGCCTCATATGGTATTCAAGGAATAATTTATTATGATTAGGGAGTTAGGAAATATTATTACTACTCCCTGGACAGTACTGAGGCTTTTAGGTTTGGCATAAATAATTCTTGGGTTTCTATTCATAAAGCCTTTAACTACAAATGATCTAACTAATAATATCTGAGTGGTGATGATAAATGTATTTACAATTTATCTGTAATATTTAATGACATTTTTTATAGTGTACATAACTAATTGACTATGAATATTAGTTATTTTCCTACATTAATTTCATAAAGTAAATCGTAGCAACAAATATACTATTCAAAGGTAATGTTATTGTTTAATTATCCAACTTATAATCAGGCTTATAATCAGAAATATTTTGATGCAATACCTTGTAATAAATATATCTATATGTCGTGTTGAATTGTCTTGGCATTAAATATGTTTTCTGTGTAATATTGAAATTTTAAAATACGTTTTCTTTTTGCAAACCAAACACTATAGTATCATATTAAACATCTTTGAATAAACATTATATTTCAAAAATTCAAATTTAATTATTTTTATAATGATTTTTTTGTTATTTCTTCAAAGGTGATTGTTTTATTTAAAGGATTCAAATCTTTCAACTTACATTGTACACTAAAACCTTAAATTATGTTATTCCTTTCTTACAATAGCAAATCCAAACTTTTTAACTAAAGATATTCAAAAGTGTTTTTCTGAAAATGGAACTGGTCTGTAATGAACAAATCATCAAGCTTAGTGAATAAAAACCCCTCTCAAGTTGGAATGATTTATTCAAGACCTGTCGTGAAGCGATTATAAAGAGGTCTGGATAAGATTTTTCATAGAGAGACCCAACGTCTTAAATTTCACCTCTATCCAGGTTAATATGGCAGATATTCGTGTAAAATATATTCTTTCTTGTATCGAATTAACACGATTATATTTAAAAGAATTTTTTATCTACTAATACAGATTTTTTTCTTTGCATGCACGTAGTTCCACCTTACACAAAAAATAGGGATGTAATAATGTTTGATATTATAATTTAATCCATCCAGAAAATTTATAAACATTAATGGTAATAAAAACCAGATTTTTCTTAAATTATATTTTTTAGTTCTTAAAAATTTGCCTAGAATATTCAGTATAATGGCATGAAACAGTAAAATCAAATTAAACACCAAAAATGGACGTTGTTTATTAAGAAAAACCTGTTGTTTTGTTTTTAAATATTGATATTTTACACATCAATAACTAGTTTAAAATTTCGACATTTATGACATGAAATATTTATGTATGTCAAGATAGAGTTTTTAACGCAAAAGAACCTTGTTTAATAGCACCTATTATTGTTTTTGATATGAAAATTTAGTACCACATGTATAAATGTATTCTGCTATTGTTTTTACCAAAGTAAAAACATTTTAGAACTATCATATTAAATCAGTAAATATTAAATAATGTAATAAAATGAACAATCATGAAACATTGCAAAAGTTTTAAATGAAGCACTAATAAATGATTCCATATTTTCCTATATACATTTTATTGTGAAGGAAATAGGATTTTTCCTGAAATTTGCCATCGTTCAGTGAAACAAGAAATCAGTAACACTACGTTTCGAGATCTGCAATCTGGTCTCTTCTTTAGATTGCCTGACTTAGGCCTGCAACAAGGCTTTGGTATGATTTGTTTATTTTAACCTAGTTTGTAATTATGTATTAGGTTAGTTCTTTATCTGAAGAAGAGATCAGATTGCAGATCTCGATAGGTAGTGTTACTGATTTCTTATTTCACTGAATGATGGCAAATGTCCGGAAAAAATCCTTTTCTCTTCACAAACCTTCCATCGTCAAAAATAATCTTCATACATTTTATTACTGCAATAATAAACTACTTGGTAAGCAGGAAAATGATGTGTTGTGATACTATTACTTTTTGAATATATTATATACATATAAAACTATAATTATTGTTAATTAACTTTTAAAATGGTTTTCATTGAAAGCTATACTATTATTAAGAGGTATCATTAAGTATGCGCCGTACAGCAAAAATCAGTTTTTAAGCGAGCATAAAACATTTACGACGCCTTTTTTATGCTAAGTAAAAGTAAATACTAAAGTAACTAAAGTAAATATAAAATTTACTTTATACAACTTAATATATTTAAATAGGATAGCCGTTAAAATTTAGATAAATACCAACCATTTCAACCCTTAATGAAGTTGATAATTGATATAGACTATTTCCAATAATCTGTATGAGCATATGAAAGTATAAATAAATGAAGAGTTAAATTTTAAACTAATCTGATTTTCAAAAACATTTTTAAAAAGCTAATGCAGTTAGCATTCCTTAATTAAATAGTTTTAGCCCAGCAATAACTTTGTAGAACTTATGCTAGGGTGACCCTATATATTATTAATACAATATCTTAAAATGACGCTACAGTTGCATACGGCGTACAGCATGCGGTCTACAGGAATGTATGTTTGTAACAGAGCATGGAGAGATGCTGTAAAATATTCCTCCCACATATCAGAGGGAATGTAGTCACAAGACTGCAGGGGAACGTTTACACTGAATGTTTTACACAAAGAGACTGTTGTTGCATCATTTACACTGGCGTTGTCTTAGGTCACACCAACATTACAATACCTTCAGCTTCTGTATTTTTTCACACGCTGTGCTATGAAGTATGGAATGTTTACAGAGTTGTAGAATAATTACACGGATTGAATAAATTACAAATTCAAGTAATTAAAATATATATTTTAAAAGCTATACTTTTTTTTAAACGCAAACTTTCACGTTGTAAAGATACATGTAAACTGGGAAAAATATGTAGAACTCCTATTTAGAAAAATTAACATTGTTTTTTTTAATATTTAGCTTTGTATCATATATAAAAACAGTATAGTCTGTTTACTGTACGTAATTTCTTTCACATATGATATATATATATATATATATATATATATATATATATATATATATATATATATATATATATATATATATTATATATATATATATATATATGGTTTCCTTTTTGTATAGTACAGTAATTTTCAACATATTTATATAATGTAAAACGAATCTGTTATGTTTGATCTTATAAATAAATAGGTATACAGAAAAAATATAATTTGAAACTTTAACCTCTTGATAGTATTGTTATTATAAATCAGATTTCACTTTTTCATCTCAATCAAGTCATTCATACCTATAATGGAAGGAATAAAATATCAGTATCCTGTGCCTAAAATGAATTAAAGGGTTGAATTATTAAATATTAAATCTATACAATAAACTAACGAAAATATTAACTTAACACATTACCATTGCTTAAGAACTTCCTTAAATTTCAAACAGCAAATCGGATAGCGTTCTTAGTTGACTAATACTGAAACAAATGATACGTTAAGAATTAGTTTTTTTTTTTACTTTATTTCCTTTTAAATTAGTATTAAATGTTTCTTATACTTTTACTTTTCTTTGTAGGATAATCATATAATGACGGCTCATATATTTTATTTAGCAATGCTAAAGTTTTAAATCATTTATGAATCTGAATAAATAAATAACCCTCTTTTAGCTGAAGTATTATTTTTTTTAGATTATTCTTTAGGTAGGTTACAGGAAAAAGAGGTAGACATACCAAGATTTTTGTTTTAAAACATACCAATATTTAACTCCTAAATATGTTTTAAATATAACCGTCTGTATAATCGTAATGAGTAAATATTTATTTTAGCATCTAGTTGTCTAATTATCATAAACATATATCATGAACATGAATTATCAGTGACTCCATTAAGAACGAATCTGTTAGTACGTCCTCATTTACCTATCCCACCCAACCCTTACGCATCCCGAATTCATTGTCCCTAAGGCTTTCAATGAAGATGGAAAGATGGTTGCATAACGATTGATGACTCCCAAGAGTAAGTATGGATTATTCATTGTTTTAATCTTAATCTCTCTATTTTTCAGGTCTGAAAACAATTTTATAAGAACTTTTAAATAGATTTTATCCATGTGTTCAAAATTAAAAAAATTAAATGTAGACCACTGAAAAATATGAGTGTCCTCACAGTTTATGCTAAAAAATGTAAAATAAAATAAAAAAAATTGTGATTACACCGTATTCGTGGATTTTAATATCCAGTTTGTTGTCTTTTAGTTAGCTTAAAGTACTATTAATTAACTCATAATTTACGAGTATTAATAGTCCTGCAGTAAAGAGTCGATTTTTACTTTAATCGCAAATGGCCTAGTATTTCATAAAAATGAGTATTAAACACTCTCATAAGAGTGAAATAAGTTGAATATCGTACTAGTTTTCTCCATTCAAAACAAAAGGGTAACTATTTAATCAATATTTTCTGTTTTAAATCTAATTTTTGCATGAGATACAAAATAGTGCATATTATGATTTTAATGTATAATCAAACGTATAAATAATTTTTCTTAAAAAGACATTAATATACAATAAATTAAATGAGTCTTATATATAAATACAAAGTCCTCAAAATAACATCATTACCTGTGATAAACACGCATCTCGTTCTAGATTTTTATTGCTTCACAGGTAAAAGTCTCTAATTTACTAAGATTTGAAATCAATAACCGAGTTTAAAATTAAATTTGTATTTTATTATCTGGTAACGATTATTGCTATGGAAATTGTACTTCATAAACTAGTATTTATATTCCAGTTAATGACCATTGACCAGTGTATTTATCCCATAGAGCACAAATTTTTATAAACATTTGGATTTAGGTACTACGTGTCCTGTATTTAATAGTTATCCTTCGTCCGGGGTTGATTTTTCCGTGAGGGAGAATACCACCCCTTCTCTGGAGTAAGCGATAGTTTTTAGACAAAAAACACGTTTTCGCGAATAACTGTAAAAAATGTGCTTATAATCATAATATCTTCAGATTACAAAATTATAGCTTATATAAAACCAAAACACGTGTATTTATGATACATCGTACCTAGTACAAACGGAATTATTGCTTTTTGAAACATTACAGGTAATTTCTAACGCAAAAATCGAAAGTTTCCACGCACGATAGCGAAAAAACACTTAATGCATTTTTCAGAAAGAAATTCAAAGAATGTTTTTTTAAATCAACTCAAAACATTTATTTTATAAAATTCCTACCATTAAATCTAAGCTAGTTATGAAAAGAATAATTTTTATTCCAATTTTGTCGTTGGAAAAAGTAGTGAAAATTTCATCTATCATAAAACAATTTTTTGACAATTTAATTCTTTTTTGTTCTTATAATATGTTCTGAATGTTCGACCGGTTTAAAGTACTCCTTTTTAAAATTAAATTGAATCGTCTTCTCTTAAAAATAATAACAAAAACAAACTAATTACACGCAACATTTTTTGAAAAGTTTGGGGTTTTATTTTTTAGGATAAAAATATAGAAAGATAAGGGTATTTAAAGTTTGCGTCTGTTAGCGTGAAGTATTTTTTGAGCCTTTTTAGCATAAACCTTAAACAAATAAGATTTCAAAATAAAATACTTATATGAGCCTACAACCCTTAAAAACTCTAAAAATGTTTTTTTGAAGGACTTAACTCATTTAAACTGACATACATGTAATTTCAATTAACTAAATGCTCCAATTTAAATATTTTCAAATAGGGGTCGTATTTACTCATATAAAGAGCAACCCGTAGCACAGGTTAGATTGTGAAATAGATAGTAAGTAGAACCTAAATCGAAATTTTCATACTAATCTGTATTGGATAAATACACAGTCTCCACATTTTTACCAGTCATTGAACGGGCTATTAGCGATTTATATTGTTCCGTTTCCGTTTGAAGTAAAATATGTTCCACATACGCATACATAAGCTTGATTATCTTTATAACACACCTTTACATATTAAGTGTGCTATATATAATGTAAGGAGATTTATTTAAATGGTTTATAAATGAAATATCGTGCTATTGATTAATTAAAATTACAAGAATGGTTTGTTCAGATTTATCCTGTGTAACAAAGCTTTATTTGCGATGGAGTTTTTATTTAATTTCCATTGATAAATGGATTACAACCTCTAGCTATTTTCATTAATTAAATATATTTGCGTAGTATGTACTTCAAATGGTAATGTTATTTTAGCTAATTGTGTATTCATGGTAAAGCTTGGTGTAACTCTTTCAAAATATACATTATTTAAGTTCACAAAATAATAAAAAGTGAGATACTTGTGAATCATTCAAGTGAGAAAATATTGAGAAAGTGTATTCAAATTTTTATGTGTGGACTTGTCAGGTGTCTCTCTTTAAAATTAATTTTCTATTACACAGTCAGTTATGTCTTAGAAAGTCCTAAACATATGTAAATTATATTTATGGAAATACAACTAAATATAAGTAAATACCTGTAGTATTCCTTGAATGTTTTACGAATTTAAATATTTTTATTAGGGAGAAAATATCTAAATGAACATATTAGTAGATAATCTGATGAGTCCTGTAGTCCTTTTATATCGAATTAAAAAATAAATATTATAAGTAGATTCAGTCTTCTGTTTGGTTTCCATATTATAGTGCATGTCAAACACTCGATTAAGTGACTTTCTGAAATTGTAATAATGTAGAATAGGGTGTGTCACTGACTCACTTAATTTAATTAAACTAATACTAAGGCATATCAAACTAATTTTATGACCCTCAGTTTTTCGTAGTCACCTGGATATTAAATAATAAAATTGGTAAAGATATAAAATAGTGACTATAATAAGTATCGCAATACTAGTTTCAACTAGTCTGAAATTGCAGCAAACTCGCAGTCATTACTGATTAAGATCTCCCTGACATTCTGTATGCCAGTTATTAGTTTATTTCAAAGCTAGAACTCTATTGTTAGTTGCACACTCAATAATTCATGATCACTACCGACAGGACGTCAAAATGTCTTCGGAACACTAGTTTCACGCGTTACGTCCCAACTTCGCAAACTCGCTGTTATTACTGTCCAATATCCGCCTGTATTTCTATATCTATCTTTATCCTGAATCCTTTTTCTTCACAGTTCTGAATTTACCCCAGATCATGTAAAATTTGTAACTAGAAAAAATAAAAATGTTCTGTGACTGTGAATGTATAAGTTGCAGATGTGAGAGTATATATTCTCTGATGGTGTACGTACTTATACCTGGGCGGATGGAGAAGACTATATTTGGTTGAAATACTAGTAACGTAATTTCTTCGACTAGAGTCGATAAACTGTCCACATCAAACGTGAAGTTTAAAACGTAACGTATAGTTAAGCGAACTAAAATAATCTAAAGTGCAATGTACATTATTGTGCAAAATATAAAATAATTTTGTATCCTTACCATTTGGGCAAAATATAATTGACAAGTGCGTTAAAGCGAACTACGTGAGACAGAAAAATTATTTTTATTTATTTTTGTTGTTGTTATGAATTAAGAATTATTGATTTATCACATTCTTGTCTTGGTTAGAAAGGTTTTAAATGAATTATTATTTCATTAAAGTTAACTATAAGTCGCTTGGATTAGTGTTCTTTATTAATTAAACTTTATTCATACCATTTTTAAATCATATCATTTTATTGAAATCAACGTATTGCAACTTGACTTAGACTTATATTTTAATCTTCAGATCCCTCTGATATAAATATAAACATGAACTTCAGTAAAATTCCTCACATTTAAAAGTCCTTGACCTAAGTGTTAAAGCTAAACTATGCTAAAAATATGGTAACTATAATTATAGTTGGTTCCACGCTAACCTAGTACTACGGAGCGGGGATAGGCCATATTATTCAAACAACAGTTCCTGTTGTACTAGCCGTCCTCGAGACATCGACTCAATTGGCCAAGCTCCATAAATACACTGGATTAAATCCGGTATGTCGGTTATATTGAGATTTTTTCGTCTCAAACTTACTTTTATTTAAGAAGAAGAGTTTAGACATCAAATGTTTCAAGAAGTATGCCACTTGTTTTAGGCAATGTACACGTTATAATTTGCGCTAAACTTTTACATAAATAAAACTACTGTGATGAAATTAAAGTATTAGTACAGTTATTACAACAAAAATATGAATCTTAAACTACAAATTTACGTTTATTTATAATGGCATTTTATAGGTTTCCTGTACATTATGTGCACATTCAGTGTTCGGGAGTCTCCCTGCAACTCTACCAACTCTTATTAGACCTGTACTGCGCGGTAAACCTGGAGCTGATCTATAGAAGTAACTATATTCACTGAAGAAATGTCTAGACTTTATTATATTTATCGCGAATATTTATAGTACAACACATTATTACCTGATCCTTACTTCGTTTGAAATATACTGTGAAATATACCCTAAGAATTTTTTTCCAAAAGTTCAATTGGATGGAGTTCAAAAAATCTAGAATAAAATTTCAAACAATATTTTTTTTACAAAACCTTATAGGCTATTTCATAAAATCCCTTTTTTATGTCTCTTGTTGCCAAACATCTAAGACTACCTGCACCAGAAGTTTAATCAATATTAAGATCTAGTTATAAAAGGAGTTTCTGACGAGTCGTGAACTATAAACAGATACTTTATCAACCCTCTTCCGTTACGTTGGTTTTACTGAGGTATGACTCCACAATACACGGAATAGGTAATGATGCTCACAAATTAACATAAATTAAAAGTTTAGATTCATTTATGTTATACTAACTCTAAACACTTTATTGCACCTTTATGTGTTTTAATAAAGCGTAAACCAACTAAATAGTTCTATCAACACTTGAAGTAATATACAAACACCGTTAAAATTTGCTTGATTGAAGTTTGTAGCAATCCCCAGAAAGAGTTAATAATATAAGTGATAAAAACTTAAAATTTTGATGCCTTAGTGCCATACATTATTATTTCATGATTCCATTTCTGATACGTATATCACCTACTAAGTATTTTAACTGTCGTAGCCATGATTACTTAATCTAATGGTGAGCCTTCAAACTCTTTTACATGTAACAGCAACAGTACACATAGAATTTATTGTTCTTGTATGAATAATTGTAATAATCCTGTTTAAATAGTGTTTGTGATAGACTTCCAGAGATGATCAAAGTAATCCTTAATAATTGCGTTTAATATTTTTCTCACCTACACAGGTTTAAATTTCTCAGGCTAGGTGATATGTGTGGGAATTAGTAGCTACTCTGTAACATCTAAGTAGCGACTGAGAGATTTTAATTTAAATAGTCTAAACTCAATTATGTTGATCTTACCTGTGGTTATAAAGAGATCAAGTTAGGATTGAAGGGTTTGGAATAGATATAACTGATACGAATTTCGTAGTCACAAAGCGATTTTGAATAATTAATATAACTTTGATCACATTTTGCTTCATTTAGGTCCCATATCAGGTACGCAAATTTCAATTTAAGAGTGAGGTGTTAGATAATAGATATTTCTGCATAACTACGTAGCTACTGAATGATTGTACTTGACATATCCTTGATCTAATTTTGTTGGTCCAACCTGTGGTATACAGAAATTAGATAAGAGTGATGGGTTTTGGAATAGATATACCTGTTTATAACTATTTAGCTACTAACTGATTGTGAGTAATTGATATAATTCTCATTAAATTATATTTAACGTTCTTTCCGGAGTATTGTGTTATTGGAATTGATATCCGTTTTAAAACTACATAGCTACTAAGTTATTGTGAATAACTTATCACATTATGTGTTATGTTAGTGCCACCCGTCGTATTTAAGATTAAGTTAGTAGTGATGTGTTGTGTAATCAATATTCCTGTAACAACTACGTAACTATTGAAAATAATTGTATACGCTGAAACTATAACTGTTGAATACGCTAATCAATTATCCTCGTTTGGTATACATACCGAGCACTGCTCATTTCAGTAGCAGTTTAAATAGTAATTTTGTAGGTAAATGTCATCAGATCAATTTGTTATTAATTGTACCTTAAGAAAAACTTATATTAGTAAAACTAGTTCTCGGAATTTCCATTATTTTCTATTTTCAAAGTGCAACATTCACACATTACAATGGTAATAGCAGTAATTAAAATAGAAATTGCAGGGTGTTGGATTTAATAATTGTTATTTACGTCGATATAATATTTTAATGCATTAATTTAACTGCATTAATGTTCTTTTCGTATAAATAAAAATTGTATTCAGACATAGCTTTACTGTGTTTACTGTGTAATGGCCTGAAGTTGAATATTTCCGTATATCACGTTCTGCAGAGACTGTAATAACGGACTTATTGCCTGTAATATTACGGAGTAAGCGGGGGAAAGCCAATACAAGAAGTATGTCGCTACATGATGTGTGGTAAACATAGCCTAACATTTTATGTTTCTGTTGGTTATCTAGTAACATTTGTTTGTTATTCTCTACCTTTTAGTTTTATTCGAACCACATTCTTCAGTTTACATTTTATAACACTGTTATAGCTACCAATGCAGTTCTCAGTACTCTAAATTTGCTAATTTAAATAAATATCCCTAAAAAGATCGTATAATATCGACGTTTTAATATAAAACATCACATTACATAAGTTTAAATATTGTGCTGTATTTTTCAACATACAATTTTTAGTGAATAACGACAGCGGCAATGTAACAAACTGAACGTAACATCAAGTTAGTTAGTTAGGGCAGACAAAGATGTCTAATGTAACAAGTCTCAAGGGACACGTTATACCTGTAGGATATATGCGAGCCTAGTGTCCTGTTATATTATAAGTTTCTGTTGGCAGTGCATTACTTCAGGTTATAACGAGCCTTAATATAGACATGTGATTTGTACAACACCACTTTTCTTAGTTATTATTTTATACCTAAATTGTTGTATCTGAAAATTACAGAACATAATTAATGGATCCTTGTAATGCATTGTTAAAGCACTTATTAAAAAATAAATGTATTGCAAAACATTGTATTACTTTTATATTGTTCCTTTTTTACTAAGACATTATAACAATTCGATGTTATTTAAATCATAAATTGAAAATATGAGTTGGAATTTAGATATAAATCTTTATAACACCATTAGTTTAAGTAATAAAATATAAACCATTAAACAAACCATTACTAACCAAACGAAATAATATCGTATTTCTAAATTATAAGAATATACTTTAAACAAATATCTGTTAAATTCAAATACATGTTAGTAAGAATTATAGTCCATAAAATTTTAAAACATTCTTAAAAACATTACAGCTACAATATAATTTTGGTTTGCTGACGTAAATACTAGTTTCTTCATATTATTTTTCATTTTTTTAAAGAACAATATTATAACTCTTCTTTACAACTATATATTTTCAAGAAACTTTTACATATCATTTAGTCTTACAAATACCACTAAGTGTTAGAAATATCCATAGATTACACGAAGGAAAATAATTTAATCAAGAGTAATTCTATTTTCCAATGCCAGATATTTGTTTGATTGGATTTTATACATAAAGATTAAAAGAAATGGTAAGAAGAAGTCAATCAGTCAGTCAACTGTGTTACATACTATATAGAGTGGGAAAAAATAATCTTCCATTGGATATGTAAGTAAGAATCTATAATTCCTAAGACTGGATTTTTGATCTACGACCTGTCTAGAAGTTCCATCTTTGTTAGTTCGGGCGTGACGTGTGCGTTTATGCTCTTATGCAGTGACATAAGAGCACAAACTCTGTTTTGTTTTTATTCAGTCTCTGCAGTCTGGACTTATTGCCATAGATCTACCAGGTATTATTTACACCTTTTACTAGGCCTTTTGATGTCTATAGAAGATATTGGATTTTGGTCCCTCAAACGTAATAGTACACATTTAATATGTGCACATTTTATATAAAAAATGGCATATATCCGAGCACATGCTAATCATTCCCATCATCCATCGTCAGTAACAAACGCTGAACCAAGAAAGATCATAATGTTGTCCTATTAACCAGCATTTATGGTCTGAACTTCGGGGAACATTTGGAAGCATTTCTGATACTAATGCGTGTCCCGACATTTTAAATGCTGCACACTACGTTAAAAGATCAGGTGATCACACTCATCTTTTATAAATAATGCAAAAGACGTAAAGGCAATCTACGGGACGCATGCTTTTTTTAAAGGGACATTAATTGCTTCTGTATTAATAATCTAATTTTCTTATTTTTTATTCGTATACGCTGAGAAAAAAGCATCGATTTTACACACATCTGTCTCTAGAAACGATTTTAAAATGTACAATACGATTGGTAACTAACTTTGGTTGTAGTTTTCACAAATAAGTTTAACATTATTTCAGGATATTTAACACGTAGACTTATTGAAAGTGAATGATTTATTGCTGATAAAGCTTTCAAATTAGTACAACTGTGGTACAACACTACCAGAAATATATATTCCTGTAGGACATATCTGGTCTCTCTCGTAATAATAATTTTACCGTAAACATAATTATTAGGTTGAGAAACTGTACCTGATCCATACAATTTCATTATTATTTATATTTGTTTAGTTGAACTGATCGTCAAAATGTGAACAGTATCGTTACGATAGTACGTAAGAAAGAAAATGCCTTTTAAAAACAAGACGCACTTAGTCAACAACTCTAGAATACATTTCAAGCGTAATAAACCCTTTAGGATGTTCTGCGTCAACTAACAGCGGGAAGGAGAAGAACTGTCAAAACTTCTCAAAACTAATTCTTGTTTTGTCACGTACAAAACACGTACATAAACTAATGAAAGTTTCTGGAAATGATGATTTATTACCACGACATAATATATCATCCGAGCTATTTGTGATTATATTACGATCCTGTTCCTATACTCCAAGTTAAAGTTTGCTGATTCCTACACCGATTTATCTGTCTCTCTGAGTTTAAAAACTAATTCATACTCTCTCATATTTTACACAAATTGAATCTTTTAAATTAATCTACTAATACGGTTTAAATGTTTCTTCTTACTATAAGTAAATTGTTTAACAGTAATAATTTGTATTGGAATGACTTGAATAGCATTTAATAATAGTAACACATGATGGTCTTGTTACACTGTATAGTTATTTTAATTCAGGGAGAACAATCAGTAAGTAACTTGCATACGTTTGGGAGATCCATCTGATCCTTCTGCCAATAAACATAACCAACACAGTTACATAAACGAACCACAGTGTAACTCCTCAAAGTTAATTATGTTATTTTGCAGGAAAAACAAGTTTAAATAAGAAAAAATGAAAATTTACAACGTTACACGTTTAAAGCAGTAAATATACAAACAATAAATACAATGAACATTCAAAAACAATTAAAAGTACCTATAACATTTCTCAATGGGTTTTATCAGAATACAACAAGTTTGATAACATTATATATATCGAAATACATTTAGGAATTAAGTACACACCTAACATAAATCTTAAAAAAACTGCAATTGTCTCATTATAACTTTCCAATCTTCAAGTTGGTGATGTTCAAATTTCCGCAATTTTGTTGCCTGTACGATTTACTTTCCGGATTTTTTTCTTTTGGCCTCTTTCAGAATCTTCACTAAGATTACTTCACTGGACAGTTTATTGAGGAATAAAACTCCTGTCGATACGTTTACCATAGTCCACTTGTTAGGTAGTCGAAGATTGACAACCTTTTAAATTCAGACGATGCCCGTTGTATCCGCATGACTTCCTCCAGACCAGTTTTAACTGAGTCATTGGATTTAGACTAACACGCTTATTGGAACTAACATTTAGCTGTTAATAAGTTGTAAGTTTTATAAAATTAATGCTTCGACACAGTTTATTTATTAATATGAACTTTTGTTATTTAATATTCTATAGTATTTGTGTTGGTAATTGACGTATGTATATAAGAAAACCTTGTATAAGGAAACAAATATTTGTATATATTTTGTGCACGGATATGCTAAACTGTGGTTAGTTATGATCATAGTCGTATATAAACGTATAGTTCTCAACTGCCTTAGAGTTATAAACATTAAATATTTAGTTTATCACCAAGTGATAACTGAAATAAAAGAAATACATACTTCTTGGCAACGTATTGTTTAATTTAGTATGGCTAATATATTTTATTTGAAACAAAAATAATTTTTAAAATAGACTGGATGTTGTTATAGTAAGATATGAGACGCACTGGAGCCAACTGTCAATTCGAGTAAAACAGGGGTATTCGGATAACATAGTACCTGTCATCAATGATAAACACGTTACACCTGACGGCGGATAGTAGTGTCTGTTTTACGGTAAAAACAGATCTGGCTGTATTAATTTTTTGTGAAATCTACTTAAAGTTTTGTTGCAATAATACACAAAATTTAAAATGTCATGAATTAACGCACAATATTATTTTAACATTACTAACTTGCAGATTGTGAAGATACAATATCACCTCAGAATCTTTTAAGGTTTTTATTTTTATACTATAGTATAAAATATGTCATATGTCAGAAAGTCTCTTTATATAATAAGGTATGAATATATTTGTATTTATATTACTCTGTTTTAAGTATTAATTTAATACACAACTTTTGAAGAAATGTCTATTAATTGCAAAATCGTTGAATACTTATATATACACAATGAGTGTTCTGTACATACAGTACTTCAATTAAAGATTTTCACATTAATCTAGCAGTTACCTTTTGATTTGCACTTTAATATCATGGTGTATGTAATATCTAAAAATTCATAGATGGTCCCTGACAGAGCTGAAGAGTAATATGAAGTGGTAAAAATGGAGCAAATATTCACAACGACTTTCGTGTTTTTAAGATTTATGTTTTGTTACAGCTTCTTAATATGCAGGAAGTTACCATTCTGAGTTATTTCAACAGATTTGGCTTTCTTACAAAATCCACGGCATATGATAAATACAGAGTCACAATGTTCAATAGACCATATTATATGCTAATAGTTACCTGCGGCTCCACATGTAATTTTGTAGGCTTTACACGTGTATGACCACATTTGGTTGTCATTTATATATGCGACGCGAATGTTATGTTAGTCTCGTTTTACTAACACTAAAATATGGTAAGCGGTACATTTATTGGCACTTTAAGAAAAAATTTAGTTTTAAATATAACCTATAAAAGTGGATTCGGAATTTTTGTGATTTGAGTTGTTAAATATGTTATTTGAAGCTTTAAGATTCTAAAATACTTTTGGATTCTTATTTATTTTTGTTACATATATATATATATATATATATATATTATCAATTGCACTATGTATATTGTTATAAAGTGGTCATTGACCGTTGAAAGGAAATAAAATAAAATAAATTAAAAAAAAGGTACACAAGGTATAGTTGTTGGCACACATTTTGCAGTCATTGGCACCCACGGGGTACACTATTTGACACTGAATATATTTTTTATGTTTTCCTCTCTAATGAGTAGTTATAGTGTAATAAATTTTCTGTAAGATAGATGTCAAAATAAATTAGTAATAGGTCAAAGAAAACTTGTAGAAAATGTAAAAAAAAATATTGATATTACACAATTTGCCTTAGACTAGGCCCCTTCATATAAATATATATACAGCTACGACATACTGTTTATTTCTTATGCTAACCAATAAAATTCATTCAAAAATTAAATAAAAAAATATAAATATTACGAAATGTAGAATATTTGTAGAAGTAAAAAAGTGTGGAGGTACAAACAAACGTGTACAATAAAATCAAATTAAAATACAAAAACGTATCAAAAATGCAGGTTAAAATACTTTTTATTTTGTAAAAAAAAATATTAAGTCGTACTAAATTCGATCAAAAACTTAATTGTTAAGAATAAGTGTTAACTTCACATTTAGTCTACAAATTTAAATTCCAGTATTGTCATATTTCGATGCCAAATTGATAACAAGGCTTACAGACAAATACTGGGTCGTCTTTATCAATATGGCCACTTTCTCGGACAGCACATTTTACATGGTACACTTTATCACAAATGTCGCAATCTATAGCCTCATCCTCAGCATTAAAACCATTCCCGCAAGAGTAGCATAGTCCTGAAACATTAGTTTTTACATTTTTCTTCCCCAAGCTGGACGTAGGTGTAACATAATCAACACGTGCAGTACTGGCTTTTAATATCATCATATTCAAGACTGGAGCATTCTTCAATCTTCCTTACCATTTCTGACTTTGTTTTTTTGTTCTTTAAAGAATTAGTGTCATTCATAGTTAAAACGTTTTGCTTTACTTTTCTTGCATTAGTGGCCTCTGCTCCTCCACTTCCAACAGTAAAGCCAACATTTGGGCTTATGAGAAAATCACTATTTCGTTTGCATTTTTTAACCATAAGATTTTCTTTCTTCACTTTTTGGCCGTTTTTTTCTCTTTTGTTTTCTTTCTTGCTTCTTCTCTTTTTCTTTTTCGTTCAGCTTTAGCTAACTCTTCCTCTTTCTCTTTCTCCCTGCTCTTCAAAAAATTCTTTCCACTTCTTGGAAGTTACAACAAATGGCGCCCTTTCAATAATTCTAGTTAGGTGTTTGTGGCCATGTCAAGACGTCAGCTAATACTGAACTGAACTGCTTTGGGTCAGAGGAGTAGACTCACCCTGAGCTACTGGTGTAGATACACTTTGGGTTGGCCTATCCAATAACTTCTTTGTTGGTGTTGAGTAGTTATGCTAAAACTGTATTTTGTCACTCTCTGTCAAAACTGTGCATTCTTTAGAAATATCTTCTATCTAGGTACACTTGTCAGTCCAAACCATCTTGATCGAATATACTTTGCCTCTCTCAAATTCCTCCCACAACCCGTATAGAAGATAAAACTCATTAGTGTTTTGCTCATTTTGGATTACTTGCTCGATGTTCTCGACATTTCAGCACCTATTATTAGTTCAAATGAGCTCTTGGTCATAGTAGATTGAGGATCGTCATTACAGTCAGCAGGTTCCAGGGCAGCAGGATCTTTACCTAACCATTTGGAAAAATTTATCTTGGTCACATCCCATGGACAAAGGCCACAGGCCTTGAATCCATATTCAAGTGTTTTGGGTTTAACTTTAGATATTACGTCTTTCAATATTAGAGCAATATTTACTTTTGTAATAGCATCATTTTGGTGATTTTCCACCACTCCATGACATCCTGCTTCTAATGATGTTTGATAGGCCTAAAAGCAGCGACATCAGCGTGTTGAGAATCCTCGTCGCATTAGGATATAGAGCAACTACTGCAATTATCAGTTCTGTACAGAGCTGGCTCAGTTGATAAGTTAAGTGGGTTTTATGCCCATCCAAAAACAATATTACAGGCAACTTCACCTCTTTCTGTATAAAATACTGGTTGAATACATTTCCTATGTATTCATAGAAGACCTCACCCTTCATCCAGCCACTGACTCTATGGCCAATCCCCCAATGGCTTGGAACGGAACGAACAACATCTGTTGGAATCCTCTTGTAAGGATATATGATCAAAGGAGGCACTACTTTCAACAGCTGACTTAGATTTCCCTTTTTCAACTTCATATACATTTTTTGCACCCTTCGGAGCAAGAACTGTGGAATTGTTCGGGCACAGCAAAAAATTGGTCTCGTCCCCATTCAATACACGTTCATGATCTTCTAGTATTTCAAAATAGCCCTTCTCTTTTAAAACCCTTTCTATTTCGACGAACGAATTTTTTATGTTTGATTCGTTAACACAGGAACTTTCGATCATCACAGCTTCAGGCTTTCTTTGTATTATTTCTGGATGACGTCGAAAAAAAGCTCGATACTATCCTCTTTCAGGGTAGTTATTTTTTAATATGATTTTTTTTTTGTTAACATCCAAGAATTATTGAACATTAATCAAAATTTCCTCTTTTCTTCTGGGAAACCCTTTCCTGCAGCATTCACTTACCCACTTAACCAAACCCTTCTTCTTCTTTATTTAAAATGGTTTCAGGTCCTTTTTCTTTTTTACAAATTTATTACTTAACTAGAAACTAGATAGTAGATGTTGGTACTTTATATTTAATTGATGCTGCTTTTTTGGATATGCCTCCTCTTCTCACTTCACTTACTGCACCTTCTAGATCAGCCTCATTGTACTTTTTCCCTGGCATTTTGGATCGGTTGTAAGTTAAAATTTCTGAAACAAAAGAAAACAAAACTTATCCGTTTTTAATGTATAATAAAATTTAGGGAATGCAGTAAGGAACTTTATGAGGCACAAGAAAGAAAATATTAAAGCTGCCAACAATTAAAACACCTTATTAAAGCATGTTTCAGTCGTTGGCGTCCATTAGCCAACAACGGAATCAGTAAAGTTTTATGGTTTATTTATTGTCACCATTCGAAAGTAGACATTAAAAGGATATTTGCTTCAATTTCATATATAAAACTTATTTAGGGAGTCTATTGAATCCTAAAAGGTGAAGTAACTGGTCTGAATTATATCAATGTATTCTAATTAAATAGTTTTTAATGTAAGTTTCTTAAAATGATTCACACTGATTGTTATGCAATTATAAAAATTATCATAAAACTATATGCAAAAAAATAAATATTCATCTAAAAAAATTTTTTAATGGTGAAAAGTTTCATATATTCAGGTAAATTCATTACTTTTAAATTATTAATTATTTAAGTATATATTACAAAATAAAATTGTAAACATGCCAACAACTAAAACACCCTATTTTCAGAGGGGTACAGTTATTGGCACACAAGTGCCAACTACTATAACATGACCACGTACATGGTTTAGTTATTTACACCCCCTTAATGATGAACGTTTTTACGGTTATGTTGCCAAAAATAACCTAAAGTCTATCCTCGAAGTTCATATTTCAAATAAAATTAATATGAGATGTATAAAAATTACTATTACTGTTGTTTAATCTTGTAAATTATGTTTCTTAACAAACTAATAAGTAAAGAGATGTGAAATGTTTACCTTGTAAAGATTTGTAAATAGCATATGACAGAAAAGGCACGTGTTGACTTCCACTGAAAGAACATGTGCTGCACCCATCTGGGAATGTCAAGAACTATCTGTTTTCTCCACAGAGTATGAAGCACTCTTATAATAGTGAATAGAGTAAAAAGATGCCAACTTCTGTACCCCTGACAACAATTGTACCTCTTACCCTATGTCGCAAATTGTCTATTTATGGCAATTTCAATTTCAATGACTCTGGCTACTTTTTGTGCTATAGTTATGTTGGCTCGTTTTCCGAATCAATACAATATATACATATACAGGTCTGGAGAAATCGTTTAAGTAATAAGAAAACTAAGATGGATTTACAACACTCTTCCAATGTATAGTAAAAGTTAGAAAGTAACTTTGACTTTTATGTCTGAATTACACGACTGACAATAATCACAATAAGTAATACGCACATTTACTGACATGTACGGTTTAATAAATCTGAATATTTTCTTACTTTGTGCTAAACAGCGGTTGCAGAAAGGATGTAAAGAAGAAATGCTGTTGTTTTTAAGCTTACTTTTTAAGACTCATTGTCTTAATGCTATAAATTTAAACACATCAAAACTAGTGGTTAAATTAATTAAACGTATAATTGTGCTGCCATGACTTAATTTTTACTAAAAGAATGCCCTTACATTTTACAATAATGAGAGTTTGTCATTCAAATATTATTATGTGTTTGTTGTAATCCACATTTAAAGACCAAGATTGGATTTTTGCAATTTTAGAAACAAAAATGGGTCGAAGAGATTTCAGAAATAATTGATAACATATTAAGTGAGCCTATATGTTTATTCATAAAATGAAGACTGAAAAGTTTCACTTGTTTGTCACTGAGTACTCGTAAGTGGATTTAATTCAATTAAGGCGTGCTACAACACGTTTTAAATACCTTGGGTAAGAGGTTCATTGACAAAATTTGTCGTTCCCTCTTAATATAGTTACACTGTATTACTGTTGTTGATAAAGGTTTGTGGAAAAGACTTCATGTGGATTAGTTTTTATTATATGCGGGACCATTGAATAATACCGCAACCATGGTGGGAAGGATCGAGTCAATTCGAATTTTGAGTTCAACTGATCGTCAGTGTTTACTATATCATCACGACAATGAAACAAATAAAATATTTACAAGACAAGATGCACTTACTTACCAAACTCTTGAATACATTTCAAGGGTAATAAATCCTTTAAGAGGTCTTGTGGAAACGAACAGCGAGAGGGGGAAGAAGGGGGATTTATATCCGAGACTGTATCACTGTTGTCAATACTTCTATGGAGGAATGCTTCTTGTATTGTGACACGTACTTCATCTATGTATTGAATGATGCTAGATATTTCGATATATTATCCAAATATATATCACACGAACTATTCGTGATTATATGATGATTTTCTTATTTTAAACGTAAAACATATTGTTTGCTCCATTTTCAAAATATGTTAATAATTATAACAACATATTTCTACAATGGACCAAAAAAGACAGGAGTGATGAGCTCTAAAAGTAATTCAACCTAACTAATATGTGTCGCGAATGGAATTCCCTAAATAATTATACTTTTGCTATTAAAATTCTTTTCCTAACTATTGACTAGCAATCTTTTGAACTATAATGTTATGTATTAAAATGGTTTGTATCTCGTTTAAAAGTAATAACAATATGACTTTTTTACACTGACAATTCACAATTCTTGTAAGTAACTTGTATACGTTCGGGAGATACTACGAACCATCTGTGATATAGATCTCTAAACGAACCAAAATGTAACTTTTCAACGTTAAAAACGTTAACTTACAAAGGCGAATAGCTATTAATGAGAACAAACGTAAATTTAAAGAGTTAAAGATTTCCTTAAACACCTGTTAGTAAATGTCTAAAAAATATACTAAATAAACATTTAAACACAGAATGTAACTTAAATACTCTCAATGGATCTTTATCCAAATATAACAAGTATTTTTATCAGGAAATCTTTAAAAAAAACTTGTAAGATTTCAGTACTTACCGAATGTAAATAAAAACCCTGCAAATGTCTGAGGTGTTAAAATTTTAATTTCGCAATCTGAAAGTTAGCGATCTTTAAATCTCCAGAAACTTGTTGCCGGTGTGATTTACTTTCCCGAGATTTTGCGTGTGGTCTTCTTGAGAATCTTTACTAACATATGTTCACTGGACATTTTCTTATAGGATAACCATACCCGTTGTTACATTTACCATGGTTCACTTGTTAGGTAGTAGAAGCTGGCCATTCAGACGATGCTTGTTCTATCTGCAAGTCTTCCATTAGAACAGTTTTTACTGTCATGGAATTTCAACAACCCTGTTTAATGGGACCACCTTGACGTAATTCGTTATTTCGTTCTTGGGATTGTTAAATTACTGTGTTGAAAATTTTATTAATTAAATAATCTTTTATTATGTAATTTCCATATTATTTGTGTTAGGAATTTGCTATAAGAATATAAAACCACCTTAAGCTACACATATATGTGTATATTAATTTAAAGCGAACTCTTCAATAATATCAGTTTTTAACAAATACAAAAATTAAAAAAACTTATATTATTGGAGAACTCTCCAATAATATAAGTTTTTAACAAATACAAAAATTAAAAAAAAACTTATATTATTGGAGAACTCTATTGATTGGTGTTGTTTTAGTAGGAAATATGGCGTACTGCAGCCATTGCCTAATACTATGAAAGCAGTATTATAGAGGTGTTCGGATAAAATAATGTCTGCCATCAGTAATAAACATGTTATACCTGGTGGATAGGTACATTTTCATAATTGAACGGCATTAAACATTTTCGTGAACGTGTTTTTAAATTGGTCTAAATCCAACTAACCAAGTGTCAATAAATATGCCCATTTGCAATGTTTTCAAACAAAGACAGTAGCCAGGTGCTAGATAATAAATTGGACTAGACAAAAGATAAAGCCTCTTTATTGTAGGAACCTGCATATATAATGCGTAAGCACGATCAGAATGTGACATATTGGATCAGTTAGAAGATAAAGTCAACTGTGATATTTCTCCGTCATGTTGGGTCTTGAGTATACATACATATGTACTATCAGGATGTGACTTACTGGATTAATCAAAAGGTAAAGTCAACAGTGACCGTCCCCTACATGTAGACCTGAGTATACAGCACATAAGATCAAGCAGAACGTGATATATTGGACCAAGCAGAATGGGAAGTCATACTGGTGGTTATCACTTGAACTTGGTTATCACTGGACAGTTCTCAATCCTGGTATTTGTCAAAATAAAAATGGTGTATAATATAAATATGTGGGAAGCAGAAAGTTTCCATCACCTCAACGAAAATGATGGAAGAGTTTGAAAGTTTTGTTTGCAGTTTCAACCAAAGCATTTTTACGGATCAGAAGTTACAACAAATTTCAAATGAAATTAGTAAATTACTAATATTTTAAATAATTATCTCGATTTATACTGTTTAAATGTGAACTGGAAAGCTGTATAACTTGAGTGCTACAAATTCAACAGCAAACTAATGAGAGATTCAAAATTTATTTTGCTTGACTTTTTAGATTATCCTTTACTTTAAATTTACTTGGAAGTGAATTTATAGTGAAATAAAAATGTGAACATTAACCCTAAAAGCTGAATCATAATTTCCCAGGTAGGCCAGATTTTGCCTTTGTGCCAGTTTTCCCTAAATCGCCTATAGATTCCACATAATATGCTAACACCCTATAATGTTATGTATTGTTTTAATCTTCATTTTTCATATTTATAATCTTGCACACAAGTTTTTATTATAACGTTTTATTTTAATGTTTAAAACTAGGAAAACATCCAGGATTTTGTCAAGATCAGATGGCTATACAAATTTAAAACAATTTACTAGTTAACGTCATTATATTGAAAGGTATAAAAACATATGCTTGCTTTTATGGAAAAGCTTTTTTTAATTTTTATTTAATATTTCACTATTTTGGTATTATTTGAAATATAAAATATAAAATTGTATTGTTGCTACTGATATCTTTTTTAGTAGTAAATTCAACAGATATTAATAATGTTAATAATAACCATAGTATAGTTTCAAAATAAGAATGTTGTGGCATATTTTGTACTACATACCATAATATAAATATTTTGTATATGTATTGCAACCATAAAGGTAATAAAATATAATATCTGAAAAGTACAGATTTTATTAACGCCTTCAAAGTATGAAGATATTGGTAATATACTGGTCTTAGTAATTAGCTAAATCGTTTGATGAATAAAACCATAAACAACTGCACTTATTAGGTTATTTTAAAAGTAATTTTATGAAATATAAATAATACCATAATCAGTATGATATGTACGGTTAGTGTGAATATTCAACAATATGATCTCACGCATCAAATTACGGGTTATAATAAATGAAAATGGTGTATTACTTTTTTATCACGACTTCAAAAGGCAGTAAACAACTTTATAGAGTTATCGAGTCGGCTAATGTAACTAAGCAACAAAATGGTTGCTTTTGAAACAGCATGTGTCATGATGACTGCTGACTAAAAATTTTTATAAAAGAAGTAAAAAAAGAGTA
This sequence comes from Homalodisca vitripennis, assembly GCF_021130785.1. Taxonomy (NCBI): domain Eukaryota; kingdom Metazoa; phylum Arthropoda; class Insecta; order Hemiptera; family Cicadellidae; genus Homalodisca; species Homalodisca vitripennis. The sequence continues at coordinate 36,444,596 of NC_060211.1, read as the reverse complement.
TAGATCTTGTGCTTTTCTGTAGTAACAATACAGTAGTATGAATTTTGTATATCGGATGCACAAATAAAACCAAATTTATCGGCTTTCTGACTAGTGAAATTTTCTATTCCTTTTAATTTTTCAAATATAGGCTTACTTAGAAAAATCCATTGCATGGGCACTATAAATTTTACGTAAAATACACATACCTATCGTAATTTTCCACACATGGAAATTTTCATATGTTAACTTTGAAATTAATTATACAAATTATAATGAAGCAGATGGAAGTTTTTAAAATGATATAATTTCGTCGATGAAACTGCTCGACTACCGAGAATCCTAACTTTTACAAATTATGTTCTTTTACTATTTAGGCCTATATACAAATAAAGAACAGACAGTTACGTTTTACATATACGAATGATAAACTTCAGATTCTCGTAATTTAATTGATATATGCAACGTTTAAATTTAATGCAGTTATAAACATTATTTAAAGTCCATAAAACAATAGCTATCACTTTAAAAATATGAAATCAAATCGTTGGAAATCATGTAAATGCTACTTCCAGTGTTACTATACAGTGAATTAGAACTTTCATTGATTAAAGTAACCAAATCAATATGTCAACTAAACTTGTAATTAGACTTGAATTTGTACTATTTCCCCTTCAATATTTATTAGAGCAAAATTTTTGGAAAAGGTAATGTTATTAAATAAAACTGAAACATAAATAAAAAAATGTAGAATTGTTGGAAGATGTGTGGAATATCTACAGGTAATTTGGTTATGTATCAATATTCACCTATTTATCTGCCCATAAGATATCTCGAGGTTTGTTTGAACTGATACCAACCACATTCACGACTGATAGTTTACCACGCTAATATCCATCGTATTCATCGCTATTAATTTTTGAATGGCTTATATCTCATTTAAATCTCATTAAGAATCCGATGTTTCAACTGGTTCTTAACGTTTTTGCAAGTAAACCAGTTTTAATTTTCTAAGCTTTGTGTCTTGTGTAGCATAAAGTGCAAATTTTCCCTATTAATAACAGCTATTACTAAATGCTGTGTAATAGGTTGTCAAGTAAATGGCCGCCGCAGTATATCTTAGTAGCCATTAGAGCTTCAAAATAATGGTTTCATTAGTAGCGTCTAAGCTATAAATGTATACCTACATGTCAGATAAAACAGAGAGAGAGAGAGAGAGAGAGAGAGAGAGAGAGAGAGAGAGAGAGAGAGAGAGAGAGAGAGAGAGAGAGAGAGAGAGAGAGAGAGAGAGAGAGAGAGAGAGAATTAACCCTTTCGGTTCTGAACTTCGGTTTTATGACGGGGATACAGACTGTCCCTTTGCCCAAACTTCTCTTCTCCTAACTTCCGTGGATTCTATCCCCGAGACACCGAGTGCGATTACATTTTCCACGGCGGCACCATTTAGAGGGTGCTCCTTTACTTCCTCTACTCCGACACCGAAGGAGTTCTTCCATAAGTTATCTTCTCTAACAGTAGCTGTTAATGTATTAAATTATTTGTTTCCGCTATATTCTTCGAGAAGATACTATTTACTAAAAAATTTTATTTTATATTAGAAAATATAGTAATACTTGCTGTGCAAGAAACACTTATCTCAATTATATACGGTGTACTTAAATTCAATCACAATTACTAACAAATTATCAAGGCGTGATATTTTTGTACAAGTTATAATACATTTTGCAAGGACTTAGCCAGAACAAGGACTATCTATAATATATTATTCGCAGGACTCTGCAGTATCTACACTTCAGGATCCACCCTAAACCAGCAAACGCGGCTGTAAAGGACACACCTGTTTTATTAAGGACCATCTGAACTCTTTATAATACTTAATTATACTTTATAATACATAATTATACTCACAAGAAACGTCACTACATAACACGAATATTTTATGATTTAAGAAAGCCTGTAATGTAACGTGTTGTAAAAAAAATATACGTTTTGGATGTACAACACCTATTAATGATAGAATAAGGTTGGTAGATTCTAATTATATTCAAAATTGCATCTTATGAAACAAATAAATACGTACTTATCTCATATCAACAATTTGTTATATATTTATAGCAATTCTCTTTACATAAAATAAAACACTCAGCTTAACGTAAATGGATTACGTGGCGTACTCTCTGAAATTAAAAACAAAATGAAAGCAAAAATTATAAAATGTGTTAAGAAGGATTACATAAGTTGAAATATACTTCTTCCATGCTGGTAGGGCGTCAGTGAAACTTATCTATCGAGAGGCTGGAATTTCAGTCTGATCACTATTTTCAAAACAAACTAAACTTCCCACTTGTAAGTTTGCACGAAGATTAATTTTATATGAGTATTACTGATTTAAATGTGAAAGAAAGTCACAGCAAAGGGCCTTGGCTGTGCGTTAGTGCTTATTTTTACATTTGCACCGTACATTACCGTAATGGCAACTGAAAAATAGATTAGATATATTTATTAAGAAACCGAGTACAATCATATGAGATCTTAATATGTAAAATTTTTTATCGTCAGAGGTAAAACCAAAATAATATTGTAAAAAGTCGATATTATAATTTGGTGAACAGATTTATTTTCAGAGCACTTCTGCGATGTACAGTATAACCCTCCTTAGCGCACCGAAAATTTTATTATTTGAACACTCTTACGAAAACTAACTGAATAAGCATATATAATTTATATCATATGAAAAGATATATGCATATATTATTTGACACGATATGTCGATAGAAATTTAAACTGTTAGTTTTTTAATTTTTATTAACCCACCATCAGGCGCTTAAAATTAGAAACACCATCAGGCGATCACGGAGGTTCCCTTCAGGTTAGCGAATAATGGATATCATAGTCGTTTAAACTGTTTTTATTTGTTTAAAAATTCATACTGATTTAATTACAATGTAATATATTCATTTTTAGAAATTAAATAAAAACTACTCTCTTATGTAATGAATTTTCCAAATAAGAAATTCAAAATCTTAAAAAATGTTTTTGTAAAATAACAACATGATTTATTTTAAGGAATAATGCAATTAATTGTAAAAATTTTTACCTACTGTAATAATATATGGAAATTAACTTACTTTTTTAACTTCTTACAAAAACAACTTACTTCAGTTCTTGAGATATTATATACAGTTGTAATGTCAATTATTACTCTGAAATAAAAATGTATTCTTTACTAAAATTTTTTTTAACACTACACAAAGTTTCAAAACATTTTCCTTCTGGTTCTTATAACGACAATGTTCACTCCATAAACAGTACTGAAATGTTCCCTAACACACGGGTACTGTACTGACAAGTCTCTCGTCTTCATTATCCATTTCACAAAATTCAAATAAAATATATTGTAAAACTTAAAAAGAAACCATCACAGGTCACACATTTAGGCGCACACGGATTATTACTCCATAAAAACTAAACACTATAAGGCGCTCACGGAGTTTTCGTCCAAGCACTACAAACACTCACATGTACAAGAATGAGTTCTATAATGGTAAATGTCTAATAAAGGAATTGGGATACGAGTTATTGAAGCTTATAAGCTACTATTATGAATGCATAGTAGCAATTAAATTCCTTAAATATTAACAGAATTAATAAGTTTTTCTTGGAAATAAATTATTATAGTAGATACTATTCAGTCACATATTTTAGTTAATGAATGATATGATGACTAAAATAGTTCATATTCTTTTTTTTTCAAAAGACAGCATTTAATAAGCATGGAATGTGTGTTTGTAAACTTTGTCAATAAATTATTTAAATTTTAATCTTATATCGGTCTCAACTCTTCACAATTCTTAGGAGTTCTCTCCTGGTACAAGGAAACGGTCGTCCGTTATGATTTTCTTCTCCTTTCTGTAAAAAAAGGATATTACAGAAGATGTAATACAAGTTACCTTCCTGATTATAAGGTCGTCAATAAATGTGTTTTTTATTATAAAATATGGCTGTTACTCACCATAGAAACATAAAATCTGGATTCATCCAACGCATAGCCCTAGAACACTCACGTTCTATTTTCAATATGTGTCTGCAGTTTAACAATTAGTGTAATACAAGTGTCTTCAACAGTTATAACATGGAAATTTCGTTTTATAATAATATAAAACTTATAAGGTGAATTATACGATTCCAATAAATTGAACTTCTTCATGAACCAGTAACCCAAGCATTATAATATTTTGAAATCGATAAAATCATCTAAAAACCTGTAATAAATGTTAAAAATTGTAAATTGTATTCAATTTATCAACTGAAGACTCATAGACACACTTGGGATCTACTAAGTACTCGTAAGTGGATGTTATTCAATTAAGTACTTTCTCTAACAATATTACTTTGGATACGCCAAGTAACAGGTTCGATGACATAATTTTTGGATCCCTCTCAATTCACTATACTGTATTACTGTTATTGATAATTACTGGTTGAAAAATCGTCACGATGAATATAGTTTCTTGTACGTGTCAACATTCAATGATCATGCAGCCATGGAGGGAAGGATTGATTCAATTCGTTAAATTTGTGGAAAACTTGGTTGCTTCACCATGCTTAGATATCTAAACATCGTAGTGCACTCACTGTGCACCTTATGAGGCATTAAGAAAAGATCATCTCTGTAACATTATATTTAATTGTTTAGGTGACTCTGATGTCGAAACTATATAAATAGTTAATTTGATCTTAAATCTAATCTATTCGTTAAAGTAAAAGTAAATTTATGATGTTATATTTTTCCAGGCGAAGTTAGGGCTAAGAAGCCCTTTATTACACTTGACAGCTTAAATGTGACTTGCGAACCACCACCAATGGCCAGACAGGGGGGCTGCTTGAAACGACAGGATCGCTCAGCGGTCACCAATCCAAGCAGCGGCCACGCTCGATGTTGCTTGATCCGGTTATCTTGTGATAACCGTTGTACCCGCTACAACTGCGCCATTGGTACATCTCAAATCTTTCACACATCCTCCAGGGGCTTTTCCATTCTTCGTTCTCACATCTTTCGGGTTTCTTCAGACGAATATGACTAAAAATTCCAGGATTCAAGTCCGTGACAACGTCATATTTCAGATGATCCACTAGAAAAAGGTAAACCATGGCTAGACTCAACATTGAATGGTCTTGACCATTCAAACAGACGTGCTGTTTCTTACTTGACCATAGTAGTTAATTACAGGGCACCTAATGGTATACTAAATATACAAATTTAAATAAAGACGAGACGGAGCTCAGATTTGATGTGAAGAGTAAGGAAAAAGCAAAGATTTGCAATGTATTTCATATGTTTTACATATACAGGGTGATTCATGAATTTCTTCGCCCACTTCTACAGCACATTGTGCTAGTAACAATAATGAAAAAATGTTATATAAACATAGGTCCGAAAACGCTTCGTTAGCGAGTTACAGCTAGCGAAAGATTTCGCCTGAATTCCTGGGTAAAGAGTAAAATAAAGCCATACTGAACTTTTGGAAAGGTTAATTAAGTAAGAAATATCGTGGATTCTTATGTATTTTTACCTGATAAAGCTAATAAAATAGGTTTCAGAACTGTAGCTGTAGTAGTTTTTGAGGGATTCAGGGTTAAATGCAAAAAATTGGGGCACGAAACAATGTTTTTTTTAAGTTTGATGTACAATAACTTTGTTAAATTGGTAATAAATACATAAAATCAACAAACATTAATTAATTGTAGAGAATTTAATTCTGAGAAAATTGATATAATCAAAGTCTAAAATAAAACAGAAATAAGTACCGAAAAATAAAAAAATTTCATAATAATCCGTGTTTGATAAGGACCAGTACAGTACTGTGTGTACCAACTAATTAGTGTTACTCATTGAATTGTTTATGCAAAACTGAAATAAGCACGTTTTTATTTCATGTTAAGTTCTGTATAATAATATAATCTGTTATAATACGTTAATTTCCAATATAACTCAGATAATAATTTAACACTGAAATGAAAATTTCAAGTAAGTTAAATGCAAAAAACAAGAAAGCCTACAAGAACATGTTATTTCTGTTACCAGTGATGTAAAACCCCATCATACATTTTAGCTAGCTCTTTATAAACTGCCGTGTCGTGTCTTTTTTTATTTCTTGTGGTATGCACATTCGATAAGTAACTGGATGATGATAGCCAACGCGGAGGACGTCAATGCGAGAAAGAATTTTAGCAGATGAGCACCAGGAATCATGCCAACCACCAGACTGTAAAATAGGATCATGTTATGAGAGATGATTGGGTAAATATGGAGTTTGGAGAAGAACATATAATTGAGTTTTAGTTGATACTGTGGGAAACTTTATATCCTTGTTAACGATACGGCAGTTATTGTTAAAATTGTTTTGTAGCCTGTCCGTCTATTTTTCTTATGTGGCATAACTGTTGATAGAAAGGTACATACAAACTCGGACAGAATCAAACATAATCTATAAATATACAAATAGATATAAATTATATGCATCCTATTTTACTGATTTAATTTTAACATATTTTTCCATTATTTTTGCAGTAACTAAAGTAAAGAAGATTAACACTGTTGAGTTATCATCAAGTCAAAAAAAATAAAAAAACAAAAACTTTTTAAAATCTTATATTGATATTTTTTTATACAATTCCAAGATACAATAAATTGGAACATGACCAGAACTTCATGAAGTGGAATTATATTACCAGTTACAACTGTCGTAACACGGAATACTAGGATTTCGTTCGGACATTTACTATCGTTTTGCCAACATATAACCGAAATCATATTTTGCTTTCAACCTTCTATCGCCAATAACAAATTTTAATCAAAGTACCTTAACAAGTTTAATTATAGGCGGGTTGAAAAATTTTATCTAGACAACACTGCTTAATTGGGATTAAGTTATTGTGCCAAATGCAGCGTGTATAGCGTGAACATTAGCTATAGTCTAAGTAAAAACATTTTACGTGGCATGCAGCTAATATTTCAATGAGTACAAAATTCATATGTTCTTATCGTACGTTGGATGACTAAAACAGTAGCTACCTTCAATTTTTGTTTTGGTCTTCAACTTCTCAAAAGTCCTTTTCAATGAAAATTACAGTAGGGGATAATTATTTTTGTGGTACAAAAACCCAAAATCAGGTCAAACTTCAATGCCACATAAATTGATAAATACTTTATTGGCTAATGAATGATAATAATATAACTCCTTTGAGTAATTTTTCTCCTAAATTCTACCACTTATTTCCAAGACTGATATTTACTGCTGCATACTATAATTACAAACTTTATTAAGGTATGATTATAATGCTAAATACATGGTGGTATATATAATTTAAAGGTTTGGTGTTAATAATAGTCCCAGATAGGTTAAACTGTATGTGGTTCTATTCCTTAGCGTTTTGTAAATTTTGTGTTTGCTTTTAATAAAAATTAATTAATTTACTATATTTCATTTTGTGCAAATAATACAAGTCTACAAGATGCTGTCATTATTGCGTGAACTGAATAAACACGACGGCTAGCAATACACATACGGATAACCCTAACATACATTGTAGCGTGTAGATAAGAGAACTGAATCCATGTAATCGAAAAAAAATGCTAACTGGCGTTAAAGCCGGTATCGTCCTGGCAGTCGTTGAACCAACCAGAACGACACACGGAATTACCTCCGGTCACAGTGACCTGTTTTCCGTAGCACCTTGAGTTCTTCCGAGCGCGTGCCATACAATTGAATTCTACGTAGTTGCTGGCGGAAGTTACTTCACATCTGGAACATTATGATCCGGTATTAGGTGTAAACTAATAGATGTTTATTGCATGACTTGGAGAAAAATAAGCTTTCGAACTACTTCTTGTTTAATTTAATCAGCAAAATATTGATATATACAGTATATATATATATATATATATATATATACAGTATATATATATATATATATATATATCAATATTTTTCTGATTAAATTAAACAACAAGTAGTTCCAAAGCTTATTTTTCTCAAAGTCATGCACATTGAACATTGAATCACAAAAAGTACTTGCTCCTCACTTTGCCGGGTGAATGTGCTACCATTACACCACAGAGCCCTTACCTTTTTCGATTCAATTATTTTGTATTTGGGCGTTTCTTTAACATATGTTCTTAGCCCTTTCAGGTCCAGGACCAAATATGAGATGTGGCAACATTTTTTCACATCTCATATCCCCTTTTGACAAGTCAAAAGTGCCAGGCTAAAATTGGCGATTTTGCAGTCTCTTAGATTAAAATTTATAAGTTTTCATAAAAATTATAGAATGACCTAAAAGTAGCACCAAATTAATCCTATCGATATATAATATCAAGAAAAAAAATATATAGATGTAGTTTTATGTAATTTTAAATAAAAACAAGTAATGTTTTAATAGTTTACATACAGTTTTTATTTTTATTTGCAAATAACTAAAAAACGAAAAATAATTTAATTTGGGAAGCTATTTTATTATATTGTACACTTAGAAAGGAACCATCATACAAAATTTTTTTTTATGTCTCTCATAAATAAACTTTTATGACACATTTTGTATAAATACGCATAAGTGTTAAAGAAAGAACTGACTCTTACATTGCAAGAAACTTAAAATAAATATTTACATTATGGATGTACCGCTAAACAGATGATTGTAGGATCCATAAACAGTTTCAATACAGTTAAAAACACTATTTACCAAGAAATTTTTACACAATTTTATTTGAAATTTATTTACACTTTTTCTTTTTACAAATATGCTACTTACAATTTCACTCCCGTGAGATCGCAAATTGTCAGTCATTTTAACTACTACACAAAATAGCTAAGCACGTGACAACTAACACTACTAATATTTACAACCACAAAGTAAAATAATGAAGAAGAATCCAGCATACAATAGTACGATTACACTAAAGCATAAAGAATTACCGACAAAAGATCGAGTCAGCTGATAACGTTACGTGACAATTACGAAATAAAAATGCATAGACTTCCAAAATAAAAATGATATTCATATTAATTATCTAAAAATATACCAGGGAATAAAAAAACGTAAAGCTTAAATCATTTGACATCGTATTTATTTAAGAAAACGACGAATATCAAGGAGACTATATTTTGCCGCCTGGCACTTTTCAGACGCGATCTATGGCGGCAATATATTGCCGCCTAGCCCAGAAAGGGTTCAATAACCAAACTAACATATGATCGGAAAACCAAATACCTGTCAAATGACTTTTTTACATTTATAAAATTTGTATAAGTGGCAATAACATAATTTAATTTCAATAAACATTGAATTACAAAAAATACTTGCTCCGCCGGGACTCGAACCCGGACCTCGCACTTGCCTGGTGAATGTGCTACCATTACACCACAGAGGCCTTACCTTTTATATATATATATATATATATATATATATATATATATATATATACGAAAATTACCTCACGCATTATACAGCGTTCTCAACTTCTTAGCTAGAACGGTCTAGTTTATATACCACGAATAAACTAAAACAATTCTTTATTTTAAATTTTTATTATCCACTGTGAACATCAAAAGTTGTAATATGATTATCATTTCTTCAAGTCCGTTTCATGTACCATCCAAAAATTCATATATGGATTACTTTACTATTTGTAACACCTTTTGAAAAAGCTGCATACTTTAACGTCGGCTATAATCTACTATAAGAAATCTATTAATAAGCTAGTAACAAAATTAACTAAGAATGTTTTATTGGAGGGTTTAAATAAATTTTATTGTTATGATTTTCTTTCATTTATACATTTTAAAACTAACTTAACGACGGATAAGTCTACAGTTATTTAATGACTTTTATCGTATTAAACATCTATTATGTATCGCACTAAAATTTACAGTATTTTAAACAAAAAGTTTTAACTACTTTACACTAATAAATTTATTTAAGAAAAAATAATAATAGAATTTAAACCTAATGTCTGGGAATTGAACTACTAGACCATAAAACTTGCGGCCTTTGGGAAGTGAATCATCAAACATAAGTTCATCTTACGACTTCAAGTTAAAGTTAGCTCTGTATTTGCGAAGAATGTGGAGAGCTGTGCATATATTTGGAGCAAAGAGTTAAAACGGAGAGATACAATATGTTGTTACACCGTCAGAGCTGACAGGAAGTTTTTTTCAATATAAACATATTAATCTGCCTTCAAGCTTTTTTTATTAAAGCATTGTCAAGTTAATCAAAATTAAAATTACTTTCATCTCTTAAATTTATCATCTTTCATACAAAATTATGTAATTACTAATCCGTAGGCACATATTACTGTAATAGTAGTGGAAGCGTTACCCAATAGAACGTGTTAGCTATGAATAACAAAACTGAAACATGAGTAACTGTGTGTTGTTTATTTGCTAAGCTACATTTTTTCCAACTTACTGTATGTCTTCAAAACTTAAATCAATAAAATGTATATTACCATCCATACACGTATATATTGTATGCTGAAATTTTTTAATAAATATTAACTATTATAATAGGTAATTTTACGTGCGGTGCATACATCTTTATATCTATCTCTGTTCTTATAATAATAATGTATATTAGGAAATAAACCTGACGAACTACTATTAGCTTGCTCTCGACCTCGATTAGACTGTACCGCCAGTAAGTCCATCGGACACTCGACCTATTTCTAGTAAAAGCATTGGAGATGTAAAGCCAATGTAATGTATTTGTTTATAATGTCGGCGACATTATTGTATAGTTTCTTCTTACAATAGGAGGCGTGCTTCAATCTGTCATTGAGTCGAAAAATCAAATGGTACTATTGATAAATTTAATGCTCATTACATTCCAATGTGTCACAATTCAAGTAAATTAAATTAGATATAAAATATTTTGGAGATCAATACTACCACACATCATTATTCATGCAAGATTATCTGAGTATCCTACTGCAAATATAGTCTATTTGAATAAGCACTTAGGACTACAACTTTTTATTTCATATGTGAGAGAATGATAGGGAGAGGAATAAATACAGAGAGAGAAGCTCATTCCATTTATTGTAAGAAAGTGTGTAAGATTTATGTGCAGGGCTTAGTAAGAAATTGTATTTCCATATTTTTGCATAATCAAAGGCAACATGTTATTATCGTAACATTGTTTACTGCTAATTGTATTGCTTTGAGTTTAGTTAAACACTTCAAATAGATAAACCTACAAATATTCTGTGCACTGTAATAGTATGATTGCGTAAAATATCAGATTTGGCATTATTAAGATTTAAAATCGTATGCGAAGTAATTAATGAAGCTTTGTACTCTTTTATTATTTTTATTTACAGGAATGAGCAAGTGTTTATTATAACAAAGCATTATTGTTGCAGTTTGTATTTATAAAAAATTTAATCTTTGTTATTGGAATGATGTTTTAACTGCTCACAAAATCTGTATATGCTTTTTCGTAAATTGAAAAGCGAATCTACATATAAAGTTAAAATAACAATTTTGGCAATATAAATACTCGCAGTCTACTACATATATCAGTAAAGTTGTTACAAACGTATAATATAGTGAGCCTAGACTAATATCAATATTGATACCTGGTTAAATCCGTTTCTTTAAAGTGCAAAAAGAGTCTTATGGAAGGTGCAAATCGGTTGGCAAAATTGAAAAGTTGAAAATTTCGCAATTACTACGGGAGAGATAAACCAGACGTCTGTTTTCACGGTCAAAGATGTGTACTTCTGGCCGGATAATAACTGAATAAGGCGAATTAAGAAATCCATTTGTATTTTCATGGTACTGAGAATAAAATAAAAATATAAAATCCTAAGAAAACTCCGTAGTGGTTCGAAATGTTTGAATTATTTCTTTTGTATGTATTAACGTTAGAAAGTTGAGATAGTATATTACTTTATAAGTGCTGTTTGAAAAATGCTGCGACCGACATAATATGTATGTGAAGGCTCCGGCAACTTCTATGTTGAAAGTAACTTTTGCTACCAGAGTTGCCATACAGTACTGCTTCCCCGGCAACCTTTTCTTGCCATTCTGATGATAAAATTGTGGCTACAGGGTATGTGTCATAATGGTTCTGTAATATTCTGAGTTATGTCCCTTAATGTTTTTTTTATATTTACTTTATATAACTACTTCAGATATCCTAAAGCACGTTTATCTTTAAGTCAATAAACATTATATATTTATAATCTAATTACATTCCAGGAATGAAATATTGTAATTAATATCCAGCGCTCTAAGTTTTAAAATTTACTAAGGGCAATATTTGATGTAATAGTACCCAGCCCTGTGTTTCTTGAAAATATTGGAAAAACATGTTCTAAGATGAAATCATGGCCCTTAACGCTAACTTTTATGGATATGAAATTGCAGGTTATCAAAAATTATTAAAATATGCACCAATATTATTTCAGAATATATTTTCCCTAGCTTTATACATTTCAATTTATTTTTAAGACTCATTAATAACAGTTACATTACCATACGAGTAGATATAGAGATTGGAGGTTATCACTTTAATAGTATATACTTCGCTGACAATGATTTGACATTTATTTACTTATACGTCTGACGGTAGTAAACATGTGAACAGATACAAACAATTGTTATTTCATATTTGATTCTTTTGTACTCTTTCATTTAGACATTCACCAAAAATAGTGGGGCTGACGTAAAATCTCCTTGTTGGAAACAATTCCTCTATCAATGCCAAGAAGTAAAATTTGTACAGTTAAATTCAAATAGCTGTCAGAGCACGTGGATGACAAAATTACAAGGGCATTAATGGTCGGTCTTTTGAGCGCTCTTCGAGAGATGTATTTCCAAGTTCAATAATTTCAGAGAGTGGCTTATCAGTAATTTCTACCCATAAAATAACTCGTCATGATGATCTTTCTTTATATAATCACTCTTTCCAGCTGTATATGTAATTATATTGAATTTACAAAACAGCGTAATTAATCATTAGGACACTCAGTTTAATATGGAATGTTAAAAGCAAAAAGCCAGACCAGAGATGAGCTGGGTGGTGATAGTAAATTAGATTAAACGAGACAGTTTTACATGGGAGTAGTCATCCAGGATTCATAGTAATGAATTAGCCACATTAGCCATATTCTACTGTTCCACTTATTTTGCAGATTTGTAAGGTTTTGGTCAAACTTTATGGTTTGAAAATAAATACACTGATTTATACTTTAGACTGAAGTATTATTACAACAAGATAGGGGTAATTTTATAAGATTCACCACAAAATGACAATTACAAACTATGTAAATCAAATACTTAATGCGTAACTGTGTCCTAAATACCAAATTGTGTGGGATTTCCATATGATTTTATTTTACGTGCATTTATATATTATAAATGAGAAAGAAAATAAAAATAAAATATGGGTATTCTGATTCTTTAAATACCACACTAGCTATATCTTAAATAACAAATTACAAAGTTGTCAACAAGTATAGTGTCGTAAAAGTAACGTCAATGTAAGTGTTTATTGCTTGTTAAGTGGTTAATAAGCTGATTTACTCACGATTAACAAGAGTATGTAGGTATATGAGGTAAGTACCATTATTATATTAAGTACATAGAGTATTCATGTCAGGAAAGTTAGGAGGTGAGAGGAGTACTTTATTGACACGTATGAAAAGCTTTTTATTAGGTGTACATTAATTATTTCCATACTATATTTATACACGAATTTCCAAGTTTACATGTAAATTAGCTTTATACCAAACTTGATGTAACAGATGAAGTTTTATTGTAAAAGTATGTAATTATTATTACATAATACACCATATTGAATGAATGAATGAAAACAATTGTTTATTGATTCAAAATTTAGGACCTTATAAGAAGTCCCTTCTTAAATTGAATTTTACTACAAAATGAACTAAAATTAAAAATATATATGGCAATAACTAAAAAGATTACTAATGAACAATAATAATGTTAATGACCTTCAATGTAAGCAATTATTTATTTGCCTCAAACTTAACTATAGCTGTATTAAAATTTAATAAAAATGAAAATATTTACATTTTTCAATGTAATATACACAAAAAATTAAAATTTAACTTATAATTTAAAAAAAAATATTAACACGCGCGCGCACGCACGCACAAACACAAGATTTAATTCTATAAATTCTTAAATATTTTTGTGAAAAACCATGCATATTCAAATTAATTAAGTTAGCAATCATGGGATGAAGCTGAATCAATTTACTTGGGGGCAATAAATGTTTTACTGTGAGAATCATGAATTTTAAGTTTGGTACTTCCCATCATAATAATAATTTTAGACTTATAACTGGGGAACAAATTATACAATATTTTATTGCTAGCGTGACGAAATAAGTAGACTCTTGCGATAAAATCAATATGTTTTAGTGTGAATTACCACTTTTTGATTTCTTAGAAAATGCTCTTTTATGGTAGCGTTAGATTTTACTTATAAAAGACAATTAATTTACCACATCTATAGTATGTTTTTTATTGGTTCGACACTCTATGAGAGTATAAAGAATCTGTCTGATGTGGCGTAATCATAGAATTGCTGTAAATTAAGACATATTGCAATTGGCTAAACTTGGGCAACAATTAATGGTACAATGTTAGGATATCAAGTTTCGAGCTCCACTTCTCCTCCTGACTTTGTTATTAGAGAACTGTCAGAGAATGTGGCGGAGCTACTAGTGAAGTGTGGTTTCTCTGTAACTAAGATCTAACAATATGCTGTGTTCAATAGATAATTTAAGAGTATTTAGTTAACTAATAAAATTAAAATTTTGAGAAATTGTAATAACATATTCCATGTTTCTCACTTATATACATCTATAACTACAACGTCTCATGCCGAGGTTAGATTCGAAAAAGACGGTTGCTCAAGAATTTATTTCACTTTGTAATCAGACAAAAGTTTTTCTAAACTATATATTATATATTTACTCCTTGTTATTACACTATTAAACCTTTAATTATCACATATGTAATTAGATACATCATACCGAACACTAATCTCATTTTTATCACACACATTCTCTATACACTACAGAAAATATTGTGGACACTGTATCAATTTTGCTAACATGACTTAAAGGGAATTTATATTATATCTCAATATTATATTACTAAAATGCATAGTATCGTTCCTTTTTGTGTGATTAACCACACTAGAGATTAGATTAACTAAAATACGAATCGATTTAATAAAAAAATTTATATAGGTTAACTATTGTATATTTCTGGTTGATAACAAAGTAAGGGTAAGAATACGGTTCATTCCACTGTCAAATACCTGCCTTAGCTATCCTGTTTAGAGGGACTTGGACGTATCATTAACAGCATTGAGGACAGACGAAATGCTCATAAAAATGTTATGTGCCTCCTCAGATTAACAAGTTGACCTCATACCGTATTCAAAGAAAACTTTTATGTTATTCAGTGCATCCAAAACGATACTGCTATCAAATAAACGGTATTGTGGATTTTTTGACAGTTCACTAATACATTAAAGAATCTGCATATACTGCTACGCTTAAATACAGTAAAATATATGAAAAAATAAATAAGAGCCGCGTCTTAACAAAATACACCAAGTACTCAATATATATAACTACTTTATACCTATATCATATTTTACTTTCATTTAAAAATAAGTAACATGTTAGTAATCTGGTGTTTTACATTTGCATACCATAAAACGGTAATATTGGATAAAAGCGTCTTTAAAATGTACGTTACTTAATGGTTATACAAATCAATATTATATATTATTATACTAATAAATAATATCATATATTTATTTATGAATTGTAACAACAAATAGAGTTTAATTAGTTATGCGCTGTGTGAAATAGTCTTAGCAATTTTTTGTCCGAGTATCATTTTTATATTTAAAATACGTTTCTTATAACGCAAAAACAGTTATAAGAAAACCAATATAATAACATAATATCATACTCGATATTGTAATAAACTTAAGGTATGTCCTAAAGTTGTTTATAATTGTTTTGTTTTTATTGCTTCAAGATTGTATGGGTTTGTATTTCTTTTAAAAGTTTTAAACGCTCAATTAACAATGTAGACTGCATCACTAAATTATGTCCTCATAAGAAAAATAATCATCCTTAAACGAAGTTCTTTTTTTGAAAGACAATTTAATTAAAGAGTTTTTAAAAGTTTTGGAAGTGATTTTTGAGAATATAAACTGGCCTGTAATGTAAAAGTCATTTAGCTTAGTGAATCGACTCCACTCTCAAAACCCTCCTATCCTCCCCGTGGTGTGTTCAAGGCTCGTGTGTATATGATTATGTTGAGGTCTTTATCTTGATAAGGTATTTAAAGAGACAGATCAATCGACTGAAATTTCACCTGAATTCAGCTTACATGTAGCAGAAATCTCTGGTAATTGTATTCTTTTTTTCTTTATTTTTCTTAGTGTCAATAACGCCTAAGCTAACTACCTAGCTGTATCAACGCTCGGATTCATGTATTGAAATATATAACAAATACGGTAATCTTTATCCATTATTGAAGCTCGAAACACTCCCCAGAGAGGGTTAATAGTACCAGTGATAAATATTCACAGTGTTGATGCACTAGTGCCTCAGATTACTGCTTATATTATTATTTGATGATGATTCCAATTGAGAGGTACACGTAGCAGCTACTGAATGTTTTAACAGTCTTAACCATGACTACTGTACTTAATAATCTAAACTGATTAACACGTAACAGCTACTGTACATAAGCTAACTCTACAGTTGTATTCTTCTTGTATGAATAATTGTAATAATCCTGAACAAATTATTTTTGTGATACTCCTCGTAACAGCTAGGGATGATTGATAACCCTTATATAACGTTCCATATTGTTCCCACCTACATAGGTATACATTGGTCAGGCTAGAATATTCGTGTGGGAAGTAAATATGCTTGTTACAACTAAGTAGCAACTAATTTATTGTAATTGAAGTATCCTAGATCATATCTACATTGGTCCCACCTGTGGTACTTATATATGAAGTCAATAGTGTGGCATTTTTGGAATAGATATTTTTGTTTCAACTACGTCGGTATTAAGTTATTTTAAATAATTTATATAAATATAGGATATTTCTTGCCACTATGCTTGTTATTTTATGGTGTTTAAATCACTAATTAAAGAACTTTTCGTACCTTAAAAATATTTTAAATTATTAAATAGATAGATTTTATGAATAGCCATTTAGGCAATTTCCATGTTAAATAATACAACATTAATGTGGCAAAAATACATCAGAAATCAAACGGAAATACCCAGAGGATTTCAGTATATTTAAAATATACAGCTCCCAGTTTACATATGTTTCCCAAATAAGAGGGGGGAAGTTTAGAATCTCAAAGACAATATCACTTAAAAATCTAAAGAAGTAAACACTAAGGTTTGCTCAGCATACACAAAGGTTTGATGGAATCAAAGAAAAGGTCTACAGGATTGGCAAGGTGTTATGATGCCACGACACTCATTATTGATACGAGACTTCAACATATAATTAAATTTTAAAAGTTTTGTTTGTTAATGCTAATCTCATATCTGAAAGTACTACTAATTTAGTAGGTGAAAAGGTTCAACTATAAACTTCTATCAACACCCGTTCAATAGGGACACATTAGTAAAAAAGGAAATCGGGCCATATGTAGGTTACAGTTTATAAAAACCTGTACCAATATGCCATATATAGGAAATCGTTTTTAGATTATAGAAACTCAACTTTCTACATATATAATTTGGTGCATCCAAAAAATAATAACACGACGACATAGCGATTCTACTTTATGTGATTGTTTTATTTAACATAAACTTAGTTACGAAAAACAGCAATGAACTGTTTAACCGTGTCTTCTTTTTAAAAGTTCTTTAAAATTAGAGCGATTTATGTGTCGAAAAATTTGTAATTGTTTCCAAAACTTTTCAAATTTAGGAAGATCTAAACCATTTTGAATAAACGTTGCATACGAGAATAATATAGCTCAAGTGCTATTTGTATTTTTAATATGTTAAAACAGTAAACACGGTCTGGTCTTTACTTACTTCACACAACATTAAAACACCATTGCCGTCGGGAATGCACTTGATTAAGAACTGAACAGGCCCTATCTTGCAATAGGCTCCTTGTCTCACTACACCCTCCAATCTATCGTCTAATCCTATTCAATCTTCGTTCTCCGTCTTATCCCCTTATGCTTAAGTTCAATGGATACCTAGTTCAGATTTAAATAGCCTGTGGCAATATTACCACAATAACTACCCTCATACTATAGATACATTAATGGAATCAAATGTCGGTGAATGTAAAAATATTTTTTTAGATTATCCGAAAATTGTAGGAAAGCTTTTAAAAAAGTATTTAATGTGACCTGTAACAAAGCCCACATTGTAAAGGGTCACTGAGGTTGCAAAACTAGAAAATCCTCTTACCCTCTTAATCCAGCGTTCTGCGTCAATAATTGACTCCAATAAATACTATACGATCGATGTCAGCGTATTATTCACGTCAATCAAGGGACAAACACTCCACATGCCTTTTAAGATATGTAATTCATTACTATAAAATCTCATACTTTTTACTCTTGAAATTCTTTGTTTTTATTTAAATAAACAAAAATAGAACACAGTTCTTAGTTTTTTATAATATCAAATGTAGATTTTGAGTGCGTACATTCAAACATTCAACCAACATTGTCAAACTAGTTTATTATCACATACAAAGACTATTCATGACAATGTTCAGTTTATCTCCAAGTACTCTACAGAGGACCGTAGTGTTATGGCCTGAAGTTACATATTGCAGTATATCACGTTATTCAGAGTCTGTAATAACGGATTTATTGCCTGTAATATTACAGAGTAGGCGGGGGAAAGCCAATACAAGCAGTATGTCACCACACGATGTATGGTAAACATATTACCTTTTATGTTGTTACCTAGTAACATTTGTTTCTCATATGCTACGTTTTAGTTTCAATCAAGCTACATTATTAAGTTCACTTTTTAACATTTTAATAGCGACCGTAGCTCGTTATACTTCTAAGATAATGACGGCCCACTGTCTCGTTATATTGGAACTTTATGTCGATAGTGCATTATCTCAATTTATAAAAAGTCTTTGCAATGTGATTTTAACTATGTAACTTATCTTATTCATTTATTTACCCTATATTTTTCTTTTCAGAAAATGGAAAATCATAATTATTTTAGTTTAGAATTACAAAAGAATTGTGTATTATAATATAAAGTTTAAACCAGATTTTATTTCTTTTATATTATTCATGTACTTGTTAGCACATATTAATTTGAAAGTCATTAATTAATTAATTTAAAATATGAATTCGCAACTAGAATAATAACTATTATAATATATTTAATATTACATAAGATAATCTCAATAAGTACAGCTACTTATTATTAGTAAAACGAAATGCATATTTATTTCCTGGATTATTAAAAATAATTTGGGCAAATATTGGTTTACTAAGCAATTTATGTTTGTAATATTTTCAATACATTATTAATGAAAAAACAATACGGTTATAGATTAGTTTTGGTTTTTATGAGTTTATCGCTAGTCTTCTTATCACTTTAAACATGTTTTGTATATTTAAATAGCTATACTAATACTTATTTTTATAATTACAGAGATACGTTTAAATAGCAGTTTATGTCAGAAACAGTAATAACTGTTAGAAATATTGACAACTTTACGTGAAGGAAAACAGACTATTTATGTGCAAACATATTAAAATGACATTTATTTCTTTGATTAAAGTTTATAAATAATAATTAAATGGAGGATACGAAGAAGTTAATAAACTGTGATATACACTGTATAGTGTGATATAATTTTTAATAAATTGAAAATGTTCAATGTAAAAAAATTAATCAACAATTTATTAAATATAATAACATATATAAAAGTATTGACCTTATTTGGATTTTAAGGAATTTTTTACTAAAATCAATTAGTAGTAATAGTAAAATTAACCACCAATTTTGGTCACGTTAACCTATAATTCGTAATACAGAATTTTGACCTATGACAGTTCTAAGTGTTCCACCATTCTTAGTTTGCGAGCGACGTGATAGTTTGTGCTCTTGGCCCCTGTTCAGTGACATTATTTGGGTTCATTCGTTCTAGTTTGGTATTCTTGTCATTTGTCTACCAGGTAATTATTACCACTTTTTGAGTCAGTCCATTGGTACACTTTTTGATTTATTGATGTATTAGAGATTTTTATGTCTTAATAAGAAGGAATATTTTAGTCCTCCAAACGTAGTATTATACTTTCTGTAATATATAACGATGGCGTATATCCTAGATCCTAGTATCCATTTCCATGATCCATCGTCATTAAGAAGCGTTACATAAAGAGAGATCACATCTGTTGACCTAATTGCCAGCCCTTGTGGTTGGAACATTGGTATACATTTGTAAATCATCCCTGGATAATGCATATCCCGAAATTGGAGGTGCAACTCTTTAACTAGGGTAAGACGATCAGTCTCACTTTGCATAAATAATGCAGCAGATACAGATCTAATGTACGCGATGCATATTCATTTAAAATGTCTTTTAATAACAGCTCCAATATTAATACCTATACTTGCTTAAACGCAGAATTTTAGAAAGTGGATGATTATCGCCGATAAAATATTTAAACTTGTAAAACTGCAGTACGTTACCACAAAAATTATATTTTTATTGGAAATATCTGGTATCTGATGCATATGAAAATAAAGAAAGTGTCCAGTTTGGACGTAAATGTATTATATCATTTTATGAATTGTGACTGTTTCATACTATTATTACTATTACATACATAATTATTTATATTTGTTAAGTTCAGCAGAACGTAGAGGTGTTATGTGTATCAACACGACAGCAACAAAAATAAAATGTCTTTTTAAAGACAAGAAGCACTTACTCACGAACTCTAGAATACATTTTAATAGTAATAAATCCTTTAAGAGCTCCTATGTCAACGAACAGTTGGAGGGGGAAGAAGGGGGTTTTATATACGGGATTGTATCTGTTCACAATACTGTGGAGTAGTGCTTCTTATTTTGTGTCACGTACTTCAACTTTAGAATGCACGTTTCTGGAGATTAAGATTTACTATCGCTACGTATATCATCTGACCTATTCGTGACTATACTATG
This sequence comes from Homalodisca vitripennis, assembly GCF_021130785.1. Classification (NCBI taxonomy): domain Eukaryota; kingdom Metazoa; phylum Arthropoda; class Insecta; order Hemiptera; family Cicadellidae; genus Homalodisca; species Homalodisca vitripennis. The sequence continues at coordinate 36,423,355 of NC_060211.1, read as the reverse complement.
ATTATTTCCCTATTGAAAGGTATTGGAATTATTATAAACCTAAAAATATCGTGTGTGCTCCATGTTTAAACATTTTTGATATTTAAATTGATTTATTTTTCTCCTGTAAAAAAAAATATGTGAGTTATTAAATCAAAAACTACTTAAATAAAACTAATATGTGTCTCAAATGAAATCTGTTAAATTACTATACTAATGCCTTTTCAAATTTTTCTTCTTTTTATGAGCAGATTTTTTAAGACCAATATTTTATATAGCAATGATTTGAATGAAAGTTAAAAGTCAAAGAATGTTGTTCCTTTGCTGAGTTTTGTTTATTTACAGGGAACATATGGTAAGTAACGTGTATACGTTTGGAAGATCCTTCTGACCAGTCTGCGCATTATATCCCTCAACGATCCACAATATAACTATTCAACTTTACCAACGTCGTTTAACAGGGAAGAACAAGTATCACTGAGAACAAAACGAAAATGTAAATTTTATCTTTTAAAGTTGTAAATGTCCAACAAAGAAATGTAATGAACGTTAAAAAAATCATTGTACCTATAAAACTCTGTATGGGGTTTTATCAAAATATAACAATTTTGTTTACGTTATATATCCTAAACATTTTAAGACTTCAGTACTTAATTTAATTAAAAACCCTGAAAGTGTCTGAAGTATTGTTATAACCTCCCAATCTCCAAGTTAGCGATCTTCAAATTTCGAGAAACCTGTTGCCGGTGCGATTGACTTTCCGCAGCTGTTGAGTTTTCTTAAGAATCCTTGTTAACATTCGATCACTGTAAATTTTCTTGAACATAAACATACCTGTTATTACATTTACCATGTTCCACATTTAGTTTATTACTCAGACGTTTCCGACGACGCTGAACACACTTTCTTCCGCTGGCCGCGGTAGGAAAGGCCCCGCCTTGAAGTGACGCAAACTTATGATTTCGGTGAAGACTGTCTGTGACCGGATGATGGAGGGCAAGGATTACTGGTGCTACTAGTCCAGCTTTACACAGGGTATACTCCGTGCCAAAAATAATGATCTGGACCGGAACGTGGGGCAGATCCAAGATCCGAACGTCTAGATAGGTGTGAGCCTTGTGGGCGTAAGCCAAAATTAGGCCTAGCCCGGGGTTTAAAGCGATAAGCGGTTTCCAGGCTAGAATCCGAATAGTAGAGGAGGCTTTGAGTGGGTATTCTACGTAAGTAGGAGTCCCACACTACAGGCTGGCATCCTGTGTGCGTAATAGCATTTTCTTGCCTCTCCCCCCAAAAAAACCATGATCCACTTGTTAGGTACTAGAAGTTTGGCAACTGTGAAGTTTAGAAAATTAACTGTGAAAACTGTGAGTTTTCTCTGTGCAAGACTTCCTCAGGGAAGTTTTGATTGAATCATTGCATTTGGACTACCCTCCTCAATGAGACTAACTTAATGTATAATGCTGCTACTTAGTTGTTAGTATTGTTAAATTTTTGTTTCGACACATTTGATTTATTTATAAAAACTTTTAGTATTTAATTTTCCGTTATATTTGTTTTAGTTATTTGCCGTAGGAATATAAAACAAACTGAAACTAAACATATATGTGTATAATGAGTGCGCGCTTAAGCAATACTTTGGTTAGTTGTTATGATAGTCTTATATAAAAATCTTTTTAATTATTTCAGAGTCATAATAATAAAGTATTAGGTTCATCTCCAAGTGTTAATATGAATAATCACTTTTAACAATAGATTGTTTTATTGTTTATGGCTGTTATATTCACAATCTTAGAGCTTAACAAACCAACTCTTTGAATATGCATCGTTTGGTGTTGTAGTATATGTGACGCATTGGACCCAACTGTCAATACCATTTCAGGGGTATTACAGGGGTAATGGGATAACATAGTGTCTGTCATCAATAATGAACACGTTATACCTGATGGCGTATAGTTGTATCTGGTTGTAGTGTACGAACATACTTGGCTGTATTACTCTTCTGTGAAAACTGCTTGAAGTATAGTTGCATTAGTAATGTAAATTGCCGTAAATTAATGTAAAATATTATTTTAATATCAATTATTTGCAGATTGGGAAGATATAATATTACCTCAGACACTTTATGCTAATATAGTATAACATAAGTCATTTTTTAAATCTTAATATATTAGGGTATAAATCAACTTTTAATTTGACTCTGACTTTGTTTTATTTAGTTAAAACTTGAGCTTATAAAGCAATATATGTTAGTTGTAGAATCGACAACTTATATATACATAATATTTATTCTGCATATATTTCAATTATACATTTCCACACCTTAAAACTAGGAGTTACCAGCATATTTGCATTCTAATACAATTATCTATTAAATCTACATATTAATAGAATGACGCAGCTGAAAAGTAATATGAAGTAGTAAGAGATGAGCAAATATTCTTACCGACTCTTATATTTTTAGATTTATGTTTTATTACAGCCATTTAATATGTAGAAAGTTATCGTTGTGAGTTATTTCAATAGATGTGGCTCTTCTACAACCCCATGTAAGCCATATGATAAAGCCATTGATATATATATTTATATACATGTGTGTGTGTGTGTGTGTGTGTGTGTGTGTGTGTGTGTGTGTGTGTTACATCTGTTGAAATAACTCACAATGGTAACTTTCTTGAATATATATACTACACTAATTAGCAAGCAATAAATACCTAATATTTATTGAAAAGAACAGTTTACAAAACATTATAATTGTTTCATTTTGGTATTTTTTTTTACTCTGTGTTCTACAATGGTTGTAGAAAAGATATCAATAAGAAGTGACGTTACTTTTAGCTAACTTATCAAAACCTATTATTTCAAGATTATAAATTAAAACACATTTTAAATAGTGGTTAAATTAATAAAAATATATTTGGGCTGTTGGGAAACAATGTTTTCACAAAAAATTTGTTTAAAATGAACAAAAAAAACAGTTTCTTATAAAAATATTTTTTTGGCGTTATGCAGCTTATAGGTGGGATTTTTCGTAATTATTGAGACGAGTTTGGCGTAGCCCGGAGGTAGAATTTTAGTACAATCGGTACAATAGTATTTACATGAATGAGTAAAACACACACAAACACACTTATACACCTTTAGACAGTCTTTTATATTTATATAAATAAATGTATAAATAAATACATAAAATAAAATTACTACGAACAGAGTAAATTTAAATTTTAAAAATATAGATTACTAAAACATTAAATTGTTGCCCTTTCATCTACGTTTAGCATGTGTGGCCGATGAATATATATATATATATATATATATATATATATATATATATATATATATATATGAAACAAATGGTATAAAATTTTTGAGAATGATAAAAAGAACAATTCTTGACATTTGTCTTCGAAAGGTCAAAGTTAAAAGTTCTTTGTAATAGATGACAGTGACTCTTTGTAAGTGGAGACCCGTGTAACGTGGAGTTTTCAGCAAAAACTGGGACACATCTCCCTCTTTCACTTTACCATTTACCCTTTGAAATTTTCCGTTTGTAGAAACGAATATTGATGGGTTTTAATAGCTTTTTAAAGCATCTTGTCACTTCATACAACTAGCTTATACATGAATATACACACGTATGTCCAATGAAGTACGTGCTCAAGATGTTTTTTATTTTAGGTTACCAAAACACATGTATACTTTAAAACACATGTTAACAAAACCCAGGGGCCAAAAAATATTTTAACTTGTAAAAGCAGACAGTCTTCACACTCATGCAGGTCACAGAAAAGATTTAGCTCATACAGAAAGTAATGCCACCTGTGCAGGAGTTGATTTTTAAATGGAAAAGGGATGGTAATATAAAAACATATATTTTTGTAGGTAATATTTTTTAAGTTGGAAAACCTAGCTCTATGTTTTTTTGACTCTCATAAATCAGATAAACAGGAAACATCACTATTTGTCAGAATATTACAGATTAAGGTCTAATTATGTTGTTGGATGTTGTTTAAAAACAACAATTTGTCTATCAGGGAGTTAATAACAGTAAAATATAACATGAAAAGATATACGTGTAGTAAAAACACTAATACGAATTTCAAATTTGTGTGGCTGGGTAACAGTCTGTGCTAAATATCATAAATCACAATAATGGATTATTTCGGAGCGTATTAACGGACGACCTTCATATTTAAATTCTTTACCAAAATAACTTTGTGAGATACATCTATGATAAATGTAAAACAATCAGATATATGCATAGATAAAACACTGCATTACATAGTATTCTTCAATTTTATATAAGAGGTTGTAAATTAGTGAAAATACAAACACTGTATTACATAGTATTCATCAATTGTATATACGGGGTTGTAAATCAGTGAAAATACAAACTTACCAAGTGAGAGGAAATGTGCGCATTTCTTTCGAAAAAAAACATTAACACAGGTATAGGAGCACACATTGGACAAGATAAAGTCAACATTGGCAGATCTCTATCGTGTAGAGACTTAATTATACAGAAGGTACATACCAGCAGAATGTGACATACTGAACCCGACAGAAGATGAAGTCATTAGTGAAAGTTCTCTGTCATGTATGGAAATGAGTATACAGTATATAGGTAAAAATGAGATTCTTGGAAAACCAAAATGTTGTATAAATTAGGAATGAAGAAGCAGAACATTTTTATTAAACTCAACGGGCCTGTTTCAAAGATTTTTAACTGCATTTCGTTTAATGTGTAAACTGATACTTCTGTCTCGATCAGAAGTAACGTAACTTTTGAGATTAAAAAAGTATAAAATATATTTTTATTATTTTTTTACTATTCCGTTTAAATATGAGAAGTATTAAGTTTTAGAACATGAGTGCATTAAATTCAATCGCAAACTATTTAACGATTAAAAATGTATTTTTCTTTAACAGATTTTCCTTGTCTTAAGTTTAGTTTATTAATCAGTGGATTTCCAATTGAATTTGTGAATAAAAACTAAATTTTAATACATATTTATTACGTTTGTAAAGATAAATATTAAACTGTTATAAAATTTGTGACTGAAGTCTTTTAAGAATTAGTGGAAATAGTTACGTCTGAATACCGGTCTGTTTATCTGCCAAAAGATATCTTGAGGACTAACCTGGCTGAGATCAATTGAGATCATTGATGATTGATGATTTAGCTGGCACATGTACTCATGCATTCAGAGTAATTTACGCTTCATTTTTACCACGTTGTGACATCTAAGATGAATGCGTCGAAAACGTCGAACTGAGTTAATAACGTTTTAAAAGTAAAACTAAAACTTCAGACATTTAAAGATTTATTAGCTATGTGTCTTGTACCACATAATGTGCAGGTTACTCTATTATCATCTGTCGTTATAAACCACTGCCAAATAGGCTGTCAAGTGAATGGCGACCGTATTATCACTTAGTAGCCATTAGAGCTTCAACGCAATGGATCCATTAGTAACATCTAAGCTATAAATTTATTTTCACGAGTCAGATGGAAATAAAATAAAGGTTACAATGATTGCCAACACATGTGAATAATTCTCTGCCTATTCCTTCATGTTTATCAGCACTAAGCAACATAAATCACAAAGTATAACTCGCCCAACAGCATCTCGTCTTTAGATTACACCTTCTGGTCAACAAGAGTAAATACTGATTGCTAACCTTTTCTGTTCTAGACTTTATTGTCATGACGGGGGTAAAGCACGACGCCCTGCCCGGTGCCTTCATGTTCAACAGGACCAGAGTTAAATCAACCCTTCACTTCTTCAAACTTCCCTTGGTTCTACCCCCAAGACACCCAGTATAATTACTTCTTCCACAGTGACACCAACTAAAGGGTACACCTTCTCTTCCACCACTGCAAGATCGAAGGAAGTTTTTGCAATGGAATACATCTTTTCATGATTGTATAATGTTGTTAGATTTTAATGATATTCGAAGTTACAATCTATGAAGGAAATAAACACATTTTAATCTAATACTATTATATTTGTTATATAGCAATAATAATTCTCCTTACCGAAAATAAAACACACATCTGAAACCAACTAAAAGTCATATATAACACTTGGAACTAGGAACATAATAAAAATAAAAATTAAATGAGTTTAACAAGGATTATTCGGTTTGAAAACTTAATTATCCATTTTGGTTGAGTATTAGCATAGCCTATCCATTGAAAGGCTGGAAATATTTCATTTCTATCTTTACGCAAAATATCTAAAAAAATTACTGACCTATATATTGGAATGTGAGCATGATGCTTGATACTGTAGCAACATAATTTTTGACAACAGTTTAGTATTATAGATGCCTACGAAAGCAGCAAGTAAATAGCAAGCAAAACAAATATTTAAACAAACTGAGTACAGGAGAGTTAACAACATGTAAAGATGTTATTGATTTAGATAAGAGAAAAAATAATAAAGAGGAAATCAATGTTATAATTTGGTGACCATATTTGATTTCGAAGGACCCTCCTTAACTCAATAAAACTTTTACTTTTTAGACACTGCTATGTAACATGACTGAATTAAGAAAAATGTGTATGTATCATGTGGCTAGATATCTAGAGAAATATTCCATCTGTAAACTTTAAATTGGCATGATGACTTGATTTCAACACATACAAGAATAGGTTCAATGATGGTGCATGTCTAATAATGAAATGTAGCTACACTTTATTGAACCTTATTTCTCAGGAAGTAGACACCATTAAAATTTCGTCTCCGAGGAGGAAATAAAAATTTATCTTCTATCTGATTAGCATTAAGTCTATATTTAATTGCACAGGTAATCTCACGAAAGAAATGTGCTTTCTTAATATTTTACATAAACTATTATTCTGTCACTAATAAGATTACCACATGTTTGTATCTATAACTCAATAGCTATTATCCTTTGTGCTTTGATTCAGACAACACTTATATTGATGTTGGTGCAATAATGACAATGGATTTTCGACCGTCAAATGTTCAATCGGTTATTGATGATGCTGTTAAATAGACTGAGATTAACCACATGCGCTTGTAAAACGTCATAGTTAGAGGCCATTCATGTAATATATTCGTAACCATTATTCTATACCATAACATTATTTCATTACAACAATAGTAAAAGTTTTAACACAATTATTCTTAGTTCATTTTATTTCGTGTATTATTATGCAATCATTTGGTAAGTTCTAATCATACTCTTAAGAAAACATGCAGCTTTTCAAATGTTAAGAGATAGATAAATCTAGTATTTAATATGTTTCGAAGTAGTTACTTAAAAACATTAACATTTTACTATAAAATATTATTTAGTTTAGTATGAGAGAAATATTTAATTTTATTTTACACAATACAAGTTTTTTAAATTTAGATTGTCAGTGTTATTATATAGGGAAATATGAGTCACTAAGCTCAACTGTTACTTAGTTGTATCTGTTGTATATATCATAATTAATAAGCTCTTATCCCTGGCGATGGTTAGTTGTATCTGTTGTACAGTACGAGCACTGTTGGACAGTGTAGTCGTATAAGAAATGTGACGCAGTGCAGCCAACCTGTACAGGAGGATTATAGGGGTGATCGGATAATATAGTGCTTGTCATCAATGATAAACACGTTATACCTGACAATGGTTATCTGTTGTACAGTTTAGGCTGGACAGTGTAGTTTTAGAGAATATGTGACGCAGTGCAGCCAACTGTTATTACCATTGCAGGGTATTACAAAGGTTATAGGATAATATAGTGCTTGTAATCAATAATAAACACTTTATACCTGACTGACTTATACTGGTTAGTTGTATCTGTTGTACAGTACTAACAGACTAGGCTGTCTTACTCATAGTGAGAACTGCTTGACATTTTGTTGCATCATAGATTATAATAAATCATTATTGATTGGGATATTTCTGGTTGAGGTAATACTAGTTGAAAGCTTGGTAGCACAAGGTTAAATATGGTCTATGACCAACCCCCTTTTCATCAGTAATGACCGTCCTCTTTTGTTCAGTATTATCCTTAAACAGTCAGTAACCCTTAAGGACACTCAAAATAAAGCTAAATAGGAGATCCTCCTCTCCATAGTAAAATTTATAAATAAAGATGGTTTGAAGTGTTTTTTTTTATTAATACATTCTTGGGATTTCGTGAATCTGTAGATGAAATTTATCATAAAAGGTTTCGTAAGCTACACCATGTTTTGTTTATCATGAGCTTGCCCTAAGAATATTGTAGCTATTAAATTAAAAATTCTGGTGAATGCTTTTAATAATATTTATTTCCACAACGTCTCTAGATTAGCAGAAGTGTTGATTGTAGCTCAAGGAGACTTATGTTTGTAAACAGAATGAACATATGCAATAAAAACACTGCTAAGCATTTAAAGCCATTGCAAATGTCGGCCAGGAAATAACGTTGCGAGCTTTATCCGTACGTTTCGAGATGTAATCTACAGCTTGTAAAAAAATCAGTATGCAAGTGTTTACTTTCTGGTAAACTGTGCACAAAAAACGACTCCATAACTTTACAATGGTATGGAAGGATAACACCGTCTATGAGGAAGCCATAAATCAAATAACTTTGTAAACATAAAATAGATTTTGTATCATTAAACAAATACCAAAATAATATTATGGTCAATTACTCATAAGTAACAGTCATTACAATTCAAAGAAAGATTAGCTTAACCTTGTAAATAAATATGTAAGTTCATACAATTTAATAACAAAGTTAATTACTTATAAGTACAATTGAACGTAAATTCAATTTTCTAATAAAAGTACGGTTGTTTGTAAGCAAGTAATAATGTGAAGAAAAGTTGTCAATAAACAGTGTAAATGTTATGATATGATATCTCGGTCTCGCAACTCCAGAATCATTTGTTACTGCGGAGAGTTGTGTTAGAGACTTGACCCTTTCTTCCCGGCCCTTAGGACTTGTCTTTTTTAGGCACCCATCGTTCTTTAGTTACATTCTTTCTGTTCTTTCAATAAAACGAGATAATCCAGAAGATGCAATGCCTTAACCTTTTTACAATTAAAAGATCTTGAGCAAAGGTGATTTTTTATTAGCTTTAAAATAACTCGAACTTGGCCATTCAATTTAGCAATTTTTTTCTGCATCATGAAAATTTTAAATTTAGGATATCTGCCTTTAACTCTCATGGCATAACAGTTCTACTTACTTTTACATACTTCAAATTAATTTACAGACTCAAACTATCAGTTACAGCGAGTAAATACAGAACCACTCATGGACTGAAGATTGCCCCTTTAAAGTGAAACTTGGCTTCTACTGAGTACTTGTAACTGCAGGTAATTCAATTAAGTTCTTGCTCTAAATATTGCATGGGGCACTTTAATAACAAGTTCGAAAGTTTTCCTTTACCTCTCAGTTTAAATGTATTGAATTACTTTTTTGATAACGTTTCGTTGCAATCATGCAAACAAAATATGTGGTTGATTGGATGTGGTTGTGTAATCTTGTCTTCCCAAGCAGCGCTATCTGCTACTTTGCTATTGTAGTAAATGGAACAGTACCTTAATATTATGGTGTAATAAATCAACAAATTAAAATAACTAATAAAATAGATAGAAAATAGAAATGATATGAAGAGGTAAGAATAGAGCAAATATTCGTACCGTATATATTGGTTTTTAAAATTTATGTTTCAGGCCACACAATAAAGAAAAAGAATCACATTGTACGAAAAAGGATAGAAAACTAACATTGGACTAATGTTACTTTTGAGTCCACACCTAAATAATTTTTGAATTCGAAATAATTTCAAAAATCACTCAGAAAGTACAAAGTTACAAAGAAATGAGTATATATAATTGTCTTATAAGTGTGCTTCACGTTGTACAAACTCATTTTAAGTGCTCTATCTACATATTACATCTATGTAGCAATAATAATTTGTTTGTATATTTAAATGTATTACATTTTCAATAAACATGTGCAAAGACTTAGTTGAAAAATACCAAACAAACATTATAAGGCACCGTTAACACAGCCACGAAGATCAGGATACCGTGGTATCTCGTTTTAACCGGCCGAGACTCACTTGTTACAGAAATTAATTATAGCGGCAACGTGCCTTTCCTCAACCTTGCACTCTCTTCAGGTCCAGTTATTAATTAATTTTGTCTCCACTCTCTTATTCATTTCTATAATCACAATTTTTTATAAATTTTTGTCAGTTGAGTGATATTTAGGTTTCACCTGTCGAAAATCATTTATAGCCTGCACCCTGTTCTCATCCGGCTATTAATTAATTGCTTTGTCTCTATTCCCTTGTACCATTCTAGAATGTCACACTAAATACATAACAGTTGAGATGAGATAGTAGTATATTTATGGTACTATAAAATAAGACCTCAATTCGATTGTTGATATTCTCATCTTGTAAATGCTTATAACATACCTTATCTACACACATTCCACATAGTTTTATTTAACGATATCCTTTGCTTACTGGAGTATTTTTCAAATCAGCTTAAAATTAGCATTAATTTTTAGAAATGTACTATCACTAAATAATTGTTAAGTGTGATTAAATTATTTGACTCCACCTTTGGATCCATAATGGCACATCTACCCTTAGCACACAAGTATCTAGAAAAAATTTATGTTCATTGTGTTAATTGCATTAGTTTAATACATATATGTACATTTATTTAAGAGTGAAAACATAGGTACATGAAATACGTCCAGGGAGTTATAACAAAAATAATATTTGAAATAAATAAGACTTATTAAGCTTACAATAATTTAAAATCAAAATTTAAATATATTTGTTAATTTTTTGTAGACAATTAAATAATTGTATGTAACTCATGCAATATAAACATTACCTATCACAACGCTATTAATTGAAATTAATGTTACCAAATAATACATGAATGAATGAAAAAATTTCTTTATTGTTGTCAGTTGTACATTTTACATACAGTAGATCTTAAACTAAAATCAACAATAAAGCCCGAGGTAACAAAATACCTGTTCGGGAATTACACTAGTACACATAAAGAAACAGCAACTCGAAAAAAAGGACTGCTCTACCAGATCCTCGTAATGATACACTCTAAAACAACTGTAACTAGATTAACTTCTAAAAAAAGTATCATAAAACGGAAATATATGTGAAATGTTGATCAGATTTTCAAGTAAATTATAATATAAGGTTACAATTTAAAAGTGTAATGATCATACTATAGTGTTGTAAAACCTGTCTACATCTTCTTCCAATAACAAAACATGCCCAAGCATTTTAACAAACTTATTTTTGATTTTACATTTTCTTAAATATTCTGGTAAACAATTAAAAACTTTGGTCCTAAAAAAGATAGAATTTTTTGAACAAGGTTAGATGGGGTCTCGGAACTTGAACGTTTATTCTTCTCTGACTATAATGTGAATTTGCATTGTAAAAACTGCTGCTTTGATTATAAAATGATTTTAATACTTTATAGATATACAGATTTTTTATCGGTAGCACATTTAAATCTCTAAAAATTGGAGCTGAACTCTCCATTTTATTCTTATATTTTATTATTCTTATGAAATGTTTTTGCAGAGAGTAACAATTGGTTTGAGGGTTGTAATATAAGTTCCTCCCCAAATTTCTAAACCGTATTCAATTTTAGAATTTATAAAGGCAAAATAAACTTGTTTAAGCAATCCTGTATAGCGTACCGTTCTAAGAGAATAAAAAAGTCTAACATACTTCACTAGTTTAGACTTAACTTCAGCTATATGAGATTTCCAATTCAACTTTGAATCTACCAGTAATCCAAGATACTTATTACTATCAACCTGTTCTAAGTTTGAACAATTACACACTATATTATTATTAGAATGACAACTCAAAACATGGTATTTAACAGGTGAAATAAAGGATACTTTTCTACATAAGTTAAATAATAAGTATTTGGTTTTAGGGCTCATTACCATGAAATTATTAGAAAACCACCGTCTTAAAGCATTTACATCATGTTGCATACTCAGTTGTACTTGTGCTAGTGAGTCTGCTTTATAAAATAAAGCAGTATCATCCGCAAATGCTACAATCTTACCCTTGAAATTACCATTGCACAAACTATTAATATAAATTAGAAAAAGAGGGCCAGACAAAACTGATCCTTGGGGGTATCCCTATACCTAGTTTACCTACTTCACTGAAAGTTTTATTAGCTCTACTACTTGGGTTCTATCTGTCAAATAAGAACAAAACCATTGCAAAGCAATTCCCCTGATGCCTGCGTCATGCATTATATTTAAAAATAACTCGATGATCCACTGTATCGAACGCCTTCATGACGTCGACAAATAATACAGCGCACACTTTTCCTTCATTCATGCCTGTGTAGACCTGAGACATGAAGTCCAATAAGGCAGCACTTGTATTTAACTTACTTTGGAACCCCCATACTGTTTTTTACTATAAAAAAACTATGTTTTGTAAGAAAATTCACTAGCCTCACCTTAACAACTTTTTCAAGTATTTTAGAAAAAATTGAAAGTAACGCAATAGGGTCGATAGTTGCCAGGATCTGATCCGTAATTTTTTTTGAAGAGTGGAGTGACTACCGCATGTTTTAAAATTTTTGGAAACTCTCCTGTCGACAAGCTAAGATTTATCAAATAAACTAGCACGTCTGTAATTGATTCGGATATTTCTTTAATGATAACAGGTGTAATATTATCAAAACCAGGAGCTTTTGTTATTTTTTAAAGATTTTATTATATTGATTATTTCTTTGTTATTAGACGGATACAAAAACATCGAGTCTTTTATTTGCCACAGTATTGGAAGATATTTTGGTGACAACTATTCATACGAGTGGGATTGGTGTTTTCTGCTTCTATTGTTTGTCTCAGGTCTACTGCAATTGAACAAAAGAAATTATTTAAAATGTTTAGACACCTCTTTCGGGTTTGAAGTTGTAATATCATTGTGGTTTTTCACCAGAATTACACCTGAGTTTTTAACTTTATCCCCTACTAATTCCTTTATAGTTTTCCACTGTTTTTTGTATTGGTTTTATTTGACTCTATAACATGTGAATAATGCAATTGTTTAGTGCGCTTTATTTGGTTTTTTTAAACTGTTGTTAATAATCCTGTACCTATTTCTTAAATTCACATCATTAGGCTGCTTAACAACTTTTTTGTACAAATTATTTTTTCTTTTAACGGCTTTTACAATACTTGCATTGACCCAGGGTTTGAAAAACTTATTACTAACGTTTACACAATTCGTAGAGACTGAAACATAACTTTGAATTTTAATCAGGAACATTTCAAATGCATCGGATATTGAAGTACAGTTGTATATTTTCCAACCAGTTTTCTTGGCTTACAACTAATTTAAGTGTATTTAAATTTACTGAAAACATGTTCAAAACAGTTTTTTATTAAACGTGATATACAATTATTTTTAATATTTAAACCCAAAAAACTGTCATCCAATGATCGGTTATATTTATCTTCAAAACTTCTGCTGTGTACTTAACAGAGCTATCGAACTTACTTCTACAAAAAAACATGGTCTATACAGGTTTCTGAATGATTATTTATCCTTGTGGGTTCATTGACAAGTGAGTTGAGTCCATGACTTGCCATCAAAATTAAATAGTCCTCTACACTTCTAATAGATGTATCCAACAAAATTAATATTTAAATCCCCTTTCACTATAAAATTTGCAGATTTTATACCGCTTAGTGTGTTTTGAAATTCGTCATTAAACATATTGATTGAGAACGCCTGTAATCTGTAAACTGCTAAAAGATCAACAGCTATGCCCCGTTCAAGTTTGAAGTGAAGGTGTACGACATCTGCCGTCGCAATTGTTGTTTTAACCTGACGTACACAATTCAATTGGTCGGATACAAACACCGCCACGCCCCCGCACGGTACTTATTATTACATTGAAACAATTTAACAAGAAAGTAGGCAAATTGTACTGACCCACCTCACTGTCACTTATCCAAATTTCTGTTAGTACAATAATGTCAGGCTTTCTTTTCAAACTTTGATGTACTATTCTACATGTTTTGATGTACTATTATTAAATCTGAACTATCAATAGTAGTAAACAAACTATTTTTAAAACTTGTTTATTTTAAACTATTCATTTATGTGAACATGATGAACTGTTTGTACTGTTGTCTGTGAGGAGTTAGTTACCTGGAGCTTGAGGCGAGCCTGTTGCTGCCGGCAGCTTCCTCAGCTTCTCCACGTCGTTCCAGTTGCTCACTGCTGACACCTTGTCACCTTCTGATGGTCGGACCAGGATCTTGCCGTTCCGTATCCAGACGAACGTGAATCCTTTTTCTTTCTTGATCGATCGTACTTCGTTGAATATCCGCCGTCTTGTAGGTGTAAGGCTCTCATTTATATACATGACACTTGTTAGGCTTGGGAAACCAATGTCAGACGTATTCAGATTTCTCTTAACTCTCCTTTTTTGTAGAAACTCTTCCTTGACTATTCTTCTTGTAAACTTCACTACGATGCCTCGGGGTCTTTCGCCACTTTTCCCTCCAAGTCTGTGGCAGACATCCACCATCTCTTCCTTTACTTGTATGTTTAGACTGTTTCCGACTTGTTGAACTAGACTGAAAACATTTTCATTTTCTTTCTCAGGAACCCCATGGATTTCTATTGTATTAAGTCTAGAGTATTGCTCAGCTTCGTCTTGACGGGCTTCCAGCTCAACAATTTTAATTTGCAGCCTTTTATGTTCGAACAAAAGTTGTTCATACAAGTCTTTATACTTGTTCAAAGCCTCAGACTGTGAATCCACAGTTTTCCTTAACTCAGAGATAGTTTGATGGCAGAGTTCGATGAATTTTCCAAGTTCAAGTTTTTTAGTTTGATCTTTGTTTTCTTGTCTCATCTCGAGTAGTAGCTTCATGACGTCACTTATGTCTGGTGAAACTCTTCTCCAGCTCGGATTCCACTTGCATACTTGTTCTACGAAGTTTACTGCATTGTGTACATTAGTATGTTGGCTGTATGAACCTGTAATGGCTCTCTTTTTACATGAAGGAGTAAAATCGGTTTTAGATTAAATAACATGTTACGTTTTAACGTCTTAGACCTGTGACATAAGATATAGACAGTGTCGCAAATCTTATTATCACTACATTCATTAGAAATTACGGCGTTTAATAAGGAAATGTAAACACTTTCTCCGTAATAAGCCCAAAAATAAAAACAACCGAAGGAGTTAAACTACATTTTACTAATGTATGTATATAACATATCCTTTAGGGACTGACATGCCACTTTAACAATATATAACTTAGAAATTTACCTTTTAAAAAAGTAATTTTAACCCACGTTGTATTACTGGTACCTTATAGGACATATAAAGGACCATATGATATATCTGTTTAAAAAAATGATGATACCAATACTCCATAGGCAGATGTGTTAACATACTGAAATATAGTATTTTGACTATTTTATCTTATTGAAATTTCAGTATTATTTTATAAATAAGAGATTACATTCCCTTCAGTAATTTTTTATTACTATAAGAAATTTATAATGTTATTTCCACCGATTTTTTGGGTTTCGCTGTAATCACAACACGAGATTCAGGTGAAAAAGTACAGCACCATCCTAAATTAATGTGAATTACATGTGTGTAAAGCTGTAATGTTTTATAAATATCTAGTCGTATGAAATTTTTTAATAAAACTTTAGTTATCTAAAACTTTACCTTAAGGATTAAACTAACAGGGTTGAAGCACAAGTCAACGTGTATCATTGTAGCAGCATGTCAAGTACCGCAGAGCGAGATGTCTGTTGCACAAAGTCAGGTCGAGACAGGTTGTGACGGGCTTTGTCACGCTGTGTTTGGTGATAGTCATGTGACTGTCACATTCGCTCTGGGCGGAAACTGTCAGTGTCAATGACTGAACTTGGTCAGCTGCTTTATGGTCGTTATTCATCTAATGCTGCAGTCTATAAAACAATATTGCAATATTAGAAAAGAGTTCTATACCGCTTGCCTTAATACATATAGACGAGCATTCTGGTATATAATATAATATTATATAATACATAATATTACTATAAAATAGTAAGCGTAATTTATATAGATATAGAAGAAGATATATATGTCTAAAAATCTAAAATTATTACATATTAAAAACATATTTATTTAATAAAATTTTGGCTATTACTTTACAATCCCTTAATTTCAGTGTAGCTCCAAATGTGTTTAGGCTAAGTGAGTTTGGAGCACTTTATATTTTTTAACGTTTCTAATATTATTGATTTTGATAAATAAACGGGATTTAATTCATTGAATAATATAAAAACGTAATGAAAGACTATTTTTTGAGAATGTTTGCATCTATAAATATTTCGATTTTATATAAAAAGATATCTTTACGTTAAAAACTCTCATTTAACTCAAGGATTCACAAAAAATGTTCTGTCCGCTTACTTCTTTTGTTAATACAACTATATTAATAATAGTTGTAGAAAAACTCATATATAGATTACTCAGGACTGAAACAAACACGTAATTCCAATATTCGTGTATAATAAACTAACAAATCGATAATCACTAGTATTTAATTTTGGTGTATGGTTACATTTACATATAAGGTCATCCATCATAGTTAACGACGAAATTCTCCCTCGTAACGTCATAATTTTTACACAACGATGATATATGATTGTAACAATATACAAAACATTACTATTCAGTCAAGCCATTAATTTTCAATAACGAGAGCTACATAAAGGGTTATTTTTATTTAATAATAATTTTTAAATTAAGTTCCGTTTTAAATATCTTCTTCTTAGTGTAATATTAATTGGTGATTATACATAATATACGAATAGTAGTATACATTTTCAGTGTAAATAATACTTATTTTATAAAGTTACTTTTTAATCCAAAAACGTACATATTATACCATGACAATAGAAATACAGACTTTACCGAAGTTCTGCTGCTTTTCCGGTCTTATGCTACCATCATTATAAAATTTATTTTGTCCTTACAGCTCCCCTGCTATACATATTTTACCATGCAGATGAAATTGAAATATGTTTTCCTTTCTTTCTTTTAAAGAAGGGTCGATCCCTTTTTAGGCCTTATTCTTTGTGTCCTAATGGGCTACTAGCCTGTGCGAGGATCTAATCAATCAGAATAAAGGGGCGTGTTGATATAGTAGAAGGTCGAAGGTACTGATAAAAAGTGCTTCAGTCACAGACAAGATTTGAACCTGAGCTATCTCTAACTCAGACTGAAAATCAAACATCTGTGACTGCTCTGACATAGGCACTCGCGAAGTAAATATAAAAAATAATTTTAATGGTTAAATGATTAAGAGGGCCTTATGTGCTGCACACTATTACGTATTAACTTAGGACTGTATTTGACAGCGATTGGTAAACAGTGTAAGTGTTAAAATATACTTAAAGTAATACTTTACACAAGCTTTTAATTAACTGTTATAAATTTCAATATTTTTGGGAGAAAGTATTATTATAGCCCTTTGATCATAGTTTGTTTTAAATACTTTTACATGGAATTAAAAACGACGAGTTTGAAGTAAGTTTTTATGTGTGACGAAACTTATTCAATATGTTACATAACCACGTACTAAAACTACTTTCATGTTTATTCATCACTGAGCATTGAAGAAAATAACAATGGTCGGGAATCATAACTTATGAGCTTAGCAAGTTTATTATTAAGCTTACTGTATTAAGTTTGCAAGTTTAATGTTGAGCTATTCATATTAGATATCTCCAAATATGTTCAATGTATAAAAGGTGATCCTAACAACGTGACATGGGATTTATACTAACACTTATTTTCAGTGGGTTATTACTTATGTCATATAATTATTGTATTGTTTCCTTATATTCACGTATTTGGTTGAGGAATATCTATTATGACACTGACATGTGCATGATACAGTAACCAAGATTGCCTCATTTTGATATTGAGAATGGAAATATATATAAAGTATATATAGACTAGCTATTAGGAAAAAATACTTCCATTATGTAATGAGAAACTATCCTCTTATTGAAAACATTTCACAGTTCGTTAGATATAAGAGTAATTATTTCAGTGTTATTAATATGAAAAATATGTTAACAACTATAGTAGCAGAATAAGTTCTCAAAAACCACGTTATACGTTTAAACTGTAATAATGCTTTTGGTTTTGATATTTTTGCTGAAGTAAATCTGCTACAAAAACAGCTGTTGAAGGGGAAAGGGGTATAACCGACGTAAGCGTTTCTTTACGAATCCTCTCTTGAGTTTGTTTATAGGGGTTGACTCGAGTGGTGGAATAACTTGGAAAATTCCAGCAGAACCTGACTCACATTTTTATTTTTGTTTTTTGGCAAGGGATGTATTGAACCACAATACTAATACTGTTTCAGTATTATAGAAACTATTAAGTTAGTAGTTAGTATGTGAGTGCGTGATACGGTTTCAGTGTGTTATTATTTGTCATGCAGTAATTACATTATTACTCAAGGAAAAATTCTTACTACATATATTTATACAACACATTTACTCATATAATTAATGCATTGGTTAAAAAAAATATATAATAATCAATATGTATCTAAGTTACTAGTATTAAATCGAAATGAAACATTGTATGCGCTGCCAAAGCCAGTATTTGAGCCTATAATCATACCTGATCATGCATGAACCAATATCATTAAAAATAACTGTAAGCTTTGATTAAGTGAAACATATTTATTCTATGTAATTTACACTGTTCTGCATAATTAATCTTTAATTTTCGCGCAACTTTCCTGTTTTAAATACGTAATTGTACGACTGGTGTTTGTACATTGATAAAAACGACTCTAAAATACATTCTTCATTTGGTGGGATAGCGTATATACAGTATGTATTAATCACCATAAACAATCTAGGAATTAATTGGTTGACAAAGAATCTTAATTTCCCATTTGACTCATTCTTGTAGTTTCAAGTTTCTTAGGTTGGCGAGCATTATTTATTAAATATATTTTTTGCCTTAATCTAAGAGTGCTGAATCGTTGTGGACAAAAGTCCAGGAAACCAAACATTCCTAGTAAACATTCAGGGATGATGCAAAAACTGGTGCTGGAATTATTAGTCGCTACAGAATAAAACATTACTACTGTAGACAAACAGATTTTTAACTGGTTTTTATTAACTTCATATTTTAAAGATTCTTTGACAACTTGACTGGTTTTCATGTTAAAATATGTGTGATTTATATTTCTGTTAAATTACTTTTTGGGTATTAGCAAAGACTATAGCTCTGGAGGATGGAACGTGAAATTATGAAAACGACAAAATATCAGAATAATTAAATCTCTAAAAAACTGAGAACGTTTACAAATTTTAAAATGTTACATAACAAACACATGAAGCGTAGCTACTCCAACACATGCAACACAATTTTACAGTAACTTAGTGTGGATATTTATTATTTTAACACTGGTATGAAACCTAAATTAATGAAAAAATACGAATTCTTTGAAAGAACATGTCACAACATCATCAAATGTTTAACTTTACAACTTTATGCAACTCTAGTCGTATACTTATCTTAAATCTAAACGTTTGTATGGTTTATTAAGTAGAGGGCATTTAAAATTGTTTTCAAATACAATACGTAAAATCGACGACTTTTATTTCAGTTTTTCATTGTAGGATTCTTTATTTCAAATAAATTCCCTTTAACATGATCTTTATTATGTTTATACTTAGTCATAAAGATAAAGTCATAATAATAGAGTTAAATTGGTCATAATAAGATACAGTTGCACAAAAAATAGGTTATATAATTACATTTCTGTTACTAGTGCTTATATTTGAACACATTTTTCGATTCTACAATATCTTGTATTGTTTTATAATACTAAATACTGAGGTTACGAGTAATTTTGATCATGGTCTCAAAACGAATTACATCAATAGTTTCTAAATTTATGACATTAAATTTGTAAACGATGATCTGTTAAGAATATTTTGTTCGGTGCAAAGAGAGAAATATTTTGAAATTCCGTTACTTTCACACAAATTTCACTATCCAAATAATAAAAGGAATCAGTCAGAAGGAGTACCTGATCTGGTTCTCCAGCTCCCAATCCACTTTGAGCTCTCTATGAGATGGCTATATGAGATAAGGATGAAATGGTTGGGCTAGTTGTATTTGCTGCTCAAAGAATTTTAAAAAATTGACTACTTATATAGACATATTCATTGAATCCCATTGTAATCTGTTTTTGCAATCCGAAACCAAACATTTAACTTATCCGTTTTATGCACGATTATATTTTTATCCCAAATTCCTAATACTTTTATACTAAATAAAGGAAGTGCAAAAATGTTAGTACTGGTGTATTTCGTTCACTATTTACAGTAGCTAATTCTGACTATATAATAAAAATAATTGCTATATTTATATTTTCAAAATATACTATCTATTTAATTAAATGAAACATTCTCATAAGTACAAAGGTGTGCTCATTTACAAATTATTCAAGAATCGATTGAAATAATTTTATCGTAACTATTATCTTTAAAATATAAAACTCTATGACCTTTTTTGATTATATCATTTGTAGCACATGAATAAAACTACTGATAAAAATAATATACAACAAATGCAGTGAAATTATATATTTTTGGATCTGTCTGCCTAAAATGATTTAAGTAGTTTGATTTTAAGTTATAAGGAATGCAATTCGTAATTTAAAAATAGACATATTTCTAAAGATAAATCCCGATATTAAACAAGACTTAAGTGGCGAAATTATAACCAAAGGTCGAACATATAAGTACTGACTACTCCAATGTGTTACAGAATATTTTATTTGAACGTATCAAATATTTTTAATCGTTAACAATTATTATTTAACTCAAATAAAAGAATTCATGAATTGAATGATTTATAATTATGAAATATTTTTTGATGTGTCTGCCTAACATTATTTAAGTAGTGTGATTTTAAGTTATAAGGAATATAATTTAAAATTTAAAAATAAGTATATTTCTAAAGATAATATTAGCTAAAAATACGACAGAAGGCCAAGAATATCTACATTTACAATTAAAAAGAGTTACACAGTATTTAATTTGGACGGTTCAAATATTTTTCATCGTTATCCATTATCATGTAACTCAAACAAGGGATTCATGAATTGTATATGTTATATCAATTAGAAACTATTTAATTAGACAGATTTTTATATGAAAAGAGACTATATTAAAATTATATTTGCCACATCCTACGTAATTCACACCACACTTATAAAATCTACTCGCAACACGATGGATTCCTTTATATAGATATTATTACAAGCTAATATTGAAGAGTATTTTCCATTTATGTGTCGTAGAGTTTTTAAACAAGATATTTACATCAAAACAAAAGGGAGAGAGGTTCAGTCAATTTATTGTGGAAAGTTTGAGACATATATAGGCACGGGGCTTAGCCAGAAATTGATTTCTCCTTCGCTCTACAATCGGAAGTAAGCTTCTATTACAGCTACATTGCTTATAAATAATCATCTGACTATGAATGGAGTTTGAGTCTTGATTAGCCTACATCCCTTTTTCTATACGTTACTGTACTGATATGATTTTATGTAATATCAATGATCAAAATAACATGATGGTTGATTGATGAACGCTAGGTAATGTAAGGTTAGGTTAGGTTAGATTTGATAAATTTAGGTTAATGTAGGGTAGGTTAAGTTCGGTTAGGATTATATTTTGTTCAAAAGTCTATTCAATGCATTCACGCAGTTTAATTTTCTTGCCTGATGTTCATTTATGTAAATAATTGCTTGTAATAAACAAAACTTATTAACCGTATCGTTTTCGTTTCTATTATAAACTCCCCTTCCATGAGCAAGTATTCTTATAGTCTGTGATTGTGACGAAACGTTTTTTATTAGTAAAATATTGTTAATTTTATACAAAATCTATGTATGCTTCTTGATAAATTTAAAACTGAAATTATACTTGAAGTTACAGCCAAAGTTACACGTAGTTTGCCACAGACCAGAAAAGTTACCATAGCCAAGGATGCGAAGTGTAATATTTAAACAGTAATGCTGATTACTAGTGCTTTTGCTTTGAATTCGTTTCTCTGAAGTACAACAAAAGTTTTAGATATAGTGCACAAATGGGTCAACGAATTTCTGAATTCCAAACTCCCACAAATACTCTGGAAGAAGATGCTTGTATATTCTAGATGTCTGCATTCAGCATTGTTGGTGTGTACTTCAAATCGAATGGTAACTGTAAAAGGTGAATTGAGAAATTCACTTGTATTTTAATATATAATCATTACCACAACTACTTGCTCGGAATGTAGCAACGCTAGAAAGTTTAGATAGTAGTTTACTTTATAAGTGCAGTCAGACGAAGGATGCAAATTACAAAATATATACCTAAAGACTCAGGCAACTTCTCTACTACAAGTCCTAATGTTCAATTGGACAACTTCCTGTTATCGTTTCTTACCAGTGAATACAGTGTGACGTAGTCTCTACAATATTCTAGTATCCTACATTCTAGTATACATGTCGCATGGGTGATTCAATACATCAAAACAAGAAATATTAAAAGTTTTCAAATTCCCAAAAACTTTTAGTTTAATCCTCACTCACAGTTTTGATTTAATGCAATAATATTTGTATACAAAATTATTTTATAAGCTGGAATAAATTTTGTGTAATGCTGTATGATAAAATACCTACTTGCATAGGCATGAAGGTTAATATTAAATATTGCATTGTATTTATTAAAACATTTGCAATGTAAATAAACTTTTCCAACACACTAAATAGTGGTTATTGATGAAACAAAACATTTCTGGCATACCAATAAACTTTTTCATTAACTTATTTAGATAAGCTGAATTATAAACTACAACATTACACAATCTCTACAATATATCCAAATATGATTATCATGAGTAGGGTTTAATAATACTTTAAAGTTTTATATATACAATACGTTTGCAAATTATAAAGAATGTTTTAGTAATTGTAAAATAAGTAATTGTTCTCTATAAAGTAAATAAGGTTATTCAGTTATGTTTGACAGAATTCCTATAAAATGGTGTCAAGGCCAAATTTGTACAACCCTTACTAGTCTCTAATGGATAAATCGTTAAGATCAGTGAATAAAACCCTTCTGAAGAAAAGATAATGTACTCAGGACTCGTGATGACGCGATTATAACGAGGTCTTGACAGGATATTTTCAAAGATTCAACGTCTCACCGTACTCTCTGACATGAAATGTCGCCTTTGCTCAGTTCAAATGTAGCAGATGTCCGTGTTCGCTGCATTGCTTTTAAGCAATTTTCAACAGCGAATTATTCGTAGGAATTCAACTGTACTTGATAGTACTTTGTGTGCACATTTATCTGAGCAAAATTTTACTAATATAGGACAAACAACTTTACGTTTAAGTCTATTGTAAATTATTTCAGAAACTATATAAATGACAGTTATAGCAAAGTAATATACGTAAATTCATATCTTAATTTACATTGTTTTACATATTTTAATAAATATACAGTATGTATGCATTGTATTTTAACATATAAAGGTCCAATAAATTTAATAATATTTTATAGTAGACTCTATATATCATCTATTTATACTCCATCTAAGAGATTCACAAATGTATGAACTCATTATGAGGGTGTAACATGAAATAATTTCTAAACTCTCATTTCATCTTTATTTACAATTTACAATAGTGTACCCTAGAATGTTTACTATTTATCTCAATCTAAACCTTATAAATTAAAAGATTGCATAGTTGTACAAAGGATTTGAGTTAAAAAGAATTTTCTTAGAACGAAAACTAGAAAATTACAATCAGCTACAGTAAAAAATTTTATACTTTCGTATTTATTTATTATAAAACTTTATAAATTAGTTTACATATTTATTCAATTCGTAAGAACCAAGTAATATCGGAAAGGATCTACCGCAATACTTTGTGTTCTTTATATATAATATAATATAATCAGCCAAAGCGACTATTGGCTTTCCTTAGTCAGGTGATTTCCGAACAATAGTTCATGGGCAATGTTTGCTGTATATATACACATCCTGGTGGTTTTGCTCATAATCAATAGAAACACTTTTTATAAAAATAACTCGATAGCCACCCATGCTAGTTTTGATACATTTTTCAACTTGAGATCATCGAAAGAGTTTTAAATATGAAACTTTAATTATATCTCATAATACATTACTATAGTTTGATACACTTAAAACAGAGATCAGCGTATACTTACATAATAGTTATTTTGCAGTTATACAAGTAAATATTTACGAAACTGAAAGTCACCACTCATGTAAGTAAAGGTTAGCAGAAGCTGATTTAACATTATTTTATTAATTTACATGTCTGAGGTTAGGTTTTAAGTCTGTAAAACTTTTAGAAATATGATCCAATATAAGCAAGTAATATTTGACCTTCACCAAAAATAGTGCGTCTGACACTCAGTTTGCCTCCTAAAAACAATCTCTCCATCAATTTAAATAAAAACCAAGTTCCGTCCTTATTGTCAACTTGGCTCTCGGAACCCGGATTATCTGAATATAGAGGCAATCATAGTGGTATACTTGAAGTCACTACCAGGCATTCAGTTTTCAAGTTAAATAATGTAGAGTAGCTTAGCCGCAAATTCAGCTGATAAATACCTCGTAGTATTGACTGTTAGTTTCTAAAACAACTAGCTCTATCTTTACCAATAATTACGAATTAAATGTACAACACAGCGTAGTTTAATCCATTTTAATACGGAATGTTAAATGCAAAAAGCCAGATTATACAGGGGCAGTGATGTTAATTAATTAGAACAACGAGACAGTTTTACATGGGAGGACTCATCCAGAATTCATTTAAAATTAGCGTATCATTACACTATTCTCTGATTTTAAGAGTTTTTGGGATAAAATCATACTTTGAGGTTTCAAAGTAATAAAACTAACCTTTTATGGTAATATTTATTGGACTTTGTTAGATTGCTCTAAGGTTTAGGTTGATGTTTAACATAACATTATTTTATTTTAGACAATTTTAGATTTCAGTTTATTGTTTAAAGATAAATGCGTGTATACTTTATGCTCTAAACTGAGATCAACTTGAAAACATATAAACTTTACTGCGTACTTATACTACAACACGAATGTTTAAAAACACAATTATTTCACTTTGATTACTTAATTTTCAAAAAATAAGTGTTAAGGGAAATAAGATCCTGGATTGTCGATATAATATTAAGTCTATAGTGGTTACACTCTGAGGATTCGGTGTGCAACAAGTTCTGGGATCCAACTTAGTGGAATCCCGGAAAATTGTGTAACTAAATATTCCTAACTAAAATGCGTCTTACTTACTTAAAATATAAAATAACATATCTGGCACATTGACGACGGCCCTAAATATATCCTATACTATTTCACTATTTTCTCGTAATCATTCCAAAAATTTTAATATCATACGTTATTCCCATATAGTTCTGCTAAAATTCAGATGTTTAAGTTTTTTCTAACACGTTTGGCCCCAATTCGTTTTAAATGACATAATTTTCCTTTTTATTTGACTGAGTGTTTAGAGATATCCCGAGAAATATTTGACATATTGACCTGAAATCTGACTAAAAGATTAATTTATACACAATCAAAATCATGTTTGATGATGTTGGATGTAATACTATGAGATTTTGGTGAGCATTATTTGGCTAAATGTGTTACTATGGCAGATATTAAAATTCCATTATGGTTATACACAATTATTTTAAAACAATCATTTAAAAAAACTTCCTTTAGTTGTCATGGTTACCCACAAGAACAATGCAATTGTATTGACTGATGGTCAACCAAATCACAAGGTGTCACATGCGCTGTTATTGAAAGATACCTACATATAAAGGAAGCTTCATTCAAAATATCAAGTCTTACCTCGATTGTTTCCTGATATATACCAGTAAAGCTCTAACAATTAATTGTGTGATGTTAGGATACTAAGTTTCGAGCTACACGTCTCCTTAATTTGTTATTAAATAACTGTCAGACAATGTGACGGAGTAACGAATGGTGTGTGGGTTTTTGTAACTGAAAATGTAACACGTTGTAATACTAAACTATATTGAACTACTCAGACACACAATCACTTAATTATTTATAATTACGTTTCATCTTGACATAAGATTAAATCAACAGGATGGGCTAAAAAATAGGCCAACTGCCCATTATTATTATTTTTATAACCATTTCTATAAATTGCCGAACGGTGCTAGAAGTCATAATGTCGTCTGATCTGATGTCTGCGTGCGGGGCTGTAACTTTTGGAGCTATGCTGACAATGGCGCTTCTCGCAAAATATACTTTCTAGAGTTTGGGTATAACTTGTACAGACAGAAAGGGTTACAAGTCATTCTCAATGAAGGATGATTTTTTTTAGTAAATATTATTTATTTCAAATATACTCATCAGGGTAGGTTAAAGGTAACTCCGTCAAACTCTAATGGCGTACGGAATCATAGTGTTATCTGTTATGGACTGTCTTTAGTTTCTATTAGGATTCCCAGAACTGTTAGACTGTTATAGGGGTGTATTTAGTCTTGTCGCACCCTGTATTTTCCTTCACTGCTTGGTATATAATTTTAAAGCCTTTAATAATTTTTAATGCTTCTAAACAAGGAATATAGAATATTGTTTTATATCATTAAAATACAGAGTATTGTTATAATTGCTTTAGCATGACGAATGCAAGGCTAGATAGGCTAAAAAATAAAAAAAAACTTATAGCAATTATCTTTGTTAGTGAGATGTATATTTCTATATATTAAAAAGTTCTGGTGTAATAGTTTGTCTCATCGTTAAAAAGAAAATGTTTTGAAACTTGCTCTATATACTTTCAAAATACGAGTATATCACTACCCTGCTGTTTGAATACCTCCAATTAACGTTCACATCCTGGCAAGATAAGTAACACATTATTTGGGATAACATACAAAAACTGTATAGACATGCTCAATTCAAAAGGAAAAAGGTACAATAAGGCTGTCAATCTAGAAGTATTACAATAGTATCCTTTTATTTATCTCATAATTCTGACATACAAGAAGGTGCAGGAGAGTATTACAAATTGATCCTCTGATTTGTGACCGGAGATATAGCATTACAGAGATCGAGTAATAATAACACAATGTACTATACCGTGAAATGAAATGAAATATTTCTTTATTTGAGGCGAAATTAGGGCCTCATGGCCCTTTCTTACATTTAACCTCATATACAAACTAGAACAAAATATTTTCATTTCTAAATAATAATAAAACTAAATATTGTATTGTAAACATTTTCAATATGAACAAAAAGTACAACTTTATTTAAGAATATAAAATAAAAAATGTATAACGATAAAAAAGGTATATAAACATATTTATAATCACATACTCACACGCAAAATAATAACATGTACTTGTATATAATGCATATAAGAAACACAACTCAAACCACTCACACATCTCACACTCAACTCATGCCAGTGCAACCGCAGCGAAGAGACCTATGCCGACCCCGCCCCAACCATCCGCCCCAGATAGTGCTCCCTCAGCGACGCCACGAACCGAGGACGACTCTCCAAGGATGTTATACTACGAGGAAGGGAATTCCACAGACGACATGCCGTTACTACAAAAGACTTGTCATATACAGCAGTTCTGTGCAACGGCATGCGGAGCACAGACGAACCAGAGCGAGTTCTATCCACACCACTTTGAGAGACAAATTGGAAATCGTTTAAGAAATAATTTGGAAAGCCAGAATTTAAAATTGAATGGACCAATGTTAAGATTTTTTATTGATCTGAGGTCATTCAACTTCAAAATCTTTGAATTAATATAATAGGGTGTTATATGTTCATCTCTCCTGAGATCAAATGCATATCTCATACAATAATTTTGGGTTCTCTGGAGTTTTTTCACCCAAAGCCACAGTCATGTCGTTCATTACACTGTTACAGTAAGAAAAAGTGAGGCAGTATGAGTACTTTAACCAACAACAGTTTTATGTGAAGTGGCAAAAAGTGACATGTACCATGGTGAAACTCAGTGTCGGTAATATTTAAATAAAAGTTTATACAAAATTTCAAGTATATAGGCCAATTCGTTTTTGAAATATCATGGACAGGCAGATAGATATGAAATTTCAGTCGCACCATTGGCAGACTTCACTGACATTCCAGCCAGTAGTGTCGTTTAGTGAAAACATTGACAAACATATTTAATCTTATAATATATACAATAATGTTAATCATGTTGCAGCCTTCAATCATTATTTGTAGTTGGTAGGAGAGCCCCTATGACACAATAGTTTAAAATATATTAACAAAACCATGATGTTTAAAACAAGTTATAAACATATTAATAATATACAAAATGGAGCCTAAATGGTTTTTATGTTTGGTTTAAAATTTAATTTCTTAATTTTTTATCTCTTTTAATAAAACTGTATCTAATATAACACTCAACTACTTCTGTAATACGAGTATTTTACTCCAGTGTTTGCCTTGATATATTGAAAATAACAAAACATTCAAGCAAACATGCAATTTACGACAGTTTGATCGGAAAATTTCTAAGTTACTAAACATACTGTATTAGTGACCCTTAAATAAAATAATTTAAAATTGTAACAAGTTTACATACTAAACATACTATGATGAGGATATTCGAAATTTTATATTAGGTAAACATATAATATGTATACATAATATTTCTATGGAATTGGAAAGTTACTATTGGTTCAAATATATGATGTTTGATTAGGTAAAGAAATATGTTATATCTGTTTATAAAGTAATACATACTGATGGCGTTGTTTACTAATAGTGCAATCTAATCAAACGAGGAGAGCTCGTGTATGAGTTTTCTCTAATCTTCAACAGAAATGCTTTTTTTTTTACCTAAACTATGTTTACTAATTAATAAGTTAGCTCTAGTCCATCTCATGCGGATTATTTTCAATTTAGAAATATGTGTAGATTAATCAACCGTACTCATTTATATTTCAAACCCCCGATAATATTAAAAGTGTACAATTAGAAATAGTTGGAAAATTACAGATTAAATTATGTGTGTGTACAATGTTCGTTTATTTGCAAAAGATCTCAAATGATTTTTCGGTACATTTTTACAGTACTGCGTGATGGTAAGCTTTACATAGTTTTGTATCTCTTCAAAGTTATTCTCTTTTAAGTTGCTGAAAGTACAGTTTGGATAAATAATTACAATTTTCAAGTAGAGTTTAATTAGTTAAAACAATCGATGTAAACTTTTCAGGTTTTCAAATACAATATTTATCTTGCAGAAAAATGTTACATATCAAATGTCTAATAGCGAAAATTGTAGAATACCTCTACCAATCAAATTAAATAACTGATAAGGTAGATAGAAAACTAACAACCCTCCGTTGACAGATTAGTTTCCCAAGTAAAAAGGGAAGGAAATTATAAACCAGAGAAAAGTTTCACTCAAGACTAGGTAATTAGAGCCAGACAACATATAACATTTGTTATGGATAAAAAAAGTGTCTCAGAAGGTGCGAGTTCTGTCTCAAAATCCAAACATATTCCTTAACTAACTTTGATTTTTATAAGCGATATTGTTTTTACATTATATTTTAGAGTTTAAGATATTGTAATAGGACTATACTCTTACGTTTTTATTGACGATGTATAGTTTGAAAGAATAAAAAGATTTTCGACATATGCCAACATATAAAATGTATAACACTGAGTTCCGAAGATTGAAATCTATCTTTTCCCTCATATGTAAAAAACGTAATAAATAAACATACAATTAAAAATAATAAGTAGCCTACGATAATGGACTGTCACTCAAAACAATATCTGACTGGTACGCTAACAACTTTAAAGTCCAGGTTAGAGATTGTTCATTCTAAGTGAAAAACAATCACATTGACTGGCCTGTCGCTGGAAATGATTGTTCCCTGGTTTGAGGAGGTAGCTCCGGTCGGTGCGTTACAGGTCCTTGAAAAAGTGGTAAAGGTGAATACTCCTCCTACTGTAGTGGGTGAGGGACTGCTACTGAAGAAAGATGCTATCATCAATAAATAACAACACACAAAATTAAATTACAATGTAAAACCTCACATAACTGAGATACCTTGCTAAACGTCCTTAACAGCGTTTGGCAGCCATTACCTTGGGTGATAAATTTAGTATCCATGATTCAGATACATGATTTGGTAGATACCTATTGCTCTGTTTATCATTTATCGCCTATATTACATTTTTGTAATATCGTAAACTATTGTATATATCTGTAAACGACTGTATATATCTGAAAACGAATTAGCAATATCTAAAATAATACTTTTAAATAAATGTGTAAACAAAACATTAAAAAAAATGTTCTTATACCACTGAAAACATCTGTTTAGCATTTTTTTGTCTTTAATATTGAAAGAAAATACTCGTTATGTGTTATTTTTGTGTGGAAAGACATATATTATTAATAAAACCTATAATACGAGTAATAGATCTTAAGAAGTCAAGAACCATTTAAACAATATCTAACGTTCCAAAGAGCCTTCGCTAGCAGTAAGAGGGTTAAAATAAGGAGAATGACGTTGAAAAATTTTATCTAGATTTAAAAGCGCACCATTTCCAGAGGAAAGTCAAAATTTTGTAGTTTAATTTATTTCTGTTCTTAAATTGATAATACTATTTCAATAACAATACGTTGAGGTTAGATAGCGTTTGGCAGTTCATTACCTCAGGTCACAAATATATTATCCATGATGCACACACCTATTTAGTATTTATTAGCTATATTATATTCTTGCAATATCGAAAAATAATTGAATATATCTGAATAATAATAATTATCAATATCTAAAATAATACTCTTAAATAAATGTGTGAACAAAACAGTTTATAAAAGTGTTCTTGTACAACTCAAATCAGCCATTTCAGATTTTAATGTCATAATATTGTAATATTCAGTAATTTTGTGTTATTTATGTATTGCAAGACATTTATAATTATACTAAAACCATAATAGTAGATTTCAAGTTCAATAACTATTAAAACAGTATCTAATGTTCTATAAAGAACTACTAGCAGTAAGAGGGTTGAATAAGAGAGATGAAGCTTTAAATTTGAACTTGTTCCAAAAGCTCTCCATATTAAGAGGGTTAAATTTTAAAAGTTTTCAATTATATTGTGCTTAAATAGATAATAAATACTATTACAATAATAATAATAATAGGTGAAGGTTTAATTTTACACACAGGACATTTAGAGACGTTGAAACCCAAAGTAATAAGCTATTGATTAAGGCATGGGCACGTTCTGTTGTAATCGTCTCCTCCTTCGCTACCCTCCAACAGTAACTATTCTAGAGTTTATTCCTTGTGGCTCGTAACTTTGGCTTTGGCAATTGATGGATTCGTTCTCCGCCTCAACTTGGTATGATTAAGTCTAATGGATCATATATAAATATCATGCTACAATTTTAGAAATCTAACTAGCCTTACTCTACAAATCAACCTATTGAGATGTGGGCGAATAAAAATAATCTAAAATTTCAATGAAAACTTTTGTAATATAAATGTGTTGTGATATAAGAGTAGCAATATGCAAATATGAACATAAGGTCGCTCGAATATTCCCTCTTTTTCTCTTAAATCTAGCACTCTTTGTCAGCTTATGAGTCCCTATAACTACTCTATGATCAAGTTCAACGATTGTTATAAAATAAATAGTAACATTATTGTAATGCCACTTACATTTTACACTAAATCCAAACTTTCTTTCTAATTAATTAATCACAAAATCAAATTATTTAGTTTTAATTAAAAACATATCTGATATATGTGCGTACTTGAAAACATTCAAACAACACGATTAAACTAGTTTATTGTGACATACTGAGATGATCCATAACAATGTTCAGTTTGTCTCCGAGTACTCCACAGAGGACCGTATTGTTATGGCCTGAAGTTACATATTGCAGTATACACGTTATTACGTTCTGCGGAGACTGTGATAACGTACTTATTGCTTGCAACATTACAGTGTAGATGAAGGAAAGCAGTTTCTAGTGGTGTGTCGCTACATGATGTGTAGTAAACATATTATTCCCTGTTTA
Source organism: Homalodisca vitripennis (assembly GCF_021130785.1). NCBI lineage: Eukaryota > Metazoa > Arthropoda > Insecta > Hemiptera > Cicadellidae > Homalodisca > Homalodisca vitripennis. The sequence continues at coordinate 36,391,148 of NC_060211.1, read as the reverse complement.
TGCTGCGGCCGATTATAAAATAACATTTATTTCTTACAGTCTAATTTTATTTATAAGATATTCTATAGTAAATTTCTTTTTATATAAATAGTTTGCATTAACATTACGCATCACTTCAAATGTAAATAAATAAATGCTTATAAAATATGCTTTGTTTACAATGTGTAATTTTACGAAACATCAAAATCAGTTTTTTATTGCTCATGAAAAACTTTTAGTAACTAATGACAGAACCATGTATTCCCGCAGCAAATGGCAAGCTCTACATAACGTCTAATGAGATAGTTAGGTCATACAATGATGTCCAATGTAACACGACCTAAAGGATACGTTATACCTGCAGGACATACGCCAGCTTATTGTCATGTTATAATAGGAGTTTATGCTGTTACTGCATTATCTCACTGTATCCTATTCTTAATATACACACCAGTTTCCTTAGTTACTATTTAAGAAATAAAATTTTTATTTCAGAGTGTCGAAAAATAACTGATTAAGACGTTTAATTGCAATGTCTTAATAATTTTCACAATAATATGCGACGTTAGTAGAGGACTTGGTCAAAATCATATTCTAGACGAATGAAAAAGTTGTTAGTATTTTAGTAACAGTATTCCATTCAATAGTCCATAACAATAATTAAAAATGCCAATAGTGATAATTATGTTAATTATAAATAATAATAGTATCCATTAATTATAAATAACAATAGTACGTGGATATAAGATTGAAAACTCTATTTCCATTAGTTTAGATTTTTTTGCTGCAGTTCATTAATAATACAAAGAAATACACATATTTTTCTAACATGTGAAAAATATTTTAGGCTACGTGAAGTACAAATTTGTTTAAATATGCAGTCCATTTAAATGTGTCTTATATTATATATCATGAACATGTATGGATGTTTCCTTCTGAATATTACTAATAAATATGCCTATATCAACCGAGCTATTCGGAATTACCTTATGGTCCTTGAAATACAGAGATATTTGGTTTTTTCGAGACCTCCATCGGTTACAGCTAGTATTTTTCTCTTTGATTCTGATTACCGTTAATCTATAAATCCCATCAGAATTGGGCACGTATAGCCATTATATTTATCTCTTTAAGGTACACTATTAGTTTATTGATAACAAATAAACTTTCCGGTTGGTAATGTAAATCTTCTTAATGTTCCATCAGTGTCTAATAAGTGTGAATGAAAATCTGCAAAATATCTCCGACACAAATAGGTGTCAAAATATTGGAGGTGCCACTCTTTAAGTAAGGTGCCAAGTGTCAGGGATCAGTCTAACTTTGCATAAATAATGCTGGATAAAAGCATAAACGACACTCAATTATGCCGTGTTCAAGAATTGAGGTACTATATATTAATATAGCCAATCTAAGAATTGCAAAATTATTTGGTAGACGCACTATCTTCGTCAATAATAACACTTTTATTCAAATTTTTTCACACACAAAGCATGAAGGAAATCGTAGATTATAAGTAATACTTTGCTATTTCAAATATATTCGCTTGATATTTAGATAAAACTTTTATTGTAATTTTTCCACACATAAACTATTGTGAACTTAAATAACATTTTTGTCCATGAAAAGGAAAACCTATTTGAAAAAATGTGAAAACGTGAATAGTTACTTAATTTAAAGTTGTGTGTAGAACTAGTCATCTGTATCATAACTATTATAGATATAAAGCCTTACACACTGTTTAGAAGTTCCATTAAAATTATTCTGTTACCTTATTTTAGGTTTTCATAATGTGTCCTTTATAAAATATACTCTCAAATTAAAACGCAGTTATATTGACCCTTGATATTATATTTAGGCCTACTTAATATAATTTACTTTGAAATAATATTACGCTGGAATGTACTGCAAGAGCTTTTGAGCAATCAAAATTCTTAAATTTATCAGTCTTAAAATAGAACAGTCTTAATAATAATGAGGTAAATACAATTATTAAATTATAAAACCACTTGGACGATTATAAAATATTATATTTTCGTATTATAAATATTGTTTCGGTTTAATTCGACCTGGATTTTATTCGGTTAAAAAGCAATTGGCGCCAGATCCTGTGGTAGCATACAGTTAAAGGGGGGAGAAGCCAAGGTTGATATCCGGGATTGTTTTTTTAGACAATCCTTCTCTAAAGGAGTGTTTCTTGTATTGTGTCACGTACTTCATCAATGGCTGCAGCTTTCTGATAACAACGACATTCAATGTGTACAATATCCTAAAAACACATGATTTCCCTAGTATGTATTATGAAACATTGTTTTTATCTATTGTGTAAGGTACGTCATCAAAGGATTGATTTCTTTTAATAACGACTTACATTATCTTAACTAAATATAATATTGTTATTAATTATTCTATGGTACAGTGTTTCCTGTATTATATCATATATCTTATCAATGGATGCATTCTTATGAATATTGTGAGTGAATAAGTATGCAAATTACATTCGAACCATACGTAATTATCTACAAATCTTTTTATTAGAAAGATATTTTATAAGTATTTTAAACGTACTATACAAAATTGCACGCTCCACGTTCTAATATTTTTTATAACACATATTTTGTTTATGTAACAGTGTTTCTTGTAATTTGTCAAGTAATACACCACAGGTAGAGTTCTTATGATAACAACGTATTTAGGTGAATTCATTATCCTATCTTGACGTGATTGTTGTCAATAATTATATGAAGCAGGTCTTTGTTGTTTAGCCACGTTTTTTATGAAAATCTGCGTTCTTGTCATAGCAATGACTTCAATTTATTCACTATCCTGAATACACAATATTTTCCCAATAATTCTATGAAACCGTGATTTATTTATTGTGTCTAATTGTGACTTCATTAATGTCTGATTTCTTTTAATAACTTCAACAATGCCCACATTATCTTAACTAAATATAAATGTGGTCGATTATTCTATTTTACAGTGCTTCCTGTAATATACCATGTACATGTATTGATCCTTTCTTCTTAATGTTACCAATAACTATATCTATATCAACCGACCTATTCGTAATTATCTTATGGTCCTTTTATCATAGAATATTTGTTTTTTTCGAGACATACGTCGATTACAGCTAGTATTTGCTCTTGGTGTTGTCACGGATCCTGAGTAGCGTTAATCTATGAATCCTATGACAGAATTAGGGACCTATAAACCATACCATTTATCATTATATGTTACACTATTTGATGATTGATTCTAACAGTCTTTATGGTTGGTGTTGTACATCTCCATAATGTGCTATCAGTGCCTAATCAGTGTAAGGAAGATTTTGCAAAATTGCCCTGACTCTATAGTGGTGTCCCAATTTTGAAGGTGCCACTCTTTAAGTAAGGTTCCAGATATCATTTGATCAGTCTCACTTTACACAAAATAATGCTGGTTGAAGGCGTAAACGTCACTCAATAATGCCGCCTTCAAGAATTAAAGTGCTATTTATTACTATAGCCGATCTTAGGCTTGCAAAATTATTTGGTAGGCGTACTATCATCGCCAATTAAAATACTTTTAATTTTATTCTCATACAAAGGCAGAAGGAAATCGTTATTTTAATTAAAACTTAGTTTTTCCTAATATGCTCGCACGCTATTTATATATAACTTTTATTGTACTTTCCACACTTGAACTGTACCGTTTTACTGGCACTTGAGGGGTTAGCTTTTAAATTTAAAATAAACGTTTGTGAAGGTTTAAAAATAAAAGTAATTCTTCTGAAATAAATAAAGTTCAAACTAAAATAAAACTTCTTCTTAAAATAATTACTGGAATTAACATTAAAATAAAAACTTCTTGATAACATTTAAATTCAAACTTGTAATGTATTCTTCACTTCCAAAATGTACAAAGTTCTTACAGCTTGTCTTTTATTCAATTTTCAAAATTCAAACATTCACACTCTAATCTGATCTGGCAACTCTTCACTTTAATTTATCTTTAAAATTCAATTATATTTGTTACTAATTTTCTTTACTTTACTTTAAAATTATTCTTCAGTGTTAGAGATTTAAAAATCAAATAAAATTCTTCAGTGTTAGAGATTTTATAAATCAAAAAATTGGTGAAAGCATCTGTAACAACCACAAAACTATTTTTAGTATTTTTACATAAAATTGTACATACATGTTCTCACTGGACCAACAAGTTTTATATTGCACAGATGAAAAGAACAAGTTCCTCAATTCCCATTAAATTTAATTTTTACAATATTTCTTTTCCCAAAATTATTCCAAAATAACTAAGAATGTATATTGACTGGACTCCAATTAAAAAGTTCACTTACCCGATGACAATTAGCAAAAAGATTTACTCTAGGCCCTATTTAATATACTCGTTACAATCACTTCCGATGAACTGAGATGGAGGTACGGCACGTCTACCTCACCCCACCTCTCGATTTCGTTATCAGACACTGCCATCTGCGATGCGCGCCTCGCCGATAGCAGCCTCTTTTGTACAGTCCAGCCCTTATCATTCATCTGGGCCTACTCCTTCCACCGGTAATCCAGTTACCCCAGAATTAATATTTAATACAATCGGTAAAAAACTACTGAAATTTAAGTTACTCTATATGCGGACATGTAAAGGAAAACAAGTTTTTAAAAAGTAGTAACGTCAATAGTTACTTTTTTTACTAATTTTTAAAGTCGCTTGCAGAAATAGTCTTCTTGATCAGAATTATTACAGATGTAAACCTTTATAAGTTCCTTCAAACTTATTCTTTGATACCGTATTATATGTTTAAAAAATGTATCCTTTATAAAAATAGGCTCTATTATAAAATATTATATTCTGTTTACTGAATGTATGATTTTTGTTGAACACTGGAACGTACTGCAAAAGCTTTTATCGATTTAAATTCTGTCAGTAATGGAACAGTCAAGGGTAGTCACTCTCCAACATTTCTGAACGTAAATCCAGTAGGTACACTTTCATAAATCCTAGAGATATAAAAGGGAATAAATACATAATAAATATAAGTGAATAATACAGTACTTAATGATTATAATACGTATCAATATTTTAATCTTTATACTCATCAAATAATTTCATATATTAATTGATATATGAAACCAAAAGTATGATTTAATCAATTATACGTGGTTTTGAATAATCTTAGCAGTTCAAACCTTTGCTCGAGTACAATTTTATACGCAGAATACGTTTCGTATACTCGAAAAAATAGTTAACATAATAACATACTCAATATTCTAATAAAATTTTATAATATGTTTTACTATTTTTAATAATTGCTTGTTTTCACCACTTCAAGGGTATTATGTTAATCACTCTCACAAATAATTTCTAACTGAACATTTATACAGGTGTTTTTTTTGGTAAATTGAAGCTTTTCTGTAATATAAAAATCGCTAAGCTTAGGGAATAAAGTACACTTTCAAGAATTTTCTACCATCCCTATGGTGTATTCAAGGCTCATTTTAATATGATTATAACGAGGTATTTATGTAGATAAAGATCTTTTTAGAAACAGACCAAACGTTTGAAATTTTAACTTAGTTGAGCTTACATTTGGCTCTCTACTGGTTTTATTCTTTTCTGAGGTAATATATACATATATAAATACATATATAATATATATAATATATATATATATATATATAGTATATATATATATATATATATATATATAATTTCAATAAACATTGAATCACAAAAAGTATATATATATATATATATATATATATACATATCTAATCTATGTATATATATATATATATATATATGTGTGTGTGTGTAAATATATATATATATATATATATACATTAAATTGTATAAATGGCAATTGCCTTATTTAATTTCAATACAAATTGAATCACAAAAAGTACTTGCTCCGCCGGGAGTTCGAACCTGGATCTATCACTTGCCGGGGTGAATGTGCTACCATTACACCACAGAGCGCTTACTTTTTCCGATTCAATTATTTTGTATTTGGACGTATCTGTCACGTATGCGTTTAAATAAGCAAACTAACATATGACCGGAAGACAAATTCCTGTCAAACGACTTTTATTGACATTAAATTGTATAAATGGCAATAGCCATTTATTGAAATTAAATAATGCTATTGCCATTTATCAAATTTAATCTCTCTCTCTCTCTCTCTCTCTCTCTCTCTCTCTATATATATTATATATATATATATATATATATATATATATATATAATTTGCAGTGATGAGTCAGAGTTCAAACGGAGCGGATGTATCGCAGTGCGGATGTCTTACGTGTGTTCCCGTGTATTAGTGACTATCGTCACTTATCCTCGTGTCCCGCGCTATTGTATATTGTCAGTGGCAATCTGAGATTTATATATTTCTTTATTTATGTCTAAACTGCCAAATTTGCTTGTCTAGGTTAAAAAAAGTCCAACAAAATTAACTTGCAGTGACTGTGCAAAATTATTTCACCCAAAATGGCCCCTGCGGATTTGACTTATTTGGAGGAGTAGAACGCCGTTTGGAGGTACGATCCGTGCGGCCAACCGCGGCGGAAGAGTATGAGACTGGAAACTAGTGCACAAAAAGGACGCTAGACGACATTATGAAGGCGTTGAGTGAAATACGCGATGAGCAAAGGAAAACTGTAAGTGAATTGAATTACTCTTACGGTTTACTGCATAGTAAACTTGAAGAGAACACTGAAACTTTGCAGAGCGGGATTGGAAAACTTGAGAAATTTGTGAAAGTGATCGATGAACTATAATAAAGTCTGTAAATAAAGTTTTAAAAGAAAAAGTTATTAATCTGGAAAAAATTTAGACGGCTTAGAACAGTATTCGCGGAGGAATTGTTGAGCTGCAGGGAATTCCTGAAGCTAATTCTTAATCGGTAGTACAAATTGTAAAAGCCGTCGGGAAGGCCTTAAATGTAAACATCGCTGATGACATGATAGACGTGTGTCATTGCGTCGGCACAAAGGACAATCCACCTCGACCACATGGCATTATCGTTAAATTCGTTGGCCGTAGTGATAAAGAAAGTTTAATAAATAAAAGGCGAGAGGAAATGCAAGAATTTTCTACGAAGCAATTTGGACTAGCAGTTGATAAACCGATATTCGTGAACGAGTCTCTATCTCCAGCTAGAAGACGACTCCTTGGACAGGCTCAAGAGGTGAAGAAGACACGGAATATTAACTATCTGTGGCTTCGAGGCGGCAACATCCTCACGCGCGTCAGCGACGGCTCGCCGGTGATCGAGATCAAATCTGCAGCCGACTTAGAAAAACTGTAAACTTTTTCCGTCGACAAAAGTGTTGTTATCTTTAGAAAATGGCTTGTATAATTAATCTACATTTTGAGTTTAGCATAGTTATCTGTTTATTTTTGTAATCATAGTAAATTAAAACACTCAGATGGTATAAATAATTTTGTTGCTTCACGCGATTTTCATAAGAGTGTAGTAGGTAATATTTGTATTTTATGTGTTTTTTGTGTACGAATTACATGACATTTTGCTTTGCCCGTGCATATTCACTTCTGGTTCAATTGAATTATTTTTCCAACGCCGATGGTTTGAGACTTCTTAGGTAATAGTGTACTTCCGTCCTAAGATATTTTTGAAGCCACAGTTGAGTTGTATTTGTTGGCAAGAAAATGCACACATATCCTACCAAGGTCCAAGAAGCTTACTTCTTAAAAAATATTAGATTTTTATAAAAGCCTTTTAATCTATAGCAAAAGCTAGATAGAAACATTACCTATCATTCCTGCATTACATTACTGAGCAAGCGCTCCACACCTAATATTTAAGTACAATTTCAGTTTTTTTGAAAGTATATTTTACTAATCTCCAATTTAATTTTATAGTTAACCTCTGTGCTCCGTAAGTGATTACAGAAAATATTGAATTAATAAGTGATGTTATTTTTATGCTTAGGTATGCTTTCAAGACTATAAATATCAATACATTTAAATTAGTACTTAAACTAACTAAAACTTATGGTTATGCTGTAACACCATAATGTTTACATAGAAAAGTTAATTACATGTTGACAATTTCTTTTCTGCAATGCCTTTTTCATGGACATTTTCACATATTTATCACCAGCCCTAATGTTGAGAAAATAAAGGTTTAAAAAACTAGTAAGTTTATATATTAAACTGCACATTTTCTCAATAATGGAATAAATTAATAAAATCTAGTTAATTTTCTAGAAAATCACTCTTTCAAACGAGTTGGCTCTGCTAAGGGCTCATTCAGAGATGAGAAAATAAGTATTGGGTATAACAGTATTTCTTTTGAAGATTAAAGATAACGAGCTCTCTCTGTTAATGGCTTCGGTGATTACCAGTACAACATCGTCAGTTTGTGTAAACGTATATCTAGAAGAAAATCATAGATTTTCCTTTAAGTATATCGTATTTTAAAGCTACATTTTCTCTCCAATTTCACGGAATAACAAATTTATATAGTATATATTTAGGTATTATGCACGTAAAATTATCAAAACATACTAAATTTTACCATCTAAACCTTTTCCGTTAGTTACAAAAATTATAAAAAAATATATTTTTCCATTTTAAGAAATTCTATGCAAACTTAAATCCCCACTAAGGTAAAAAGTTGCAATAGAGTATTATTTAGATCAATAACTCATTTATATTATTTAAAGTTGTATTTATGTCTTAAAAGTATGTATTTGGAGATTATAGTTACAATCTATTAATTTTATATTATTGAAGATTCTAATTTAAATTAATATCGCAAAAATATCTCAAAATTTATCGACTGACCGTTGTCGCATTTATTTGCTTGAATCCCTTTTTCATTTCAAATAAAAAAAGTTTAAAATAATAACAAAACATTTTACAAGGGGTAGTTTAGTGTATTTTTTAATTCAGTTTTAGGAAACTAAATTATTGAAAAAAAAATCCAAAAAAAACTAATAACCAAGTTCTTATGTGGCTTGAAATTTAGTAAGGTAAAATATTTATAGCTTCGGAGAGCATGGTAACGATAAAGTGGGGTTAGTATTAAAAGCTTTTGCACTTATTCACCTGTATCACTACAACTGTTTCTTCAGTAAATAATAACATCTGAATTTTAAAAGAGCAGAATGTAATGTATTTTATATTTGATAAAGACTAGGAGTGATAAAAAAAATTATGATTGGATTGACGTTGAATTTTATGTGGTCTACAAACAATATTCCGGCTCGCAATTGGCCAACATTATTTTTTATTAATGTTAAAAACTGAAGAAAGAACAACAATTGGATTATCTAAATTTTCTCCCCATTCTAAACACACTCCCGCTCAACCCCAGAGATGCCTTCTTCGGGGAAGGACAGGAAATGCAAAATCATATCACAAGTGCGAGGACGGGGAAACTATCCAGTACGTGGACGTATGCTCACTCTACCCGTACGTCTGTAAACGTGGAATGTATCCTCGGGGGCACCCAAAAATCTGTGTAGGGGACAAGGAGTGTAGAGAAAGAGGCTTGAAGGCCGAAGGCCTCCTCAAGTGTAAAGTCCTGCCTCCTCTAAATTTGTATCATCCCGTCCTTCCAGCACGCATGAAACAATAAATTAATGTTTGTTTTATGCCGTACATGTGGTCTAGAAACGTCAAACACAGAGTGTAATCACAACATCGAGGAAAGAGCATTGACAGGGACATGGACAATGCAGGAAATACGCAAGGCTGTGGAAAAGGGATACGAAATTGTAGAAATGTATGTGCTCTGGGAGTACGAGGTGGCAAGATACGAGACAGGGGGTCTATTCACAGGCTTCATAAACAAATTTTTAAAAATCAAAACAAGAGGCATCAGGTTACCCCTCCTGGTGCCTAACTGAAGAAGACAAGGCCAAGTACATTCATAGTTACCACGAACACGAAGGTATTCACCTGGACCCGACCAAAATTGAGAAGAACGGGGGTCTTCGCTCCCTAGCTAAATTAATGTTAAATTCTTTCTGGGGTAAATTCGGTCAAAGAGAGAACCAAACAAAGACATCAATTGTTAGAGAACCATGCGACCTGTACAAATTACTTACAAGTCCGGGGGTCCAAGTAAACACGTTACAAGAAATAAATGAAAATGTACTCCTTGTTAATTGGCAACATATTGACGAAGTCGGGGAATCCTTGAGAACAGTTAACGTCGTACTAGCTGCCTACACCACCTCCCAAGCAAGACTCAAGCTGTACGAACATCTGGAAGCTCTGGAGAACCAGGTCCTCTATTACGACACAGACAGTGTCCTCTACGTACAAAGGGAAGGTATGTACAAGGTCCCCACAGGGGATTACTTGGGGCGAGATGACCGATGAACTGGTTGACTACGGCCCGGCTCTCACATCGTTGAATTTGTTTCAGGCGGCCCCAAGACTTACGCCTATCTTGTCTGGTCAACAAATAAAAACACACTAGTTGAAGTTTGTAAAATAAAAGGCCTTACTCTAAATTTAAAAACTAGCCAAACATTAAACTTTTTCCAAATTAAAAGAAATGGTGCTGAGTGAGACCGATGTAAGCTTGGAGATAGTTGAAAACAGAATAAGACGTACTAAAGAAAAGAACATTGTTACCGTGGAGGAGCACAAATTATTTAAAATTACTGGACCCAAAAGGAAACTCGAAGGACCCTATGACACTTTACCTTTTGGCTTTAAAAAGCATAAAAAACTAACACATTACATACAGCAAGACTTACCTGACTCGTCCCATACACACCCTTGAGGATCGGTAGCAAAACCACGTGGTCCCGACTCTTCAAAATGATGAAGCAACCCCTCTCTACTCTCGAATCTTCTGCATACCTGAAGAGCGGCTAGGGCTTGGAGAGTAGGGACCTCGTCCCACGGGAGCCATGCCGGGGTAACACAGGGGTCAGGTAGGGGCTTCCACAACTCAGAAACGGTGAAGTCGTACTCCACTACCTGACGGGTGCGCGAGCGGTTACCTCGACGTGACCTCCCAAAATAAAGTCGCCACTCGCGCCGTGCATCCCGCTCCAGCTGACGGTGAGCCCGACTCCATGCCCAGGCAGAGATGGATGGCTGCTGTGGCGGCGGGTCTGTCCATGCCAGGAGCTTAGACAATTTTACAATCACTTGCAGAATCGTTAGAAGTGAGGTCAACATTGTAACTAACTGTGTTTCAGAGCACGGGAGCTCAGCGTCCAAGTGGAGGGGAGGTCACATGACCGGTCATGTCACAAGCCTACATCCTGGGAGGTATCCAGTTATAGCTCCAACCATTCCTACATCCAGTCCACTCTCGCTCTCAGTGCGGTCACCTGCAGAGATGGCTTCTACCCGATCACCGGACGAATGCGAGATCTGGCAAATAAGTTGTGACGACGGGTTCATTATATACCACATTATGCCAAAATACGGGTGTAACGACTGTGAGCGCTGTTATAGGGCGATGAGATGTATTAGAAACTCTCTGGGGTATTCCGCTTACAGCGTGGGACCCTATGCGCGAAATCCCTAAAACTCTTGCCAGTGAGCGCAGGGACATTGTGGATAGCCTGTATAGGTTTTTAATTTTTGGCAGGCTCAACCGCGTGACGAAGAAGAATGGGAACTGCACAATGAACAATTGGAAGAGGCCCTTCTACACGATGCTATAGAAAGAGAATACTGGGAAGGTGTGGTGAACGAGGTAGACTATCTCCTAGCCTGGGAGGTAGAATTCAAAAAGCACCTCAAACGAAAAGGATCCTGCTCGGCGTCCGAACAACCAAAAATCGCCAAGTTGTAAACACCCATCCTTCGTCCTGCACACTTCCAGTCGTCTTCATCACCCTTCTTTCCAACCGTCCCTGTGCAAATGGGTATGTATGAATGTGGGAGCTCAGTAAGGGTTTGGACTTGGGCATGGAGATGAACAAGACTAGGCCCTCGAACGGTTCGGTACGAATGTGGTCCTTCGGGGTGGGCTAAACCCCATAAGTCCCTGAGACCGTGAATGTATGTGTAATGTCTAAGAATAAGGGATGGGGCATTATTGGGTCAAGGAGTATCAACCAGTCACCTCTGGACGGACTTCCAAATCCAATAATGTTTAACCTGGGCGTCAGACACTCGCGTGCCTGACGTGGATGTTTCCAAAACCACAACCACTTAGACATTTATAAATACACTTGTATTACCACCTAAGGATCACTTCCCAACATGGACGCTATAGCGAGAGAACTGCACAAACCGGCTAGACGAAATTACCCTAGACGCAAGGTCACGCTGAAAGGACTTAACGATCTCTATCAGGCCGACCTTGTAGAGATGATTCCGCATGCAAGAGCGAACAAAGGGTACAAGTATATATTAACGATGCTCAACTGTGTCACAAAATTCGCATTCGCCATACCCATAAAAAACAAATCCGGTGCAGAGGTCGCAGCCGCACTAGGGTCCATACTAGCTAAACATAAGATGAAAAACTTGCAAACGGACCAAGGTAAAGAGTGGTACAACATTCACGTCAACAAACTCGTATGGAAACACAACATTAACCTGTACTCCACCCAATCACATTTGAAAAGTTCCATTGTAGAACGACTAAACAGAACTCTTAAAGAAAAATGTATAAAATGTTTACGGCACGCGGTAGCTACGAATGGTTAAGCATCCTACCTATTATAGTTAATGAGTACAACAGTACTGTACACAGGACGACCGGCATGAAACCAAAAGACGTTAGACGGAAACATGTAAAACAGATTCTCGACCGAATAAACAAAAGTAGACCCATCAAGCCTACAAAACCTAAAATACCATGTAAACGATCGGGTTAGGATAAGCAGACACAAAGGAGTTTTCAAAAAGGGTTATTTACCCAATTGGTCAAACGAGACGTTTACAATCTTTGCAATAAAACCTACAAAACCTGTAACATATATTTTACAAGATATACGAGGCAACATTTTGCAAGGCGGATTCTATGAGCAGGAACTGATAAGAACCGCAACAGGAAACGTCTATCTCGTCGATAAAAGTTCTTAGGCGGAAAGGCCTCAAGGCCTTGGTGCGGTGGCGTGGCTTTGACCATACCCACGATAGCTGGGTAAACTCCAAAGACATTATTCGCCCAAACACAGTAAAATATAAAAGGTGACGCGGTGTCTTGGAAACTTCATTACCAAAAATGAAGGTCGTTAAAGCAAGGTATAATGTTTAAAGTCTGCAATATGGACGAGTTTATTAGGTAGCGGATTAGGTCGCAAAAACAAGAACGGTCCGCTCCTACCCGAACACTATAAGGAGCCTGATTGTAGGCCCCTCGAACTGTGGCAAGACAAACGTTACTATTCAATCTACTTGTAGATCCGAACGGATTACGGTTCGAGAATGTGTACGTATTTTCAAAATCTCTGTATCAGCCAAAGTACCAACTACTGTCAAAGGTAATGCCGAAGGAAGTTGGATATTTCGCCTTTGATGATAACTCGCAGGTCATTACGACGGACGAGGCCAAAGAGAACTCAGTTATGGTTTTTGACGATATAGCTTGCGAAAAAACACGATAACATCCGTAACTACTTCACTATGGGTAGACACAAGAACATAGACACGTTTTATCTCGGGCAAAAACGTACACGCACATACCTAAACAGCTTATCAGGGACAATGCCAACTTTATAATACTGTTCAAACAAGACGACATAAACCTGCTGCGTTACGCCTATAGCGATCACGTAAATACCGACATGGACCTGGAAAAATTCAAGCAGTTGTGCAGTATGGCTTGGAAGGACAGACACGGGTTTATAGTCATAAGCAAGGACGATGACATTGATAATGGAAGGTACCGCGTAGGTCTCGACAGTTTTGTTCAAGATCTATAATGGTTAGGATCTACACTTATAACGACATTAGAGGGTTCTCGAACCAGAGACTCCACAAAGTCAATTCAAATCTGTGTACATGGTACTACCCAAACAAGAAAAAATTTTGCGGTAATTACTGTAGCAGACGACCACCACACGGCTTTCTATTCAATAGAAGGTGTTGGAGACACAAACGCCAAGGACAGTGCAACCATTCCTCCTGTAAATTCTGCTAATGATCTCGTCCAGCGAACGCTTTTATAACCGCGATATCTGGATAGAATTTTTGAAAAAGAGCCAAGAGAAAGGTGTACCATTTGAACTAGTTGTGTATCACGAAGACATGTTAAAGTGTACTGTGCGGGAATCACAGAACTTCTTGTCCAGATTCAGACCATTTCCAGATCAATTCGGAAAGCTTGTACCGCTGAGAAACGCGCACGGTGGTATACACTTTGCCCAAGTCTGTATAAAAATGTTAGAGTACGGTTTGTAAAATCCCACACGCCTCACGTTGCATCATTCTCACGGAGCGAACTATACCTATTAGGAAACCTGTTACAATCTACAGACACGTACTGGCATCAAAGTGTTACAGTGACATCAGCTACAACGTAGCGTACGGCCCGGTCCCTGACGGACTGCCGAGAGGCGAGAGGAACAAAGTGTTTGCAGGCGTAAACAATCTGTGTCAGAGTCTCTTTACATCCGAATTTCTCAAGGCGGCTCTACCAACGGTGCCCATGTATTGCGACAGATTCGGAAATAAGTCTGCGGGACGGAGTGTATAGCATTACAGACCGTAAGCAGTTTGAGGCGTGGAGGCGGTTCACAGGAGCCAATCCGAGTGAGTTCTGGCTACTCAACTCTTACCTAATTCACATACACGGTACAGTGAGAAAACCCCATCGCACAGTTAAAAGGGTTTATGGATAAGACTGTAGAGAACGACAAGTATACAGTGGCCGAGATCCCCAGTGGAGGGACGGCTGGAAGAGAACCTTTGTGTTCAGATCACGGGGACGAGTACAGATACCGAGATCGGTATACTTCAAGAAACTAGGTACGGAAGCGTCACTTTGTGAAATCATTCACTTCCTTCGTAAAACCAAAAAGAGGGCAATGTTCTTCAGGACAAGTCGAACTACCTTGAAAATTGAGTGTATATAAGTGTTAAACGGACAGATGGTGTCATCATTGATAAAAATGGAGCGGAACGAGAAACAGCTAAAGGCCGAGATATCAAAGTTAAGAACGGCTATTAAACGAAAGTACAAGGAGTTCAAACAAGGAAACCTGTCCTCCGAAGTCCGTCTGGAAAAACAGTACAAACCCCTCCTCTCGGAACTGCGAAAGCAAACCAAGGACCCCGATATTAAAGGGGAACCAAAAGAAGAGCATGACGAGGACGGTATAAAAGACGAACCAACCAAGTTTTCTCCACCCGTAACGTCTTCTCCGACAGTACCAGCTGTACACAATAAAGTGCTGGAAACCACGGTACCCGACGTAAGCACGGCCCTCTCCACGGCCGAAGGTCAGCTGGAGGCCTCACAGTGGGTCAAAGATTCATTCCAGAAACGCGTTTGACTGTCAAGTACATGAAGGCACTAATGAAGGACATTCCCAGCAATAGAAAGATTGATTCCATATACGGTCCACGCTACGAAAACAGTACACTAATGGTCGGGAATAAACCGTTAACTTTCGATAATGACGGCAGTATAGTCATAGGATGACGTACACTACACGCCTAACAAAAGGGTCTTTATGAATTGCTCTTCAAACGTGCACCACTCAAGGAAGAGTACGACGAAAACGATTTACACGCTTACAGGGATATAATGAAGCGGACACAGGCGCACAAAAGAGGTTACAATTATAAAAGCAACATAAACCGTAACAACTCTACAAAATATGAGCTCGTAATTTCAAAGTTATTCCCCAAAACACACACTGGTAAGGGATTCAAGGACCTGTCACGTCCTGACCCTGTGTACTATGACGACCCGAATGAATTGTGTGAGAGGCTAAGAGTGTTGGTAAGCTCCGCTGAGGCCGGTAATACGGGGCATAAAAACGAGATTATTAACATCGTAGAAGAGCTGAGGGAGCTAAAACTCATAAGCGGTAGTGGTAACGCCAGATACAGAGCTCTGGTATAAATGTATAGACAAAACCCCGTAATGTACAGTTTCGAAATGAGCGTGGACAAGTTTGGTCGCACCGGTAGTGAGGCCGGTAAGAGAGGTCCGCCTGGACAAGGATTCAGTCTCACAGTCGACGGCAACTACGATATCAAGGGCAAACGGTTATGTAACGTGGCCGATGCGCACAGCAGAGTCTAGACGTTTGTAAACTTGCAGACCTTGAAAAATAATGTGGATAGCGCAGTCCTCAAGACTGTGTCTGACGTTTCGCTTGTATCCAAGAAAAATGTGATGGGACGCTAAAGGTAACAGGATTAGCAACATAGGTGATGCTATACTCTGGACCGATGCTCTGACTCTTCGCCGTCTTGCTAGTGAGGTGCCCTATAAGGACACGGACAGCAAATATTACAGGTTTGACAACTACAGATTGCGCATGATAGGTGATCCCGCTGGGGATTACAGATGCAGTGACGCTAAAATATCTTAAAACGAACACTCTAAAAAGAAGTAGTGATGGTAACGTCTGGGAATGTGATAACAAAAGACTCGGACAGATGGCTGATCCTCTTCTCGCTGGCGACGGGGTAAACCTGCAGACCTTGGACAAGAAATTAAAAGACACCAAAACAGATATGACCGGTCTATGCTCAAGACACTAAATGCGAATAAACTCGATGCCAGAAATAATAGACTACCTAACGTAGCTGACCCCACGAACGAAGCGGACGCCGTCAACTTGCGAACGCTAAACAAAAGAACACTAAAGTTCGATACTGAGATAATAGACGCTAAAAAGAGAAGAATAATCAACTTGAGCGATGGTGAGGGACTGGGCGATGCTGTGACGTACACAACTACGTACCCTTACACCTATCAAGAGTATTACAGATTCTACCGTTACATTCGATAATTTCAGACTCTGCATGGTTGGATGGCCAGTCGAGCCCTACGGAACGCTACGACTAAAACGATATGTAGATAGGGCACTATCACTTCTACCTCAGATGAAAGACGGCTACTGGAGTTTTGGACGTATGCGTCCTGAGCGAGATAGAAGAGCCTCTATACGAGGGCGAAGCTGTTAATCTGAAATACTTTCAAAAACACGCCATGAACAGAGCGGGGCGAAATTGGAACGCACAAACCGGTAAAGTCACTAATCTGGGAGATCCTACCGAAATGAGTGACGCGGTGTCCATGATGAATTACCTAGTGAGAGTACTGAGCGAAGTCTATTACGGTATGTACAAACTACTGGCTCCGACGCTGGACGCTATACACTTAACCGATAAAGACGAGTGGATCAGCTTCAACATTGTCAACCCATACTTTAGAGATCCAGTGAGCAGGGTTAGATCGAAACCGTGATGGTTTTATTTATATGTGAGTTGCTGACATTTTTAACCGTCAGTTTACTTTAGAACCTGGCGAGATGCGGGTCTTGGTATTTATTCTATGTGTAGCTCCTCTGATTGCTGCTAATAAAACTTTGCTGTACTTGGAGAGATACGGCTAATCTCGATACTAATACCTCAGAGCTATCCACAGACATTACACAGGCGATCGTTAGGTTTCAAGAGACGTTCGGCTTGAATGTGACCGGGATATGTAAATTGAGGAGACGACTAACTTAATGAACCAGCCCAGATGCGACAATTCAGACGAGTTAATAGCGTCTTTCACTGCAAACCCAAACTACGGATGGCGGAAAAAACGATATTACCTGGTTTATGTACGGTAGTAATTATCAGTATGACCAACTATGTCGGGATGCGTTCGCCCTATTCTCAAGACATGCCAACCTGACCTTCCGGCGGGACCCTATAAGTCCCACAATCATTTTAAAGTATCACTCCCAGGAAACATCTTTCGTATTATCTACGGAAAAATTGCGAGTAGAGTGTTTGAATGGTAGGGGTGGTTTCAGTGGGTCACGCCTTTCTCCCTATATTGGGGGATGAACCAGACAGATGTTCATATTGGACGGTGAAGAAGATTGGGATTATACAATGGATTCTACCTGCGCCCGGAAAAGTTTCCTTCTTTTTGGTTCTATTACACGAAATTGGACACGCTCTAGGCTTGCAACATTCATCACTTTCGTCGTCTATAATGTATCCTTTTTATTTTGTACCACATGGTATTTCAAATCTTTACCAATATGATTTAGACAGAGATGATCAAATGGCAATACAGTATATTTACGACCACCAACCGGCCCCCTCCACCTCAACATCCACTTACACTACAAACTCTACAACACCATCCACAAACAACCAACAACAACAACATCAACTACGACGACAACATCGGCTACCAATAGACCAATAGAGGTCACGCCTACGCCTACACCTACAGATTTGGACATTTGTAATTTAAGACACAAACTCAACACGTTCTTAGTAGTGAGAAACAGACTATACGCGTTTTACGGTAAATTACGTTTGGATACTAAGCCTGAACGAAGCCCATAGAACGCGTGAAGAGTTTACCAATCCTATGATAATTACAGAGTGGTTGACTTTCTTACCGTCAGACTTTACTAACGTTTCGGCCGTGTGTACCAGAGACCGAACGGGAACGTAGTCATGATCGTAGAACAGAACTCTATACGTTTATAGATTACCCGTCACTTAGACTGTCCAATCAAAGACCCATTAGCAGAATCGTACATACCAGAGTTAAGAAAGTCAATGCAGCGTTAAACAGTAATATAGGTAAAACCTACGTCTTCGTCGATGACAAGTTTGTTGTAGAGTTAAACGAATGCACCCTCCACAGGCACCATGTTGGGGATGACTTCAAGCGTACTCCCCGGTGTTCCGGGGTCCATAAAGGGAGGTTTCAGATATAAAAAACGGTCGTATTTATTTTATAACAGACAGTTACGTGCTGGAGTTTGACGAGTTTACCGGTACTGTCACAAAATCCGAGGCGGACATCTTCGACGTACTGCAGATTACTTGTGTGTGCGTGAATCGCTACTCAAACAGTTGTATAAAGTGATACGGTATATAAATGGCGAACCACAAACGTAATTCAAACAGAGTGAAACGAGCTGTCAAGCGGGGTAGAGGTATAGTGACCAGCGTAGCTGAACAACGCACTGCCCGCTGTAGGCACCATAATAAAACCGTGCTGTTGACGCGTTACCTGTCGAATTACACCTTCCCCGGCGGCTATCAGTACTGTGGGCCAGGTACGAGATTAGGGGTGAGGATTGGCAAGGGGTGATAGGGGTATTAACAAACTCGATTCTGCCTGTAAGCTCCACGATATAGCGTACTCGAAATACACGGGATTTAGAAACACCGGCGAGAGGCCGATAAGGAATTGGCCGAAAGAGCTTGGCAAAGGGTGAAATCGGGAGACGCTAGTGTAGGAGAAAGGGCCGCGGCCTTAGCAGTGACGGCAGCAATGAAAGCTAAAACACAGCGTTTGGGGGTGGGAAGAATGAAAGAAAAAACCAAAGACAAAGCGAGGGAGGGGGTAAACCTAAGGGCAGAGGGCTCTACCTGAAACCGTATTCCAAAGAGGGGAGGTGGTGGGGTGAGAAAAAAGAAGAGGTATTGTAAAAAAAAACAACAATCTCGATACCGATAAAACCTCTAAACAAACCACGAATTGATCCGTTATGCGAGGTTACTCAATATTCCAAACTTTCGAGGTGTCTACATGAGGGGACACACTGCCCAAGACCCCGCGGCAGTACGAGTTCGGCCATAGTTAACCTGGACAGTTCCCACGGTGAAGGTACGCACTGGGTCTGTTATAAGAAACTCGGAGACAGAGTGTACTACTTTGACAGCTTTGGAAATCTGAGGACCGCGGTAGAACTCGTATCCTACTTTGGATCAGGGGTGAGCGTACAGTATAACTATGAGCGTAAACAGTCTGAGGACTCAGTAGTCCTGCGGTCACTTGTGTTTAAAGTTTCTGGCGCGTAATGTTTTTCACTTAACGGAGCTGCTCCGCACGTATCTTGCGAGGTCTTTCCACCAATGGATTTGAGCGATGGAGAGTACGAGATTGGTCTAATTGATCTCTCGACGTACTATACGATACCAAACATTGAAAGAGGTGTGAATGACATGTTCCACTACGGAGTCGACAAAGAAATAGTGATAGACGAGGGGTCGTATGAAATTGAAAACATAGAAGAATATATCAAGTCGCACATTGACGGAAGTGTGACGTTCAGTCTTAAGGCAAACAATAACACGCTAAAGTCCGAAGTATCGTGCAGTGAAGCGATACATTTTGAAAAGCCGAAATTCGGTAGCCTCAGTACTTGGTTTTCACCGCTAAGGAACTGGAGCCTCATAAGATCCACATGTCCGACCTCCCCGTCAGTATTATGGCGGTAAACACGATACGTGTCGAGTGCAACATTGCACGCGGTTCCTTTCAAAACGGTATGGAAGGACACGTGTTGCACGAGTTCTACCCCGATGTGGCTCCCGGGTATAAAATAGTTGAGAAACCGAGCACACTGTCATCTATTTACCGGTGTGAACGTCCGCAGGTTGGTGAACAATATAGAGGTCTCTCTCAGAGACCAAAACGGCGATTTAATCAACTTTAGAAACGAACCCGTCTCGTTACGCTTGCACATTAGGAAGCGGCAATGGGTCTAGTATTTAGAGAAGTGTCTGCTCAGGGCATTGGCCAGTAAACACCGGAAGACGGTAGTGGTTAACATCGCGAAAACATTCGGTTTCTAGCGTCACTGGGGTTCAAATATGGCGCTACTGGCAATAGAGTCGGCCGCAGAGTATGATGAAGTTGTTACAGGTTGGGAGTTTCACTCTCATAAGCCTTACGCCTCGTCAAACTCTGAAGAACAACGACGAAATTAGAATTCCGATAAGTCAACAGGATATAATTACGGCACCGTTCGAAAGCAGTATACACATCACTGGTAAAGTGAGTGCTAAGAAAGCCGACGGGAGTGAGGCCAGTATCTCACTAATAAACAATGCCATCGCATTTTTATTCGACGATGTAAGGTACGAGATAGGCGGGTATAGAGGTTGAACAGGACGAAAAATGTAGGTATAACGACGAGTACTATAAAAGGACTACTCTCCATTAGGGATGAAGAGCAAAAGTGTCTCGTAAACGCGTGCTGGCTCGGTCCCAATACGACAAGTGAGGCCGGTGAATTTTACGTATTCGGTGCCTCTGAAACTTTTGATGGGTTTTGCCGAGGATTACAAGAGAATTGTTGCGAATGTTAAGCAAGAGCTTGTTCTCTTGAGGTCAGCTACGGATGTCAACGCCGTTATCTCACCGGACGGCGTCAAACCTCGACTTTCAGATTACATCGCTCGAGTGGCGTGTACCACATGTTACAGTGTCAGATAGTTACAAATTAAAATTATTGCGCGTGATTGAGAAAGACACTTTGATTCACCTACCGTTTCGGTCCTGGGAACTTCACGAATATCCTTTCACTACCGCAAACGACTCGACAGAGCTGGACAATAAAAACGAGTTCGCAAATTGAAAAGCCTCGGTACGTGGTGCTGGCCTTTCAGACCGGTAGAAAGAACGACCTAAGAAAGGACGCCTCTACTTTTGACCGTTGTGCCCTTACGAATGTTAAACTTTATTCTGAATTCACAGTACTACCCTTACGACAATGTCCACGGCGATCTCTGTATATTTTACGACATGTACACACGATTCCAAAAGTTCGTACTATCAAAAACCAGGGTCTCCGCTGGTTGACTTTTAAAACATTCACGTCTCATGTGCCTCTGTACGTGATTGATTGTTCCAAAGCAGAACGAATTCGATCAAGTCGGGACCTGTAGATGTTTAGGTTGGAATTTGAAGCTAAGGAGAATTTCCCGCCAAACACAGCTGCATTACTGTCTCCTACTGCATGACTCCCACGTGGCGTACACAGTGCTCACCGGTTCGGTACAACGTATAATGTAGGAGCGGTGGTGGTGGTGGGGGAAACTCTTATAAATAGCTGAAATTTTGTACGTGTGTCTCATTCTGTGTCATGGAGGAGCTAAACAGTTTTCTAAACGAGCCTGACTCGCTCGATGCGATCCGATACCTAAAATTAAAGACCGAACTACTCTGCAAGGTCGAGGGTATGCGAAGACTCTTTGCTCAATTTAGACCTACAGTTAGAGTACCCAGTGACCCTTATAATTACGACCATTTCAAGGAATGCGTGTGGTCACGACCCGAGGCTACGTCAGGTCCTGACACTTGTGGGTGCTACTATATGGATTCATACATTGGAGGTGCGATTACGATTTTGGATCAGTTAGTTGGTATGTACGAACCCGTTTCTTTCGAGATTACAGGCTCTACTTTGAACCCTTCCGTGATAACGCAACACAGTATTGTTAGGGTGGGGGTAATTGTATAAATTGAGGGTTCCTGATGCTAGACTTCATTAGCTCAATCATGTCTGACCGGGAGGGGCCTAAACCAGTGTACCATAACTCTTCAACTGCTTAAAAGGTAACGTTAAACTGTTAGCACTAATAAGTTAGATGTAGAAGAGAGGCGAGTCTGATTACGGAGATGATTACGATGTAAGCAAACTCCCAGAGTTTGATGCATTTAGAATCATATTTGAGAGATATGAACCTGTTAGCGAAGGATACGAGGAGACTGTTCTTGGAGGATTTTGCTAATGTAATATTCAAGAAAGAGGGTTAGCTCTGTTGGTGAACTAAGCATTAATGTGAAAGAGTGGGCATCTGTTCCACTCTTAAAATATTTTACGTCAAGGATTTTCCCGCCTTTGACGGTTTCGTGTTGGCGTATCTACAACACACTGTTGAGGATGATTTAGAGTTCTGCATGTATTTGTAGCGATTACACATACGAGGTCCGTTACAATTAGAAAATTTAAATCTAACCGTTTTTCCTAGCCCTCTTATTGGTCAAAATAAGCACGTCGCTGATTGATCTAAATTGGGTATATAAGGGAGTAGTGTGAGGGGCTACGGTCAGACGGGACCTGGACTTCGTTGGGTGCTGGAATTCATTAGCTCTCATCCACTCGGTGACATTCAAAATGGGCGTCGAAGCGTTTGTAACTGTTTACTTTTACAAAAACGGGAAATTTATTAAAAAAAGGCCACATTAATTGCTACAAGTTTTCTTCCAATGCCGATATATACGATGTGAAGGACTACGACCAAATTAGGGTTAGGTTTTCCTCAGAATACGATTCAGACTTTGACTCTGACGAAGAGGAGGAGGAGGAGGAGGAAGAGGAGGTAGACGCGGAAACGGAACCCTTACTTCGTTAATTTGCTGCTTTCCATTGGTCGAAATAAGCACGTCGCTGATTGGTCTAAATTGGGTGGTATATAAGGGGTAGTGTGAGGGGTTACGGTCAGACGGGACCATGCAGGCTTCAGTGATGGACGTGGAACCTGCGAAGGTTCCCAGGCGTAAGGAAACGCATAAATTCGTTAACGGGTATTTTCCTAAAGTCGGTTTACTTTTTAGGTAGCGATCTATCAAAGTGTGTAATTGTGGGGTTGTTTAAAGACAGAGGCGATTCTCTCGGGGTGCTATTCCATGGTAAGAAGGGGAGCGTTTATTGGTCGTACGATGTATTTAATCAGTTTGCTCCGAATTTCAACTGTATCACTCAGGCTTTGGAGACCTCGCAGAGGTTGAATATCGAGGTGGACAGTGGGGAGGATGTCAGGGTTTCGAACGTCTTTGGTCAAATGCATGCGTATCTCTATGACGGGGAACGTTCTTTAACGCTTAACAAGACCGAGTGGGTTCAGTTCGTTAACAACCTCCCGTCGGTCTACATCGCACTACGGGATCTCTTTTCCATCGAGGTGTCAGCTAAGAGTGTTGTTCGGTGTCTGCTGGCTGGCGAGAAGGAGGAGGAGGACGTGGAGTATAACGACATCCCTAGTCCCGTACTTTGCAGACTGGTCCAGGAAGTTGACCTTTTTAAACGTTGGCCAAATGGAAGCGATAGTGGAGTTTTCATGCATTCAAGGATAATGAGAACCGGTTTATTGTGAAGGAGTTTGTTGTGGTCAGTCATCTGTTTCGCTCACACATAGTGTTTCAAAACCCCCGTACAGCGTAACCGAATTAGATTCAAAAGCGGCTAGAACCGCCCGTTGGTTGGTGCGTCACATTCATCATATTAATTGGAATGACGGAGGGATCCCTTTTGACGAAGATATCGTCCGCGCTCTCTGTAAACCCTTCGCTACTGTATATACTACAGGGTTAGAAAAAGTTCGATTTTTGTCTCGTTTTCACGATAACGTAGTTGATAGGAATATTGTAGATAGTAAGGAGGCTATTGTTTCCGATGCTCAATGTATTTTACCTCAACATAATAGTGACTGTACATATGCTTGTGCTTTAAAAAAGGCTCTAGGGCGGGGTGAGTGAGTGGCAAGCCCCTAAGGCTGGCGTAAAACCTGTAAGTCCTGGGGTTTTCAACTGCTCTTACGGCAGGCCTAAACTCCGTAAGTCCGGGGGCGGTTGTGTGTGTGTGTTTGGATACCTCTATGGCAGGCCTAACCTCCGTAAGTCCAGGGGTACGACCCTCGCTCTAGTTGCTAAAAAAGAGATGTAAAAAATATACTAAAAAAACAAAATGTTTCTTTGCGAGTGTTTTACGGGTTGCATTGAAAGGCTTCTCCGAGTAAAGCGGCTTACAACACTAGCAAGGATTACAAAGAAAAAAAATACAAAAATTGTAAAATAAAAAAAAAATATGTTGGGAGGTAGCAAATTTGTTATGGAGTGGCTACCACCGTAAAGAGCGATGGTTGGGGCTCTTTACACACACGTGGATAGGCCTACTGGGGAAGGAGCCACGTAAAAATATCTCCTAACGCGCCGGGACCCTACCCCTTGGGTGGTGTGGAAACTTGGGTCACGTTGCAACAAGGACAAACGCACGTGTGGTGGGGGGTACGCTGCGCTTGCATATAAGCGACTGCTGCGAATGTATCCAGCATTGTGCAATCATGTACAGTTGCAGGCACCTTGTGTTGGCGTTTTCCGTGGGAGTTTATGACTGTGTCTACGGCCTTGATAGCGATTCTCTGCAGAGCACGCCTGCCTCCCGGAGTCGGCTACACTCGCTTGATGCTGATACTGGTGGGCCTTCTTATCGTTGCAGCACCCCTCGTTGCTGGTGACGACGACGGACCGCCTCCGCGGAAAGCCCCTCGATTGGTGGTAATGTTATTATTACTATTATAGAATTAATAATTAGATTCCGTTTTTCCGATTGGGTACAATTTGTTTTTGTTTTTTGAAGGGCAAACGACGATGACCCCCGGCCCGATCCCCACCCCGAGGTCCAGGACTCCCCATTGTCGCCTGACCCTGATGACAGTGTGGAGGTACGTGTGCGCTTGTGTTGGTTTTGTGTTTGTATGCGTGTTTGTTTGCGTTACGGGCTGAATTGTTTTTTCTTTCCAGGAGTATGACTCGGATGCCACCGTGGAGAACCTGATACCCGGTGTAAGTACAATTGGCTTCCTTGTTTTGTCCGTCTCGTGTTTTTTGCTATTTTCCTACGGTTTGTTTTTTTTTTGCAGTCTCCTGACCCGTGGGCTTTTGGACCGAGGGCCAAGGCAGAGGGCCTCTCAATGACACAGCGGTTTGAGGACCTTCTGCTGGGACCCTGGGAAGTGTTGGAGGCTGCCATCACGGGTATGCCTCTACCACCGTCTCCATCACCGCCCCGGGCCGCAGCCCGCAGGCTCCCTCTCCAGACGATGCCGCTTCCTCGGCCGCGGCGACTTCCGAGGATAAGTATCGCCCCGGCCCAGGCCCCCTCGACGTCCCGGTCCTCTGGTGGGTCCAACGTAGCGAACCGTCGCCCCGGTCCCCTCGACGTCCCGGTCCTCTGCTGGGCCCAATGTCGACTCGACCCAACCCTCTACCTCAACGGGTCGAACCGGCGCTTGTAGAAGGGTAAGTGTCCACCGGTAGTAGTGGTAGTAGTAGTAGTAAGTAGTATTAGTGGTAGTGGTGATACCTTACTTGCTTTTCAGCCTCCTACAGCTGCATCAGGAGTAGATGTGGCACGGCAGAGGTTACGGGAACTGGTGCTGGACCATTTCCTTCAAGTATTTGTTTCGCCGGCGCACGCTCCCGTGGCGTGCACTGTGGGGGCGTTGGTTGCGATGTCCACCCTGAGGGCCGAGCTCAGGGATATGCTCTGGCTCGTCGACCATCTTCTCGACGAGACGCCCCGTGACCAGAGCCTCGTGATAGCGTACGCGCTTTGGAGGGAAGTGCGCTCGTCGTTGGAGGGTCTGCTCATCGGCATCGGCGAGAGCATGGAGTCGGCGGCCTCGAGGGATCCCTACGACATCGACCCTGAGGAACCGGAACCGTCGCCCCGGCTAGGCACGTTCGCTGCTGTGTCTGTATGGACAGATTGCCGACGGTAGGGTTGAGGCCTTGTGGACACACTCTGTGCCCACAATGTGCCCATAGGCTCTTACGTTGTCCAATCTGTCGGGTGATCATCCACGGGAGGATGCCATTGTTTTTTTCTTAAAATTTTTAAAATAAACACGTTTTTTTTGCTATGTAAGTATTTGATTTTTCAAAGTTCCCGCCACTTTTTTTTGGTTCCCGCCATTTGAGGGATTTTTTCCCGCGCGTGAGGGATTTTTCCCGCATTTGAGGGATTTTTCCCGTGGGGGCGGGGCTTAGCCGCCATCTTGGATCACGTGACCTGCTCTCGACCAATCAGAGCGCGGGGCTATCCTCCGGGTTACTCTACTGACAATATCTAATCTAGTCTAACACTGTGCAGTGTGCAGTAGCTAATTATGATTTGCTATATTAGAACTTTCTACAACTATGAAAAATAAAGATATAGAGCTCTAAAAAGTCAAGTAATTTATAAGCGTTGCTAAAATTTTTTATTTAATTCATATTTTGAAATGGTTTAAAGTTTACGATACATTTTTTGTATAATTTTAATAATGCTTTTAGTTTCGGTATCTAACATTATTGTATTTTATTGACCCACAATTATTTGATTGATTTCTTTCTTGCGAAAATTTTAACCCTTTGCACTCGAGAGTAAAAATTTTTGGTCACTACCAAAAACTCGGGCCTCTATTGAACAAGTACTGGCGAAAACCTCGGAGCCCTTTTTATCAATTTTGTAAAGGTTTTCTTAAAAAGTTGTAACTTTTTTATTTTAGCAGTTAGAGTTATAATTTTGGTTTTGTTTTATTTGACATAACACTCTATATTGTAAAAAAAATATATATTTGTAATTACAATATTTTTAATACCTTTTTTCACTTATTAAAATAAATTCTTTTGCAAAATTTTTTACTAAAATTAACTTTAAGCTGCTATAACTGAAAAAAAATGCATTGACATTATATAAACTACTATTATTTCTAGGTTCCTTACATAATTTTAAACATTCACATAAAATTTCATAAACTTACCTCTATAAACAAAAATGTTGTAGGCAGTTTTGTAATTTCCGACAATTTCCCCAAATAATGAGTTATTTGTCAAATGATTGAATATTTACTTTTTTACACCTTTTTATGCCCGTAATACCGGTACTTTGGGATTATACCGACCGCATCAGTATGAAGAACACAAAAATATAAATTTATAGAAACAAACATGATAGAACGAAAAACAACTCTTTAATTACAAAATTACAAACTTACAACGATTGTCAATGGGGTCAGATTCCGTTATATGCCCCAATGCTTAAACCTTTTTCAATGAACTTAGAACATTATAAAACGATGTAGTTGAGTAACAGAACTAACATTCCATCAATCAACAAGCATTTCCAGGTATTGTGATCGGTATTTTTGTCGCTGTTATCTTATCTTTCTCGAGAATCCCGATTACGGCAGGCCGCGCGGCGGGACTCTGCAATCACGTTATCTACTAGACCGCTCGACTTTGACCTCTGTCTGAGGTTGGGGAGGGGTTTGCGAATAGACAATTCCTGTTTTATATTGAAGAAATATTGTTCTACGCTAATCTAGTAATCAGTAGAAGCAAAATGTCAAATAACGATTCATGTCTGGGTGTTGTCGGTATAATCCCAAAGTACCGTAATACCTCCCTCACTTTCACTTTTGGCATCGTCAGATGATTCCGAATCTGATATGTTACTGACAAAAGTATCATTCAGATCGTCAACATAACCTTATTGACTGAAATAACTTATCAGACTAAACCAAACAATGAAGAGATCAGCTGTTGAAGTTGTGATCAAATCAGCTGACGAAAATGGTGAAGTTGACAAACCTCTACAACTCAATGTAAAACTGCAAAATCACCGCTATAGAGTTTAAAGGTTTACTACGTTTTTACATCCAACAATTATCCAGATTGCGTATATCACAAATTTACCGCATTTGGATAATTTATAAAGCCAGTATAAAGGATTTACCAAACGTCCGACATTTCGGACGTCCGAGGTTTTGGCCTAAACAGCAAACGTCCGAAATGTCGGACGTCCGAGGTTTTGGCCAAAACAACGATGTCCGATATTTCGGACGTCGGAGTGCAAAGGGTTAAATTACGATATAACAACTAGGCTATGTGCCTACGTATTACTATTGACTATTTATAACAGGAAAATGTATATATTGCTCCTTTTACAGCCAAATAATTCGATGGTATGATGTATTTGAATAGGGTAAGTGAAACAAAATAAAACTATTAAAAATCTCTTTACAGTTTTTGAAAAAAAAAATTTTCAAAAGCATCTTACAACTTAAAATGTATAAAATTATACGTTACACCTTTTTGTGCTTATTACAAACAATGAACTTGTTTACATGTATTTCTTGACCTAATCTGTAATATTAATGAGTAATCACTATAAATAATATCATTTAAGTGAAAAAAATTAGAAACGGGTAATGAGTAGAGTGCATAATAAAACTAATTCATACGAAGAGTACCAATGTCATATTTGTTTTGTCAATATCATAGTTCTGTGCAAGTATTGAGGTAGATGTTAATAAATACGTTTATTAGTACTAAAATAAAAGAATCCAGGTAAAAAAAAGACAAAATGTGACCTTCACATTTGGGTGATGAAACGGGGTAAAATATAACGTTAAATTATTTGACTAGCAACGAAAGTTAAAATAAATGTATATGGACACATAGTTTATTATTTACTTAACCACGTTTTGTTGTACAGTATGTAATTTAAATCTGAGCGTTAAACATTTTATAATAATTCAGAATTACTTAGAAATTACGTACCATGTAAATAGTAATAGTAATTTATTTTTACTATTTATAATTTACTTTACAAGCAAATAGCAATATTGTACGTTACATTTTTTTGTGCCTTAAATCAGCCAAACATTATTTTAATCAACAGATCTAGTATAATGCAGGTGTATACATACCGTTAACTAGGGTTTAATCAAGTTAGTTTTACCAACTAGTATTTTCAAAAACACTAATCAAAATGATGAAATATTAATTGAATAATTTATAATGAGTTCTCGCTAGTGATAGGTTAGTTTACTATTTGATTTGTATTGCCACACTAACTATCCATATAAATAATAGAAATCCTATCACAAAAATAGTTAGGGTAATGTATTATATGCGTTTCATGTAATTAGACTAAAATTCTCTCTGTTAACTTTAAACTTTTGACTACGGCTATAACTTTCCTTGCATTTCCATCATAGTCCAGCGTGTTGAAGAACACATAGACTGTATGCACTGTGTGCTAAGGCAGCGTCAGTGTAAATGATGCAACAACAGCCTTTGTGTAAAACATTCAGTGTAAACGTTCCCCTGCAGTCTTGTGACTACCATCACACATTTGAGCTAGCTATAAACACCCGTGTCGTGTCTCATTTTTTATTTCTTGTGACATACACATTCAATAAGTAACTGGAAGATGATAGCCAACGCGAAGGAGGTGAATGCGAGAAGTAATTTTAGCAGAGAAGCACCAGGAACCACGCCAACCACTAGACTATAAAATAGGACCATGTTATGAGAGATGATTTGGTAAATATGGAGTTTGGCGAATAACATAGGCTTGAGTTTCATTCAATACTGCAAGTTGTAGTTGATACTGTGGGAAACTTTATCTATTTGTTAAGGGTACGGCAGTTATTCTTAAAATTGTTTCGTTGCCTGTCCGTCTATCTTAATGTAGTGGAATAAATGTTGAAAGAAAGGTACATGTAGACTTGAAATACGTGGAAAAGCAAGTATAAACTATAATTATAAAAATAAATATAAATTAATTGCATACTCTTTTACTGATTAAATTTTAATATATTGTTTTCCATTATTTATGCAGTAAATAAAGTAAAAAAGATAGAATATTAACACTGTTGAGTTATCAACTCAAAAAATTACAACTTTTCAAAATGTTATTTTGATAATTTTGTTATACAATTCTAAGATACGATAAATTGGAAGATGACCAGAACTTCGCGAAGTGGAATTATATTGCCAGTTAAAACTATCGTAAAAAGGAATAGTAGGATTTTGGACATTAACCATCGTTTTGCCAACATGTAACTGGCAACATTATGATTCGGCTGTTAGGTACAAACTAATTGATGTTCATTGCATGACTTTGAGAAACATAAGCTCCTACACATTATGTTAAGGGTTTTTGCTTGGTGTTAAATTTAACCAGAAAAATATTGATATTTATATATAGGAATACGAAAAGTACCTCCCACATGATACAGCGTTTTCAACAGTACATGCACTAACTTCTTAGCTAGAACGGTCTTGTTCATATACTACTCAATAAACTAAAACTATTCTTTATTTTAAGTAATTATTTTCCATTGTAAACGTGAAATATTTCAAAAAGATTATAATTTCTGCCAAGTCAGTTTTATATTTGAATTACATTACTGTTTGCAACACCGATTGAATAAGCTGCATACTTTAACGTCCACTATAATTTACTATACAAAATCTATTAATAAGCTAGTAACACAATGAATTGAGAATTTGTTTGGAGAGCTGAAATAAGTATTTTATCATTATGATTTTCTTTCTTTTAAACATTTTAAAACTAATACACAACGGATAAGTATACAGTTAGTTAATGACTTTTTCCCTTTTGACCATCTATTATGTAACGCACTAAAAGTATTTAAACCTAAATTGTATAACTACTTTACACTAATAAATTTATATGAAAAAAAAATAAAATTTAAACCTAATGTCTGGCAAATCTATAGGAAATGGTTTATTTAATGGGTTTAAACTGACTTTAATTTCATTCTAAATACGACAAAAATTCAACGAAATGTTTCAAGAAACTACTAGACCATACATAAAACGTGCAGCCTTTGGGAAGTGAATCATCAAACATAAGTTCATCATACAACTTTAAGGTAAAATTAACTCTTTATTTCCGAAAAGTGTGGAGAGCTGTGTACATATTTGGAGCAATGAGTCAAGACGGAGAGATACAATATGTTGTTACACCGTCAGAGCTGACAGGAAGTTTTGTTCAATATAAACATATTAACCTGCCTTCAAGCTTTATTTTTAGATTAAAAACATTTTCAATTAAATAGAAATTACCTGAAATTTATCATCTTTCGTATAAAAGTAAGTAATTAGCAATCAGTAGACATATTTTATGTATTAGCAGTGGAAGCGTTACCCAATAGAAAGTGTTAGGTATGAATAACAAAACTTAAATATGAAAAACTGTGTATTGTTTAATTGATAAGCTACATTTTTAACACTAAAATTTTCCAACTTAGTTTATATTTTCAAATATTCAATGAATGAAATGTATACTATAATCCATACACGTATATATTGTATGCTGACATTTTTTTACAAATATTAACTATTATAATAGGTAATTTGACGTGCGATGCATAAATCTTTATATCTATCTTTGTTCTTATAGTAATAATGTTTATTAGCAAATAAACTAATAAAAAATAAAACTACTATTATCTTGCTCTCGACCTCCATTGAGGCTGTACCGCCAGTAATTACATCTGACACTCAACCTATTTCTGAGTAAAACCCTGTTTAGTAAAAGCATTGGAGATGTATAGCCAATTTAATGTATAAAACAACAATACATATAACATATGTATGCCGACATATTTTGTATATTGTCAGCGACATTATTTGTATAGTTTCTTCTTACAATAGGAGGCGTGTTGCAATCTGTCATTGAGTCGAAAAATCAAATGGTTCTATTGATAAATTTAATGCTCATTACATTGCAATGTGTCACAATTCAAGTACATTAAATTAGATATAAAATATTTTCGAGATCAATACTGCCACCCATCATTATTCATGTAAGATTATCTGAGTATCCTACTGCAAATATTGTCTATTTGAATAAGCACTTAGGACTAATACTTTTTATTTCATATGTGAGAGAATGATAGGGAGAGGAATAAATACAGAGAGAGAATCTCATTCCATTTATTGCGCAAAGTTTGTAAGATTTATGTGCAGGGCTTAGCAAGAAATTGTATTTCCATATTTTTGCATAATCAAAGGCAACATGTTATTATCGTAACAATATTTACTGCTAATCATATTGCTTGGAGTTGAATTGAACACTTCAAATAGCCTACATATCTTCTGTGCACTGTAATAGTAAGATTGCATAAAATATCAGATTTGGCATTATATAATTTAAAATTGTATGTGAAGTAATTAATGAAGCTTTGTACTCTTGTATTATGTTTATTTACAGGAACGAGCAAGTGTTTATTATAACAAAGAATTATTGTTGCAGTTTGGTTTTATAATAAAAATAATATTTGTTATTGGAAGAATTGTTTTAACTGCTCACAAAATCTGTATATGCTTTTTCGTAAATTGGTAAAAACGAATCTACATCTAAAGTTAAAGGAACAGTTTGGGCAATATAAATACTCGCAATCTACTACATATATCAGTAAAGTTGTTACAAACGTTATAATATAGTGAGCCTAGACTAATATCAATATTGATGTTTAGTACATTTGGCATCAAATCAGTTTCTTTAAAGTGCAAAAAGAGTCTTATGGAAGGTGCAAATCGGTTGGCAAAATTGAAAATTTGAAACTTTCGCAATTACTACGGAAGAGGTGAACCAGACGTCTGCTTTCACGGTTTAAAGTTGTGTACTTCTGGCCAGTTGATAACTGAAGAAGGCGAATTGAGAAATTTACTTGTATTTTCATAGTATTAAGAAGAATATATAAAAGAAAATCCAAATAAACCTCTGTAGTGGTTCGAAATGTTTTAATTATTTCTTTTTCAAATATTAACGTTAGAAAGCTGAGATAGTAGATTACTTTATAAGTGCTGTTTGACAATGGCTGCGACCGACACAATATGTATGTGAAGGCTCCGGCAACTTCTATATTGAAAGTAACTTCTGCTACGATTAAGAGTTGCCGTGCAGGACTGCTTCCCCTTCAATCCTTTCTTGCCATGCTCATGATAAAATTGTGGCTACAGGGTGAGTCATAATGGCTCTAATATTCCGAGATATGGTCCTTAATTTTTTTTTATATTTACGTCATATAATTGCTTCATAAATCCTAATGCACATTCATCTCTAAGTAAATCAACATTACATATTTATAATCTAATTACATTCTAGGAAGGAATATTGAAATTAATATCCAGCCCTCTAAGTTTTAAAATTTTCCAAGGGCAATTTTAGATGTAATAGTACCCAGTCCTGTGTTTCTTGAAAATATTAGACAAACGTGTTCTAAGATGAAATCATGGCCATTAACGCTAACTTTTATGGATGCGAAATTGCAGGTTGTATCAAAAGTTATTAAAATATGCACCAATATTATTTCAGAATATATTTTCCCTAGCTTTATACATTTAAATTTATTCTTAAGACTCATTAATAACAGTTAAATTACCATACGAGTAGATATAGAGATTGGAAGTTATCACTTTAATAGTATACACTTAGCTGACAATGATTTAACATTTATTTACTTATACGTCTGACGGTAGTAAACATATAAACAGATACAAACAATTGTTATTACATATTTGACTCTTTTGTACTCTTTCATTTCGACATTCACCAAAAATATTGGGGCTGAAGTAAAATTTCCTTGTTGGGAACAATTCCTCTATCAATGCCAAGAAGTAGAATTTGTACAGTTAAATTCAAATTAGCTGACAGATCACGTGGATGACAAAATTACAAGGGCATTAATGGTTGGTCTTTTGAGCGCACTTCGAGAGATGTATTTCCAAGTTGAATAATTTCAGAGAGTGGCTTATCAGTAATTTTCTACCCATAAAATAACTCATCATGATGACCTTTCTGTATATAATCACTCTTTTCAACTGTATATGAAATTATATTAAATTTACAAAACAGCGTAATTAATCATTAGGACACTCAGTTTAATATGGAATTTTAAATGCAAAAAGCCAGACCAGAGAGGAGCTGGGTGGTGTTAGTAAATTAGATTAAACGCGACAGTTTTACATGGGAGTAGATATTCAGGATTCATAGCACCATTAGCACATCAGTCTACTTTTTCACTTATTTTGCAGTTTTGTTAGGTTTTGGTCAAATTTTATGGTTTAAAAGTAATTAAACTGATGTAGACTTTAGACTGAAATATTATTACAACACAAAATAGAGGTAATGTCGTAAGGTTCATCACACGAAATTACAACTACAAACTATGTACATCAAATACTTGATGCTTAACTGAGTCCTGAATAATAAATTATATAAATAATGTATTAAACTGTGTGATATTTCGATAAAATATATTTAATTTCTTTTGTATTGTACTTGCATTCCATATTATAAATGAGAAATTCTGTTTTATAGTTTACCATAAAACTCATATACAACAAAAGAAAATATGCGTAGTTATATTCTGTTTCTTTAAATACCACATTAGCTATATCTTAAATAACAAATGACAAAATTGTCAATAAGTATACTCTCGTAAAAGTATCGTCACTGTAAGTGCTATATTGCTTGTTAAGTGGGTAATAAGCTGATGTACTTACGATTAACAAGAGTATGTAGGTATGTGAGGTAAGTACCGTGAATATACTAAGTACATGGAGTAATTATGTCAGGAAAGTAAGGAGGTGAGTGGAGTACTTTATTGACAAGTATAAAAACCTTTTTCCTAGATGTACATTCATTATTCCTGTAATAAATTGAGACACAAATTTCCAAGTTTCCAAGTTAATTAGCGTTATACCAAATTTGATGTAACTGATTTAGTTTTGTTAAACAAGTATGTAATTATTATGAAATAGTACACCATATTGAATGAATGAATGAAAACACTTGTTTATTTACTAGAAAATCAGGACCTCATAATAAGTCTATTATTAGATTGAATTTTACTTCTCAATGAACTAAAATTAAAAATGTATATGGCAATAATAAAAAAAATTGCTAATGAACAATAATAATGTTAATGGCCATCAAATGTAAGCAATTATTTATTTACTTCCAAGTTAACTATAGCTGCATTACAAAATAATAATAAAGAAAGTAGTTTACATGTTTCAATGAAATATAATTAAAAAGTTTGAATTTAACTTACAGTTACAAAAAAAAAAAACATTGACACACGCACGAACGCACAAACTTAAGATTTATTTCTATAAATGTCTGAAAGATTTTTATAAAAAGCCATATATATTCAAAATAATTAAGTTATTATACATTGGATGATGCTAAATCCATTTACTTGGTTGTAGTGAATGTTTTATTGTGGGAATCATGAATTTTAAGTACGAGTATGATACTTCCCATTATAATAGCAGTTTTAGATTGTACAACTGGTAAACAAATTATATAATATTTTATTGCTAACATGGCGAAATAAGTAGACTCTTGCGATAAAATCAATATGTTTTAGTGTGAATTACCACTTTTGGATTTCTTAGAAAATGCTCTTTTATGGTAGCGTTAGATTTTACTTTATTTTATTTAACAATTAATTTACCACTTAAGATCTATAGTAAGTTTTTTATTGGTTCGACTGATAGACACTCTATGAGAGTATAAAGAATCTGTCTGATGTGGCGTAATCATAGAATTGCTGTAAATTGAGACATATTGCAATTGGATAAACTTGGGCAACAATTAATGGTACAATGTTAGGATATCAAGTTTCGAGATACACTTCTCCTCCTTACATTGTTATTAGAGAACTGTCAGAGAATGTGGCGGAGCAACTAGTGAAGTGTGGTTTCTCTGTAACTAAAGATCTAACAATATTTTGTGTTCAATAGATAATTTAAGAGTATTGAGTTAACTAAAAAAATTAAATGTTGAGAAATTTTAATAATATATTCCATATTTCTCACTTATACACATCTATAACTACAACGCCTCATGCCGAGGTTATATTCGACAAAGACGGTTGCTCAAGCATTTATTTCACTTTGTAACCACACAAAAGTTTTTATAAAACTATATATTATATATTTACTCCTTGTTATTACACTATTAAACCTTTAATTATCATATATGTAATTAGATACATCATACCGACCACTATTCTCATTGTTATCACACACATTCTCTATACACTACAGAAAATATTGTGGA
The DNA here is from genome assembly GCF_021130785.1 of Homalodisca vitripennis. Classification (NCBI taxonomy): domain Eukaryota; kingdom Metazoa; phylum Arthropoda; class Insecta; order Hemiptera; family Cicadellidae; genus Homalodisca; species Homalodisca vitripennis. Next base: position 36,354,570 of record NC_060211.1, on the reverse strand, counting down.
CACTATATAAATTTTGCTAACATGCATTAAAGGGAATTTATTCTATATCTCAATATTATATAACTAAAATGCATAGTATCGTTCCTTTTTGTGTGATGAATCACACTAGAGATTAGATAAACTAAAAATACGAATCGATTTAATAAAAACATTTATATAGGTTAATTATGGTATTTTTCTGGTTGATAAAAAAGTAGGAGTAAGGATACGGTTCATTCCACTGTCAAATACCTGCCCTTAACTATCCTGTTTAGAGGACTTGGACGTATCATTAACAGCAATCGAGGACAGATGAGAAAATCCCATGCAAATACTTTTAAATCCGGTATGATAATTTTAAAAATTGTTCAGTCTCCAGTTTTTTTTAGAAATTTGCCCGGAGTGGTGGAGTTTCCACAAGCACAGCGGTACATGCCGTGAAAAGCATTGCACCATCATGTAACTTGGATCTAGCCTATGTAGAAGTGAAATTTCAAAAGTCACTTAAAATATCGCCTCCTGAGAAGCTGCTTTTGCATATCCTTCCTCATAAGGAATATGAATCTTGCTAAATCGCATTAATGGATATATATATACAGAATGGTAAAAAAGTCCCGGAACGGTTTAAATATATGTTTTACCAATATAGATAAAGTAATGAGCCTTGGTATATCAATAATAGCCATAAATGTCTAGTTTTTTAAGGTATTAAAACTTTTTTATCCCTTATGGGGGACGGCCCACGAGGAGGCAGACAAAATTCTTAAATAGCAGCATAGGTCGAGTTTTATATCAAATTAAAGATCTTAGTTGAACACATTGCCGCAAACCGGACCTAAAAAGGTTTACTCTAACTGAAATTGCGGCGTTTTAAAGTTATTCGTCATTTATCTGTGATGCGATGAAATAGTTCTTCTGTGTTGGCAACATTCATTGCAACAATGGGATTTCCGGGATAGTGTATTGGTCTTGAAAACTCATTAGTGTTTACATCCTTTCTATTTCATTGAAAGTTGTTTTTTTACATTCCTGTTGAAAGTCCAACCGCAGGGTCATTAACTGTCTATCTTATCATTCGGAGGGTAGAATGCGTTTTAGACAGGAAACTTAATTTTCCTCATGAGCTGTTACAAAGTCGATCTTAAGTTTAAGATTTGTAAAGTGTAGATTGGGTTTAATTTAATTGTTAACAGTGACTAGTTGTGAATCTTGTGATAGGGATGTCTCTGACTAAGACTGAAAAGAATAAACCTGCTTATGATGAGGGGTATGGGTGACCGTGTACGATCATATGACGAAGTTGTGCATTTATTTAATGACACATTTCCGGACCGGCCACCAATATCAAAGTCCTAACCGTCTGTAGAACAGTCCCCAACGATTTCTAGATACCGGCAATGTTAAAAGACCGTCCAAGAAGTGGTAGACCTTTATCTGCTACTGACGAAAATACATCCATAGAAGTATTACAAAGTTTCATCGAAGAGCCCACACACATCAACAAGAACTGCAGCAAATAATCACGAATAAGCCATGTTTCAGTGTTAAACGTTTTTAAAACAAAACCACTATTATCCGTATAAGGTCAGATTGGTCCAGGAGCTTTCGGAAGACGATTTTGACAAAAGAGTGGAATTTTGTGAGACAATGATAAATAGATATGTACAAGATCGAAATTCTTAGCGAAAGATGTATTTTCAGACGAAGCTACCTTTACACTTCATGGCGATGTAAGTAGGCATAACTGTCGTTTATTGGAGCGACGACAAACCTCACTGGATGAGGGAAAAGCCATACCCAGAAACCTGAAAAAGTTAACGTGTGTGCTGGGATTGTTTGGCAATCATATTTTTGGACCTTTAATAATCAATAGAAATTTGAATGGGGTGACATATGAATTGATGTTGAGAGAAACCATTATACCGGCTTTAACTTGCTGTGTTGGGTCGAAGTTATAACACAGTATTGTTTCAACAGGATGGTGCACCACCTCATTATGCTTTACAAGTACGAGCGCTGCTTGACAGAGAGTTTCGCAATCGTTGGATAGGACTTAGGGGAGCAATAGAGTGGCCACCTAGACCACCTAATCTAAATCCTCTTGATTTCTTTTTTTGGGGTTATTTAAAACAAAGGGTTTTTTTAATTAAGCCTGCCAACACAGAAGAACTAATTCACCGCATAACAGAGGAAACTCATCAAATACCTCCTGAGATGATTCAAAAAGTTTATTGAAGGCTTCTACCACAGATTGGGCTATTGCCAAGAGAAATTTGGACAACATTTTGAACACTTTCTATAACTGTAAGTACTAAAATTTTTTAATTCTAATTATTAAATTTTAATGTTATCTTAATGTAAGAGAATGACTTATTTGGATAAATGATGAATAACTTTTATCAGACATTTATGGCTATTATTGATATACCAAGTCTCATTACTTTATCTATATTGGTAAAAAATATATTAAACCGTTCCGGGACTTTTTTACCATTCTGTATATTCTATCATAAATGAAGATTTTTAAATGCACAAATGAAGCTCCATAAAAAAATTATAGAAAGCCAGCAAAGGAATTTTGTAAATTTTCCAGATAATCTATGATACCGCTCAGCCAATAAAATGTGAACTCTCTTTTCATGTGTATGTGCAAAACGAATTACACCCCATCGTTGAACTAGAAACACAAAACTTTCTCCGTGTACCTTTATTGAAGGGAAATTATACAAGTTCAAAAAAGCTCACCTTATCAGCAATCTTCGTAATAAAATTTTATCACTTTGAATATCTCAGAATCCCGACCTAGAAGAAGGGGGGAGTACTGTATTATTCCCTGATCCTCGGATTTTTATCATTCATCGGAAAAATATCGTACTGTGATAGAACCTGTAATAAGCGCTAGAGGCGTATTAGACTTTGATAATCTAGTAGGTACTGTTTAGATAATGATTTAATAATAATAAAACGTTCATTGTGTAACACAAAACTACAAAACATACCAAATAGTATTTAGGTTAGCTCTTGTATATTATATGAAACGCTCATACAAATGTTACGTGCCTCCTTGGATTAGCAAGTAGATCTCATACCGTATTTAAAGAACAATTTTATGTTATTTAGTGCGTACAAAACGATACCGCAATGAAATAAACGGTATTGTGGATTTTTTTATAGTTAAGTAATGCATAAAAGAACCTGCATATACTGCTAGGCGTAAAATACAGTAAAAACTATAGCAATAAATAAATAAAAGCCACTTAAATTACACCAAGTACTCAATAAATATAACTACTCTATTATATTTGAAAAATGGTAATACTTTATTAACAGAGCTACACATACAGTTACATAGACTCAATTTAAATATTTTTATACCTCGCCTTAATTAAATTTCATTTAAAAATAAGTAACATGATAGTGACCTAGATTTTTACATGTACATGTAATAAATCGGTAATATTGGATAGAAGCGTCTTTAAAATGTACATTACGTAATTATTATACAAATTAATATAGTAATATATATATATATATATATATATATATATATATATATACTAATAAATAATTTCATATATTTATAGATAAATTGTATCAAAAATACAATATAATCTCTTAAACGCTGTGTGAAATAGTCTTAGCAGTTAAAATTTTTTTCAGAGTATCATTTTTATATTTAAAATACGTTTCTTATAACGCAAAAATATTTATAAGAAAGAATAAATAATAACATAATATCATACTCAATATTGTAATAAAACTTTAGGCATGTACATCAGTTGTTTATAATTGTTTTGTTTTTATTTCTTCGCGATTTTATTGTTTTCTATTTCTTTAAAAGTTTTTAAACGCTCAACTTACAATGTAGACTGCATCTCTAAATTATGTATCCTCATAAGAAAAATAATCATCCTTAAACGAAGTTCTTTTTAATGAAAGACAATTTAATTAGAGTGTTTAACATTTTTGGAAGTGTTTTTGGAGAATATAAATTGGTCTGTAATGTAATAGTAATTTAGCTTAGTGAATCGACTCCACTCTCAAAACCCTCATATCCTCCCCGTGGTGTGTTCAAGGCTCGTTGTAGTATGATTATGTTGAGGTCTTTATCTTGATAAGGTATTTAAAGAGACAGATCAATCGTCCGAAATTTCACCTGAACTCAGCTTACATGTAGCAGAAATCTCTGGTAATTGTGTTATTTTTTTCTTTAATTTTTCTTAGTGTCAATAACGCCTAAGCTAATGACCTAGCTGTATCAACGCTTGGATTCATGTATTGAAATATATAACAAACACGGTAATCTTTATCCATTATTGAAGCTCGAAACACTCCCCAGAGAGGGTTAATAGTACCAGTGATAAATATTCACAGTGTTGATGCACTAGTGCCTCAGATTACTGCTTATATTATTATTTGATGATGATTCAAATTGAGGTACACGTAGCAGCTACTGAATGTTTTAACAGTCTTAACCATGACTACTGTACTTAATAATCTAAACTGATTAAAGGTTGGGACACACATAACCGCACCGTGCCCGACACGTGAGTCGGCCGATTGTCGGTGCGGGCTCAGCTCGGTTAACCGTGAGGCCACACATGTCCGTATGCAGTCCGAGCGCAAACAATCTCACTGTTTGTATACTAGAGCATGTTTCTTTTGAATTCTAAGTGACAGATACTTAAAAAATATTCGGAAGATTAAGTATTGCTTGAGATAATTGTTAACTTTATTGTTGTTATGTTTATTAATCGCTGTGGTGAATGAAACATTGCAATGCTACAGTAAAGCTTTGTACAATCAGCTAGTATGTAAAATTTGTAAATATCATTATCTTGATTATATGTTTTATCCCTATAATTCTTGTTCATTGTGTTTCATTGCAGTGAATTTCTATCAATACACTATAAACAGAATATATAGTGTTTTTTGTATTAAACCCAAGAGCTATAGTGTGTGATGCCAGAGAGTTTGCCATGATGCAAGCCCTTTTATAACAATTTGTAAAACATAGTAAATATTTTTAAAATATAAACTGGGAGAACTTACAAAAAACAGATTTTTACAAAATGTTTTTCTTTTATAGCTCCAAAGACAAATAATATATTTCCAGATTTAGTCAAAAATAGTAGAAACATAAATATATTTTCTAAAAAAAAATTATAGTATGGTTGATCGGTCAAAATGATATTGAGTATATGTTTAAGATAATACATTAGTGTACGGTTAGTCCTTGTCTCTGCTAAGTTATAATAATATTTTAAAAGACACGTTATAGCATTATAACATAATTATTTATAGTATAATATTTAATGTTACATGTGTAAAGCCTAATATTTGAACTGTAATCATGCATAAATCCTTTTTGTTTAATACAGCACACTAGTTATACTATATTTAAACTTTGAAACGTAATAGTACATTATTTACTACATAAGCTACAATAAACTCATTTTTATCATTTCATTCTTGCTCGATTCCGCTATTTTTATTTTTTACCCTTTTTGTATATAGTATCCCCAACAACAGGCACAGACTCTTATGGGGTACCTAAATTTCCCTTATTTTGTAAATCTATTGGCCTAATTATTAGTTAAAAAAAGAAAGAAAAATCTAGAAGGATGTAACCTACTTTTTATATTTTATTACTCTAAGTACATAAATTAGAAATGAAGTAAGTAGAAAACATATTTTTGTTGTATTTGTTATTTACTGCTATTGTAAATACGTTATGTCATAGTATTTATTTATTATTAAGCACTGGCAATAATATTTATTTGTAATATTCAGTTTGTTATTATCGGGAAATAATTGATTTATTATTATTATTATTTATTTTAAACATGGGTTTTTCTTGCTTGAAAATCTTATTGTAAATAAAATATTTTTATTTTTACTTTATTGAATTGAAAAGAATAAAAAAATAAAAATGTCATAGAAAAATTCTAAAATATGACCCTTACAAAATACCGGAATAAATTTATCAAGTAACTTCAATACATCAAAGAAAAATATATTTTTGCGCAGATAATTACATGCTTGTTATTTTTTAATTAATGAAAAATGTTTATAGATTTTTCATAATTCGAATTTAGTTGTTTAAAATCACTTAATGTACAACATGGTTTTCAAATTTGTTGTAAAGATAATATTACTAGTTTCCTTAAGGTAAGAAAATGTAATAACTTTTATCAATAAATATGATTTTGTACGCGAACACAGGATGTAGAGTTAGTAGGCAATAATAAATAATTCAATAAAAATAGAACGTGTAGACTACTTAAATAGTTTTAAAAAGAAAGAACGCAACAGTAAACAACATATGATGCCGCTCGTAGACCGCACCGTGCCCGTCAAAATTCAAACTAAACATATCGGTGACGGTGCGGGCACGGTGCGGCCACGACGGTCTGGTGTCGGTGCGGACATGTGTGGACTTGCAGGTTGAAAAACTGCGCTGCAATTCTTTCCAAACCGTATGACGGCCAGCACACGGCCGACTGACGTGTCGGGCACGGTGCGGTTATGTGTGTCCCCAACCTTAACACGTAACAGCTACTGTACATAAGCTAACTCTACAGTTGTATTCTTCTTGTGTAAATAATTGTAATAATCCTGAACAAATTATTTTTTGTGATACTCCTCGTAACAGCTAGGGATGATTGATAACCCTTATATAACGTTCCATATTGTTCTCACCTACATAGGTGTACATTGGTCAGGCTAGACGTTATGTGTGGGAAGTAAATATACCTGTTACAACTAAGTAGCAACTAATTGATTGTAATTGAAGTATCCTAGATCATATTTACATTGGTCCCACCTGTGGTACTTATATATGAAGTCAATAGTGTGGCATTTTGGGAATAGATATTTTTGTTTCAACTACGTAGGTATTAAGTTATTTTAAATAATTTATATAAATATAGGATATTTCTTGTCAGTGTGCTTGTTCTTTTATGGTGTTTAAATCACTAGGTAAAGAACTTTTCGTACCTTTAAAATATTTTAAATTATTAAATAGATAGATTTTATGAATCGCCATTTAGGCAATTTCCATGTTAAATAATACAACATTTATCTGGCAAAAATACATCAGAAATCAAACCGAAATACCCAGAGGATTTCAGTATATTTAAAATATACAGCTCCCAGTTTACATATGTTTCCCAAATGAGAGGGGGGAAATTTAGAATCTCAAAGACAATATCACTTAAAAATCTAAAGAAGTAAACACTAGGGTTTGGTCAGCATACACAAAGGTTTGATGGAATCAAAGAAAAGGTCTACAGGATTGGCAAGGTGTTATGATGCCACGACACTCATTATTGATTCAAGACTTCAACATATAATTAAATTTTAAAAGTTTTGTTCGTTAATGCACATCTCATATCTGAAAGTACTACTAATTTAATAGGTGAAAAGGTGTAAAACTTCTATCAACACCCGTTCAATAGGGACACCTTAGTAAAAAAAGGAAATCGGGCCGTATGTAGGTTACAGTTTATAAAAACCTGTACCAATATGCCATATATAAGAAATCGTTTTTAGATTATAGAAACTCAACTTTCTACTATGAATATATAATTTAGTGCATCCAAAAATAATAACACGACGACATAGCAATTCTACTTTATGTAAGCGTTTTATTTAACATAAACTTAGTTACGAAAAACAGCAATTCACTGTTTAGCCGTGTCTCTTTTTAACAGTTCTTTAAAATTAGAGCGATTTATGTGTCGAAAAAATTTTAATTGTATCCAAAACTTCTCAAATTTGGGAAGATCTAAACAATTTTGAATAAACGTTTCATACGAGGATAATATAGCCCAAGTGCTATTTGTATTTTTAATATGTTAAAACAGTAAACACGGTCTGGTCTTCACTTACTTCACACAACATTAAAACACCATTGCCGTCGGGAATGCACTTGATTTAGAACTGAACAGGCCCTATCTTGCAATAGTCTCCTTGTCTCACTACACCCTCATATCTACCGTCCAATCCTATTCAATCTTCGTTCTCCGTCTTATCCCCTTATGCTTAAGTTCAATGGATACCTAGTTCAGATTAAAATAGCCTCTGGCAATATTACCACAATAACTACCCTCATACTATAGAGATATTAATGGAATCAGATGTCGGTGAATGTAAAAATATTTTTGTAGATTATCCAAAAATTTTAGGAAAGCTTTTAAAAAATTATTTAATGTGACGTGTAACAAAGCCCACATTGTAAAGGGTCACTGAGGTTGCAAAACTAGAAAAGCCTCTTACCCTCTTAATCCAGCATTCTGCGTCAATAATTGACTCCAATAAATGACTCCATACGATCGATGTCAGCGTATTATTCAAGTGAATCAAGGGACAAAACACTCCAATTGCCTTATAAGATATGTAATATCATTACTATAAAACCTCATACTTTTTACGCCTCTGAAATTTTTTGTTTTGGTTTAGGTAAACATAAATAGAACACAGTTCTTAGGTTTTTATAATATCAAATGTAGATTTTGAGTGCGTAAATTAAAACATTCAAACAACACCAACAAACTAGTTTATTGTCACATACAAAGACTAGTCATGATAATGTTCAGTTTATCTCCGAGTACTCCACAGAGGACCGTAGTGTTATGGCCTGAAGTAACGTATTGCAGTATATCGTTCTGCAGAGACTGTAATAACGGACTTATTGCCTGTAATATTACAGAGTAGGCGGAGGAAAGCCAATACAAGCAGAATGTCGCTACAAAATGTATGGTAAACATATTACCTTTTATGTTGTTACCTAGTAACATTTGTTTCTTATATGCTACCTTTTAGTTTCAATCAAACTACATTCTTAAGTTCACTTTTTAAACATTTTAATAGCGACCGTAGCTCGTTTATACTTCTAAGATAATGACGGCCCACTGTCTCGTTATATTGGAACTTTATGTCGATAGTGCATTATCTCAATTTATAAAAAGTCTTTGCAATGTGATTTTAACTATGTAACTTATCTTATTCATTTATTTACCCTATATTTTTCTTTTCAGAAAATGGAAAAATCATAATTTTTTAGTTTGGAATTACAAAAGAATTGTGTATCATAATATAAAGTTTAAACCAGATTTTATTTCTTTTATATTATTTATGTACTTGTTAGCACATATCAATCTGAAATTCATTAAATAATTAATTTAAAATATGAATTCGCAACTAGATTAAAACTATTATAATAGATTTAATATTAAATAAGATAATCTCAATAATTACAGCAACTTATTATTAGTAAAACGAAATGCATATTTATTTCCTGGATTATTAAAAATAATTTGGGCAAATATTGGTTTAGTAAGCAACTTATGTTTGTAATATTTGCAATACATTATTAATGAAAAAACAATACGGTTATAGATTAGTTTTGGTTTTTAAGCGTTTATCGCTAGTCTTCTTATCACTTTAAACATATTTTGTATATTTAAATAGCTATACTAATACTTATTTTTATAATTACAGAGATACGTTTAAATAGCAGTTTATGTCAGAAACAGTAATAACTGTTAGAAATATTGACAACTTTACGTGAAGGAAAACAGTCTATTTATGTGCAATCATATTAAAATGACATATATTTCTTTGATTAAAGTTTTATATATAATTATTAAATGGAGGATACGAAGAAGTTTAATAAACTGTGATATACACTATATAGTGTGATACAATTTTTAATAAATTGAAAATGTTCAATGTAAAAAATATTAATCAAGAATTTATCAAATATAATAACATATATAAAAGTATTGACCTTATTTGGATTTTAAGGAATTTTTTACCAAAATCAATTAGCAGTAATAGTAAAATTAACCACCAATTTTGGTCACGTTAATCTATAATTCGTAATACAGAATTTTGACCTATGACAGTTCTAAGTGTTCCACCATTGTTAGTTCGGGTGCGACGTGTTAGTTTGTGCTCTTGGCCCCTGTTCAGTGACATTATTTGGGTTCATTCGTTCTAGTTTGGTATTCTTGTCATTTGTCTACCAGGTAATTATTACCACTTTTTGAGTCAGTCCATTGGTACACTTTTTTATTTATTCATGTATTAGAGATTTTTATGTCTTAAGAAGAAGGAAATATTTTAGTCCTCCAAACGTAGTATTATACTTTCTGTAATATATAACGATGGCGTATATCCTAGATCCTACTATCCATTTCCATGATCCATCGTCATTAAGAAGCGTTAAATAAAGAGAGATCATATCTGTTGACCTTATTGCCAGCCCTTGTGGTTGGGACATCGGTATACATTTGTAAATCATCCCTGGATAATGCATATCCCGATATTGGAGGTGCCACTCTTTTAACTAGGTTAAGACGATCAGTCTCACTTTGCATAAATAATGCAGCAGATACAGATCTAATGTACGCGACGACGGATATTCATTTTTAAAGGTCTATTAACAGCTCCCATATTAATATCTATACTTGCTTAAACGCAGACTTTTAGAAAGTGGATGATTAATCGCCGATATTAACCATTTAAACTTGTACAACTGCAGTACGATACCATAAAAATTATATTTTTATTGGAAATATATGGTATCTGTTGCATATGAAAATAAAGAAAGTGTCCAGTTTGGACGTAAATGTATTATATTATTTTACAAATTGTGACTGATTCGTACTATTATTATTATATACATCATTATTTATATTTGTTAAGTTCAGCAGAACGTAGAGGTGTTAAGTGTATCAACACGACAGCAACAAAAATAAAATGTCTTTTTAAAGACAAGAAGCACTTACTCACGAACTTTAGAATACATTTCAATAGTAATAAATCCTTTAAGAGCTCCTATGTCAACGAACAGTGGGAGGGGGAAGAAGGGGGTTTTATATACGGGATTGTATCTGTTCACAATACTCTGGAGTAGTGCTTCTTATTTTGTGTCACGTACTTCAACTATAGAATGCACGTTTCTGGAGATTATGATTTATTATCGCTACGTATATCATCTGACCTATTCGTGACTATATTATGATTCTTTCCCTATTGAAAGGTATCGAAATTATTATAAACCTAAAAATATCGTGTGCTCCATGTTTAAACATTTTTTATATTTAAACTGATTTATTTTTCTCCTGTCAACAAAAATATGTGAGTTATTAAATCAAAAACTACTTAAATAAAACTAATATGTGTCTCAAATGAAATCTGTTAAATTACTATACTAATGCCTTTCAAATTTTTCTTCTTTTTATGAGCAAATTTTTTTAAGACCAATATTTTATATAGCAATGATTTGAATGAAACTTAAAAGTCAAAGAATTTTTGTTCCTTTGCTGAGTTTTGTTTATTCACAGGGAACATATGGTAAGTAACGTGTATACGTTTGGAAGATCCTTCTGACCAGTCTGCGCATTATATCCCTCAACGATCCACAATATAACTATTCAACTTTACCAACGTCGTTTAACAGGGAAGAACAAGTATCACTGAGAACAAAAACGAAAGATGTAAATTTTATCTTTTAAAGTTGTAAATGTCCAACAAAGAAATGTAATGAACGTTAAAAAAAATCATTGTAACTATAAAACTCTGTATGGGTTTTTATCAAAATATATAACAATTTTGTTTACGTTACATATCCTAAACATTTTAAGACTTCAGTACTTAACGAATTTAAATAAAAACCCTGAAAGTGTCTGAAGTATTGTTATAACCTCCCAATCTCCAAGTTAGCGATCTTCAAATTTAGAGAAACCTGTTGCCGGTGCGATTGACTTTCCGCAGCTGTTGAGTCTTCTTAAGAATCCTTGTTAACATTCGATCACTGTACAATTTTCTTGAAGCATAAACATACCTGTTATTACATTTACCATGGTCCACATTTAGTTTATTACTCAGGCGTTTCCGACGACGCGGAACACACTTTCTTCCGCTGGCCGCGTTAGGAAAGGCCCCGCCTTGAAGTGACGCAAAACTTTCGGTATGATTTCGGTGAACACTGTCTGTGACCGGATGATGGAGGGCAAGGATTACTGGTGCTACTAGTCCAGCTTTGCACAGGGTATACTCCGTGCCAAAAAGAATGATCTGGACCGGAACGCGGGGCAGATCCAAGATCCGAACGTCTAGATAGGTGTGAGCCCTGCGGGCGTAGGCCTAAGACAAAATTAGGCCTAGCCCGAAGTTTTAAAGCAGTAAGCGGTTTCCAGGCTAGAATCCCAAGAGTAGAGGAGGTTTTTAGTGGGTATTCTACGTAAGTAGGAGTCCCACACTACAGGCTGGAATCCTGTGTGCGTAATAGCATTTTCCTGCCTCTCCCCCCAAAAAAAACCATGATCCACTTGTTAGGTACTAGAAGTTTGGCAACTCTGTAGTTTAGAAAATTAACTGTGAAAACTGTAAGTTTTCTCTGTGCAAGACTTCCTCAGGGAAGTTTTGATTGAATCATTGCATTTGGACTACCCTCCTCAATGAGACTAACTTAACGTATAATGCTGCTACTTAGTTGTTAGTATTGTTAAATTTTTGTTTCGACACATTTGATTTATTTATAAAAACTTTTAGTATTTAAATTTTCTATTGTATTTGTTTTAGTTATTTGCCATAGGAATATAAAACAAACTGAAACTAAACATATATGTGTATAATGAGTGCGCGCTTAAGCAATACTTTTGTTAGTTGTTATGATAGTCTTATATAAAAATCTTTTTAATTGTATCAGAGTCATAATAATAAAGTATTAGGTTCATCTCCAAGTGTTAATATGAATAAACACTTTTAACAATAGATATTTTAATTATTTATGGCTGTTATATTCACAATCTTAGAGCTTAACAAAACAACTTTTTGAATATGCATTGTTTGGTGTTGTAGTATAATGTGACGCACTGGACCCCAACTGTCAATACCATTTCAGGGGTATTACAGGGGTAATGGGATAACATAGTGTCTGTCATCAATAATGAACACGTTATACCTGATGGCGTATAGTTGTATCTGGTTGTAGTGTACGAACATACTTGGCTGTATTACTCTTCTGTGAAAACTGCTTGAAGTATAGTTGCATAAGTAATGTAAATTGCCGTAAATTAATCTAAAATATTATTTTAATATCAATGATTTGCAGATTGGGAAGATATAATATCACCTCAGACACTTTATACTAATATAGTATAACATATGTCATTTTTTAAAATCTTAATATATTAGGGTATAAATCAACTTTTAATTTGACTATGACTTTGTTTTATTTAGTTAAAACTTGAGCTTATAAAGCAATATATGTTGGTTGTAGAATCGACAACTTATATATACATAATATTTATTCTGCATATATTTCAATTATACATTTCCACACATTAAAACTAGGAGTTACCAGCAGATTTGCATTCTAATACAATTATCTATTAAATCTACATATTAATAGAATGACGCAGCTGACAAGTAATATGAAGTAGTAAGAGATGAGCAAATATTCTTACCGACTCTTATATTTTTAGATTTATGTTTTATTACAGCCATTTAATATGTAGAAAGTTATCGTTGTGAGTTATTTCAATAGATGTGGCTCTTCTACAAACTCATCTAAGCCATATGATAAAGCCATTGAGTCATAAAGCTCATGAGACAATATTATATATATATATATATATATATATACATGTATGTGTGTGTGTGTGTGTGTTTTTAAACATCTGTTGAAATAACTCACAATGGTAACTTTCTTGAATATATATATACTACACTAATTAGCAAGCAATAAATACCTAATATTTACTGAAAAGAACAGTTTAAAAAAATATTATAATTGTTTCATTTTGGTATTTTTTTTACTCTGTGTTCTACAATGGTTGTAGAAAAGATAGCAATAAGAAGTGATGTTACTCTTAGCTAACTTTTTAAAACCTATTGTTTCAAGATTACAAATTAAAACACATTTATAAATAGTGGTTAAATTAATAAAAAAAAATTATAGTTGCGCTGTTGGGAAACAATGTTTACACAAAACATTTGTTTAAAATTAACAAAAAAAAACAGTTTCTCATAAAAATATTTTTTTGGCGTTATGCAGCTTATAGGTGGGATTTTTCGTAATTTTTGAGACGAGTTTGGCGTAGCCCGGAGGTAGAATTTCAGTACAATCGGTACAATAGTATTTACATGAATGAGTAAAACACACACAAACACACTTATACACCTTTAGACAGTCTTTTATATTTATATAAATAAATGTATAACATAAATACATAAAATAAAATTACTACGAACAGAGTAAATTTAAATTTTAAAGATATAGATAACTAAAACATTAAATTGTTGCCCTTTCATATACGTTTAGCATGTGTGGCCGATGAATATATATATATATATATATATATATATATATATATATATATATATATATATATATATGAAGAAAATCGGTATAAAATTTTGAGAATGATAAACAGAACAATTCTTGACATTTGACTTCGAAAGGTCAAAGTTAAAAGTTCTTTGTAATTGATGACAGTGACTCTTTGTAAGTGGAGACCCGTGTAACGTGGAGTTTTCAGCAAAAAGTGGGACACATCTCCCTCTTTCTTTTTACCATTTACCCTTTGAAATTTTCCGTTTGTAGAAACGAATATTGATGGGTTTTAATAGCTTTTTAAAACATCTTGTCACTTAAAGCATACAACTAGCTTCTCCCTGAATATACACATGTGTATGTTCTATGAAGTTACATTTTAAAGAATATTTTTTTTAAATTTTAGGTTACCAAAACACATGTATACTTTAAAAACACATTTTAACAAAACCCAAGGGGCCAAAAAATATTTTTCACTTGTAAAAAGCAGACAGTCTTCACACTCATGCAGGTGACAGAAAAGATTTAGCTCATACAGAAATGTAATGCCACCTGTGCAGGAGTTGATTTTTAAATGGAAAAAGGGATGGTAATATAAAAACATATATTTTTGTAGGTAATATTTTTTAAGTTGGAAAACCTAGCTCTATGTTATTTTGACTCTCATAAATCAGATAAACAGGAAAGCATCACCTATTTGTCAGAATATTACAGATTAAGGTATAATTATGTTGTTGGATGTTGTTTAAAAACAACAATTTGTCTATCAGGGAGTTAATAACAGTAAAATATAAACATGAAAAGATATACGTGTAGTAAAAAAACTAATACGAATTTCAAATTTGTGTGGCTGGGTAACAGTCTGCGCTAAATATCATAAATCACAATAATGGATTATTTCGGAGCGTATTAACGGACGACCTTCATATTTAAATTCTTTACCAAAATAACTTAGAGAGATACATCTATGATAAATGTAAAACATTCAGATATATGCATAGATGAATTTACATCATTACATAGTATTCATCAATTTCTATATACGGGGTTGTAAATTAGTGAAAATACAAACTTACCAAGTGAGAAGGAAATGTGCGCGTTTCTTTCGAAACAAAACATTAACACAGGTATAGGAGCACACATAGGACAAGATAAAGTCAACATTGGCAGATCTCTATCGTGTAGAGACTTAAGTATACAGAAGGTACATATCAAGCAGAATGTGACATACTGAACCCGACAGAAGATGAAGTCATTAGTGAAAGTTCTCTGTCATGTATGCAAATGAGTATACAGTATATAGGTAAAATTAGATTCTTGGAAAACCAAAATGTTTTATACATTAGGAATGAAAAAGCAGAACATTTTTATTAAACTCAACGGGCCTATTTCGAAGATTTTTTAAACTGCATTTCGTTTAATGTGTAAACTGATACTTCTGTCCCGATCAGAAGTAACGTAATTTTTGAGATTAAAGCAAGTATAAATTATATTTTTATTATTGTTTTACTATTCCGTTTAAATATGAGAAGTATTGAGTTTTAGAACATGAGTGCATTGAATTCAATCGCAAACTATTTAACGATTAAAAATGTATTTTTCTTTAACAGATTCTCCTTGTCTTAAATTTAGTTTATTATTCAGTGGATTTCCAATTGAATTTTTAAATGAAAACAAAATTTTAATAAATATTTTATTATTTGTAAAGATAAATTATTTTTATAAATGTTATAAACATACCGCATTGTTCTAAAATTTTTAAAGAAGTCGTAGAAATAGTTACGTCTGAATACCCGTCTGTTTATCTGCCAAGAAGATATCTTGTGGACTAACCTGGCTGAGATCAATTGAGATCATTGATGATTGATGATTTAGCAGGCACACGTACTCATGCGTTCTGAATAATTTACGCTTAATTTTTACCACGTTGTGAAGTCTAACATGAATACGTGGTAAACATTCAACTGAGTTAATAACGTTTTAAAAGTGAAACTAAAACTTCAGACATTTAAAGATTTATTAGCTACATGTGTCTTGTACAACATAATGTGCAGGTTACTCTATTACCATCTGTCGTTATAAACCACAGCCAAATAGGCTGTCAAGTGAATGGCTACTGTAGTATCTCTTAGTAGCAATTATAGCTTCAACGCAATGGATCCATTAGTAACATCTAAGCTATAAATGTATTTTCAGGAGTCAGATGGAAATAAAGTATAAAGGGTAGAATGATTACCAACACATAGTTGAATAATTCTCTGCCTATTCCTTCATGTTTATCAGCACTAAGCAACATAAAGCACAAAGTATAACTCGCCCAACAGCAAACTCGTCTTTAGATTACACCTTCTGGTCAAACAAGAGTAAAATACTGATTGCTAACCTTTTCTGTTCTAGACTTCAATGTCATGACGGGGGTTACAAGCACGACGCCCTGCCCTGTGCCTTCATGTTCAACAGGACCAGAGTTAAACCAACCCTTCACCTCTTCAAATTTCCCTGGGTTCTACCCCCGAGACACCGAGTGCAATTACTTCTTCCACGGTGACACCAACTAGAGGTAACACCTTCTCTTCCACCACTGCAACACCGAAGGAAGTTTTTGCAATGGAATATATGTTTTCATGATGGTGTAATGTTGTTATATTTTAATGATATTCGAAGTTACAATCTATGAAGGAAATAAACACATTTTAATCTCATACTATCATATTTGTTATATAGTAATAATATTTCTCCTTACCGAAAATAAAACACACATCAAAAGTAACTAAAAGTCATGTAATAACACTTGGAGCTAGGGACATAATAAAAATCAAAATTAAATGAATTTAACAAGGATTATACGGTTTGAAAACTTAATTATCCATTTTGGTTGAGTATTAGCATAGCCTATCCATTGAAAGGCTGGAACTATATCATTTCTGTCTTTCTGCAAAATATCTAAAAAAATTACTGACCTATATATTAGAATGTGGGCATGAAGCTTGATACTCATTGTAGCAACACTGATTTTGAAAACAGTTTAGTATCATAGGTACCTATGAAGGCAGCGAGTAAATAGCAAGCAACACACATATTTAAATAAACTGAGTACAGGGGAGTTAACAACATGTAAAGATGTTATTGATTTAGATAAGAGAAAAAATAATAAAGAGGAAATCAATGTTATAATTTGGTGAACAGATTTGATTTCGAAGGACCCTCCTTAATTCAATAAAACTTTTACTTTTTAGACACTGCTATGTAACATGACTGAATTAAGAAAAAATGTGTATGTATCATGTGGCTAGATATCTAGAGAAATATTCCATCTATAAACTGTAAGTTGGCATGATGACTTGATTTCAACACATACAAGAATAGGTTCAAAGATGGTGCATGTCTAATAATGAAATGTAGCTACACTTTATTGAACCTTATCTCTCAGGAAGTAGACACCATTAACATTTCGTCTCCCAGGAGGAAATAAAAATTTATCTTCTATCTGATTAGCATTAAGTCTATATTTAATTGCACAAGTAATCTCACGAAATAAATGTGCTTTCTTAATATTTTTCATAAACTATTCGGTCACTAATAAGTTTACCACATGTTTGTATATATAACTCAATAGCTATTATCCTTTGTGCTTTGAATTCAGACAACACTGAAATTAATGTTGTTGGTGCAATAATGACAATGAATTTCTGGCCATCAAATGTTCAATCGGTCATTGATGATGCTGTTAAATAGCCTGAGATTAAATACATGCGCTTGTAAAACGTCATAGTTAGAGGCCATTATTGTATAATATTCGTAACCAATATTCTGTACCATAACATTATTTCATTACAACCATAAAAAAAAAGAATGTCTTATTTTACCAGGCGAAGTTAGGGCTGAGAAGCCCCCTCTAACACTTAACCTGGGGACCAACGGCTTAAAAGTGACTTCCGAACCACCACCAATGGCCAGGCAGGCGAGCCGCTTCCAAGGACAGGATCGCTCAGCGGTCACCTATCCATACCATAGTGAAAGTTTTAAAACAAATATTCTTAGTTCATTTTATTTCGTGTATTAGTATGCAATCATTTGGTAAGTTCTAATCATACTCGTATGAAAACATACAGCTTATCAAATGTTAAGAGATAGATTAACCTAGTACTCGTATTTAATATGTTTCAAAGTAATGACTTAAAAACATTAAGATTTTACTATAAAATATTATTTAGTTTAGTATGAGAGAAATATTCAATTTTATTTTACACAATACAAGTTTTTTAATATAGATTATTAGTGTTATTATATAGGGAAATATGAGTCACTACGCTCAACTGTTACTTAGTTGTATCTGTTGTATATACTATCATAATTAATAAACCTTATCCCTGGCGATGGTTAGTTGTATCTGTTGTACAGTACGAGCATTGTTGGACAGTGTAGTCGTAGAACAAATGTGACGCAGTGCAGCCAACCTGTACAGGAGGATTATAGGGGTAATCGGATAATATAGTGCTTGTCATCAATGATAAACACGTTATACCTGACGATGGTTATCTGTTGTACAGCTTAGGCTGGACAGTGTAGTTTTAGAGAATATGTGACGCAGTGCAGCCAACTGTTATTACCATTGCAGGGGATTACAAAGGTTATCGGATAATATAGTGCTTGTAATCAATAATAAACATTTTATACTTGACTGACTTATACAGGTTAGTTGTATCTGTTGTAGAGTACTAACAGACTAGGCTGACTTACTCATAGTGAGAACTGCTTGACATTTTGTTGCATCATAGATTATAATAAATCATTATTGATTGGGATATTTCTGGTTGAGGTAATACTAGTTGAAAGCTTGGTAGCGCAAGGTTAAATATGGTCTATGACCAACCCCCCTTTTTATCAGTACTGACCGTCCTCTTTGTTCAGTATTATCCTTAAACAGTCAGTAACCCTTAAGGACACTCAAAATAAAGCTAAATAGGAGATCCTCCTCTCCATAGTAAAATTTATAAATAAAGATGGTTTGAAGTGTTTTTTTTTCATTAATACATTCTTGGGATTTAATGAATCTGTAGATGAAATTTATCATAAAAGGTTTTCGTAAGTTAAGCCATGTTTTTGTTTATCATGAGCTTGCCCTAAAAATACTGTAGCTATTAAATTAAAAATTCTGGTGAATGCTTTTAATAATATTTATTTCCACAACGTCTCTAGATTAGTACAAGTGTTGATGGTAGCTCAAGGAGACTTATGTTAGTAAACAGAACAAACATATGCAATAAAAACACTGCTAAGCATTTAAAGCCATTGCAAATGTCGGCCAAGAAAATAACGTTGCGAGCTTTATCCGTACGTTTCGAGATGTAATCTACAGCATGTAAAAAAAATCAGTATGCAAGTGATTACTTTCTGGGAAAAACTAGTTCACAACAAACGACTCCATAACTTTTCAAAGGTATGGAAGGATAACACCGTCTATGAGGAAGCCATAAATCAAATAACTTTGTAAACATAAAATAGATTTTGTATCATTAAACAAATACCAAAGTAATATTATGGTCAATTACTCAAAAGTATCAGTCATTACAATACAAAGAATGATTAGCTTTTCCTTGCAAATAAATATGTAAGTTCATACAATTTAATAACAAAGGTAGTGACTTATTAGTACAATTGAAAGTAAAATTCAATTTTCTTATAAAAGTAAGGTTGTTTATAAGCAAGTAGTAATGTGAAGAAACGTTAGTCAATAAACAGTGTAAATGTTATGACATGATATCTCGGTCTCGCAACTCCAGAATCATTTGTTACTGCGGAGAGTTGTGATAGAGACGTGACCCTTTCTTCCCGGCCCTTATGACTTCTCTTTTATCCCTAGGCACCCATCGTTCTTTAGTTACTTTCTTTCTGTTCTTTCAATAAAAAGAGATAATCCAGAAGATTCAATAACCTTAACTTTTTACGATGAAAAGGTCTTCAGCAAAGGTGATTTTTTATTAGCCTTAAAATAACTCGTACTAGGCTATTCAATTTAATAATTTTTTTTCTGCATTATGAAAATTTTAAAATTGAGGATATATGCCTTTAATTCTCATGGCATAACAGTTCTACTTACTTTTACATACTTCAAAATAATTTACAGACTCAAATTATCACAGTTACAAAGAGTAAATACAGAACCACTCATGGACTGAAGATTGCCCCTCTAAAGGGAAACTTGGCTTCTACTGAGTACTTGTAACTGCAGGTAAAGCAATTAAGTTCTTGCTCTAAATATTGGCATGGGATACTTTAATAACAAGTTCGAAAGTTTTCCATTACCTCTCAGTTTTAAATCTATTGAATTACTTTTTTGATAACGTTTCGTTGCAATCATGATATACAAAAACTTTTATTAAGTGCATGTTTATAGAGTTAGTGCAGTTGACAAACAACATGTAGGTTGTGATTCGTGACAGGCGTGCCACAAAACGCTTTGGTAAAATTTGTTTATTTTAACCTAGTTTGTAATTATGTATTAGGTTAGTTCTTTACCTGAAGAAGAGATCAGATTGCAAATCTCGAAACTTAGTGTTACTGATTTCTTGTTTCACTGAACGATGGCAAATGTCCGGAAAAATCCTGTTTCCTTCATATATAGGAACCATATGATATATTTGATATATCTGTTTAAAAAAATGATGATACCAATACTCCACAGGCAGATGTGTTAACAAACTGAAATATATTATTTCAACTAACTTATCTTATTACAATTTCATTAATTATTTTATAAATAAAAGATTACATTCCCTTCAGGCCATTTTTTAATTACTATTAAGAAATCTATAATATTATTTTCCAACGATTTCTTGGGTTTGGTGGGGGGGGGGGGGGGTGGGGGGGGGGGGGGGTGGGGGGGGGGGGGGGTGGGGGGGGGGGGGGGTGGGGGGGGGGGGGGGTGGGGGGGGGGGGGGGTGAAAATTTCCTTGTTGGACAACAGTTCTCCTCCCTAATCAATGCCAAGAAGTAAAATTTGTACAGTTAAATTCAAGATTAGCTGTCAGAGCACGTGAGATGACAAAATTTAACAAAAGGGCATTTCAATTGGTCAGTCTGTAAACGGACCGAGACGGGACTTGGGAATCTAGATAATCAGAAAACTAGATTTTGACCGCAAAAAATCTGATTTTTAAATTTAATCTTTCACATTTAAGTAATATTATTAACGATACTATTCACATTCCCTAAACAGTACTTTTAAAATATATTAATCATACATCAGCGAAACAGAAGGTTAAAAATTTAGATTTTAGAGGGAAGGGCAAACACGGAGCGACGCGTTACGTTCGAGTACCGGCGATCAACTCACCCCACGCACGTACTTTTTCGCTACAAATTTTTGTTAAAATGGCGGACTAGACTCCGTACGGTGCTGCTCCCAAACGATTTACTTGGGCGTAACAGAGTCTAGAAAACGACACAACTTGGCCAGACACAGGCTGGAGTCAGCAGAATCAGCAAATTCCTCAGCCAGCTGCAGCTAAAGCTGCCACGGGTATCGGGCTACTTCCGCTTAACAACTCAGTTTGAGATCAACTAGAATATTCCGAGCAACTATTACTTGGACTTATATCTTACTAAATAAATATATAATAATCACTGTTCCTTATTTCCTTTTAATAATTTAGGTGACGGTAGATATTTTGTAAGTAATAGTACTTACATTTTACTGTTAGGAACAATGAAGAATCGTTGGTTGGTAATACTAACAATATAAAAATACTGTAGTACTTCACTGGTCAATAATAATATTGACCTCACAGTGTCAAATGGTCAGGGGCTTTCTTAATGGGCCGTCACACACCCCTCACCCTTAGAACCATGCTGTCCTCAGCATGAGGTAACATAAAACGGTAAGTCCAATGTTCTAACAGGTGTCCCTTGTTTTTTTGTTTTTTTTTTTTTTTTAATTGATTCAGGAATTTGTTTCAGCTAATCTCAACTGGTATTTAGATATTGAAATAGAAAAAAAGAAAAAAAATGTTGGATGTCCTTATCTGGACTCTCTTTCGAAGTTAAATTTGTACTAACATATCTTGCTAAAAATCGATGGAAACTTGCAAACATACGTCGCTCGGGTGTGCCTCTCCCTTCACAGAAAGTCAATAAAACAAAAGCTTCATTAATTTCAAAAATAAACTTCAAAATTCAAGGTTGACTAACATACTCAGCAATAACAAATTTTCGTTTCAGAAAATGAAATAAAATTTAACATAATAATTAAAGTAACATGGTTGTTGAATAGTGACATCTATAATTAATACGCTCACAACAAGAAAGACACTCTAACACTAGGCAACCAAACATGCTTTAAACAACAACCCTTAGTGACACAACAACTATTTGTGGGATTATGGAGAAGGAGGGTGGATCGTTAATTTTAGTTTCCTACTCCTTTTTTTGGTCGAGCACACCACAGTGGATTGCTAAGATCCAATTATTACAAAAAAAGGTATTTAAGTGTGTCGATTAGGAAATTTTAACACCGCTACTTGCCCAGTATAGGTGAGGCCGCATGGGCTTTCACTCGGGGCCGCCGTAGGTCAGTCACCCCTTTAAAATTGAAACAGTTGTTAAGTCACAAGGTCTTACTACTAAAACGAGAATACATTTTAAGTTAAAAAATACCAATATACAAATTTACATATACACTGCCATTAATAGCCAAAACGAGGCAACTAAAATCCTTACAACAGAACCTAAAGTCGTTGGCATTGCCATACACCTAGTAGTGCCAAACAGTGTTCACTTGATATTTTCTTAATCTAGCATTTTGAAAACTAAATTTAGAGGCATGCATACGATTAACATAGCAACACATTAAAACAGCAAGTACTATTTAGTTCACTTGAACAGCAAAAATTCACGAATTACAACCTATAGTTTCCTTAAACAATCATCTATATACTATTGGCGTTTGAGTATTATTCGTGAGCTAGTTTAAAATAATATTAAAAGTGCTTGCGTAACATTTTGGTAGGGCTGGCAACGGTACAGCAGTTGTCTTGCTGATGGGGCCCGGGAGATCCCACAGCAAGGCATTTTACCACAGTCTTAATTGCTGTGTGCTCATCATGTATTAATAATTTAATAATTTATTTATTTTCTTTAGGCATCCACAGTCCAGTATTGGGAAGCGATGGGAATGGGTATAAGGGGAAGGGGGTGCCGGCTTTACCTTTCTGTGGACACCAGATATCACTCATTGGATATTGATCATAATATTAATTTATGAAAAATTCTCCCTTACCAGCCTCCAACGAAACCCTACGACTACTCGTTACACATTAATAATTACAACGTTAAATTTTTACAATGTTACAAATTTATACTATGACGAAACATGGCAAAATCTTGTTACTTACTAACTAAACCCCTGTAAATGGTCCCAATATTAGAAAAATTCGATTTTCCTGTTCAAGGCCTATGATAAGTGCACCATGGGTCGACCCTTGTAAGTTCACACGGAGACACATCAATTTCGAAACACTGTCGAAAGTTCCTCATTCAGGTTGAGCTCAAACACAATATTAGAATTCACTTACGTTTCGTAGGATCCTCATACGTCTGACACATACGTAACGGCTAGTACACACCAAGCTTGGATTTCGGTTATGCGATAGTACCAGATCCTCCTGGCAAACGCACTCTCGTTCTGGTTGGTTTACTCTCTCTAACGGTCTGCTCATCTGGGACAATCGACTTCCCAAGGTCTCTGAGTTTCTGCATCGGTCCGGGTAAGCTTCGGGGTGCCGTCGGCTAACCTCTCAGGCTGGCACGGAGCAGATTGGCAACTCGTACTCGATATCTCAAACAGATAAAAACAACAATTAATAACACAGTAAATCGTAGATCCACTCAATATGACCTGCTTAACTATACGATGCTTAAAACGATTGACTCTGAGGTGCTGGAAAGTACTCTCTAAAGAATACTCCTTTACGCTTAGAGTGCCAAGTTGGTCATCCAATGCTTGGAGGACCTTCAAAGTATCATTCACGTCCTGATTCAACAGTTCGGTTTCTTCTTTACTATATATCCCATCTATTTCAGGAAAAAGTTATCTTTCCAAAATCGCTCTGAGTGCCAGGAGCTGCCGAAGAATCGGGCAGGCATCCTGTACCCGTCTGCAATCAGGTCACATCGATCCCGAGTCGGAATTTTCACCCACCCCTTTCAGAATGGTTGTACTAACGTTTAGACCAGCATCCCGTCTAAAGCAATTCAATACTACTTTGGCTTCACCCGAGGTAGTATAGATCCATCGGGTTGGAGTTTCTAATTAGGACTGGGGATTTCAGGCCGGATATCAACTTTCTAGTGCACAACGTAATTTTCTCTTTCAGCAAAAGTTCAATTGGACAATTTGGTCGTTGGTGTACATTAAATAATACTTCCGACAGAGGACACACCGTTAAAAGGGCCGAAACTACACTCACTTCGGTAATGGTCAGATGAATAAACGGTATAGGTTTTGTCTGTCCTTGCTAACTATTAATTTTTGGTTGTCTACTTCCCACTTTCACATTCACACCCATCTTTTTAGAGAAGGGTCAAAAACAGGATAAGTTATTACATTGAAAACTTCAATACACTTGGTTATCATTTTTCAAGGGGAGCTTAATGAGTACTCTAAGCTGTGTTTTCGTAGCATACGATTTGATTATTGCAAATTTATAGAAGCTATGGAGGTTTTCTAACTTAACGTCTAAGAATAATTTTTGCAGGTGGTGGTATAACCTGTTTTACAGATTTCAGGACCTCTAGGAACTGATGAGGGGGTAATAGGTTGCTAGTCATCCTATTTGCAGCCAAGTCCTCTACAGCTTGGTGAAGTTTGATTCATTCTTTGTACAGCAAGGTTAATGGCATCTTTAATTTCTGACAAGGCACAACTTAATTTTAAGTATTGGAAAAGAAGTATTAAACAAACTTGAGAAAACGGATTCTGTTCTTGAGTTTTGAGCCATGTTGTCATGCATCACTTGGTGATACGCTTTCAAGATGTAAATCATTTTATTTATTACCCTCGAATGGTTTAAAATTTCTGAGTGCATGTTATCTAAGACAGTTAATTGATCTGTCGTGTCGTGATACATTTCGTCATTCCTTATATTGGCCTCATCTATCTTACTATTCATAACTTCCAAATCGCTATCGATTACAGTTCCAAACAAGAATTTTTAGTACATGACCACCGGCATCAAACAGACCGCGCTTCTTTTGGGTACGCGGCAGCAGAGTGAACCAAGTCACTCGTTTTGCCAACGTAGTCGGTCACCATCTTTTGTAGTCCATAATATTCGTATCTGAAAACTGGTTTCAAGGTCATGGCACTATGGTATGTAAGCTGTTGTTTTGCGAGAGAAGATTTTGGAAAAAACTCATCATACTGACCTCTTACCTTTACCAAGATTATACTTAGATTTCTGTTTTCCTCTTCCACTCCTGTCAGGTTGTACTGGAGCACCACAGTCCAGTAGCTGTCTGTAAGTAAAACGTCCCCTTCTTTCTCGAATATGACACCCTGGTGGAAGCAGAGGACACCTTCCAGGATCAACAAAACGCCTAAAAGGCCTACAACAGAACATCTATGATTTCATGTGACACGATCAAATTCGATATCCACCTTTTCCCAGGCTATGTAGCGAGCACTTACTCCCCAACTATTCCAAAGCTCTTCAAAAGTCTAACAAAGTCACCCCATCTCGCGGGTTCTTTCTTACTCCGTTTTGGGCGTCCGATACTTGCAGGCCCGGCTACTGCTACCGGGGCTTGGGTTTCATCGTCACCCTTTACATCTCCGTTTAAGTTCTGCAGACCACTATCATCTACCTCTTCATCACTGGAACTATTCTCGTTTTGCTTTTCTTTCTGCGCGGTCGAAGGACGCGGACGTTCCTTATAAGGTTTGATACGGTTCACGTGCACGACGACCTGTCGCTTTCGTATTCGAAGAACAACATTTAGAGGTGATACCACTCTAACTATGGGATATGGTCCTTTCCATAGTTTTGATAATTTCTTTACAACGATGCCGTCCTATACTGGGTACATGCAATAATACAAACTGCCCTTCGCGGAATTCGGTTGATTTAGCTTTCTTATCATACTGACTTTCATTACGGGCCCTCGGGCTCTGGCTTTAAGCACTGCAGTTTCCTTGTAAGCTTCCTGTAGTTTCTCCCGGAGGGCTTCGATATGATTGTCATATATATCTGTCTCATCCGTTATCTTCAGATCCCGCTTCCATAGGGAACCTCCATTTTCCGACCAAAAGATTAACTCATACGTGAGAATACCCAGTACTCTCATGAGATTGGGAGTTATAGGCCCATGGTGACATAAGGCCAAGTATTCATCCCAATTGGTCTGGTTCCGGTTAAACAAAAATGACTCAACATCCTCATCACAGTGGAATGGACCCGCTCCAGTCTGCCATTACTCTGAGGATGAAAACCAGTAGTTTGGATTTTTCGAACGTGCAGAAATTTGCATAAGTCTTTAATTAAGCCGGATGTAAAGTTAGCTCCTTGATCGGTAACTAAGGCCTTTGGCACGCCAAACTTGGTTATCACCCTCTGCACTAGCGCTCGAGCAACACTTTGTTGGTTGATGGATCCTGGGGTTGCTTGACGGGTGGACCGATGCTTCTAGGTGTCGAACGAGGCGACTCATCTCTTGTGAATTACATTACTGTATTCTCACCCCACACCTGACACCACTTGTAACGGACGAGACGGGACTTGGGAATTAGATAATCAGAAAACTAGTTGGCCGCAAAAAATCTGATTTTAATTTAATCTTTCACATTAATAATATTATTACGATACTATTCACATTCCCTAAAACAGTACTTTTAAAATATTTTAATCATACATCAGCGAAACAGAAGGTTAAAAATTTAGATTTTAGAGGGGAAGGGCAAACACGGAGCGACGCGTTACGTTCGAGTACCGGCGATCAACTCACCCCACGCACGTATCTTTTTCGCTACAAATTTTTGTTTAAAATGGCGGACTAGACTCCGTACGGTGCTGCTCCCAAAACGATTTACTTGGGCGTAACAGAGTCTAGAAACGACACAACTTGGCCAGACACAGGCTGGAGGTCAGCAGAATCAGCAAATTCCTCAGCCAGCTGCAGCTAAAGCTGCCACGGGTATCGGGCTACTTCCGCTTAACAACTCAGTTGAGATCAACTAGAATATTCCGAGCAACTATTACTTGGACTTATATCTTACTAAATAAATATATAATAATCACTGTTCCTTATTTCCTTTTAATAATTTAGGTGACGGTAGATATTTTGTAAGTAATAGT
Source organism: Homalodisca vitripennis (assembly GCF_021130785.1). Lineage (NCBI taxonomy): Eukaryota > Metazoa > Arthropoda > Insecta > Hemiptera > Cicadellidae > Homalodisca > Homalodisca vitripennis. The sequence continues at coordinate 36,326,892 of NC_060211.1, read as the reverse complement.
ACTTACATTTTACTGTTAGGAACAATGAAGAATCGTTGGTTGGTAATACTACAATATAAATACTGTAGTACTTCACTGGTCAATAATAATATTGACCTCACAGTGTCAAATGGTCAGGGGCTTTTCTTAATGGGCCGTCACAAGTCTTTTGAGCGCAATTCGAGAGATGTATTTTCAAGTAGAATAATATCAGAGAGTGGCTTATTAGTAATTTCTACCCATAAAATAACTCGTCATTTTAGTTTTATATGGGAGGACACATCAAACCATTAGCGTTTCATTCTAGTTTTCCTCTTATATTGCGGTTTTTGTCACGAATAGCCCAAACTTTGTGGGTTCAGAAATAACAGTGAACTTTTACACCTCGGTATTACTTATTATATAATAAAGTTTTAGTTTTTTGTTCACTAATTATTGTATGTGTTTGATAAGGGTCTCAGCCGGAATTAAAATGGAGCCTAAAATATTGTTCAATAAAATAACGTAATATAATTCACGACAAGTACTACTTTGTACGTAAACACTTGAATAACATTGTTACTAAAAGGTAAGAAACTTGATTGAACAAAAGCAAAACATGAATTATACAGATTAAACAATAATAAACACTAATACTTTATAAAAAGTTGTATCCAAATTGCATAAGACGTTCTTTTCTTCAACCCTTTGTACTTGATCTTTACAACCTTTCTTCTAAAATGTTTCATAGAATGTCCATTAATTTATTTTAATAATTTTTATTTAAATCATGAGTAACACCTCCCCACCCATTTCAACTCACCTGTATAGGCGGGTGGTAATAGTAGCAGTTTCCCTTTTACCTACATTGAGTGATTTCCCTGGTCTGTTTAAAAATATTTTTGTAAGCTATTTTTTGACTCACTGTGATCCAAAAAGTTCCACTTTCAGTTTATTAAGTACGATTAGAATCTTTCTCAGATACCGATACCTAGAAGTTGACTTTTAATCAATGGAACATTATCGAAATTTTCTAACACGAAGAACATTCATTAACTTGATGTCCCTATACAAAAAACCGAATAGCTCTATTGACTGTTCTGGACACTTCAAATGATTGACTCAGACTTTCCTCGATTAGCTGTAAGATATCCATCATTACTTGACTACCACAATATAAAGATCGATGAGAATTGGAAATGCAGATCTATAATATTTTGGACACCCCTGGCATCCACTGAACTGTATCAGCTTGGTTAAGTTTATTTTATAGTAGCTGTTGTTAACAATCATTGTAGATTTTTGTTGTTATTTTTGTTAGTGTTATCTTTCACAGTCTACATTCTTTTCTTGTTTAGAACCTTTATGTACAGTTTAATCTTGTTATTTTGGTCGCTTTATTGTTGATTTTTTATTATTTATAACTGTTTCTTATGCTATTGGTGTTGGCCTAATTAATTATAATTATAATTATTTATATTTTCGCAAGTTAATGTTACTGTTTATATTTTATACTGTTTATCGTGTAGTCCCAATAGTGTATATCATAAAATTGTTTATTTCATCCATATTATTTAATAGTTTTTGTTGCTAATATTTATATAGATTCTTTATATTTTTTTACCTATAAGTTACTAAGAGATATACACGTCAATATTGTACAAGGGTGTATTGACTTTTTGACATTTAAATAGAATAAAGATGTCTTATTTTACAAGGCGAAGTTAGGGCTAAGAAGCCCTCTCAAACACTTAACCTGGGGACCAACGGCTTAAAGGTGACTTCCGAACCACCACCAATGGCCGGGCAGGTTCGCTCGGCGGTCACTTATCCAAGCAAACGGCCACGCTCGACGTTGCTTGATCTGGTTATCTTGCGATAACCGCCGTACCCGCTACACTGCAGCATTAGGTAGGTACTCCTGCGCATAATAATAATTGCTAAAATATATAGGGTACAATAACTGGGTTCCAACCTATATTTTAGAAACTTTCACGTGTATGCTGAAATATATTCGTATATCCAAAAATAGATTTGTGGTTGCAGAGAGGAATATCTGCAACATCCATTGCCATGGACGACGTCCGGAAGCTTTGAACCTCTATACTGTCAACGGGAATCTCGTACTTTTAATAATCGCTTTAAAAAATTACATTTGTTCATTAATGTGGTTTGAACCTACATATTCAAAATATTTTTAAGATCCATACTGGTTGTAATTTGATATGAATAGTACATTTTGGAACTTAAATAGAACTATGGTAAATTAGATTGATAATAAAAGTTATATGATATACTTTTCTTTATAGTAATACATTAAGATACTTCAAGAATCTACCAAACTTCATCATTGAAGCTGTTTCCCAAGGCAATATTGTTAGAGCAAACACTTAATTCAATTACCTCCCTTTACGAGTACTCAGTAGAAGCCAAGTGACACTTAAGAATGGTAGTTATCAGTTGATGAGTGGACCCGTGTTTTCTTTTTGTAACTGTTGTTTGAGTTTCTAACTTTTTTTGTAATTTAAAAATGAGATATGCTTAAATATATTTTAAGTTCGCAAGTTAGTTGACCTTAATAATGTACGATTTCTATACAATGAGTATATTTTATGTCATTCTAGCTGATTATATGTTTATAAATAACATATTCTACACTGAACTTTAACAAAAGCAAGCCAGTTAGTAATATATTAAATATCATAGTATATGAGCTTTTATAATATTATGTAATGAAGCTAACTAGGTTTTACGTCTAAAAAACCACTACGTAATAATACGAGAATTTATTACAATATTTTAAGAACTTAGTAAAACGTAAAGAAATCACGTCTTCTGAACTATCACTCTGTCTCATTGAAAGGAATCGACAGAATTCAACAGAAGAACATTTTCGAGGATAGAGAAAGGAGTCCTATGGGCCGGGAAGAAATGGTCACGTCTCTATCACAACTCTCCGCAGTAACAAATGATTCTGGAGTTGCAAGACCGAGATAGGATGTCATAACATTTACACTGTTTATTGACGTTTCCTAGCATAAATTCCCTGGTTATAGACAGCCTTAATTTCACAAGAAAAACTTATTAACTTTTAATTAATTGTTTTTATTGTTAAATAGTATGGCATTACTTCTTTTACTTACAATGAAATATCTATTATTCTTTTAATTTGTTTGCTTGTTACGTGTTAGTATTCAACCAATAAAATATTTTGGATGTTTTAAATTATATGTAACGCTTTTTATTTTTACAAATTAATTTGGTTTATGGAGTCTTCTCTCCATTTTCGAAATAACCAACTGATTATAACTAACAATTAGCATACTTTACAGTCCATACAAGGCTTTGAGTTTTGGTATATAAGTTCACCAATGAAGTTAGTATAAAACAACATAAGCATGACTTGAACAGGGAATATGGTTTGAGAATGATAAGAGGATGTTGTTTTTTCTGTACATAACATATTGATGTCGTTTGGTGACACCGTTTTCTGAGAAAGGAAATGCTTAGGAACGGGAATAGTTGCATGCTGTAAATATGAGCATAGAGCTAGAAATGCAATTTCCTATCCAATCCTTACAAATTTGCAATAAAATGTTTAGCAGCGAATGTTATTGGCTATTGTAACGCTTTTTACATGCTTAACCCTAAAACACACAAGCATAGTTTTGGCGCAACAAAAAAACCCCACGTGGATTAAACCCAATTTCAATTTGTTAATAAACTTTCCATTTTTTTTTTATTTCCGAAAAAATAAGTAACTAATATGTAAATTATACCTTAATTCTTTAAAATAAGTCATGTACATTATCAAACTAATCCAATTTATTTCGAAATCGTTGTTTGAAATATTCTGACATTTTTGTTAGTAATAATGCCTTTCATAATAATTTGTTCACTAACAGTTACCCGCGGCTTCAAACGCAATATTTTCTGTTGAAAAACTAGACAATATATCTATGTATTCTTTTTCTATGAAATAGTAAACCGTCATCGATGGTTTCAGTAACAATAAGAGTTAGCCTTTTTATACCAAAGACGAAAGTGTATCGTACAACTAAAAAGTGGCTGCGGTCAATATTGGTCGGTTTCTGGTCGTTTAAATTCCCCCCGGTGTTTTGGGATAAAAGTCGCCCGCCATTATCTTATTATTTTCATTAGCAATGTAAACAGATGTTTCAGAAAGTTTTTCGAATTATAGCTGTCAACAGCTGTTCAGTGCCAGTTTAGTTTGAATTATGAAACGTTATTACGTTTTGTTCTTATCATAACATTAAAATGTAAACAAACTAATTTTTCAATTAGAATTCGACTTTATATGGTGAAATGAATGTGTTATGGGTGGTAAAAAGCACTCTAAATGTTAAATCAGACCAAAATCTGTACATGTTCCAAATTTAAGCACAATTCGTATAGCAGTTTCAGCGTGATTCGAGGACAAACCGCCAAACATTCAAACTTTCGCATTTATAATATTAGTGGGATTTAATTGAGCGTTACATTTGCTTTTATGATGTAGTATGATTGTTTTGTATTATAATGCTCTATGAAATATATATAAACCCAACAAAATATTCCGCCTGGATATTTTTATTTTTATTTAGCTGTTCAAAACGATGAAAATGTTTTAGGCGAAATAAACAGAAAGTGACTTTCATTTTAGAAGTATAATGCCGAATATAACCATATATAATTTTAAAAATGTTGTAATTTAATTTCCAGCCTTCAGATCTGTATTAGACAGGCAATATAATTTGAAAATATAATTTCCGTTACTCTAGCGCACACTCATTGCTGTGCGTACTCGTTGCTGCTCTCATCACATATTGATTTATTGCAGTTGCAGCACAGTTTCTTAGTCGTTCTGCCCTTTCCAAAAACTAATGTTCATATTTTTCTTTCTGTCTTCTCCGGGGCTTTCTTTACGTGGGTAGCTAAGCCTTGGAAAAAATATCTTGGTAGCAAGAGTGACATTGTTAGCTCTAATGCTATATCTGCTTTAGAAATACTCTTGACATTTTTCCTTTATATTGTTGGTGCATTGATAGCATTAAATATCAAAGAGATAGTTCCTTTTCTTCCTGCGTAAAAGTATCCATGTTACCCCGAAAAAACATTTTATTTATTCAATACAAACAGTAAAACTTCATCAAAGGTATAAATAAAAAAAAACAGAAGTAAAATAAATAAATGTGGGAAATAATCCCAAAAAAATTTTTGAACGCACTCCAGACAATGAACAAGCGTTTATTAACGGCAACATAACTTGGCAAAAGTCAATTGGCCTTGACCATTCAGTAAGAGAGATTATGTGGTAATGGGGTAAACGCAGTTTTAAATGAGGCAGCTTTTCATCAACTCTGGTAATAATATAGAAATGTAACAAAGTTTCCTTGCCTAAATTCCATGGTTACAAATAGTTTTACTTTTGAAAAATAAGAAAAAGAAAATTTTATTACATTTATCAATAAATAAAATCTGTCACTAAATAGTAAGCATTCTTCATTTATATACAAGAAGAAATAATTTATGTTAAGAATACTTTGGACTTTTACCAGTTACTATCTGTCCACTATAGTCTTTTGGCAGTTTTTAAATGGTATTCAATCATTCTATGTTTACTAAATAATATATTATATGGTGGGCCTCTATGTTTGAACCAACCAACTTATTGAAATGAATAACAAGCATACTTTATAGTCCATATTAACCCTTTGAGTGCCAGGGATCACACTATGAGACGATTTAAAAAACACGTTTGAGTGCCGAGAGTCTCGCTCCGAGACGACACGTTCCTACGCGAAGAGTGCCGGAGTCTCGGAAACGAGACGATTTCTATTTCATTTGTAGTACCTCTATAACTTATCCCATACTAAGTAATATCATACAAATAGCAATACATTAACTAAACTAACCCTTCCAACTATTATTTCAACTTTTTAACGCTGTTATGTGACGTAAACCGCTAACTAAATTACAACACTCTCTCAGTTGGATCGCGATCGCGTGTTGAGGCGAATAGCGGAGCGTTTTAGAGGTTATATAATTGTGCGTTTTTATTAATGTAAATATTTACAAGCTATATTAGATATTTAAATTATTAAAAAAGGTGTTGACAGTCACTTCCGAGTGTCCATGAAGACAGTTTTGTTGAGTTTGTTTGAAAATTGCCTGATTAAGGTTATGTTTTGAGTTTCGTTTTAGTAATTATTGTTATATTACACATGATTGTGCATTGTTTAAAATGGCTCTTATCCTAAGGTATTAAGGTTTTGAAAAGAATTAAAAAAGCTTTTAATAGTAAAAAATAAACGTTAACTGAATATTTTCTACAACCCTGCGTTCTTTAGCAAAACAAACCTCTAGCGCTTGAATAATTTGTATAAGTGGGTTTATTGTACAATATTAGGTTATTACACATGATTTTAAGGTGTTTTTAATGCTCTTTATCATAAAATTATTAAAATTAAAAAAATTATTTTTCTTATATTAGTTATTTTACCTTAAACTGGATTTTTTTTTGTTCCCGTTGAAAAGCCACTGTTTAAAATGATTTTTTATTTCTTAAAATTATATAAACATCTTATTTTACATATTTTTTATGAACAATGTATTCACGTTTAATAAGAATTCAAATTATTAAAAAGTAATTTTAAGTGAATTTTTTTATGAAACCTTGTATATTAGTAAAAATTATCCCTAGCAATTAACTATTTATAAAAATTTTGTTTGCGGTACAATATTAAGTTATTACATATGATGTTGGATTAAAAATTTCTATTTATCGTGAAAGTAATGTAATCTCAAAATAAAGATTTTTTTTAATAATTCTTTCACCCCAAACTTAATTTTTATTTCGCTTCCATGGAAATGTTTAAAGTGATTTTTGATTTTAGAAATACAATAAAATTTTAATTTTTTAATATTTTCTGATACCTAGTACATTTAACTTTAAAAGAAGGAAACATAAGCTTTTATGATAAAAAATAAATTTTATACACATTTTCTTCTAAAACCTTGCGTTTTTGTCAAAAACCCTCTGGCAATTTTCGCATAGTCACACAAAAAATAACTCGGCACTTTTCAACATGGATTTCATTTTATCTCTGGCACTAAAATGGTTAAGTGCTGCATATTGTTAATTACTTCATCAATAAAACAAATGTTGAACCACTTGACAGGTGTTGGAAAGGGAATTTAGTTTTCTGTATGATATAAGAAGTATATATTTTCTGTGTATAGCATTGTAAGATTATGAGGTCGTATGACATTAGTTTTCAAAAAGGAAATCCAAACATACATAATAGTTGATATAATATAAACGTGAACATAAAGCTGGCAATGCAAGTTCCATCCAACTCTTACAATGGTGGCGTAAAATACTCAGAAATGACTTTTATTGCATATATTTACATACTTTTACTTAAATCTTATTCAGTAAAAAACTTTCGCTGGCAAGCTTGCATAAAAATGAAAAATGTCTCTTCTTTCATAAAGTATATAACATGCAATCAAGAAAACCCTAGGTATGTTGGTAATTTTTATGAAATTCTTTGATACCGCTGTTGTTTTTACAATGGATATTTATAATTTTTAGTTTATTTAGAAAAATAGAAGAGAGCGATTCCCTTTTTATCAATTATGCCCGGCCTCATAGGCCACTGGCGTGTAAAAGGACATCATCAAACAAAACTAGGCGAATGTACGATACATTAATAAATCTAAAGTACTGACAAAACGTTAAATAGTCACTAAAATTATTTAAAAATACACTATGAATAATTTATATTTTTTTGTAGAGAAAGTTTTTTTTTTCAGAAATGTACACATTTCTCTGCAAGATTCAATAAAATTGTTTAACAAATGGTATCTAAAACGTCAGCTATACTTCAAAGTTTTTGTCAATATTATGATAACTTAGATTAGTGGTAACAGAGAGACCTTTGATAGTTCTGAATCGGAAGTTAATACGGATAACACACATATTGTTTCCATGTTTAATGTAAAATTAAAAAGGCCAAAAGATAAAATAAATTTTTACTGGCTCTTATTTAGGTTTAACGCGTAGACGCATTTATAGTTTTGATCAATTATATTTCATACACCAGAATAGAGTTTGCCTTGTTGCTATGATAAAAAAATACATATTTAATAGGTCGGTACCTTCTTTTGTTAAAAATTAATGACTATTACCTCTTTTAATCTTCATCTATAATAGAATGTTATTCACAGTGTACAAGTAGCGTTTCCGTTGTAGGCACAATTAAGAAAATATAAACATACATGGATTTTTAAGTCTACTTCGGACAAAAGCATCTATTTCCATCGTAATTAATTTCTTCTCATCTAAGTTATTAACGACGCCATAGTATCATTTACTATGTTGTCCTGACCATGAAAGAACATACGTTGGCCTAAAGTCGATATTGGTTTAAAAATACAACTGCTTACGTACGGCCTAAGGTAATTATGATGGTGTATTAGTGTTTGCATTGCTGCCCTAATTAAAACATATATACGCCTACATACGTAGGGCTGAAAAATCTACAACAATCAAAAGGTTATTACTTGGGCATTGTAACCTACTTCCTGACCCAGGTATTTACAGTGCTGGTGGACTCTTGAGACTATAATAAACGTATGTGTCAGGTTTATCCTTTTTTGGTAGTAGTAAGTTGAAAACCAAGTTCTACTAGGGGATGCAACACCATGTAAATTCTTATGGGGTGTTGGTATAATATATATAGTTTGTTTTCTAATTTAACTGAATAGGAACGTGTTTGAAAGTTAATCTCACTAGGCCATCCAAAAGTTGAAAAGCAAAATATATTTATTCTAAAGGTTACAACACTTTCAACACCTAAGAATATGCGACATCCTTTATAATGTTTATCCTTTTCTAGTTTACTACTGAAGCATACGTGTGCCAAGTTTCAACTTTCTGAGATATCGGGACGTTTAAGAATTAATCATGAGATAGTGAGGGCATTACCTTCCATAAATAGAGACTAACAGCATTCAGTTTCATAATAAATAAATTTTAGAATACTTATTTCTTTAACATGTAGGTTTTACAAACAAATCATTGTGTGTGTGTGTGTGTGTGTGTGTGTGTGTGTGTGTGTGGTGTGTGTGTGTGTGTGTGTGTGTGTGTGTGTGTGTGTGTGTGTGTGTGTGTGTGTGTGCAAAGTAAAATGACTCAAATTTATTCATTTTTATACTCTGAGGTGTTTTGTAAAGATTAATCATTGTATTATTTATTCTGTGTTATATAAAAACGGCCAAAAATTTAATAATGTATAACTAAAGTTTATATAAATTAATTAATCTGTTTCGGAATCAGAATTAAGCAAAACTAACACTAAATTTCAGTATTTTCTAAAAGTGGTTTGCAAGAATAATGTTATTCCAACCAAGCAGGCCATTCAAAATCCAATGACTTATTAATAACTTGTCTTGAAGAAAACCGGCAATCTTCAACTTATAGAACGAGCATTGTCTTGGAATAAGTAAATTGTCATGCATACAGAAATTTTAAGCATAAACAACCTAGTAAGTATACCGTGGTAAATGTAATTACAGGCATGTTTATGTTTAAAAAAGATGCTTAGTAAATTAATGTTATGGAGATTCTGAAGAAGATCGAACTCAATAGCACAGGCAAATTAACATTACGGGCCACATGTTTGTAGAGATCGGAACATTGCTAACTAGAAGATTGGCTATAATATCTTACTCTTCCTTCTGACACCTGACTTCTGACATCTGCAGAGTTGCCATTTATATCAGTAAGTACTCCAGTTGTATAGCGCTTTTAATATTTTATTATAAATTTTTACTTCGAAAATCATCCATCGAGAGCTATTTAAGTTGAATCCTTGTGTTAGTTACCTAGAACATATATTCTTTGCAATGGTATCTGAAAATTTTAAATGTATCTCTTAAATTAATATAATTAACTGTAACTGCTTCTTTTTTTCTAAAGTAACACTGCGTTTTATTGTTAAAATTTTACATCTCGCAATTCGTAAATCTGATCTCAACCAATTTGTATTAAATACTCCAGACCATTTACTAAGTTTTTGTCAATTCACATGTTTCTCAGCAACGGAACAGGAAAGCTATAGGTTTTTAATGTCATTGCTGTGTTAAGAGCAATAAATTCTAGAATAGTTACGTTTGGAGAGTAGTGATGAAGGAGACGATTGCAACAGACGTGTTCATGCTTTAAATCAATAGCTTATCTCTTTGCATTTCATCCTATCTAAATTTCCTGTGTATAAATATAAAACAAACCTCCACGTATTATTATTATTGCAATAGTACTATCTAATTAAGCACAGAATTAATTTTAACTAATAAATTTAAATTTCCCCTAAAAATGGAGAAATTTCGGAGCAAGATAAATTTTAAAACGTCATCCCTATTATTCAACCATCTTACTGCTGGTAGTTATTTCTAGAACGCTGGATACAGTGTAATAATTCTTGACCTCTTAAAAACTATTATTATGGTTTTGATTAAATATTAAATGTCCTGAAAGTCATAAATAACAAAGAATAACCAGTGATTATTTCAATATTAACGACAACAAAATACAAAACGGGCGTTGAGGCGTTTTAACAAGATATCTTTGTAATGTGAGGTTTTAAATTGTGATTTAATAACTTGTGCTGCTATCTATTTGTTTATAGCATCTTCCTTCAGTAGCAGATCCTCAACCTTGGAGGAGTAGCCACCTTCACCACTTTTTTTTTCATTGATCTGCAACGCACAGACCGAAGCTGTTAACCAGGGAACAGACATTTCCAGCGACAGGCCAGTCAACATGATGTTTTTCGCTTGGAATCAAGTTCTCCAGTCATGAATTTAAGCTGTTAGTGTAACAGTCAGATATGATAAACATTGTTTTTGAGTGGCATTCCATTACCGTACTTATGAGGTTGAAGTGTATGTTATATGTATGACGTTTATTTTCACCTGAGGTAGATGGTATATTTCAATCTTCGGAACGCACAGTTTTTACATTTTATATGTTCGCATAAGTCAAAAATCTAAGTAGATAATATAAACTATCCATATTCTATATAATACTTAGTACTACAGTCTTATTGTAACAGTTTACACTCTAATACATAATGCAAAAAGAATATCTCAAGCTTAAAAAATCTAGTTTAGTTTTTTTGATAAATGAAGGAAGCTGTTAGAATTTGAGGTACAGCTTGCTCCTTCTGTGGCCGTCATTTTGATCCGTAACACTATTTGTATGTTGTATAAACCCAGACTCTAATTTTAATTTGTCTTATCTCAGGTTTCTAAATTTTAATGTCCTTCCCGTTCACTTGAAAAAGAGATTTGTCAACAGAGAATTGTAAATTTTTTGTCTAATCACATGAGGTATCACTAAATCAATTATTTGATTTCATTGGCAGAGGTATTCCGGATTTTCCGTTATTATATTGTTGACGTGCAAAATATTTTTGCGAGATAACTATTGTTTTGAAAACATTACAACAGTTTTCATTCTTTTTTTAAACTAATTTAACATCTATTTGAATTGTTTTATGATCTATTCAAACAGTACTTTCAGCAATCCAAAAGATTCTTCGTAAAAGATATCTTCACATTGATATGAAGACAAACACAAGTATGTAAAACTTACTACCTCGAAATTCTGTAACAAATAATATATCGAAACACTATTTGAGTTTTTTACAACTAAAGAAAATTGCACAACATTATTTTAATATATAATTTGCCAATTACTTTTAATTGTACACTATTAATATAATCGGATGTTTGAGATAAAATTGACAACTGTACATTAATGTACACATTTTCCTAAATACGAGGAAACAATGGTATAAATTAAAGTTCCTCTATAAATGCTCTTTCACATGAGGTGCATTAGGTGAGAGCTCATTTATTAATAAAAAATAATTATTTGTGTTTAAGAGCATTCCTGTTCGCGATTAGAGAGAAATCAAGCACGAGCTCTCCCCGTTTGATAGATTTGATGATTACTAGAGAACATCAGCAATGTGTGTAACCTTATAAACGTATATAAAAGTTTTCTTTACCTAATGAAATATATTTCTTAAACAATTAACTTTCTGATTTCATAGAAATGTTATGTATGAAATATGTATTATTTTTAAATTTTTACACAATAGTATTTTTAATATATAAATTTGTTATTTGATTAAAATGTATTTTGATTAAGGCTCAATGAGACAGTGTTATTTTATTACTTACAATAAAATTTTTTCCGATCAAATATCTCGTACAATTTTAGTTTGCTTGAATATTTTGTTGATTTCATATATCGTACTGAAGGCAAACACTCAAGTAAAATATTGCCGAAGTATTTGGGTGTAACTTTGACACGGTTTAATTAAATGAGATACACGATTAAGAAATTTAGCTTTGATGAGTGATACAATCCATTAATACTCCATATTTTTGTATTATGAACAGGATTAAAATTTGTTCAAACATAATGTTTGTCTATTATATATTTTAACTGCCGAGATTAGCGTTATCTTACCAAACTACAAAGCAATATTTGAAGGCTGCAACATGTTAACATTAATATAAATATTATAACATTAAATATTTTTTAACAATGTGTTTTTAACTTTGCTAGCTGAGCGTTAGCGTAAATTTAGTTTCTGTCTATGTATCTCTACGATATTTCGAAAATTAACTGGCCTATAGACTTGAAATTTTGCATGAAGCCTCATTTTAATATTAGCAACACTGAGTTTGATTATGGTTTATATCACTCCATGGAATATTGTTGAACGGTAGTAGATAATTTTACATTGGTTTATGGGTAAACATGATATCGATGAGAAACTAGTATAATAAATCAATTTTTAAACAATCTGAGTACAATCATATAAGGTTCTAACACGCGAAATATTAAGACACGTAGATTATTATTCCTACAGAATGAAGAGAAAATAATAGAGTGAAAGTTAATGGTAAAAGTTGGTGACAAGTTTTAATTTCAGCCCACTCGTGCGTTGTAGAACCCCTCATATTTCACCGGAGTTTTTATTACTCAAACACTGCTATAAATCCTAACTCATTGGAATAATTTATGTATTTTGTGGCAAAATATCTTAATAAGAATCATTTGCAGTCTTTATATTTGGAATAATACATCATTTTTACGTAGAGAATAATGGGTTTATTATCTTGCTAAAAACGTACTATTTTGAATATAGTAACGGAAGAACACATTTCTTCAAAGGAAGATCAATGTGGGAGATGTGAAAATAAAAGATCTCGGATATTTGCCAATACCTTCATCAATTCCAATGGAAATGTTTGGCTGCCTTACACAATAAACCTAACAAAGGCGCTGAGAGGATTTTTGTGTTTCTTACATTTCATTGTATTAGGAACGTAGATACATTACATCATTCTGTTTATACGTTTTTCTCTCATTTTTCACATATTTTATATTTGTAAAATTTTTAATTTCAGTTGGAAAAAAAAATTTACGTGACAAACTGTATTTTTTATGTATTTAACAATATTATTTTGCATTATAGTGTTTACTTTCAATTTATCATTTTGCATTATGAAAAATATATAAAATATTAACAATATATTTGATAAATATACTAAAATACAACTAATTTACTAGTTCCGGGCACAACAATATAAAAGGTTAAAACGCAGAATAAGCGAGTCTAATCTCTTACAACATTTCATTTCGTTTGAATATCCACATAGCAATCATAACGGGGTAATATTATTAGTTTCTTTTTATTATTGGATTTTCATAATAAAGAAAATCCAATAATTTACAAAGTCTCGTATAAAACCAATTACAAGTGTTAATGGATTAGTAAATTAGGTTAGTATTGATCCTATACATTTTGAATAGAAATAAATTTCAGCGGATGATGTTATACATGCAACAAAAAGGCTTAACAATAAAGATAGTAAAGATATATACAACATCTCTAATAATTTATTAAAAGATATAATACACACTATTGCTGAACCTCTGACGTTTTGTTTCAATCAGTGTTTAATGGAAGGTGTCTTTCCAAACAAATAAAAAAAATCAAAAATATGTCCGATTTTTAAGAAAGGGGAGCGGGATGAACCCAAGAGTTATCGTCCGGTATCATTAATCCTTATATTAGCCAAGCTGTTTGAACTGATAGTATATGATCAGGTTAGCTTCTTATTTGAAAATAATAACTAACTAAAATTTTCTCAGTTTTGATTTAGAAAGGGAAGATCTACAATTGATGCTGTGGACAGGCTGTTAAGAGAAATTCTTTTGACATTTGAAAATAAAGCCTTTGCTCAGGTTAATTTTTGTGACTTGAGTAAGGCTTTTTGATTGTGTAAAACATGATGACCATTTATTAAAGTTGAAATATTATGTTATTACTGGTACACCTCTAAAAGTTTTTGAATCTTATCTTAAGAACCGTTTACAGTCAGTTTCAGGTAATGGTGAAACATCCAAGGATGTTTTTGTTGAATGGGGAGTACCTCAAGGATCTGTGTTGGGACCACTCTTATTTTTACGATAATTAGCATTAATGATTTGCCAAACTCATTAAACACAAACTCATTTTATATGCTGCTGATACTACATTACTAAATACTGCAGATAATATGAATGAACTTAATTTACTATCTCAGGACACTATAACAGATGCCTCTTGTTGGTTCAGAACAAATGGATTTTTGCTCAATGAAAATAAAACTCAAAAGATGTTATTTACGTTAATAACTATGGACAGCAATAATATTGAGAAGAATAAAGTTTCAAGGACTAAATACTTAGGAATTTACATTGATAGTGAGTTAAGTTGGCAGGCTCATATAGATTATATATCCTCAAAATGATCAAGAGTTATGTATCTTTTAAAACAATGAAAAGTTGTATACCAAGTCACTACCTGAAAAGAGCGTATTATGCTTATTTTCAATCAGATTTTCGATATGGTTTAATTTTTTTTGGCAACTGTTCTACGATCAATGAAATTTTGATTCTTCAAAAAGAAGCAATTAGAGTAATAACAAAATCAAAAACAACAGCTCACTATAGACCTTTTTCACTGAATTAGAAGTGTAAACAATCATAAATTTATCTATATTTGATTTGATTCCTTTCATTTTGAAGAATCGTGACTTGTTAAAATTTAGAAATGAAATTCATGACCACAATACTCGCAATAAGAATAAGGCAGTAATTGAGTATCACATACTAAGCAATTCTTTATCTAGTCACGTTATATTGTCCGCTAAAGTGTACAATAAGGTTATGCACCTTATAAATGAACATTCAGTGAAGATATTTAAAGACATATTTTATAAGTGGTTACTCAACAATCCCTTTTATTCTTTAAATGAATTTTTTTAATGTCTTTGATCAATTTTTAAACTAAGAATTTATTTTTATACTGTGCAACTGTACTTAATTATGTATTAACGTTTTATAATAAGGGTTTGTCTAATTTTATTAATAAATAAATTTATGTTTAGTTTATTTATGTACAACTTATATTGTTTCTATTTTTATTTTTATCTCTAGTTTACATAGATATTAAGTTTGTTAAGATTTTTTTAAGCAATACATTTTTTAACTGTTTTTTTTTTTATTGACTTATTTGTTGTAACTTTAAAATATCTTTATATTATTTATTTAAGTAAGTTAGTTACGTGGCAATATTGCTCAATATAAATAACTTTGTCAATGCTTTTGTAAGCCTGAACGACAATAAAACATATTCTTATTCTTATTCTCTAGTAGTTTGACTGACCAATCTGCAATCTTAACGAGTTAATAGGATTAAGAAAGATCGTTAGGTAATGTACCATGTATATTGTTGTTTGATTAAACACAAGACAATGCGACAAAATAACAATTGAATTTTGAACCTCACCAAATATCTACATATTCATGGATACAGTTAGTCTGACCTTCTAAATTTCTAGTTTTCGTCTGACATTCGTATTTTTAATTTGATGCAATACAAATTTTGGTAAAGTCATCACGGTTAAATAAAGATTATTTTTTACTCAGTTAAAAAAATTTAACATTAATTTATTTAACATGTTAATGCAAGTTAATGTACTATAAGAAGGATGGCGCATACTCATTGGTAAATATGTATTACATGTTTGTAATACGAATCTATTAATTGTGAGCTTACTTATAATACATAATAATACTTCCTATAAATATGCTTAGGGATGTCTTTTAATAAGGGTTTTCCTTATCGCGAAAGATAAATTAGTTTGTAATAAACATAATTATCATTAACGATCTAGTTTGACATTAGATTTTAATTAATATTGCTCAACATAGTTGTGACAAATGAAGAAAGGTTATGAAAATAATATTTTCAATGGAAATACAATTAGAAGGTGGATATGGTCTTCATAATAAACGCAGGTAAATCAATGAAATATACTTTGGATTTAATCTAACTTTTAATAGATTGATTTCCTTGCCGAGTGCTTCCCGAGTAAATCTAAGTCACATCTCTATCCTTATAAGGTTTTAGTTATCACAACAATCTATTAAAACTAATTCCTTTTCTAAATAGTAAAATGTAAGGAAATATTTGTTTTTATAAAAGTAACAGAGGAGAATATGTGTAACAGTTTTTCATCTGCAATATTTCCAAACTTATAATTACAAAATTACACTTAAATTCAGAATACTAGCCATTTATTCTATACTTCTGAAACAAACCGTTGAAGGACCTTTAAAAACATACTAAATTAGTATTATATTACTTTACATACAGCCAAGCTTAGGTAAACTTCGTCTTCTTGGGAGTTTGAACACAAGATTTTTACTTTATTGAAAGTAACAGGAGATTTATTGTCCTGGTATCATAACTTAAGTGCAATTGATTTTCTTCCATAAATAATTTATATTTTTTTAGTCAATGGTGTGACACCGGTATAAAACTTGGTATCTACAAGAAATGTTATTTATAATAATGTAAAATTCAAAGAAAATATTATTAGAGTTATTAGCTTTACTTAATACAAAATGTACGAGGTTGTTATGATATATATATGAATGTTGACTGTTCCCTTTATAACATAGAACTAAAAAATATAAGTATATAAATATCACTAGACTGTAAATAAGTGAGGGAGATTACACACTATCTAGTGAAAATAAACTGAATCAAAAGTGATCTTATGCATGGAAAAATTTGTTAACTGTAGCTTTGGTTAATTATTCGATAAGGATTCATCTTTTTTAATGGGGGACCTATACACTCTAATTCTACTCTATTCTACTCGCCCTCAAGGTTAATTTCCTGTGCGAGAATCGTATCAAACAGAATAAGTAGGAGAAGCAATACAGTAAAAGGTTGTTGATAATCACACAAAATATAAAGTTCAGACACTATATTCCAATCTGCGATATCTAACTCAAAACTACAGTTCGGTTATCGGTACCCCATGGAATCTTTACATTGATAGTTTAAGTATATTGCGCAGTATATAACTGAAATATGCATTTATTCACTCATTGTACACTTATTATGTTTGGAAGCTATTAAAATATCTGCTATTTAATTATTAGAACAAAATAGAGTAAAGTATCATGTTCGTTGTTTATTAACATAACTAAATAGTATTGTAGTTCATAAATTGTGATCGTTTCAATGCAAATTGTTCCTTATATTACAAGTCTTTTAACATACCTTCATAGTTGAAGAAGGCAGATGATATATCCATAGGCATGGAAAGGCCACTTGGTCAGAGCTAAAAGTCAGGTTCACTGTGAGGACCAAAGAGGATTTTGCGAAGACACAGATGACAAACAGAAAGACCGACAGATATTGGACAGTAATGACGGCGAGTTTGTTGAAGCTGGGACGTGACGGGTGAAACTTGGGTTCCGAACTCATCTTGACGTCATGTCGGTATTAGTCATGAATTATTGAGTCTGGAATTAACAGTCGAGTTCTCGCTTTGAAGTGAACTAATGACTGAGGCGTCGGGTGTCTCTATTAGTACAGATAAGTGGGTCTGCAACATCAAAGTTTCAACTAAACAAAAACTTCAAAGCTTTCTCTTCCAAACAATTCTAAAATACATATTATTGCTCTATATATATATATATATATATATATATATATATATATATATATATATATACTCCGTATTGTATTAACACAGTTATTTGACAGTAATGATATAAAAAACTGCTTTGATGATATATTATGCTAACTAGGTAATAATACTATAATTTTGTTAGTTTTTAATATGGTACTTAATATTTCCTATGCAAATTAATTAAATGAAATTTGTATTCATGATATACCATTGTTTTTGACGAGTTTCTACATAATACCACATAATAAATAACCACTTAAGGATCTATCTAGGCAATGAGTCTTTTATTTACCTTTATTAAATCTATGAAGAAGGTTTCCTCTGAAAAGACGATGCTCTTTGATATTAAGCAACAGTCAATCCTTACTTGCGTTACATGAATATTTAATAGAAAAAAAAATATGATGAAATTGAAATAAAAGCGTTATTTTATATATTTAAAGTTAATGAATTGGAATATTAAATTTAATTACCTATTTCAACCTGATAATAATTGAATTTTATTTAATAATCGTGTTTATATTGTATATCAAGGTATACATGCAAAAAACTACAGAGAAAGTTAACACCGGTACAAGTTTTGAAGTGAAAACAGAGGTCAAAACATCATTAAGAATTTACATCTCCCGTGAGTGGCAAAACAGTGATTTTATTATCTATAATCTATATGAATCCTGAAGTTTACATTAACATTTAAATAGTGGTTATGCACTTTAAAACTGTATCAATATTTGTTGTTTAGTGTTTTGAAAGTAAATATTGAAGGAACTTATTTACATTCTGCTTTATAATCTTGTCTGTTTCTTGATTCTTTGTTATTTCCCGCTGATGAAAGCGTGCAACAAATTAAAGTAAGGAAGATGTAATACGACTATTCTTTTGTCTTTACAAAGTTAGTTATACCAAAGTGACTAGGAAAATCTATGTATCGACAAAATTATTCAGGAGATGACACAGGAACTAATACAAAGTACAGTCAAAGAAATTCAATATCTAATCACACTAGGTCATTGAAAATCCCAGTCCTCACTCTCAGAAATTCAGAGGCACTCATGGGTTTCTTTAATAAAACTGGGCCTGCAAGAATTATCTAAAAGTTTATATATTTGTCTGATAATGGCATAGATTACTTCAATAGTCTCGATTGTGTTCTCAAAAATCATTTGTTTGTAACGTTAGAAAAAGCTATCCGATGTAGTAAGATTATAAAATTTCAATTTAAAACTTGATCTAGATCTTTTCGAAATAAGTTTTACATATATCTTGCTGTTTTGAAAGATGCTATTTTCAATATAACAAATATCACGGCTTAAATTTAACTTTTCCATTAACTATTTCCCCAGGAGTTTACACTTCTTGCCAGTTGAAAGTACACTGGATATTGAAAAACCTAGTTGTTACCTAAATAATGGGGGGAAGGGTAAACGATAGGTATAGTGTACTGCGGAGGATAACAGTTAGAGTTGATGGGACTCTCTAAGTGTCAAAGGAATTGGCCGGCCTAGACATTAGAACGTTCTAACCCTGTCTGCTTTGACTAGAGAGCCTGGTACAGAGCTGGATTCCTTTTCTTGCAAGGTAAAATGACAGAGATATAATGCCCGTAATCCTTCCTTATGGATCTCGGAAGGAGGCAAACAATATGGCCGACTTTATTAGTCCTGAATATCTTGTCCCTCCGGCACAGCGCACAGATCCTTTTAGGACTAAATGCAATAACAGGTTTCTCCGTAAGTAAAATCTCAGCGATATATGATTTACCGATCAAAATTGAGGTCCAGGGATCAATTTCAGTACGTGTTTCACTGCAGCGTGTTATCCAGGACAGTCGATGGCACCTGTAAGTGAGAAAACATAAAACTTATGACCATTTAAAAGTCTTGTATATTCATAAATGTTCCGGAAATTTGAATTCCTTTCAATGCGATGCATCTTCAGAATATATTCAGACACATTATTGTGAATAATAATTAACACAGATCTGGATTTCAAAAAATGGACACTGTAACATAATGTACAAACTTGGTGCAAAGTTTGATCTGTTGTTAAAGTTCCGTAATTTGAGTAATAGTTTGACAAATGCATTCAACAAACTTGTAGCTGTACAATAGACATAGTCTTAATGCCAATGATTGCTGGGGGTAATATTGCATTTGTTAAGGGAAGTTGATTGAAAATGCCAACGGAAATAAAGTGTTTTTATATAAGCAATGTATGTAAAACACATTCCTTGATTTAATTTAATTAAAACATCGATACCCTCAAACTACTTACTATTTACTTATATATATATATATATATATATATATATATATATATATGTGTGTGTGTGTGTGTGTGTGTGTGTGTGTGTGTGTGTGTGTGTGTGTGTGTGTGTGTGTGTGTTTAGTAAATAAGAATGGTACATATATATGTATGTATTTGGATGAAATATTTTATATTTTGTATGGACATTTATCAAGATGAGAATGCAATATTATATGCATTATATAATGAAAATTTCGTGTTCAAACATCAAAGACAAATTGTATAGCTACTAGTTTAGCACAGGAAATAACATGTAACGCATAAACAATTCGAAATAAAGCAAATTAAAACTATTATGTAATTCCAGTGTTGAAATACATATCTTACACAATATTGGTAAAATATTTATATCAAACAAGATTATTATTTACAATAAAAAAAGAAATCACAGCTAATCTACGACTTTGAACACTGTGTAGTAGCTAATTATGATTTGCTATTTTTGAACTTTCTACATCTATGAAACATGAAGATATATAGCTATAAAAGACAAGTATTTTATAAGTGTTGCTAATATTTTTTATTTAATTCATATTTTGAAAGGGTTTAAAGTTTACGATAAAGTTTTGGTATAATTTTAATAATGCTTTTAGTCTCAGTATAGAGTATTTGATTGACTCACAATTTTTTTATTGATTTCTATCTTGTAAAAAATTTAAATTACGATATTATAACAACAAGGCTATGGACCTACATATTACAATTGGCTCTTTATAACAGGACGATTTATATATTGGTCCTTTTACAGCCAAATAAAATATTAAAGCTTCGATGGTATAATGGATTTGAATAGGGTAAGTGAAATAAAATAAAACTATTACAAATCTCTTATCAGTTTTTGAATAACATTGTAGAAAACTATTGATGATGACGTCACAACTAAATGCTGAAAAATAGATTTACCTTTCACAAAAAATGTTAAAACTTATAATGTACACTTATACGTTACACCTTGGTATGCTTATTACAACCAATGAACTTGTGTACATGTATTTACTGACCTAATCTGTAAAATTAATGAGTAAAAACTATAGATAATATCATTTAAGTGAAAGAAATTAGAATCGGGTTATGAATATAGTGCATAATAAAACGAATTCATACGATCAGTACCAATGTCATATTTGTTTTGTCATTATCATAGTCCTGTCCACGTATTGGGGTAGATGTTAATAAATATCTTAGTACTAAAATAAAAGAATCCGGGTTTACAAAACAATGATTAAATGTGACCTTCCCAACTGGGTGATGAAACGGGGTAAAATATATAATGAATAAATATTTCAATATTTATTAGGTAAAGTTAAATTATTTGACTAGCAACTAAAGTTAAAATGAATGTATAGGGACATTGTTGTACAATGTAATTATAATTAAAGTCAGAGCGTTAAATATTTTTTTGTAATTCAGAAGTACTTAGAAATTACGTATCATGCAAATAGTACTAGTAATTTATTTATACTATTTCTAATTTACTTTACAAGCAAATAGTAATATTGTACGTTACCTTGTTTTGCGCTTTAAATCAGCAAAACATTATTTTAATCAACAGATCTAGTATAATGCAGGTGTATGCATACCTTTTACCAGCGTTAAATCAATTTAGTTTTACCAACTAGTATTTTCTAAAACACTAATCAAAATAATAAAATATTCATTGAATAATTTATAATGAATTTTCGCTAGTGTTTGGTTAGTTTACTATTTGATTTGTATTGCCACACTAACTATCCATATAAATAATAGAATTCCTATCATTAAAAGAGTTAGGATAATGTATTAAATCCGTTTCATGCAATTAGACTAAAATTCTCTCTGTTAACTTTAAACTTTTGACTACGGTTATAACTTTCCATGCACTTCCATAGTCCAGCGTGTTGAAGAACACAGATGCTGTACGCACTGTGTTGTCGGTGTCTGCTAAGGCAGCGTCAGTGTAAATGATGCAGCAACGGTCTCTTTGTGTAAAACATTTATTGCATACGATCCCCTGCAGTCTTGTGACTACATTCTAATATAAGATGTGGAAGGAATATTTTACAGTATATCTTCATGCTATGTTGCAAATATACGTAAACTGCACGCGGGCGCCTTATGTTACTGTAGCGTAAATAAATACTCCGTATACATTTACAGAGTTCTTAACCTCCATGGATGATCTAATCGCTATTCATTTATGGTATGCAATCCCCACTATTTTATAAGGTATATAATTAAAAATCAATATAATAAAGATATTACTATCGCTACAGTAGTCTATAGTTTTGTAATCCCATCCAGATTATTTAGAAAAGTGAGTACTATCATTCAGAATTAATAAAGGGGAGAAATTGCTTAAATTTTAAGTTATATAAAAAAAAGTAAAGAATGTCTTATTTTACCAGGCGAAGTTAGGGCTAAGAAGCCCTCTCTAACACTTAACCTGGGGACCAACGGCTTAAAGGTGACTTCCGAACCACCACCAATGGCCGGGCAGGCGGGCCGCTTGCAAGGACAGGATCGCTCAGCGGTCACCTGTCCAAGCAGCAGCCACGCTCGGCGTTGCTTGATCTTGCGTTATCTTGCGATAACCGCCGTACCCACTACTTTATATTATGTCCTGTCTAGAAAAAAAGGCGTAGCAAAAGTTGTATAGACACTAAAATACTGTATATTTGCTCCAAGGCGTATACTTGGTGTAGGTATTAATAACAATAAAACGTTAAATGAACACTATTTTGAAACATACTATTCAAAATATAATCAGAATAAAGATAAAGTAAGTAATAATGTATCATGTGTTACCTAACTGGCTTCGCAAGATTGCATGCAAAATTAAAAACATATTTAGCCGTATCTCATTCATAGATGCCCTGTGGGCAGATGGACATACATACAATTATACAGAAAACAGTTTTGTAAGATAGGAACTCATTCTTGCCTATGTAGACATGAAGTTCAATGCAAAATTGGAGGTTTCATGACACATGATACTTTAATATTTATTCAGTAAGTTAGGATTCACACCAGGGCCTTAATATTAACACTTCTGGTAAGTTAACGAGAGTACAAAAACGCAAGAGAGGGTTAAAATTATGTCAACTAATCGTAATATTGACTCCAGTCTATTATATGGTCGTTTCACTATACCAACGTTGCATTTAGAAACCATATATAAATGTTTTGAGTTTTTTACAAATTTCTGATTTTTTTTCATTATCATGGTTAGTCTAAAGATCACTTTACATTATTCGTTAATATTTTACGTAACACCTATAGGGTAACTGGTACCATCATCAAACTCATTGTTTGTAATATGGAAAACAATTTCCATCAATATTCCCAGTCTATAGGTTAGATTATGCTTGAGATAGGAAGACGGCCAGAAAGACAGTCCAACAGATATAAATGAATATTTTCTAGTCCCTCAAGTAGTAGGCTTCGCTAACGATCAGCCATCAATTTCAACACAAAACTTTTTATAACAAATACATTTTTCGTCATATTGAGTTATACCAAGAGTAGTATTAGTAAACTAAAGTAAAGGAATTAAAACCCCCTTCCATTCCAACAGGAGGGTTCAGAGACTCTCCCCTAAAAATATTTGAAATCCTGGGTTGTAAAATCATAGAATATATTACTTCCGAACCAATAAAACGAGGGCAAAGATTAGGTCAGAGTGTTACATTAGGTTACAGCAAAACCACTCTACTACAAATAACCTTGGTAGCGATGCGTATACAGAGTTAATTAGAATCTTCTGTAAAAAATACAATAACAGTTATGTACATGAAGTGAGTTTACCTAAAACAAAACATATTCATAGCAATAATAAAATATTTAAGTTCTAATCAATAATTAAAAACTAAAGCTAAATCTTGATGTCTCCTCTGGAATAAAAAGTTATAAATATCTGAATTTGAAAGTTGACCAAGAGGTAATTAATAGAGCTACAGTGACGGAAGTTATAATTAAAAGTAAAATATCTGCGATTTTATATATAAAACTGATGACAACGAATAACTTCGAGTTATTATATCGATAATAACGAAAAAGTACAGGTTTTTTTTCCAATTTTCAACTAAACTCTAACTGAAAAGAATAATAATAATAAACTTGTGATCCGATTAACAACAAATATTTATAAAAGATAGACATAATTGTACCGAAATTGTATTTGTGCTATTTAAAATTCAGTGTAGTAGTATAATAAAATTGGCCATTAAATTTCCGTCTTATCTTTATTCTTCACATTTGTTCAACAAAATTTAGCGTTGGTCACATTATAGAGCTCGTAGCTATTATCTTGAGAGTGTAGCTTTTAAAATCATTAATTAAAAGGTTTAATTTAAAAAAAGTTGTTAAATTGAGCAATATATTTTAGGAGATTTTAGGCTACTATAAGCATCGAAAAATATGAATGTATAGAAACTTTAGTTATAGGCTACCATGTTTTTCATTATTGATATACGTTATTTGTTGATACTTAACATGGATCAGCAACCTCATCTCAGTCTATGTGATTTAGTACCGCTTATTAAATACGATTTCAACAAGACATAGTTACCAACGTTATTCATATATATTGTTTCTACAGTCTGACCACAAAAAAATTGTGAAATTAAACACAAATAAAGTTTAGTTTTATGGTGCAATTAAGTGCAAAAAAGGAGTAGGTTTATTGCAGGTATTTTTGACATTATCGGGTGTTTGAGATATAAATGACAACTCTCGATTAATCAACACATTTTTTTAATACGAGGAACGCTGGTAAAAAATAAAGTTACATTAAATTAGAGCTAATTTGTTGATTAGAAAATATGGTTGCTTATAAGAGCATTTCAGTTAGCAATTGAGGAAACTCAAACACAAGCTCTCCCTGTTTGTTGGACTTGATGATTACTACACATCATGAATCTTTATAACCTTATAAACAGATGTAACATTTTTCTTGGCCTAATGAATTACCATATTTTTGAAACAATTGATATTCTGATTTCATAGAAATGTTACGTATAAGATATTTTCTACATAATTATTAGATACTAATATAAATATATACATAATATAAACTTCAAATTAACTCATCAGAGTATTTTTAATACATACATTTGTTAATCAATTGAAAAATTTGGGATTAAGGCTCACAAATAAAGTTTATTTTGTTAATAATTATCTTTTGTTAATTGTGTAAAAATATTTCGTTAATCCACGTTTGCTTTAATATTTTGTTGATTTCACATACGATATTGAAGCCAAATACTCAAGTAAAATATTACAGAAGTTAAGAAATTAAACTTTGACCAGTGATAAAATCCAATTATACTCCATTTTTATGTATTGTAAATAGGTTTAAAATTTTTTGTCTAAATGACAGCCGTACTTAGGCCTATCCTACCTAACTACAAAGCAAGACTGAAGGCTGCAACATATTTACATTAATATAGATAGTATACGATTAAATCTTTTTTAAACAATGTGTTATATATTTACTAAACAACATTACTGGCTGAGAGTCAATGAAGCTTACCTCTCGTGCGGCTGTAAATTTAATTTCTGTCTGTCTGTCCCACGATATTCCGAAAATGTACTGACCCATTGACTTGAAATTTTGCATGAAGCTTAAATAATTAAATATAAGCAACACGAAGTTTGATTACGGTTTATGTCACTCCATGGAATTTTGCTGAACGTTAGTAGATACCTTTACATTCGTTTTTTGTATAACCGTGATATCAATGAGAAAATCGCACAGTAAATAAACTTCAAACAAGCTGTGTACATTTACATCATATTTTAACATGTGAAATATTAAGACAAGTAGATTTTTAGTACAGTATAAATAAAAAATAATAGAGTGAAAGTTAATGGTAAAATTTGGTGACAATTTTTAATTTCAGCCCACTCGATCGTTGTGGAACTCCTCATATTTCACCGGAGTTTTTATGACACATACACTGTTTTACAAATCCTAACGCATTGAAAAAATCCATGTATCTTGTGGCAAGATATCTTAATAAGAATCATTTGCAGAATTTATATTGTAAATAAAACTTTATTTCTGAATAATGAAAAAGAAGAATGAGTTTATTGTCTCGCACAAAATGTATTATTTGGATATATAGTAGTAGAAGTACACATGGCTTTAAGGAAAGGTAGATGTGAAAATTAAAGATCTCGGATCTTTGCCAATATCTGCACCAATTCCAATGGAAATGTTTGGCTGCCTAACACAATAACACCTAACAAAGGCGCTGAGAGGATTTGTGTGTTTCTTACATTTCACTGTGTTAGGAACGTGATACAATACAGCACTATGTTGATACTGTCGTTCCCTTGTTTTTATTACATTATATACTTGTGAAATTTAAATTTCACTTGGACAACATAATTTACTCATCAAACTGTATTATTTATGTATTCAACAAACATGTTTAAGTACAATCTTTACTATATTATAGTTTTTACTATCACTTTATTATTTGGCATAATGAAAAATATATAAAATGTTCACAATGTATGTGATAAATCTAA
Organism: Homalodisca vitripennis; assembly: GCF_021130785.1. Classification (NCBI taxonomy): domain Eukaryota; kingdom Metazoa; phylum Arthropoda; class Insecta; order Hemiptera; family Cicadellidae; genus Homalodisca; species Homalodisca vitripennis. The sequence goes on along the minus strand of NC_060211.1, from coordinate 36,299,988 downwards.
TACAATACAAGTTTATTAATTCCAGGTGTAATAATACAAAACATTAAAAAGCAGAAGAAGCGAGTCTAATCACTTGCACGTTTCATATCGTTTGAATATCCACATACCAATCATAATGGGGTAATATTAATAGTTTCTTTTTATTATTGGATTTTTAAAATAAAGAAAATCCAATAATTTACAAAGTCTCTTGTCGTTTCACTAACCACTATACAATCTTAACGAGTTAATAGGATTAAGAAAGATCGTTAGGTAATGTACCATGTATATTGTTGTTTGATTAAACACAAGACTGATGCGACAAAATAACAATTGAATTTTGAACCTCACCAAAGATCTACATAATATTCATGGATATAGTTAGTCTGACCTTGTAAATTTCTAGTTTTTGTCTGACATTCGTATTTTTTTAAGTCACCACGGTTAAGTAAAAATGATTTTTTACTCAGTTAAAAAAATTAAACATTCATTTATTACAAATGTTAATTTAAGTAAATGTACGTTAAAAAGAACAACGTATAATCCTTTTTAAATATGTATTATATGTTTGGAATACAAATACATTAATGCATTAATTATAATACTTAATATTACTTTATTTAAATGTGCCAAGGGATATACTTTAATAAGGTATTACCTTATCGTGAAAGAAAAATTAATTTGTGATAAATATAATCATCATTAACGATTTAGTTAGCATTAGATTTTAATAAATGTTGCTCAAATAGTTATGTCAAATAAAGATAGATTATGAAAATAACAAAAATTTCAATGGAAATACTATTAGGAGTTAGGTATGGTCTTCATAATAAACTCAGGTATATCAATGAAATCTAGTTTGGATTTAATCTAACTTTTTCAAGATTTATCTCCTTGCCGAGTGCTTCTCGAGTAAATCTAAGCCACATCTCTGTCCTTATAAGATTTTAATTATTACAACCACCTATTAAAATTAAGCCTCTGTCTAAATTGTAATACGTATGTAATGAAATATTTGTTGTTATAAAAGTAACAAATGAGAATATATGTAATAGTTTTACATCTGTAATAGATGTAACCTTCTCCTTACAAAGTTATACTTATAATTCACAATACTAGCGATCAATTCTATACTTCTGAAGCAAACTGTTGAAAGAACTTTTAAAAAATACTAAATTAGTATTATATTACTTTACATACAGGCAAGCTTAGATAAACTTCCTCTTCATGGGATTTAAAACTCTAAATTTAAGTTTATTCAAATTAACAGGAGATTTATTACACTGGTATCATAAATTAAGTGCAATTGATTTTGTTTCTATACATAATTTACATTATTGTTATTCAATGGTGTGACTCCAGCACTAAAATCCGTATCTACAAGAAATGTTATTTTGAAATAATGTAAAATTCAAACAATAAATTGTTTGAGTTGTTAGCTTTATTTTAATATAAAATGTACGAGGTTTTTATAATCAATATTAATTTTAAATTTTATTTGTATTTCATGGAATTCAAAAATATAGTCGTATAAATAGCACTAGACTATAAATAACTGAGAGTCATTACACACTATCTAGTCGAAATAAACTGAATAAAAAGTGTCTCATGCGTGGAAAAATTTTGTATTTAGTGTAGCTTTGGTTAATTATTCGATAAGTATTTATTATTTTTAAGAATATATACACTCTAATTCTACTCTATTGTACTCGCTTTCAAGGTTAATTTCCAGTGCGAGAATCGTATCAAACAGCATAAATAAGAGAAGCAATACAGTAAAAGCTTATTGATATTCGTACAAAATATAAAGTTTAGACACAGGATTCCAATCTGCGATATCTAACTCAAATCTAGAGTTCGGCTATCGGTATCCCATGGAATGTTTACATTATATAAAAGTAATGAAGCTGTATAAGCATTAAGTATGAATATGCATTATACACTCACTATACAGTTATTATGTTTGGAAGCTATTAAAACCCCTGCTATTTATTTTATTAGAACAAAATAATATTAAAGTACCATGTTCTTTGTTTATTGACATAACTAAATAGTATCGTGGTTTATAATATTGTGTATCGTTTGAATGTAAATTATTTTTTATATTATAAGTCTTTTAACATACCTTCATAATTCATAATATTATACTTATAATTAAGAATACTAACCATTTGTTTTATACTTATGTACCAAGTTAGTTATTTATCGATAATAACTAAATAACATAGTAGTTCGTAATATTGTGTATCATTTCAAGACAAAGTTTATTGCAGAACACGTCTTTCAACACCGGTTTATCGTTAATGACGGCAGATAATATATCCACAGGCATGGAAAGGCCACTTGGTCAGAGCTAAAAGTCAGGTTCACTGTGAGGACCAAAGAGGTTTTTGAGAAGACACAGATTACAAACAGACAGACAGGCGGATATTGGACAGTAATGACAGCGAGTTTGCTGAAGCTGGGACGTGACGGGTGAAACTTGGGTTTCGAACTCATCTTGACGTCCTGTCGGTATTGGTCATGAATCATTGAGTTCGGAATTAACAATCGAGTTCTCGCTTTGAAGCGAACTAATGACTGAGGCGTCAGATGTCTCTATTAGTACAGATAAGTGGGTGTGCAACATCAAAGCTTTAATAAAAAAAAGAAATTAAAGCTTTCTGTTCCAAATAATTATAAAACACATATTATTACTATACATACTCTTTGTAGTGTGTTAATGCAGTTGTTTGACAGTAATTATATAAACTGCTTTGAAGATATATTATGCTACCTAGGTAATAATACTATAATTTTGTTAGTTTTTAATATTGTGTTTAATATTTCCTATGCAAATTAATTAAACGAAATTTTCATTCAAGATATACCATTGTTTTGAGTTTCTACATAATAATGCATAAGAAATAACTACTTAAGGATCTATCTAGGCAGTGAGTCTTTTATTTAGCTTGAATAAATCTATGAAGGAGGTTTTCTCTGAAAAGACGATGCTGTTTAATTTTAAGCAACAGTCAATCCTTACTTGCGTTACATGAATATTTAATAGCAAAAGATGATGATGAAAATTAATTAAAAGCGTTATTTAGTAAATTTATAGATAATAAATTAGAATATTACATTTAATTACCTACTTCAACCTCAAATTAATAGAATTTTATTTAAAAATCGAGTTTGTATTGTATATCAAGGTACATACAAAAAGCTACTGAGAAAGTGAACACCGGTACAAGCCTTAAAGTTAAAACAGAGGTCAAAACATCATTAGGAATTTACATCTCACATGAGTGGCAAAACAGTGATTATATCATCTGTATTCTACATGAATTCTGAAGTTTACATTAACATTTAAATACCGGTTATGTACTTTTAAAACTGTATAAATATATTTAGTTAAATTTTTTGAAAGTAAATAATGAAGCAACATATTTGCATTCTGCTTTATAAACTTGTCTGTTTCTCGATTCTTTGTTATTTCCCTCTGATGAAAGCGTGCAACAAATGAAGGTAAGGAAGATTTAATATGACTATTCTTTTGTCTTTACAAAGTTAGTTATACCAAATTGACTAGGAAAATCTATTTATCGACAAAATGATTCAGGAGACATAAGAAAGATGACATATGAACTAATACAAATAGTACACTCAAAGAAATACAATAGCTAATCACATTACCTAGGTAATTGAAAATCCCAGTCCCCACTCTCAGAAATTCAGAGACACTACTGGGTTTCTTTAATTAAACTGGGGCTGTAAGAATTCTCTAACAGTGTATATATTTGTCTGATAATGGCATAGATTACTTCAATAGTCTTGATTGTGTTCTCAACAATTATTTGTCTGTAACGTTAGAAAAGCTATCCGATGTTGTAAGATTATAAAATTTCAATTTAAAACTTGATCTAGGTCTTTTCGAAGTAACTTTTACATATATCTTGCTGTTTTGAAAGATGTTATACTTCTTGCCAGTTGAGATTACACTGGATATTGCAAAACCTAGTTGTTACTTAAATACTGGAGCGGAAGGGTATACGATATGTCTAGTGTACTGCGTAGGATGACAGTTGGAGTTGATGGGGCTCCCTATGTGTCAAACGAATTGGCTGCCCTAGACATTAGAACTTTCTAACCCTGTCTGCTTTGACTAGAGAGGCTGGTACAGTCTGAAATCCTTTTCTTCCAAGGTAACATGACAGAGATATAATGCACGTAATCCTTCCTTATGGATCTCGGCAGGAGGCAAACCTTACGCGTAACTTTATTAGGCCTGAATATCTTGTCGCTCCGGAACAGCGCAGAGGTCATTTTAGGACTAAATGTAATGACAGGTTTCTTCGCAAGTGAAATCTCAACGATAGATGAATTTCCGATCAAAACTGAGGTCCAGGGATCATGGTCAGTACGTGTTTCAGTGTGGTCAAAGACGATCAATGGCACCTGTATGTGAGAAAAATTACAATTTATGACCATATATAAGTCTTGTATATTCATAAAAATATTCAGAAAATTTGAATTCCTTTTAATGCTATGCGTACACATTAGTTTAAATAATAATTCACACGGATATGAGTTTCAAAAAAGGGATATTTGTAACATAATGTACAAACCTGATGCAAAGTTTGTCTCTTGTTAAAGTTCCGTAATTTGAGTAATAGTTTCGACAAATTCCACAAACTTGTAGCTGTACAATAGACATAGTCTTAATGCCAATGATTTCTGGAGGTAATATTGCATTTTATAATGGAAGTTTATTAAAAATTCCAACGGAAATAGTGTGTTTTTATATAAGCATTGTATGTGAAAGACATTCCTTGATTTAATTTGATCAAAACCTCGATACCTTATTTACTACAATATATATAGTAAATAAGGTATCGAGGTTTTGATCAAATTAAATCAAGGAATGTCTTTCACATACAATGCTTATATAAAAACATTTGGATTAAATATTTTATATTTTGTATGGACATTTATGAAGATGAGAAGGCAATATTATATGCATTATATAATGAAAATGTCGTGTTAAAACAGTACAGTAAATTTTTATAGCTACTAGTTTAGAACAGGAAATTAAAAGTAACAAATAAACAATTCGAAATAAAGCAACTTAAAAAACTATTGTGTAATTCCAGTTTTGGAATGCATATCTTATAAAATTGGTGAAATGTTTATGTCAAACAAGATTATTATATACAATAAAAAAGTAAATCACAGCTAATCTACGACTTTGAACACTGTGCAGTAGCTAATTATTATTTGCTATATTAGAACTTTCTACAACTATGAAACATGAAGATACAGAAGTATAAAAATCAAGTAATTTATAAACGTTGCTAACATTTTTTATTTAATTCATATTTTGAAAGGGTTTTAATTTTACGATACAGTCTTTGTACGATTTTAATAATGCTTTTTATTTCAGTATGCAGTATTATTGTATTTGATTGACTCACAATTATTTAATTGATTTCTTTCTTGGGAAAAAATGAAATTACGATATTATAACAACTGGGCTATATGCCTACATATTACAATGGACTATTTACAACAGGAAAAGTGTTACATTGCTCCTTTTACAGCGAAATAAAATATTAAAGCTGCGATGGAATAATGTATTTGAATAGGGCAAGTGAAATAAAATAAATCTAATACAAATCTTTTGAATATCATTGTAGAAAACTGTTGATGATGACGTCACAACTGAATGCTGAAACAGAGAGTTGGTATTTAAAAAAATCTTAAAACTTAAAATGTATACTTATACGTTACACCTTGGTATGCTTATTACAACCAATGAACTTGTGTACATGTATTTCTTGACCTAATCTGTAAAATTAATGTATAAAAACTATAAATAATATCATTTAAGTAAAAAAATTGAAACGGGTTATGAATAGAGTGCACAATAAAACTAATTCATACGAAGAGTACCATTGTCATATTTTGTTTTGTCAATACCATATTCCTGTGCAAGTATTGGGGTAGATGTTAATAAATACGTTTATAGTACTAAAATAAAAGAATTCGTGTTAACAAAACAATGATAAAATGTGACTTTCTCAATCGGGTGATGAAACGGGGTAAAATATATTATTAATAATTATATCAATATATTAGGTCAATTTAAATTATTTGACTGGCAACGAAAGTTAAAATCAATGTATAGGGACACAAAGTTTATTACTTACTACACCAAGTTTTGTTGTAAAATATATAATTTTAATCAGAGCGTTAAATATTTTTAGTAAGTCAGAAGTACTTAGGAATTATGTACCTATTATTTAAATATTATTGCTAATTAATTTTTATTATTTATAATTTACTTTACAAGCAAGTAGAAATATTGTAGTTTATGTTGTATTGTGCCTTAAATCAGCAAAACATTATTTTTATCTACAGATCTAGTATATTGCAGGTGTATTCATGCCGTTAACCAGCGTTAAATCAATTTAGTTTTACCAACTAGTATTTTCTAAAACATAAATCAAAATGATAAAATATTCATTGAATAATTTATAATGAATTCTCGCTAGTGTTTGGTTAGTTTACTATTTGATTTGTATTGCCACACTAACTATCCATATACAAAGCAGAAATCCTATCATAAAAATAGTTAGGGTAATGTATTTAAAGGGGTTTAGTGTAATTAGACTAAAATTCTCTTTGTTAACTTTAAACTTTTGACTACGGTTATAACTTTCCATGCACTTCCATAGTCCAGCGTGTTGAAGAACACAGATGCTGTACGCACTGTGTTGTCGGTGTCTGCTAAGGCAGCGTCAGTGTAAATGATGCAGCAACGGTCTCTTTGTGTAAAACATTTATTGCAAACGATCCCCTGCAGTCTTGTGACTACATTCTACTATGAGATGTGGAAGGAATATTTTACAGTATATCTTCATGCTATGTTGCAAATATACGTAAACTGTACGCCGCGCCGTATGGTACTGTAGCTTAATTAAATATCCCGTATATATTTACAGAGTTCTTAATCTCCATGGACAATCTAATCGCTATTCATTTAAGGTATACAATCCGCACTATTTTTATAAGATATATAATTAAAAATCAATGTAATACATATATTGTTATCGATATAGTTTTGAACAGTTTTGTAATCTCGTCCAGATTATTTAGAAAGTGAGTACTATCATTCAGAATTAATAAAGGGGAGACATTGATTAAATTATTAATTTATATAATGTCTTGTTTGGAACAATAGGCATATTAAAAGTTGTGTAGACACCAAAATACTGTATATTTGCTCTACGGCGTATATTTGGTATGGTTATAATGTAAATAAAACATTCAATGAACACTATTTTTAAACACATGGTTCAAAATATAGAGAAATAGAATAAATATAAAGTATGTAATAAAGTATCACGTGTTGCCTAACTGGCTTCGCAAGGTTGGATGCAAAATTACAAATATATTTAGCCGTATCTCATTCATAGATGCCCTGTGGGCAGATGGACATAGCCTACATACAATTATACAGAAAATAGTTTTGTAAGATAGGAACTCATTCTTGCCTATGTAGACATGAAGTTAAGTGCAAAATTGGAGGTTTACAGAGCAAATATTTCTGACATATCATGCCACATGATACATTCATATTTATGCAGTAACTTAGGTTTTACATCCGTGTCAATAATAACAGTTCTGGTAAGTTAACGAGAGTACTACAACGCAAGAGTGGTTTAAAATTATGTCAACGAATCGTAATATTGTCTCCAGTCTATTATATTGTCGTTTCACGATACGAATTTGCATTTTGAAACCATATATAATGCTACGAGTTTTTTGACAATTTCTGAATTTTTCTCTTTGGCGTATCATGGTTAGCCAAAGGCCACTTTTAATTGTACTCCTCAAGTGGTAGGCTTCGCTGACAGTCAGCAATCTATCTAAATAAAAATATTTTTATAACAAATATATTTTATTCATATTTAGTTATACCAAGAGTAGAATTATTAAACTAATATAAAGTACCGTGTATTACCATATTACTCATTATAAAATTGAATTAATATTTATTAACATATACAAAGCCAATTTTAATGGCAATATCAAATTATCTTAGGAACTGATAAGACAAGGACAGTCTTATTCTTTTGCAATGCGTTACTTTAATAAATTATTAAATAACGTATGTTCCTTTAAGCGTTGTTGAATCAGTGGTGCACCCAAAAATCTTCTCTAGAGCGTTTGGAACACCAGAGAGTTGGGGGAATTAAAACCCCCTTCCATTCCAACAGGAGGGTTCAGAGACTCTCCCCTGAAAAATATTTGAAATCCTGGGTTGTAAAGTTATAGAATATATTACTTCCGAACTTTTACAACGAGGGGAAAGATTTAGTCAGAGTGCTTAAAGTTTACAACAAATCCACTCTACTACAAATCACCTTGGTAGCGATGCTTGTATAGAATTAATTAGAATCTTCTGTAAAAAATATAATAACAGTTGTGTACATAAAGTGCGTTTACCTACAACAAAACATAATCATAGCAATAACAAAATATTTAAGTTCAAATCACTAATTATAAACTAAAGCTAAATCTTGATGTCTCCTCTGGAATAAAAAGTTATAAATATCTGAATTTGAAAGTTGACAAAGAGCTAATTAATAGAGCTACAATAACGGGAAAGTAAAATATTTGCGTTTTTATATATAAAACTGTTGACAAAGAATAACTTCTAGTTATTATATTGATAAGAACGAAAAAGTACAGGTTTTTGCCAATTTTCAATTAAACTCCAACATAAAAGAATCATAATTGGAAACATGTGATACGATTTAACAACAAATATTTATAAAAGATAGATATACTTTAACCGAAGTTGTATTTGTGCTATGTAAATGTAAGTATAGTAGTATAATAAAATTTGTTATTGCATTGCCGTCTCATCTTTATTCTTCACATTTGGTCGACAAAATTTAGTGTTGGTCACTTTATAGAGCTCTTAGCTATTATCTTGAGAGTGTAACTTTTAAAATCATTAATTAAAACGTTTAATTAAAAATAATTTTGTTAAATTGAGCAATGTATTATAGGAGTTGTGAGGTTTCCAAAAGCTTCGTTAAATATGAATGTATATATATATATATATATATATATATATATATATATATATATATATATAGAAACTTTAGTTATACCATGTTTTTCATTATTTATATACGTTATATGTTGATACTTAGTATGGGTCTGCAACCCCATCTCAGTTTATGTTATACGGGTGTATATTATGTCTGGAAACACCCAAATATATCCTTTAATAATTTAAATATAAATTTGAAACCTCTTACAATCGTGATAGAGATTGGGCATCTACTTTTTGGAACAATGTTTTGTTATGTCACACCAACGGGGGACGTCCTGCCGAGGGTATCGTGAATATTCTTAATGGAAGCCTATACCTTGTGATACATAATTTTAAAGGTAATAGCTTACTGAATTGAATGCCACAAACCGCATCTCAAGGGAATTATTCTATCAGAAAATAGAGCATTTTTAGTATTGAAAATTTACTGATGTTCAACAATGTAATTTTAACATGGTTCTTGCCACAAAATGTGTTACACTAATTTTTTAGCATTTTTTTAAATGTTCAATTAAATAAAACAAAAATTTCATTTTAAGCTGGTTCTATTAGCACAAATTTGCCAGTTTTTATTACAGTACAATTATGGAAATACTTATGTTATTGATTTCTTATTACAAATAAAAAATAATGTATGCTGTTAGAAAAGTCTTACAACAAACGTTTTACCTGCATTTGGTGTCAAAGCAATTGTTCGAACTGTGTTCCTTCTACGGTTTGACAATGAGCCAATCTTGTGTAAAATGATTCGACAGAGTTGCCTAACATTTCTTCAGTTATCAAAGCAATCTCCTCTATAATCCTGTTTCTTAGGTCTTCCAAATTATGAGGCTTTCTTCTATAAACATTGGATTTTAAATGACCCCATAGGAAATAATCGATTGGTGACAAATCTGGAGATCTTGGAGGCCATTCGATTTCTCCTCTTCGGCCAATCCATTTATGAGGAAACCTTAAATCCAAATACTCTCTTACCTGTCTCCCATAATGGGGTGGAGCACCATCCTGCTGAAACCATACATTATCAAAGTATTCTCCTGATGCAATTTGAATAGCTGGGATTATTTCATTTTGGAGCATATTGTAGTAAACTTCGGCATTTAAATTTCCATTGATGAAAAAGGGTCCAACAATTTTGTTACCTAAAATTCCACACCATACGTTCAGTTTTTGTGGTTGCTGTGAATGGGACTCAGTAATCCAATGTGGGTTTTCACTAGCCCAGTAACGGCAATTGTGCCTGTTAACATTGCCATTTAGGAAAAAAGTTGCCTCATCAGAAAATAGTATGTTGGTCAGAAAATCTCTATTGTCATAACATTTGCGCATCAGAAGTTCACAAAACTCAACTCTTCTGTCGTAATCATCCTCACTTAACTGTTGGACTAAATGAACTTTAAATGGTTTGTATTTATTAATTTTCAAAATCTTACTCACAGACATAGGGTGCATATCATGTTGCTGTGCAGCTTTTCTGAGCGATGTATGTGGGTCTTCAATAAATGTTTGCAAAACATCTAGTGCATGTTCTTCATCTGTTGCAGATTGTATCCTACCCGACTTTGGCCGATTACGTACACTCCCTGTCATTTCAAAACGCTCAATAGTTTTTGATATTGTTGAAACACTTATGGGATTCCTTTCTGGGAAAGTGTCATTAAACAAATTACAAACTTCCCGATAAGATCTTTGACGATCGCCATATCCTCGCATCATCAACAGAGTAATTCGTTCTCTTTCAGACAATTCCATTAAAATGCCAAATAAAAACTGAACTACTGTAATTAGATAACTTGTTGACAGCAATGCTTCAGAGACATTGATTAACTCGACAGGAATGATATGACCTTTGTCCATTTGTAATTCCCAAGCTTAGACCTGTCTAGTGAAAGCTCCATGCTCAACAAACTGAAACCTGTAGACCAGATGATTAATAACACAATAATGTTTCTCATAGGCTAGTGACCTTTGTCTCTTTAAACCTTCCTGCTGACTGGAAAACACCAAGTACAGATTCATAAGTAATCAGAGAAAGTGACTCATAAGTTTTATTCATTGTAATAAAAACTGGTAAATTTGTACTAATGAAACCAACTTAAAAATAAATTGTTTATTTTATTTTAATTAAACATTTAAAAAATGCTAAAAAATTAGTGTAACACATTTTGTGGCAAGAACCATGTTAAAATTACATTGTTGAACATCAGTAAATTTTCAATACTAAAAATGCTCTATTTTCTGATAGAATAATTCCTTTGAGATGCGGTTTGTGGCATTCAATTCAGTAAGCTATTACCTTTAAAATTATGTATCACAAGGTATAGGCTTCCATTAAGAATATTCACGATACCCTCGGCAGGACGTCCCCCGTTGGTGTGACATAACAAAACATTGTTCCAAAAAGTAGATGCCCAATCTCTTTCACGATTGTAAGGGGTTTCAAATTTATATTTAAATTATTAAAGGATATATTTTGGTGTTTCCAGACATAATATACACCCTAATAAATACGATTTCATAAAGACATAGTTAGTTACCAACACTATTCATATATATTGTTTCTACAGTCTGACCGTAAAAAAATATTGCATTAAACACACATAAAGCTTACATGTTTTGGTTCATGGTGCAATTAAGTGCAAAAAATGAGTGGTTTTATTGAAAATATTTCTGATTAAATTATATAAATTGTGCCTGAGAAAAATAACTTAGTTATAATTGATATCTTATTCCATATTCTAGCTAAGCAAAGGCAATATTTCTGACTTTGAGTCTCCCTCTTAAAATATCTTGTCAAGAACTCGTTATAATCACATCTCGACGCACCTTGAATACATAATCCCTTCGAGAGAGGGGTTTTGATTCACTAAGCTTCATTGCAGACCTCTCGCCTTTCAGGAAAATACTTTCAAATATGTTAAATATCATCTTGGTATCTTTTATCAAAGCGATGAAACCGTTTAATCCTGAAGACTAAAAAGTGAGTTTAAGGTTTAGAACTTATTTCAATTATACAACAGTTATGATAGTGAAAAATAAAAATACAATATCACTAAAATATGTGCTATTAAATCAATACAGGTTTTCATTGTAAAATGTTCAAAAGCTGAGTTAACTGAGATTTTTAAATAGGATCCATAAATAGAAAACTGTGTCATTAAATAATTATTTGGTGTCATTATTTAATTCATACAAGGATTACACAAGGAAATGTTTTAACAGCTAAGAGGGTTCAAAAGGGTTCATTTTACATCTTCATGGTTTTCAAGAAAAATTTAAATATTGATCATGTAGTTATAGCAATATTTTGAAACTCCCCATCACATTAATATTGTGTTTAAATACAATTCTAAGTCTTTAAAGTTTATTATTTCTTTCACGTACTCACATTATTATGGAGACTAGCAGCAATTTTATGAGCGTTACATATGTGTCCTGTAGGTAACCTGGAAACTCCGTTTGGAATTCCTAATTTCAAAGTGAACATTAATAATTGCCACGTAAAACAGCACTCATTGATGCATCACAAGGTATAAAATGCATTGCGTCCTTATTACACGCTCTTTGGTAATACTGTATTTGTAATAGTTCTCACAAATCAGATGATCAAGGTGCATATTGGGAGTCTGAGATATATAAAAGGGATGTGGTTTTATCATATTATTTCCAAATTAAAAACGTTCTTTTACCCTTTTATGTTCAAATTGTACACTCACATATAGTGTTGTGTTTCTATTTTTACTATTATTGCATTAGAAGAAAGCTTACATGTAACTCATTGAGTGACAGGCTGGCAACATTTCCCCTCTTTCTGGACGTCTATCTGTTCCAGGGTATTTTGAGAATTACATCTGTAATTTATATGCAATTTTACATGGGCAACATACAATTCAATGATGATGCATGTCACACCAAAATACATACCCTAGGTAATGTGTCCATAATTACAAACAGCGAGTTCCACTTGGCCAGGCTACAGAGAAAATTTTAATACATTTTCGTATAAGTGCAGTTTTTTAGACAATGAAATGAACCCTATTCCGCAGAATTTGTTTTAATATAGAATCATGCATCTCAGTTCCCAAATTAATTGATAAAAATTTTTAATATCTTTTCTTGGTAGCTTGGCTGACCTTGGATTAATCACATTAGAAAACTAACCAGAAACTCTGTTTATTAATGGTTAATGTGAATAAATACAATTATTTCCTTTTTATAATTATTTATTAAATACATTTCTTGAACTATACAGCAAGAAGTGAAGGAAAAAATAGATTGCGGCAAGTCTGGATACAGTACTACAAAAATCAAACAATACCTAGAATCATAATGGAACTATATAAGTTTCATACCAGATGCAACTAAGATTATTTGCACCTATAACCTTTATAGTGGTTTGACCTTTACTTTATCCTTCTGGTTAAAGAATAATTGGTGATAATGTAAACAGAATAATATATCATAATAAATTTCATATTGCTTTTCTTGATATTGACGCAGTTCAAAATAACGTGTTACGTATCCATTACCGTTGTTAAATGTTTAACTCAAATCCGAGGAAGTGTATTTTGTAATATACACTACCTTTGTCATAAATTTTAAAAGTTGCAACGTCACTTACAGACCGGTCAGACCAGATGCCATTGTGACTCCTCTTTTCAACACTTAATGGGTGGAATTTTGCCTCACCCTGTATATAGAATCTTGTTCCAGGATATGTATCTGATCAGTTAATGGCAGTCATTTAAGTTTAATAACATGTTACTAGATCTTCAGTTACAGAAAAACCAGACGCCACTAGTTTGCTCCGTCATATAGTCTAACAGTTCTCTAACATTAACATCATGAGGAGAATTGGAGCTCGAAACATCGTATCCTATCATCTCAACAATAATTGTTGCCCAAGTTAGGCAAAGTTCTACATGTCTGAATTTACAACAATTCTGTGTCTCTTGACACCTTAGACTGATCATCATCTATCATTATTGAACGAGATTTTATCTATATAAAAACGAAGCTTCATGCAAACTTTCACGTCATTACGTTAGTCATTTCTCTAGATATCACTACTAGTTTATCTTTAACGCTCAGCCAATTAAAAAAGCATTAGAGTGATATAATGTTAAGCGGTATGTAATGTAATCATAAATTAACTTTAGCGTATATATATATATATATAAAAACACGTATATATATATATATATATATATATATATATTATATATATATATATATTATGATATATATATGTTTTTAGGATCTTGCCGGAAATGGGATATTGATATTAAAACATTATCATTTAGAGATTATTAGAAGAAAATGGATGCGATATGTTATATTAACAATTTACAATATTGCATATACGCATATACAATATGTTTTATTGTAATATGCTACACTTCTGGAGTATATTCCGGAGCAGGATATGGAGAAACGATTCTGAAGCCTAAGAACCAGAAAGTAAAACTGTAATTGTATATTTTGACATCCTGTTCCTCCTTTAAGAGTTCTTACTATCAACAAGAATATAGACCCAAAATTATTTTTAATTCTTATTAACATACAAAGAATATGTAGGTTACTATTGAAAAAGTGCAAAAGTTTTGCATATCGTCTGTATTGTATAATATTTTACTGTATTGTTTAATATAGCAACTATAATGCAACAAACATTTCAGGAATACATACATATTCATAAAAAAATGAAGCAATCCTTAAGTGGACGTATACAAGGTATGTTCCCCCATTACAATGGTTCGTGCCAAAATTTTTTATTGTAAACAGAGCTAACATTGTTCGTCATTTACTGGCTTCAGATTTTATATTCGAATATATAATGTTTTTGTTTTTGTGGGCAATGGTTGTAGCACAATACAAAGCACACACTACAATAAGTGTGAAACTCAAGAACAACAATAATGTATGTTGTCGATCAATCATCATTTATATTGGAAAAAAGAATTTAACGAGTCGTATCAAATTTTTAGCAAATAATTTAGGACATTATAAATTCGTAAACCTAAGCTACGAAAAATAGTAATGTATAAAACTAATATATGTACTCATGTAGTATATGTAGTACATGTTTTTAATATTTGCAACTCTTTCTCATTTTATGTGACTTCATACTGCTTACAGTAACGATTTTGGAAAGAAACTGCGTGTTAAAACCATTATTAATATATAATGTTTATACATATTGTTTATACAGTATGACTATAACAAATTACAAATACAATTCACATGTTTCGGAAAAGGTGAAGAATTACATGAAAGAAATTGCAGTAAAGTTAGAGTTATAATTGAATCAGTGTAAATTTTGCCTCATACACATTACACGGTTGCGTTTGCATAATATCTGACCATATTATGGTAAAGGAAGACGAAATCTTAGACACCGAGTCTCTTTGGACTAAAATATCTTGAAATATCTTGTCTGGATCTCGTTATAATCGCATCATGACGAGTCTTGAATACTTCATCCCTTCTTGAGAGGGATCTTGATTCACTAAGCTTAATGATCTGTCCATTCCAGATCACTTTCCTTTCAGGAAAACACTTTTAGTTATGCTTAAAGAAAACATTTTAGTTATCGTTCATATAAAGGAGGTGAAGTCATTTAACGCTGTAGATTAAATAGTTAGTTCAACGTTTAAAATTAATAACAGTTTTAGAAATAAAAAAATAATTTCTAACAAATTAAGCACAAAATAACAAACATATGTAAAAACTTTTTTTATTAATATTTCAAAACCAAATTCAAATAGAAGTAATCTATAGCAACTGTGTTGTTAAATACTGTTTGTTTATATATCCAGTATAAAAGTATTACACAGACAAATATTTTAATGGCTATATATATACAAGGTGACGTGCCTTAGTTGATTCCACTTTATTTGTTGTTAGTATATCCCAATTATAAAATGAATGCATCAGTATAATTAATACAATATTGATAGCTGTGGTCAATACATAATGAATGGTTCTGATTACGATCTCATTCGATATTACTGTGTTAATAGCATGCACATTAACCATATGACTACTACATTAACTTATTTATTTGTAACTGATAGTAAAAAGTGTGTGATTAAAAATTATTCGAATAGAGTGTATTAAAACTATGTTATAAGGCTCTGACTACGGTTCAAATAAAGTAAATAAATGTGTTACCCTTTTATTTTATTTTACGTTTTCTAATATATACTATATATCTAGAACTGTACAAAGGTTCAGTATATATATATATATATATATATATATATATATATATATATATCTGGCTCCCAATAAAAACCACAATACACTTTATACAGTTATAGCTTTGATTTGAAATTCCTCAATCTTATTATGAAATATCACAAACTAGGGAACCGTAGCGTCTAACAAAGAACATTAATAGTTGCCATATTTTGATCTAAACATTACTCTATTATGCACCTAACGGAGTTGTACATCGGTGCGTATTACACGATCTCTGGAATACGATATCTTCTCAACGCAAGTCACAAATCAGAGGATCAATGTGTAATACTCTGCCTTACCTTCTTGCATTTTAGGATTATGAGAAATATAAGGGGATAACATTGTAGTGTAATACTTCTAGATTGACAGCTTTCTTATATCTTTTTCCTTTCAAATTTTGCATTTCCATACAGTTGTGTGTTTGTGGTTTTGCATGTCACTCCAAATGATGTGCCACTTATCTTGCCAGAATGATGATTTCCAAATAGCATGGTAGTGAACTACTAGCATTTGTCTCTATAGAGCAAATTACAATACTTTTTGTTACAAGTGTTTTGAACAGTGAGATGAAACATATCCACCATAACTTGTTATTATGTAGAATCAAACATAGCAGTAACCAAGTTAATTGATTTTTCTCTCAATGTTTGTAGATTAGCTGGTCTAAGATCTGTCATACGAAACCAATGATAACAATACTCTGAATATTAATAATACAAAAACAGTATTCTTATCTATTTTATATTTAGAAGCGTTAAAATTATTAAAAGGTTTTAATATGATGTGCCAAAGAGTGAAGGAAAATACAATTTGAGACAAGACTGATACACTCCTATAACGGTCGAAGAGTTCAAGGTATCCTAATGGAAACTAGAGGCAGTCCATACCAGATGCCACTATGATTCCTTGCGCCATTATAGTATTATAGGGCTGTGTTAACCTTAACCCTACCCTGCTGGTTACATATAACAAAGTATGCCGGATAGGTACTTTATAGGTTAAACTATAACCAGACAAACATGATATCACTTGTAGATAAGATAAGGAAGAGCGCAACTGCCGTGTTATGCACTGCTCGACGTCCGACTCATTACTGATATACCTTAAAATAATTTCTCATTCTTCCTTGAGAATAACGCAGTTCTAAATAATGTTTGCAATGGAGCCCTTTCCGTTTGTAAAATTTCCACCCAAACGCCAGAAAGTGTATTATGGTGAAAAAATTCCGCTGTCAGTAAAGCTCTAAACGTTGTAACCCAGCATGGACACAAGTCAGATCAGATTACATCGTGACTCCTAACAATATTGTCGTCCGACAATCGATGGTTATATTAAAAATAATAATAATAGACAGTTGACCGGACGTTTAGCCCACGTTTTAGATTAAATCTTATGCCAGGATGTAACGAGAACATAGATAATTTAGTCATTATGTATCTGAGTAGTTCAAGGTAGTTTAAGTCGCGTTACGTGTCCATTTACAGGAAATACACGCCACTTACTAGGTATACCGCCAAATTGTCTAGCAGTTCTCCTGTTACAAAGTAAGGAAGATAAGTGGAGCTCTAAACTTAGTATCCTAACATCGCAAAATTAATTATTATTAGTGCGTTCCGGTATGTTAATAAACGATTGAGGTAAAGACCTGATATTTTGCATGAAGATTCCTTTCTATGTAGGTAAAATAGAATTCAATAACAACGGATTTGACTCCATAGGTTTTGGTTGACCATTGAATATATTTGAATTTTTCTTGCGGGTATCAATGATACTATATGATACCATGATACTATAAGAAAATTATGAAAAAATATTGTTTAATCTAGATCGCTATAACAATATGATATTTTAATATTCGGCATGGTAATACATTTAGCCGTACATAAAATAGTCTTGAATATGCGAAAAGAAAACTTTGAATGCGTTACAAAATTAGGATATATACATATTTATTCCATTAGTTATCCAAGAATTCTTTATAAACGAGGACATAACATCTCTATTTTATTGTATTGTTAGTGTGAATTAAGGGCAGTGTCAGTGTACATTATGCAACAACAGTCTCTTTGCGTAAAACTTTCAGTGTAATGATTCTCCTCCTGTCTTATGACTAACATTTCAGTCAACATTTGTTAGGAATATTTTACAGTATCTTGACTAATTTTTATCATAGATAGTTGCCCTCGAAAATTAAAATTTTTCATTAGTTGCCCTAAAGTGATAAATGCTAGTCATAATTTATTTTAACGTAAATGTACATTTTGAAATATTTAACTATATAATATACTATCTGAGAAAATGTTTATGTTGTAAAAACGTATTCTTTTCATCATTAATTTACACTATTTACCAAATTATATTTTAGGATAAAATAAAATAGTTCTATGTCGGTATAAGACATTAACTTAAATACATACATTTCTGAGTGATCTCAAACAATTTCTAATAAATATTACTGTTAAAGATCAGTTTTATTGCCGACTTTAAAAACCTCAAAGTATGTCCTTACCCTAAACAAAACCCGAAAAATAAGAGAAAAGTGGAATAAGAGAAAAGTGGAATGATACGCTAATTGTGAATGGATCCTGCATGAGTCCTCCCATGTAAAACTGTCTCGTTAATTCTAATTTTTAACACCGCACTGCCCCTGTCTAGTCTGGCTTTTTGCATTTAACATTTCGTATTAAAATGGATTAAACTAAGCTGTTTTGTAAATTAAATGCGTAGTTATATGTAAAGCTAGATCCAGTGTTTTAGGGAGTAAAACTCAATTCCACGAATTATTTATCAATTGAAATCACGGCGAAACAAATTTATTACATTATTTAACTTGAATACTGAATCACTGATAGTGACTTCAATAATCCCAAAAATTAATGCCCCTGTCTTCAGTTAATCCGGGTTCCGAGAGACAATCTGACAGTAAGGATGGAACCTGGCTTTTGTTGAAATCAATAGAGAGATTATTTCCAAGAAACGAACTGAGCATCAGCTGCACCATTTTCGGCGAAGTTAAAAATAATAATTGTTTAACTTGAATTATATTTCTATTATTTTACCGACCAAAATCCTACCGTCAGACACATACGATAATAAATGTTAAATCAGCGTCAGCTAACTTTACATGAGTGGTGACTTTCAGTTTCTGTATATACTTGTATGACCGTGAAATTAATATTATCTAAGTATATGTATTCTAAGATATTATTATAGTTTCATATTTAAAAAATCTTTTGCTAACCTCCAATTTTAACATCAAATAAAATTAGCATATTTGGCGATTAAGTCATCTTATCAAAATATGTCTATTTATTTCGAGAAACATCAGGATGTTTATACATAAAACAAAAATTGACCATCACATATTGTAAGGTCAGGATTATTCGAAAATCACCTAGCTAAGGGAAGCCAATAGTCACTTATTTTATTAAGCTAGTGACAAGAACACTAAGAGTTGTAACGTTCGTTTACTATAACAAATAGATGTCTCGCAGAAAAATAATTAGAATAAACTAGATAAATTTTTCATCACGTAATTCACCTATCATATACCAATAATTTAAAATTACAAAAGTATACTAATGGATAGAAAGCATTGTGCAAAGAATTGCTCCCAGAGACAAAGTTAGAACACATTTACTGAATTCTTTCTATTGCGATACTCCCTAGTAAACGTGACTCAGCTTTTTATCGGAAACACGTAACCTAACTACCACCAGTAGAAGTACAACCACTGTAGTAGCTACTTCCGGTGGTATATATATCCATAAATATACAATTATAGTAAAACTAACATCATTCTCACACGTATTCAGGACGACATATTATAATTCAGGGTGACATGGGTATGTAATGTGGATTATAAAATAAAAATGATAAAAAATACAACAAATACATCATCCTAATTTATCACTTTATATTTGGTTAAATGATTACAATAGACCCTTTCCGATAATATGTGGTTCTTAGTAAATACTCAAATACTTTCGTTCAACTATTCAATCATTTAATTTATAAGGTTCGGATTTATATCAATTGTACGAGTAAATATCGTAATTTACACTATTCTAAGTTGTAAATAAAGATGAAATGAGAGTTTAGAAATTTATTTATGACACACATTCATACTGAGTTCATATATTGGTGAATCTCCAGAGGTAGTATAATTAAATCATGGATATAATTTACTATAAAACAATAATAATTTTATTGGGTCTTTCAAAATATGGAAATTATATAAAATTGTTATGAATGACATGATTTAAATAACAAGAAATTTAAAACATACATTTATGTGTTTCTCTTGGCATAAAGTGTATTTTATATAGTTTCTGATAGAATATTGTAATAGATTTGTAATAAAAAGTTTGTTTTCCTATATTAGCAACAACTTGCTCCGATGAATGTGCAAAATAGTACTATCAAGTACAGTCAAGTCCTACTAATGATTCGCTGTAAAGCCTGCCACTCACAAAAAAGCTGCATTTAATGTCACAGAGTGCGGTGAGACGAATTTCTAAAAATATCCTGTCAAGACCTCGTTATAAATGCGTCAACACGAGTCTTGAATACATTATCCTTTCTTGAGAAGGGTTTTATTCACTAAGCTTACCGATTTATCTATTAGAGACTAATAAGTTTTGTAATGATTCAGTCTTGACACCAGTTTTATACGTATTCTGTTCAACATAACTTTATGGAGAATAATTTCTTATTTCACAATTACTAAAACATTCTTTATAATTTTCAATGTATTGTAGAAATACAATTGAGTATTAATTACAACGCTACTAGTGATACTCATATCTGGATATATTGTAGGACTGTGCAATACTATAGCCTATAATTCAGCATATCTGAATATGAAAGTCTTTTGGTATGCTAGAAACGCTTTGTTTAACTATAACCACTATTAGTGTGTTGGAAAAATGTATTTACATTGAAAACTATTTTATAAAATGCAATACAATATTCAATACAGATTCATTATAAACCGTCATGCCTAAACAAGTTGATATCTTATCATATAGCATTATGCCGAATTTAATTCCAGATTATAAAATAATTTTTTATAGTATGAATATTATCGTATAGAACAAAATTGTGAATAGGGATCAAACTAAACATTTCTGAGCATTTGGGAAAATTGAATATTTCTTTCTAAAGTGTTAAACGACCATTGCCGCAACACATATACTAGAATACAGAATCCTAGCATATTGCAGAGCCATCAAGATACACCCTAGTCACAGGTAACAGAGGTTACCGGGAAGGTGTCCAATGTAACATTAGGACTTGTAACAAAGTAGTTGCCGGAGCCTTTACATAAATATTTTTTAATTTGCAGCCTTTGACTAACAGCACAAATAGTGTAAACTATATTCGAAATTTCTAGCGTTACTACATACGGAGCAAGTAGTTGTGATAAAATTATTTGCAAGCAATAATGATGTTGCTAAGTAGTCTTCTTCGTATTATTAAAGTACAAGTGAATTTCTCAATTTACATTCTTCAGCTGCTATTCGACTTGAAGTACACACCAACAATGCTCGAAAGCAGACATCTAGAATATGCAAGTATCTTCTTCCAGAGGAGTTCTTTGTGGGAGTTTAAAATTTCGAAATTTTTTGACCCATTTGCACTATACCTGAAACTGTTGCTGTACTTCAGAGAAACGATTTAGAAAGAAAAAGTTCTGTATTGTGTAGATATTACAATTTGCATACTTGGCTATGGCATCTTTTCTGATCTGTGGTAAATTAAGTGTAATTATATGTACAAAGGTTTAGTGTAACTTCGGATGTAATTTTGGTGTTGAAGTTATAACGAAAATTACGTTGATTTTCTATGTAAGTAACACATTTTTACTAGTAAAAACTGACATTTTTATCACAATCGTAGACTCCAAAAATACTGATTTATTATAGTGTACACTTGCTCACGGGGGATTTTATAACATACACAAAAAAGTGTGACTTATATGGTTAATAAGTGTTGTTTATTAAGTAAAAATGATTTTCATAATTGAACATCAGGCTCGAACATTAAACTGCATTAATTACTTGAACACAGTTTTAGAACAATATATAATCCTAACCTAACTTAACTTAACCTACCCGAACCTAACCAAACATTACCTTACGTTACCTAATCTTCATCGATCAATCATCACGAAATTTTTAGTGTATTTACATACAATCATATCAGTACATTACAATTCAGAGAAGGGATGTGGGCTAATCAAGTCTCAAACTCAATTGATAATCAGATGATTATCTATAAGTAATGTAGCTGTAATAGAAGCTTACCTCTGATTGTATGGGGAAAGAGAAAACAATTTCTGGCTAATCCCCGTTCTTATATCTCTAAAACTTTCTACAATAAATGGACCGAACTTCTCTCTCTTTTGTTTTGCTGTAAACAACTTCTTTTATAAGTTCTGCGACATGTAAATGGAATATAGTTCCCAATATAAGTTTCTTGAAACATCTATATAAAGGAATCCATCGTGTTGCAGGTTGATGTAATAAGGGTAGTGTGGTGTCAAATGTCATTTTAATAACGTTTCCTTTTTATATATAAACTCCTTCTAGTTTAATAGTTTATAAATTATATAAAAAATAGAATTCTAAATCCGTTGTTTTGAGTTAAATAATAATGGGTAATGATGTAAAGTATTTTATCAGTCTAAATGAAATATTCTGCAACACATTTGAATTGTCACTGTAGATATTCTTGGCCTTTGCTTATAAAGTCCCAACTTCTATGGTGTTTCGTGGCGAGATTTATGTTTAGAAATACATCTGTATTTAAATTAAAAATTATATTCCTTATAACTTCACACCATATAACTAACTTATATAACTAAAATCACACTAATTAAATAACTTTAGGCACTCATATACAAATATATTTAATTTTGCTGCGAAATTTCACAGAAATGTTTATACATTATATTTTAATAGTTTTATTTATGCTCTACAAATTATACAATAAAAAAGGTCATAGCCTTTTATGTTTGTAAAACATCAGTTATGATAAATTCATTTCAATCGATTCTTGCATATTTTGTAGATAAGTATACCTTCGTACTTACAGTAATGCTGCATTTAACTAAATATATGGTATATTTTGAAAATATACGTATAATAATTTTTTATTTTTCGGTGATTTTTACTGTAAATATTGAACCGAATAGACCAGTATTAACATTTTTTCTCTTCCTTTACTTATTATAAAAGTACTAGAATGGTGGTGATGGAAATATAATCATGCATTAAAACTACTAAATGAAATGTTTGGTTTCGGATTACAACATAAGATTATAATGGGATGCAATGAATATGTCTCTATGTGTAGTCAATTTTTTTTCAATTCTTTGAGCATTAACGTACAACTAGCCCAACCATTTCATCATAAGCAATATATGAATTTCTAAAGTGAATTCTCAAAGTGAATTGAGAGTTGGGAACCAAATCAGGTACTCCTTCTGACTGATTCCTTCTGTCATTTATTAAAGTCGAGTGTATGTGGAAAAAATGGAATTTCAAAATATTCCGTTCTTTTCTCAGAAAAAATATTATTAACAGATCGTACTGTAGAAATACCACACATTGAAATCTATCGATATAATGCGTTTGAGACCATAATCAAAATGACTCGTAAACATCAATGTTTTGTATTTTACAAAAATATCAAATAAAAAATATACTTTGTAGAATCGGAATATTAATTCCGAAATATATGCATTGGTAACAGAAGTGTAATTTTAAAACCTATAGTTTGTACAATTTCATCTTATTTTTTGTTATAACCCGTAAAAAATCACAGTAACAATTTAACAATGTGATTGTTAGTGCTCAGTATTTATGACTAAGTATAAACATAATAGGGATCGAGTTAAAGGGTATTTATTTGAAATAAAGAATCCTATAATAAGAAATATTAAATAAAAGTGGTCAATTTGTACATCTTTTGTGAATATAATTTTGAATGTCCTCTACTTCATAAACTATACAAATAAAAATGTAAAACTTCAGTTTAAAGATGAGTATACGACTTTAGTTGCATAAAGTTGTAAAGTTAAGTAAAATTTAAAGTTAAAACTACGGCAAACTTTATCTCTTTTTAAATATCATACAGGTTCTTCCTAAATCATGCCGTTGTTTGTTCATGTGTCTATTCGTCCTTCTGATAACTTTTAATATAAAGAAACATATCAACTTGAAAATTGGTAATATTACTTGTACTAACTGTTAAACTTTAAATATAAAAAATATGCATATCTTTGTATTATAATTCCGAGAGTTTTAGAACATTTAAATTAGTTATTTCATTATAACTGAAGAAAAAAAGTCATTAAAAAACTGTTTTGAATCTCCCATTGATTATAATGTTCGACAGTTAAAAAATACTATGTAATTGGAACACGAGCAGAACTTCGCCACAAGTGGAATTATTGTACCTATTGGAACTGTCACAGCAAGTTATACAGTATGTGTAAGCATAGTATGTAGTCAAGTTGTTAATTGAAATTGAGTTATTGTACTAAACACAATTAGTTTGTAACGTGGCACACAGCCAGTATTGCAATAAGAAAATTGCGATGTTCTAATCATATGTTGGATAATTGAACGCATTTTAATTTCTGGTCTGGAAAATGTGAGTTAAAAAAATTCTATCTAATTATACAAAACCTTCGAGTTTCGTTATTTTAAGGTTAGGAAAATAAAAACAAAAAGCATCAAAACGCCAATGCTAAAGGCCTTGGAAATGTATTATTAGCTGTTAATGAAATAAAAAATTACGTCTTTCAGGCCGAAGGTTCGTAAACTCTACCATTTGTTTTAAAGTTAGATATTTATTAATTTAAAATTAGTAATTATACTTTTAAGTTCTATTGTGCTATGATTATGATCTCAAAACATGGTGGTTTATATAATATAGAGGTAGTTAGTGATAATAGTCTAGAAATTGTTTCTACCGTACATAATAGCGTAATATAGCAGTAATTTCTAATTACTATATTTTCTTTTTTCCTTTAAATAAAATTATAACGTCATCTTGTAACTATGGTAGGTCAAAAAGATGCTGTAATTACGCCTGAACTGAACAAAATACTTTGCTTATTAGATACTATATACCTAATCCTAAATACCCTGTATCGAGTGGCGAAGGAAACCGCCTGTCATCAGTGTAGATCCCACCGTATGTGTCGTATCACGTCATCCGGTACAATTCAGGCGATCGTTGGACAAGAACGTCACACAGAAGAACATCCGGTCAAATTCAATCTCAAAGTTCTTGAGTTGTCCTCAGAGCATTCAGTACTTCTGGTCGCGTGCCATGAAGTTGGAGAACTCCACGTAGACGCTGACGGAAGTCGCTTCCCATCTGGTATCACATTAGGTATCGGCTGTTTTATTAATAGAATAAGTAACACATTTGATTGGAGAGCTTAAGCAATTTTTTAGCTTAAGTCTGCTAGTAGACGTTTTCTGAAAGAGAAAACCTGACACAATTTTATTTATTATTTTATTATTTATATTTCTATGTGGTGAGAATTTTTCCTTTAGTATTAATGCAATTACTGCTCAACAAAGAAGAAAACGCCGAAACCGCATCAAGCACTCACATATTTCACTATTAAATTAATTACTTGCTGTAGTATTAAAACAGTATTAGTATTGTGTATTACCATTGCAAATAAAGAAATAAAGATGTGAGAAATGTGAGTCCAGGTTCTGCTGGAAGTTCGCAAGTTATTCCACCACTCGAGTCAACCCCTATAAACAAACTCAAGAGAGGATTCAGGATTCGTAAAGAAACGCTTACGTCTGCTATACACCTTTGCCCTTCAACAGCTGTTTTTGTAGCAGATTTATTTCAGCGAAAATATCAAAACCTAAAACTTTATTACAGTTTAAATGTATAATGTGGTTTGTAAGAGATTATTTTGCTATTATTGCTTTTAACTTATTTTCATATTGGTAAAAATTAAATCATGACTCAAATACGATATCTAATGAATTTTGAACTGTTTCCTATCACCGGATAGTTTCTCATTACATAATGAAAGTATATTTTTCTGCTAGCTGCATATACTTCATTTCCATTTCTATTCTCCATATAGAAATGAAGTAATCTTGGTATAGCTGTATTATGCACTTATCAGTGTCATACTAGATATTCCTCAACTAAAATAATTGAATATAAAAAAAAACAATAATTATAAAAGACATAAGTAATAAACCAATGAAAATATGTGTAACAATAAACTATCATATCACGTTTTTATGGTGATCTTTTTTACAGTGAATCTTTTTGGAGATATGTGATAAAAATAGCTTAACATTTAATTAGTAAATTTAAAACTATAGCTAAGTTTATAATATATGATTTCAGGCAATCCTCAGTTTCCACAAATTACGGTGGGGAATGAACATGATAGTATTTTTAGTATGTGGGTATGAAAGGTATTGAATAATTCTCGTTACAAAAGGAAAACATTATTACAAATTGGTAGAATTTATATTATGTTCGCTGTTACCCGCGGCTTAGTGCGCTATCTTTAGAACCGGAGTCATTATATGGTTTAGTAAAAGCAATTATGATGTAATATGATGGGAGTCCAATAAAAATTTTAAAACGTAAGTAGGCATACATCAAGAAGATATTATTTAAGTTCGTGGTAAATAGCATTAAAGTTTAACTTAATAAATTATATCATGTTTGGCACGTGTAGGAGCATTTCTGTTTTTAACTAATTATATACATATCGTCACAGCTGAGTGTGCCTTGTCATCGTGATCAAGAAAACACAAAACTCTGATCACACAGGTCTCGGAAACTTATTTCTGTCAAAAAGCGTATATTTCCAGTCCTTGTCATATATTTCAGGTCTAAGATATTTTCAGTACCATAGTAGAGTTTGCATTGGTGTTCTGATGAAGAAAAAATATATATACTTACGTAGGACCAAGATACCTACTTCGGTTAAAAAGTGCCTACTTAAGACCGTTTAAATTCACTTACCTACTAAGTCACAGTTTACCTTGCCATATAGCCTCGATCAAAATATTATATACGTTCGATTATTTAGTTCTCGGGAATCTATTTTGGTAAAAATCGTGTTGACATATTTGAGTTTGCCTTGTCCTGATGAAGAAAATACTCATATAAGTATGACTGAAAAGCCTATTACGACCTAGGGGAAAGTCCTACCTACTTCCTATGTACTTTCGGTATAAGAGAAAAATCCTTATTAATGTTATGCAACATTACAAAATAATCGTTATTAAAGTTTTGCGTTACACTTGTTTTTGGACTGTAGCCAGGGAAAGAATGAATCGTAGAGGCATGTTAGTATTCATTTCTCTGTTTTTCCATAAGCCCTTGTTAAAATGTAATATCATAATGTCAAGGAAGCCCACCAGTTTAAAGTAACTTATTTGAAAACATTCACAACTTTGATCATTAAGGTTAGTTTAATAACAGTATATTATGCATTAGAAGATTGTAATTCGTCACTGGCGCAATCTAGAGTGAAAAGTATATATATATATATATATATATATATATATATATATATATATATATATATATATATATATATATACTTTTTATTTACTATCTGCATTACACTACCGATCAAGCACTTTTTACTTATTATTGATAAAATTTAAATGTAAACAGATGGTTCAGAAAGTTGTTGAACTATAGCTTTCAACAGCTGTTTAGTGCCAGTTTAATTTGAATTATAAAACGTAAAAACTCAAACTTTTCTGAATTCCAAAATATTTCAGGTAAAGTTTCTTAACTGTTTCTTTATAAAAACCTAACTCTGATTTCAATGGACATTTTACAAAAAGAATTAACCGAATTGGTCCGGCCGTTATCGAGATTAGCGCTTACCAACACATTTCGCCATTCATTTTTATTTATAATATGTACATAAGTATTTAAAAATAACCTATGATTAAATAGCAATATTAATACTTCCCAAAAACTTGTAAACATATAAAAGATAATTAAAAGCCCCTGTAAAGTCACTATCTTAGTATATTTTGATATTTACACTATATAAAAATCACTGTCAAGTACAGTTCTAAATGTGTTCAGCACTCAAAGTGCTCTTAATCATTTAAGTCTTAAAAGTATTTCTTCAATTATTAAAACTTCATCTGTATGGTAAAAATGTATATAAGAGGAGCTGTTCGGGAAAAATAAATTTTACAATAATAGTAGCATAAGACCGGAAGAGTTCCAGAACCACGTAAGTATTTAATTGTGGTGATATAATATGTTCCGTTGTTTATTTAAAGGAATTTTTATTAAAGTAGTATTTGTACTAACCGTTTATACTACTATTTGTATATTATGTGTATGTGTACTAATCGTTATTGTTCTATGAGGAAGATAACAAAAACGGGACTTAGTTTAGAAAATAACTATGAAATAACATCCCTTGATGTAAATTCGTCATTGAAAATTAATGACTTGACAGAATAGTAATGCTTTGCATATTGTTACGATCGTTTATCATCGTTGTGTGAAAAATATGACGCTAAGAGGGAGCACATCATCGCTAACGATGATGGATAACTTTGTATGTACGTGTAAACATACACCTACGTTAAATAATACTGATTACCGATTTGTAATTTTTTCTGCGCGAGAATTGGAATTGCGTGATTGTTTCAGTCTTCAGTAATTTATATTTGGGTTTTTTCGTAAATGTAAATTAATGTAGTTGCAGTGATAAACATGTAAGGAGACAGAACGGTTTTGTAAATCCTGCAGTAAAATCCTGAGTTTTTTACGTGAAGTTTTATATAAAAATATCTCATCTGTATTCGTCCTCAAAAAATAGTCTTACATTATTTTTAGGGATAAGCATTGAATTTAAATACCGTGTAGTTACCAAAAGCAATAATATTAGAAAACATTTTAGAATAGTTTACATTAAATGTAATCAATTTTCCTACATCTTTTACTAATTAATTCGGTTTCATTAATTTTTTCATAATATGATTAACTATTCTGTTCTATTGTGCGGTATTTTACTTACAGTACGTAAATTAATATGTTAGTCAAATTGCCAAATTTATTTTCACCCACTGAGGTAAAAAGGTTTAATGATTGGGTGAATATAAGCAAACCACAATTAAACTCTGCTGGAGGGGGCACTCACTTGTACCCTGGAGATGTGTAGGCCTATTATTGGATTTTCCGGTTATGCGTAGATTACATCGTAATATTCCTAATGAAATTTTAGAGGTAGAGAGTGGAAGTGTTAATTGTACGGTGGAAGAGCATGGGTTAAGTGGATATAATGACCGTTCCAAAATTCTACCCGATAATCCTATTTTCCGTCTTAAGAGGAGTAAAAATAAAGTCCCATGGCTAGTAACCGTATGAAGATATCAGAAATAAAATATAAAGAGCTCCAAACTCTTTATAGCTCAAACATACGTTTGAAACAATAAAGCAATTAAGAGATTGTTGTAGTTAATAGTTTTATTAAATAAATATGAGTTTAACATAAAATAACTTTTGCATTGAAAAATAACATTTATTATCGTCGAATATATACCGTATTCATTTTACATTTAATGGTAATATTATCCATTTAAATACTAGAATGCTCCTCTGTATATTAACGCAAACGGTATATAACTTTTTTCTAATATTGCAATATTGTTTTGTTGGCTGTAGCGCTCGGATGGATTTGACGACAAAGCCAATGACCATGCGTTGGCATTGACACTGACAGTTTCGGCCCAGATCAACTGTGACAGTCACATGACGATCACCAACCTCTGCATTACAAAGCCCGTCACAACCTGTCTTTACCTGTGACACGTCGCTCTGAGGAACATGACATGCAGCTACACGGTGACATGTGCATAGGAACCCTGTTGGTTGAATCGTTAAAGTAAAGTTGTAGATAAATAAACTTTTGTTTTAAAATCTAATACGACTATTTATATAACAAATTGTGATAGAAGAATAAGACAAGAGAGTGGGGACAAAATGAATTAATAACTGGACCAGAAGAGAGAGCAAGCTTGAGGAAAGGCACGTTGCAGCTATAATTCATTTCTGTAACAAATGAGTCTCGGCCGGTGAAACCGAGATACTACGGTCTCCTGACCTTCATGGTTGTGTTACGGTGCTTTATACTGTTTGTTTGGTATTTTTAAACTAAGTTCTGCACTAAAAAATGTGTATATTGAATATTTTGTTAAATTTGTATGTATCAATACATGATTAATTACTATTTATTATTACAGTTAAGTTCTAAACTGTAGGTACAAGTCATACACAATGGTAATCAAATTTATAAAACAAGAGATTTATTTTTTGATTTCTTTGAAAAATTGTGACAAAATGTTGCGTATAAAGTTTTGACGTGGCCTGAAGTAAGCGTTGAATTGAATTGGTACTTAATAAGATGAAGGTATCATCAAAAAGGAAAATAATATGAAGGTATCATCACAAACGCATATAATATACTGATCAAAGTATTATCAAAAACGTCAATAAGATAAAGATATCACCACAACAAGGTATAATTGTTTAGAGATTATATCTTGAAGTATAGTGAAAGTATACTGTCCAAGATGTTTAATTTATAATATCAAATAAAGATTTATGTGTAGCCTCATGAATATGATCGTCACATATAATTTACTATTTATATTAATAAGTATATCATCTTTATATATCGAGAAGGTAAAGGGAAAATGTTTGCTACGGAAAAATTAGTACATAGTGTGTATATACATTTTATAATAATTACAACCTCACTAACTGTTGCGTATTTGTGGACGTTAATGTAAACTATGTGGGTGGAGAATGTGGGGAACAACTTAAAATTTGCATAAGGATGGTCTCAGTAAAAATAAAATTTCGTCCTTAGTAACAAAATATTTTTCTATAACTTACAGGTATTGTTTATCTTTAAAGTGCAAGCTATTATTGTGTAAATAGTACGCTATTATTTACTTGTATAAATAGTTTAATTATAGTTAAAATCTAAATGTTATGTAAATTTAATACGCACACACATGTCAGTGATTAAAAAAATTATTAAGCTGTTTATTTAAACGTGGTAAAATATTAACAAAATATTAAATATTTTTAGTTCTATATTGAGCCTGTAACATTAGCTACCTATTTAAACTCTGTTTTATAACGCAGTAGTATTTAAAATACAGTTTTCACCTTACAGTGACTTGTTTTAAATTCTTTTTGATGCAAAGATTATTTAGGTGTCGATACAAAGTAACATTTGCTCAATAGTCCTTCAACATCTTTCGTACGTTGTGACTCTTAATATTTATTGTATGGCCTGGAACATAAATTTTAGAAGTACGAAAATCAGTGCGAATCTTTGTTCGGTTCTTGTCTCTTCATATCACTTCTGAACTCTATTTTGTTAGTTATTTAAATTTGTAGATTTTATAAACCTTAATTAAAGGTGCCCTTCTATGTACTACAATAGCCATGGAACAGATAACGCTGCTTGGAAAGACAAAATCAAGCAACCACGTATTTCGTCACATGTTTGCAACGTAACGTCATCAAAAAGTAATAAATAGATATATTGAGAGACAATGGAAAACTGTTGAACTTGTTACTTAGAGTATCCCAACTAGTTTTAGAAGAAGCACTTAATTGAATTACCTGCAGTTACGAGTACTCAGTAGAAGCCAAGTGTCACTTTGGAGGGGTAGTCTTCAGTTGATGAGTGGTTCTGTGTTTAATCGTTGTAACTGTTAGTTTGAGTTTGTAAATTATTTTAAAGTATGTAAAAGTAAGTGGAACTGTTATGCCATGAGAGTTAAAATCAGAGATCCTAAATCTAAAATTTCCTAATGCTGTAAAAAATTATCAAATTGAGTAGTCTAGTACGAGTTATTTCAGGGCTATACGTCAAGAAATGAATGGAATAGACAGTAAATAATAATGTTTTATTAAAAAAACCCACAATTGCTAATGTCAATTTAATCGTAAAAATTTAAAGGTATTGCGTCTTATGGATTATCTATTTTTATTGAAAGAAAAGAACGAATGTATCGAACGAAAGATGGGTGCCCAGGGATGGGAGAGAAGTCCTAAGGGCCGGGAAGAACTGCTCACGTCTCTATCACAACTCTCCGCAGTAACAAATGCTTCTGTAGTTGCGAGACCGAGATAGGATGTCTTAACATTTACACTGTTTATTGACAACGTTTCCTTGCATAAATTTCTTGTGTTTATAAAGATAAATCAATAATTCTTTTAATTGCAACGGCTGTTACTTTTGGGTATTCGTCTAAAACTACAAAAATGTATTAGTAGTTGTTACATGGTACAAATTTCGTTTAATGTTTACGAATAAATTTGGTTTATAGCAAACATCCTTTCCATACTCAAATTGAGCAATTGATCTCAATTGCTAAAATATTTGATGGTCCATAAAGACTTTTAAGTTTTGGTTCATCCTTAAACCGTTATTATACAACATAACCATGTCTTGAAGAAAAAATACAGATTCGTGAATGATGTGAGGAGACTGTTTTATCCGTGTATATTATTGTAAAGTAATGGAGTAGTTTTTTGTCACCAATTTCAATACATTTACTAATACTTGCATGCTTAATTCTTTACATGCTGTGAATCACGTCTCGCAACTTTGGGATAAATATCGCAACGTAATTTCCTATCCAACCCTTGAAATTGTTTCAAATGCTTAGCAGTATTTTTATCAGGTATCTTTATGATGTTTACATACTTAAGTTTCATTGAGCTACTGTCAAAAATCGTAATAATTTAGAAACGGTGTGGAAATAAATATTTTCAATATATTCACCAGAATTTTAGTTTAAGAGATATATCATTTTGTGGCAATTTCATGATAGATTAAACATGGTGTATCTTATGAAACATTTAATGATAAATTTCATCTACAAAGTAATGAAATACCAAGAGCTTTGTTAACTAAAAAAATTCAAACCAGCCTTATTTATAATTTTTCTTATGGGGAGAAGGATCACCTATCTAGCTTTATTATGGGTATCCTAAAGGCCACTAAATGTGTAATGATAAAAACTGAATAAAGAGGGTGATCAGTACTGATAATATGGCCGTATTTGAACGTGCCTTATGACATATTCAAATTAAGACCTCGCAAACTAGAACTATTCCATTCAAGAATGACTGATCTATGAAGGTGAAAAAGGTCACTACGTTTGCACTAGAAGTAATGCGTCCTAGTCTGTTAGTAATGTACAACAGATACAACTAACAAGATTAATTCAAGAATAGAATAGAATAGAATAGAATAGAAACATTTTTTATTTCCAAAAACATATACACATAGATACCGTATTGGATTTATTTACATTTGATGAATAGTAAATGACCCTTTTACTGTACTTACTAAGTGGTGATAAAATAAAACAATTTAATTTTAAGTATAGTAGTTGGATAATATTATTTATATAATTTAAGTAAACTATTTATTAAATATTAACATATATTATAAAATGGAAATTAGCCTACATGGGCAAGCAGCCTGTGCGTAGGCTAGAGTCGTACTAAATGTGTATGTTATCTAGATGTCGAAAAAAGTGTTACTGTTACGTGTCGGTGTGTTTTAAGGCATAAAATGTAGAAATGTAGTTGTGTGATGAAGGAGATAAGAGATAATATTGTCGTATTAGACAAAACCATCAGTAGAATTAAGACCACATACACAAGACAGTGATATGACGACCGGGGGATGATGAGGGGTCAAGATCAGGTTGGTCCCCAGTCTGAGTGAATGAAAGTCTCGGATCCTTGGACTCCAATTTGTAACAACAGTTCTGTGACATTATATTTAAATTTTGTAATACTACCTGATTCAAATAAATTTTAATGCTGAAATTTGTTACAATGTTTCTAAATATAATATGTGAAATATAGTAAGAATTGGTTTTTGAAAAGGATTTATTACATTAATACCAACATGTTCTGAATATCTTGTTTGGTAAGAGTGCACAATTTCTGGTAATGTTGTATTAGCATTTTTGTAGATGTGAATTAGTAATTTTTTTATATTTTATATATATAACTGTCGTAGTGAAAGTAGGCAGGATCCTGAAAGAGAGACTCAGTGGGATAACGCACATTTTTTCCTCAACCCTGCCTTTAGTATACTCTTTTGCGTAATGAAAAGAGGTTCGAGAAGCGTTTTACACGCACCGCCCCACGCAATGTTACCGAAGGAAAGAAGTTACTGAACATAAGCATAATACGCTAATTTTATCTCGTTTACGTCTAATTTCACTTAGTTTCCTAAATGCATAAATATACTTTCTAACTTTGTTAAGGACGTAATCAACGTGCTCAGACCATTTTAAGCGAGAGTCAAAAACAACTCCCAGGTATTTATAGTGTTTTACGAGCTCTATTTCTTTGCACCCACATGTTGAATTGGAGTAACTACCGCACTGATGAATTATTAGATCTGTCAAATTATATTCTGTACTAGAATTCTCTCAGGTATAGCGTATTTATCATTTATGACAGGCACTATGTTATCCGATTTCCCCTGTAATTCTCCTGCAATGGTAATGACAGTTGGGTGCACTGCGTAACATTTCCTCTACGACTACACTGTTCAACCTGTGTTCGTATTGTACAAAATAAAAAACAGGCACCGCTAGGTATACAGGTACTATGTTATCCGATTACCCCTGTAGTCCTCCTGCAATGGTAATGACAATTGGCTGCACTGCTTTACATTTCATCTACAACTACACTGTCCAACCTATACTCGTACTGTACAACAGATAACCACCGTTTTTTTTTGTTTTTTTTTTCCCTGGGGCGGCCTACTGCCATGCACTTAAGCCTCAAGGGCCTTTTGCGCACCCCGGAGACACCATGAGGACTACCAGTCTACATCTTCAGCAGTTCAACAAACCGCCGAAGACAACCTATCAAGTCCTCCTGGACCCCTCCTGGAAAACTCGCCACCCCTGTTCAAGCTACCAAAGATGGCATACCGCTCTCTTGCTATTGCTGGGCAATCAAAGAGCAGATGCTCAGCAGTCTCCTCCTGCTCATTACACCTTCCACAGAGCGGATCCCCCTGAAGGATGCCAACTCTGTGTAGGTGCTTCTTCAGGTGACCATGCCCCGTAATGAGACCAATGACCTTAGAAGACATTGATCTGTTTAATGAGAGAAGGTCCGAGGCCACCTTGGGGGAAGGTGACTGTAATACCATTCTACTCACTCTCAAACCCGGATGCAACCTCCACCTTCTCCCATGCTCCGCGCGAATCCATTTCGAGACAACCCTAGAGGATTCACACCTTGGAACACCGCAGAATGGTTGAGGGCCCGTCATAATTGTTGCTGAGCCCTGGTTGGCCAGGGCATCAGCTCTTTCGTTCCCAAGAATCCCCTCATGACCAGGAACCCAACAGACGGTTACATTGTTGATTCTGGCAAGGGAGGAGGAAACGGTCTGATAGCAATCCCAAACCAGTTTGGATTTGATTGCACAGGAATCCAGCGCCTTCAGTGCTGCCTGACTGTCCGTGAAAATGTTAATCGTCTTGCCCCTATATCGCAGACGAAGATTCTCACGAGCACATTCCATAATGGCTGCGACCTCCGCTTGAACAACTGTCGGATACGGACCCATAGGAACCACCAGCTCCCTACATGGTCTCACTCCCAGAATTCCAGCGCCCGTGCCGCTTTTTGTTTTAGAGCCGTCTGTGTACCATTCGAGCTCCGCTGGTGGAAGAGGTTGCTTCCCCTCTGACCAATCATCCCTTGAGGGCAAAATAATCCTAAAGGGTTTGTCAAAGGAAAACTTTTGTGGCATCTGATCAGAGATCATGTGCAAGACATCCTCCTGTATCAGAGTGCCAATTCTGCAGTGCCCACCTCTGCAGCCCGACCAGAGTCCCGTCTGCTGAAGACAGTAGGCACTCTTCCTGGCCATAGCTCGAATGACAATGTCCAGGGGGGCGAGATTAAGACAACAGTCCAGAGCCGCGCCTGGCGCACTAGGAAAGGCCCCTGTGATAGCAAGGCTGGCCATCCTTTGGATACCTGCCAGACGTGCTACCACAGTCTTGGTCTCCGTTTTTGGCCACCATACGACAGCTCCGTACATTAGTGCAGGTCTGACAACGGAAACATAAAGCCAGTACAAGAGCCTAGGCTTCAGTCCCCAGGGCCCACCTATCACACGTCTGCATTGCGTTAGAGACCACTTACCCCTGGCAATGACCCTTTCTAGATGAGGTCCCCAGTTTAGAACCCTATCTAGGATCACGCCCAGGTACTTGACCTCAGGCTTCAGCTCAACGGGTGAGCCTTTAAATAGAAAGGGACCAATGCCCTCCATCTGTCGCCTCCTGGTAAAGGCAACCACGGCAGCCTTGGTGGGGTTGACGGTGAGGCCAACCTTATCACACCAGTTTCCCACCATGTTCAGAGCAGCATTGGTCAGTTCTGTGATTGTTGTGTTGAACTTGCCACTCACAAGAATCACAATATCATCTGCGTACCCTTGTGCAAAGACGCCGCTGCTATTCAAAGAATTCAGCAGGTCGTCCACAACCAGGTTCCACAGAAGAGGAGAGAGGACGCCGCCCTGCGGACAGCCCCTCGTAGCCTTCGCACTAACACTTGCTCCCATGAGGGTTGAGACAACAACCCTGTCCGTGAGCAAGGCCCCTATCCAGTCACACACCTGACCATCAACGCCACGTCCCGAGACCGCATTGATAATCGCCTGAGTGGCTGTATTATCAAAGGCACCTTCAATGTCTAAAAAGACTCCTATAGCTACCTCTTTTTTTCCGCTAGCGTCTTCTCAATCCTGCATACCAATTGATGCAGGGCCGAGTCGCAAGATTTTCCTGGAGTGTAAGCATGCTGGTTAGGATGCAAAGGTCGCTCCAGAAGAGCTCCCTCCCATACAAACCTGGCAACCATCTTCTCCATGGTTTTGAGAAGGAAGGAGGACAGGCATATCGGCCTGAAAGACTTCGGCCGATCCATGCCCACCCTCCCCTGCTTCGGTATAAACACCACTCTAGACACTCTCCAGGGTAGTGGGATGTACCTGAGAGCCACGGAGGCTCTGAACAGTCTGCACAGCTGTGGAAGGAGAATGTCCAGTCCCCGCTGCAAGCAAACAGGTCTCACCCCGTCGCCCCCAGGAGCCTTATAGGGACTGAATGAGTTAATAGCCCACTCAATCCTGCTGAAGGTAACAATACGGTGCGCCAGACTCCACTGCGAGTGGGTGGCGCGACCCACATGTCTCCCCTCACTTTCGGGTGGTTGTTCACCCTCATAAACAATACAGTCCGGGAAGTGTGTTCCCATCATAACTTTTAGAACTCCTTCCGGATCAGTAATGTAGACACCTTGATCGTCCTTGAGACTACCAAGCGGCGAGATGGGATTCTTTGCCAACAGCTTTTGCAGCCTTGCACTGCCCTGCACACTGTCAATATCGGTGCAGAGCTTCTTCCAGGCTAACCTCTTAGCCGTACGAACCTTGCGGTTGTACAATGCAAGATCCTCATGGTAGGTGTCCCAAGTGCCCCAAGTTTTGGCTCTCCTGAATAGAGCCCTGACCCTCTTCCTCAAAGAGGCCAGTTCAGAGCTCCACCAGGCTACCTTCGATCTATTTTTATTAATAATCGGGCAGCTGAGATCGAAGGAGCCGACAATCGCAGAAGTTAGACCGTCAGCAGATTCGTCAAGCTGCGCCGCGCTGTGAATCCGCTTCCCATTAGTGGAATCAGAGTCCAGCCGTGCCCTGAGGTTTTCCTTGTATGATACCCAGTTTGTGTTCCTCGGATTCCTATACTGAACTTTTTCCAGCATCTGTTCACCGATCTTAAAACAGATGTGAGCATGATCAGAGAGGGAAGGCTCGTCAGACACATGCCAGCCATGTATCCGACCAGCCATACCCTCCGACATCATGGTCACATCTAACACCTCTCCCTTCTTGTCCTCGTGCGAAACGTGGGCACATTTCCAACATTTGCAATCATTAGACTACGGGACATTATATATTCTAGAAGTAACTTACCTCTGTTATTGGTGTTGGTGCTGCCCCACGCCTCGTTGTGCGAGTTGGCGTCGCATCCCACCACCAGTTCCGCTCCACTCCTCCCAACATGGTCCACCAAGGCAGCCAGTTCCCTGGAGGGCGTGGACTCCGCATCATCATACGGTAGATATGATGATGCAGCTAGCAGGGCTCGTCCAGTGCCAGCCACCATCAGCCTGACTGTGGCGAGATCCCTGCAACAAAATTCCAGAACAGGAATGCTGTCCACCTTGTTGCTTACAACAATACATGTCCTGGCATTTTCAACCTGGGCACTAACTATTTTTACCCCTGTCATTGAAAGCCCTGATATTTTTCCCTTGCTGATCCAAGGTTCCTGTATCAGAGCCACGTGGAAATCTTCCGACAGGAAGCGTCTGCAGAACACAGCCGAGGCAGCCTTATTGTGCTGCAGGTTGATCTGAAGAACCTTGATCCCCATGATCAAACGCCCCACCCCGCGCCCTCAGCTGGACCTGCTCCACACCAATGAACACCCTCCAGCCCCTCCCCTTAAGAGTGGTTGAAGACTGCTCATCCATTAAAATTACGAGAGTTCTGGAATCTCCCGTGTGGACATCTCCAACAACCCTCCAGTCCGACACAGAGATCCCAGCATTCTGTTTGTCAATGGCTTTGAGAATGGTCGCAGAGTCCTTCTCGGCCATGGGACCATCAACCCTTAGGAAGACCTTGGTAGATCTTATGAGGTCTTTGTAGTCCCCACAGATCACCCCTATTCCCCCAGGGCCACCGATCCCCAGCCCCGGAGCCAGACCCCGCAGCCAGTCCCTGGTCTCGTCACTGCCACAGAGCATGACTAGAGCCCCCCTTTCCGGGAAACACTTTTTGAACTGCAGACACACACCCTCTGCTGAGAGTACCTCGTCGAGAATGCGCCTCCGAAGTTCCATAGTCTCCTCCTCTGAGAGGCGCCTCTCAGGAAAATTCGCGGGGACCAAGACTAGCTTATGTCCCGTCAGAACCTCCCTGAATGTTTCTCCTAACCCCTCCTCCGTTGAGGGATTGGTACTTGTCGCTTGCGCTACTTGCCCAGGAGGTGCGATCGGGCGCCTCTTCGGCAGGGGTTTTTTTTTCCGCCGAAGAACCGCCCGAGCGCCCTCTCTTCCCAATAGGAGTAGAGACCGCACCTGCAGTTGCCTCCGGTGCTGCCTCCCTCTGTTTCCTCAACTTTTTTCTTTCGTTGGCCGACATCTTGCCCGTTTGCCTCCTCCATTGACTGTCCGGAAGCCAGGTGCCGTCGGCCTTTTTCTGCTCCATCGCCCAACGCTTGCGCAGTTTAAAGGGGAGCTTAAGGTTGTAGTCCATTACACATGCTCCAGTGTCTGTGTCCATGGACTCAACCCTTCCGCTAGCATCATCGAGTACTGCATCATCGTCGATGGTGGTAGCGCTAGAAGAACAGGCAGATACATCCAAGGCCTGGGTGCCGGATGCAACTGCCCGTTGCAGTTCTTCCAGATCTAAATCTGTTGGTGTGTTTTTGTTTTTTTGTTAAAAGACTCCATAAAAGGTCCCACGAGTACCGAGGAAATAACGGTCCACCCAGCCAGAGCCCCGCATGACCAGGTAAGGCTATTTACGCTTGGGGGGGCGCCCAACCCCCAAGGGCTCCGTATACGACGCACAACCCCTGCGCCATGCATCCCTTAGGCACGGGTCGCTTCACACCGTGGGATTGGGGTGCCCTCAGTCAAAAACAAGTTTTTGTGTGTGGTGCGATTCCAGGCGGACCCGGACTGGCACCACTACTGCGCGGCGCCGAGGGCCGTCACCGCGCAGAGTGCACACTCGAGACACTACCCTAGATCCTGGGGTTTTGTTGACAGCAGGGCCACCTCAAGCAGGACGCTGAATAGCGTTTTATAATCCGAGCCCAACCATTGGTTAGATGGTTGGATTCGGATCCCCCTTCGGTCTTGAGCGACACCTTGCGGTGCCGCCCCTGGAGAGGTACTTTCCCAGTTCATTTGGGATTGACCCGAACTAAGGTCAGCCCGTCTCCTAGACCCCAACCACCGTTAGGTATACCGTGTGTATCTTTGATGACAGGTACTATGTTATACGTTTACCCCTGTAATCCTGCTGCAATGGTAATGACGGTTGGCTGCACTGCGCACATATCCTATACCACTACACTTTTCAACCTATACTGATGACAGGAACTATAATATCCTAATAACCATGTAATTCTCTGCGATGGTAATGGGAGTTGGCTGCACTGCGTAACATTTCCTTTGCGAATACACTGTCCAACCTCTGCTTGTACTGTACAACATATATAACTAACCACCGTCAGGGATAACGATTTTATCCACAATGGCATACACTCGTACAACAAACGCAACAAAGTAACAGTTGGGTGTAGTGAATCATATTTACTAATATAAAAATATCAATAATCCTTCAAAAAGTTTTATTTTTTAAAATACAATTTGAATACGTCCGTCGTACTACACTAAGTAATATGTTATCATAAAATATTAATGTTTTAAAGTAATTAATTCAAAACATATAAATTACTAGATTGATCTAACTCTTAAACGTTCGAAAAGCTGTGTGTTTGCATAAGAGTATGACTATAACTTACCAAAGCATTGCATAATCGTACGCGAAAAAAATATAAACTAAGAATATTTGTTGTTTAAAACTTTACTATGGCAGCCAAAGTCAACGAAGTTGTAATGAAATAATACTATGTACAGGAATTATCCTGTAGGATAACTAATATATTCGTTATCCTGGCGAATATAATATATATTACACTAATGGCCTCTATCATGTTTTACAAGCGCATGTGGTTAATCTCAGTCTATTGAACAGCATCATCAATTACCGATTGAACATTTGACGGTCGGAAATCCATTGTCATTATTGCACCAACAACATCAATTTCAGTGTTGTCTGAATAAAAGACAAAGTATAATAGATATTGAGTTTTCGATACAAACAAATATAAAACTCATAAGTGAGAGAGTCGTTTATATAAAATATTAAGAAAGCACAATTCAGTCGCGAGATATCCTGTGGAAAGAAATATAGACATACTTTTAATCATATAGAAATTGGAGAAATTTTAATGGTGTTTGTTTCATGAGAGATAAGATTCAATGACGCTTATCTAAATTCCTTTGTTGGAAATGTATAATCATTGAACTAATTCTTGAATAGGTATAAATCAAGTCATCATGCAAACTTTAAAGGCTAGAGATTGAATATTTCTCTAGATATCTAGCCACATTAAACATGCCCATTCTTGTTTATTCCGTCATTTTACAAAGCAGTGTCCAAATAGTAAAAGTTTTGGTGAGCTAAGGAGTGTCCTTCGAAATC
The DNA here is from genome assembly GCF_021130785.1 of Homalodisca vitripennis. NCBI lineage: Eukaryota > Metazoa > Arthropoda > Insecta > Hemiptera > Cicadellidae > Homalodisca > Homalodisca vitripennis. The sequence continues at coordinate 36,258,172 of NC_060211.1, read as the reverse complement.
AAATCTGGTTATCAAATTATAACAGATTTTGTCTTTATATTCTTTCTCTTAACTAATGAATAAAATCTTTTCATGTTGAAAACTTACACTGAACTTTATTTATAGATTTATTGTATTTGTTATTTACTTGCTTTAATAAGTATGAAGTTTCATGCCTACTTTCAAATATATGTCAATAATATTGTTTTAGATATTTTGTGGAAAGACAGAAATGAAATATTTCCTCCAGCCTCTCGATTGATAGAATATGTAATACTAACCCAAAATGAAAAATTAGGTTTGCAAAAAGTATAATCCTTGTTAAATTCGTTTAATATAAATTTTGAAAATATCCCTAGCTCTAAAGAGTAATAAATATCTTCTAGGTACTTTCAGATGTGTGTTTTACGTTGGGTATTGAGAGTTATTATAAGAATAAAATAAATGTAATAATATGAGATAAACACGTGTTTATTTTCTTAATAAACTGAAACTTCGAATATCATGAAAACCTAACAAAAATATTTAAGCATGAAAGGATTAAAAAAACAACAGTGTTTTTTTTTTATTCATTCAAAAATGTAATACTATACAGTTACAGAAAATCAGTAATCAAAAAAAGTGCATCTTTTACAACCTTTACATTTTGTGATAATTTGATTTAATTAAACCGTATATCAGTTAAAGCAAGGTGTTCTTGCACATTAATATGTATTATGCTTTCTAATATAAAAGATAATTTACTTGTGAATGATAACTTCTCAAAAACAGCCCAAGAATAAATAATTGTACTGTTTACAGCTTTCGTTAGGGAAAAACTACTTACGGAATAAAACTCCTTCGAGTTCGAAGTGGTGGAAGAGAAGATGCAACCTTTATTTAGTGTCACTGTGGAAGAGTTAAAGGCACTCGGTGTCCGGGGGGCTAGAACCCAGAGGAGTTTGGAGAGGAGAAGGGTTTATTGAACCCTGGTCCTGTTGAAAATGGAGGCACAGGGCAGGACGTCGTGTCGTGCTGTACTCTCGTCATAAAACCGAAGTCTGGAACAGAAAGGCTTAGCAATCAGTATTTATTCTTGGGGACCAGAGGGTGTAAGTAACCTGAGGACGAGTTGCCGTTAGTCCAGTTACGGGACTTAGTGCTGATAAACGTGAAAACATAGCAGAGAAAACATAGTTATTCACTTCTGTATTGGTAATCGCTGTAACCTCGCTCTATTTTATGTCCATCTGACTTGTGAAAATACATTTCTAGCTTACATGTTACTAATGGATCCATTGCTGTGAAGCTTTAATGGCTACTAAGATATACTACAGCAGCCATTCATTTGACAGCCTATTTGGCAGTGGTTTATAACGACAGATGCTAATAGACCTGCACAGTATGTTGTACAAGACACAAATTTTATAAATCTTGAAGTGTCTGAAATTTTAGTTTATTTTGTAAAAACGTTATTGACTCATTTTCAATTTTTGCACATATTCGTCTTAGATTTCATAAGGTGGTATACATTTTTTATAAGTAATTCAGATGGCACGATTACCTGTGTGTACTAAATTACCAATCATCAATGATCTCAATTCAACCAGTCCTCAAAATATCTTGTGGCCAGACAAATAGACGGATATTGAGACATAACTAGTTCCACAATTTCTTTAAAGAATGAATTAGCTGTAGCTTAGTCACAAATCTTCTAACAATTCAATATGTTCTTTGATACTAATGTTTCAGTTTTATTCAAGAATACAGGTTTTTTCTAAAAATTTTTACTTTTAAATATTGAAGGGCAAAAATGAAACGGTTGTTTGGATTATGTTTTCACTTACACTTCATTTGGTAATCCACTTAATAACAAATTAAATTTAAGAGAAGAAGAACCTAGTGAAGCAAAATACATTTTGAATCGTTAATTCGTTGGCTATGGAATTCAATATTCTCATGTTCTGCAGCTGAAAACTTCTCAAATTTAAATGGCATAGTAAGCAATTGAACAAAGATGTTATACGTTTTCAATTAAAAAACTTACGTAACATCCGGGAAGAATTTTAAGCTTCTATACTAAACCAAATGCAGTATAAAATCTTCGGAACAGGTACGTTGAGTTCATACACATTTCTCCGTTCCTAATTTGTACAACATCATTAGATTTTCAAGATGCTCACTCTACCTATACGTTGCATACTCATGATCTTACATGGCAGAGAATTTTTACTAATGATTTGTCCTTCTGCCTGGTCCAGAATGTCACGTTCTGCTTATACATATCTTCTGTATATTGAAGTCTCTACACAACATAAATCTGCTAATGTTGACTTTATCTCTTGTCTGGTCCAATATGTGCTCTTGTAACTGAGTTAACATTTTGTTTAAAAACTACAAATTCCTGTATTTTCCCTCACTTAGGATGTTTGGATTTTCTCTAATTTACAACGCCGTACATAAAAATGTTGAATACCGTGTAATACTGTAAATTCTTTTATTCATATATCAAGATCTTGTTACATTTATAATAGATGGACATGTGTAAGTTATTCTGAAGAAACAATTTTAAAATTACGAACGTCTGTACATACGCTGCAAGATAATGCTTTAATGTGAATTGTGCTATTTATTACAGACTGTTTCCCTGCCATACAAGTTGTGAAATAATTATAACTTTTAATATTTTACCATACGAATAGCTCTTTTATGTCACATTTTAATGTTATTAACTGCCTGGTAAACAAATTATTGTTTTATTGTTTTTTTTACATAAACCAATGACACATATATACTTAAATCTGCAATACACTCACATATAGTTGATATTTTCTTATTATCTGACGATGAAGGTCAAACTAACATAAAGCCAAGTTTTCTAACCTGAAAAAAATGACCCATAGCATTATATGTGTTTATATTATTTTCCCTTTTCCATTTTAAAACCAACTCCAGCGCATTTGGCATTAAATTTCTTTATGATCTAAATTTTCCACCAGCACAAGTGTGACGGCTGTTTTCTTTTACAGGTAAAACTTTATTTTGGCTCCTGGGTTTTGGTAAAATGAGTTTTAAGGTATAAGCATCTGTTTTGATAATCTAAAAAAAATTACTATCGAATATATAATTCTTATGGCACACTTGTGTATATTAATGTATAAGCTAGTTGAATGAAGTGATAAGAAGCTTTAAAAACCAATAAAAACCATCATTATTCGTATCTAAAAAGTAAACTTTCAAATTGTCAATGGTAAATAGGAAGAGGGGAGATGTGTTCCACTTTTTTCTGGAATCTTTACATTACACTGGACTCCACTAATAACAGTCAGATTTTACTGCCAAGGTCATACTACCCACCATTGGATCATGGTAAATCGCATAACGTTTTTGTTTATGCCTCTAGAAAATGTCCTCTGAAAAAACGGCATTGAGGATTCCGAAGAAGATCGCACTGAACAGCTCCGGAAAGTAAATGACACCGGCAACAAGTTTCTAAAGATTTGAATATTACTAACTTGCTGGTTAAGAAGTAATAATATAATCTCAGCAACTTGCCGGGTTTTTATTTATATTCGGTAAGTACTGAAGTCTTAAATGTTTAGAAATTTAATCCAAAGAAAATTGTTTCATTGTGATAAAAACACATTGGGAGCTTTTAAAGTTACATTTAACTGTCTTTGAATGTTCATTGTTAAATGTTAGTTGCACATTTACTGCTTTAAACGTAATTATCAGTTTGTTCTGATAGATACTTCTTCCTCGTAAAGTATATATATACGTTAACACACACACACACACACACACACACACACACACACACACACACACACACACACACACACACACACACACACACACACACACACACACACACACACACACACACACACACATATATATATTGGGTTCGACTCCCGGCGGAGCAAGTACTTTTTGTGATTCAATGTTTGTTATACTATTTCATTTATGTTTTTATGTTCTGAGGTACTGAGGGCATAAAAATAAGGATAACATTAAATTAGGGGTGTTTCTATTACTATGCTTGTTCTTATATGTTGCTCTGGAATTAATAATGAAATTTATTAGTTAAATGATTTTCTTACTTTTCACCATTTAACTTATAAGTAATGAAATTTGATCAATTGTCAGTAAAGTGCGTTTGCATGCTTTATAATACTGTGGAGGTCGCAGTATCAAAATGAAATGAGTATCAGTACTTATTAATAAAACGTGTTTTCTATTAGTGGAACCTCAAATTTCAAAACTTGCAAAAAAAACAACCTGTCTCTTAGCTTTCGTATTCTTTGTAACACTTATAAAGAAGGGTGATTTATACGACAAGTATGATTGTCCACATGAACTCTCAATTTCGGGGGAACCTAAACAATTTTAAACAGTACTTTTCTTACGAGATAATACTAAATAAATGGAATTTGTATATTTCAACATGGCAAAACTTAAGAAGAGATAACTTACATTACACGCATAACAGTAACACGACATTGCTGTCTAGAATACAAAGGGTTAAGAAATGAACATGTCCTGTGTTGTAACCGCCTTCTCTCTCACTACCCTCCAGTTGTAACTGTTCGAGAATTCATTCCTTGTGACACAGAAACTTGGCTTTCAGCACTAATGTCTTCGTATCCTCCTAGGCCTCATAAGCTTAAGTCCTAAGCATACCCTTATCATATATTATTTATTTATTTACCATACAGGAATATCAATTAATAAATGGGGAGTAGCTTTTAGTAGATAGATTCAAAATATCAAATACTTCATTTTTTAATATTATTTATTGTAATCTTTAAGAGAGCACTCAGGTAAAAACAGCCTTATAAAGTATACCAAAGTCCCATTACCTATTAATCCAAAATTTTGAGTCAGTAATTGAATACTACACAAACTTTATGATCAAGCTCAATTCCTTCCAACCATTATATATTCAGGTAATGCAAAGAAACAATAACTTCTCACTCTACCTATCTCATAAAAGTTTCAGAATTCTAAATAGCTTATATTATTTTTAATAATTTTAGATTTAAGAAAAATATATGAACTAGTTTTATGTCTAGAGCTCCTAGGTTTTGGAGTTGCTTAGGATAGATAGTTATAAAATAAAGGAATTGTTAGGGATCAGATGCTTAGGGCGTTTCAGGGTTATTGTACTTGACATTCTAGAGCCCTTCACGAACTACAATGCCCTGTAAGTTTAATATACATGTCCTGATAACAGTGGACCATAATTTTTAGTTTTAAAATATGCAACGAGATCTTAATAAATTCGTTAAAATTTTACATAAGTTCCAATTATGACTTAAACGTAAGCATAAGTAGAAGATTATTTTTAAGTTTATGTGTAAAAGAGTAATATTGGTGACAATTGCGTACTTGATAACATTCACACAACACGAATAATAGAACAAATCGAATATAGTCTATTGTCACATACAAAGACTAGCCATAATAATGTTTAATACATCTCCGAGTACTCAACAGAGGACCGGAGTGTTATGGCTTCAAGTTACGCATTGCAGTATATCACGTTCGACAGACACTGTAATAATGGACATATTACAGGGTAGGCAGCGGAACGGGAATACTAGCAGCGTGTTGCTACATGATGTGTTAACATATCTTCACCATTTATCTTTCTTTCGGTTAGAAAATAAAGTTAAGTATAATTTTATTTATACAGTATTCCGTAGTTTAATTTTCATTAATCTTATTGTTTGCAGTGACTTTTACCGAATACTTTAAACATAATGTATTATTTTAATTACATCTGAGTATAAACTAATCATATCACATTTACAAATCGTACACAATTTAAAATCATTATGAATTTTTTATGGTCAACAAAATCCTTCTATTGACTTACGACAGTGAACATGTAATTCCGTGGTAATGTTAAACTCTAATTAGTTTGTTAGGACTAACATTGAAGTTCTGTGTAAGACCCAAGGGACACGTGATACCTGCAGGATGTATGCCTGCCTATTGTACTGTTATAATAGATGTTTATATTGTCCGTCCACTCTCTCGAGTGACATATATGTCATACATGATGATAAATTATGATTTTGTGGATACAAATAGTTTTACTTACTATTTAAATCTATATTTTTTTTAAATTCAATTAGTTTAAAAATAGAAATTGAGTCATTTAAGTTGTCAACGAAATTTCCTTAACAATAATTGACGATCGGAGATGATAAATCATATATTGAATGTGTGCATGAAAATTTTACAATTTAAGTGACATTCTTTTAATGTATTCATTAGTGCTTAACGATTGATAGTTCCAACTTGAGACTTTATGAATTATAACACAAAATAAACATATTTTCCTGGAAATATAAAATATTTATGTGGTTTGACAAAATATTTGTCTTTATTATTTGAAAGTACATTTTGTAATAATTAAAAACAATAAATATATTAAGCCTCTAATTGTTTGGGTTTTGCTGCCTTATTTATTGCGTAACTTTTAAAATGTTATTTAAACAATGACTTTTAAATTATAATTGTCCTATACCTCTGCATGGGAATAGTCTAAAACACAAGCAATTAGAGATTATATTAATATGTTTTTGTATGAAAATTAATTTAACCAAGAGTAATAAAACTTGTAATGAGAGAATTCTTTATTTTAGGTTTATATTTTATGATAAAGGGATGTTTTTAGGTGTGTACATTTAATATGTCTTAAATTAAAATAGATATTTTAGAAACTAAATATAGCACATCTTACACCAGACCGAGGACTATCTAGCATCTATTATTCACAGGACTTTGCAGTAACTTAGCCTCAAGCTCCACCATAAACCACCAAATGAGGCTATAATGGAACATGTTTCAAATATGGGCCCTCTTAACTATTCAAATATATAAATCTCAAGTATTTCAATGATAAACACGTGGACATGAAATATCATAATTAATTTTAGTATGTTAAAGTATTGTAATGAACTATATTTTCAGTCAACAAGGGCTTTCACTGGTAAAACATTGTTTATTACATTTTAATGATATTGCAAATTACATGTCTACAAAGCTTTTGAAAATGTGTTTTATTTCATATCAACATAACTTATATATATGACATATATATATATATATATATATATATATATATATATATATATATATATATATATATATAATTCTAACAACTGTGTGTAAGCCACATAAAGCGTTTACCGTAACCATGCGTGCTGTCATATCCTCTTGGTTTAGGAACATAATTAATAAAATTAATAAAAAATACATGGTTCGTAAAAAACTTTCTTCTTAGTTTATGTTATTAAACTGATTGCGTTGTCTTATTAATCTCTGTGAGTACAATAATACTATCTCTTAGGCTAAGAAATGCAAGCTAACAGATCATTTCTCAAATACTCAGTATTGTGTGTTTGTATTTTTTTTTTTATCCGTAATCAGAACACTCATTTTACACCTTACCCTCGTATTTAATCGATCATCTCTAATAATCGAACCAAAAAGATAAGACCTCACGATGAAGGTTACGACCCTCAACATTATTGTGTTCCTGTTCTCGTGCGACAGAATAAAGATACAGTGTGAATAGTATATTATTATTGTATGTTATTCTAATATCACCACACAATAACAGGCATTCTATATTATAACATTGTTTATTATGTGCTTAAAATAGTATGGATAACGAAGCTGATAGCGATAAATATTCTTTGATTATATTTATTCTTTTTTTATATTTTTCGGCTTTCCAATTCCGACAACGTTAGGCTGTGTAGAAAATGTCTGAAACGCCACAAAGCTTACTCCTGGGTTTTTTCTGTTTATTATTGAAAGTTCCTGGTTACTTGGATAGGAACAGTCTTTTTTCTTATGCAATCAAGTTTATCTTAAGTGACACCGGTTTGTCAGCAATATTCTCTTTAAATGAACAGACTTGTGTTGTTTTGTGGCCTGATGAAAGTGATATGCAGATAAATACGGCAAATGGTTAAGTGATGACATTCATGAAATAAAAGCGTTGTATTCTTTTAATTATCTACTGCGTGGATCAGTTATTAACAAAATTATTGCTTCCAAGGCAGCATTTCACGTCTTCTCTTGTTTTATAAGCGTATTTCTTTCTCAATTTCAGTATTAAGATGGTGGGTTAATAACATGAAGGCTGCATTAGTGATAATGGTCCGTAGTAATATTTTTATTATTAGGTGAAAAGTGCCATCACAATGCAAGATATTCCAATACTTTTTTCATCATATATCAATATATACGAAGTTTTTCAAATCTTTCTCAACATGCCATAGTAATATGCCAATATAATATCACTCCGCATCATACATTATTTAATAAAATGAGTACCAAAGTTCGTTATGGAGGATGATATATGAACATTGTACAATGTTCTAATAAAAAAGTTTCAGAATAAGAAACTTTAAGATGATGACTGTATTGGTGATTTACTCTGTATATGAATCTGCTAGGGAGTGTAATATAATAAAATATACTATTAGTTTTTGTCATTATTAAATGAACTTAAAATGATTATAACCAATATTTAACAGAATAACTTAAAATATTTATTTTTAAAAATTATTGCGCAGCAAGTTGTGTCAAATAAAGGAAAAAATAATGTGTGCTAAAGGAAAAAATGCACAGTACATTTCTAGCCGAGATAATAGTGCAAATATTTTTTATTACAATAATTAATTATGAACTAAAACCCTTTCCGAAAATTTGTTTTATTTCAGACACGTGTTTGGGTATAAACATATCTTCAGTGTGTACATTAACCTATAAATAAATAAAAAATAAACAAACAACTAAATATAGTCATGTAGACCATTTAAACAGATGATAAATTTATATTCTAATTTTGACACATTATAATTTTGATTACTATTCTGTGTTATTTATTTTCTCAAAGATAGGAACTGTCTTATTTGTTTAAATAGCTATTTAATATGTTGTGAGGATCATTGTTATAATTTAGATAAAAATTTAATTCTCTTCTTGTGTGTTTCATTTTTCTCCTTTCCTTTCGATATCCGATATTTCCATGTTTTTTTCAATATTTTGGTAGTTATATCCAGTTTCTAATAAATGTTCAGAAAAATTTGATTTTATTGTAGATATGTTATTTGTTTTCAAAGCTTGTATACATTCTTTAAACCTTTTATTAAAATTTCTGCCAGTTTTTCTAATATAATAGCTTTCACAGTCACTACAGTTTTGTATACTCCACATTGTTTGTATAATTATTCTTTGTTATCTTTTTAGTTTACATTGTTTCCAATAAGTTTAAATGTATTATGTATTGTTTGGTAACTCACTGATGGAAAAGTTTGAAAGGTTTTTCGAACAGCTTTGTTTATTTTAGTATTGAAAAGTACACATATATTTCTGAGTTTTATTATTATTAGGATTAGGTGATATTATTATTGATTTTTTAGTTCTCTTCTGAACCATTTTGTCTACAAGTTGGGCAGAGGTGATATTTCTGACGAATGGACTCTCTCTTGAAATCTCTTCTCAAGATACCGTTATAATCTCAGCACGACGGGCCTTGATTACATCACGCCTTCTTGATATGTGTTTTGAATCACTAAGATTATTGACTTTTCCTTTAAGGAGCACTTTCATTTCACAAGAAACACTTTTATAAATATGTAATTACAAATATTTGGTTACTGGCTGAACTTTAGCAAAGCCTGTCACTCGAGTTGCAAGAAAATCTTCATTTCTGTCTATCAAGCTGTGAGTCCGTCCTTATGATATCTCAGGAATGAACTTATAAGCTTGATATAGGGCATGGAGCTTTATTTCTATATGAGATACACTGAATTCAATAGTTAATGGTGCATGTCACAATATCTGATTTGGCTTAGAGTGTACCATAGTTCTAATTATTTATGCTGAATCGCGGTAGGAAGTAGGCTCTTGTTAACTAGACGCGGTGCGTGGACATTGTTTGTTCAGTTAGACCGGTCAATCAGCTGATCGAGCTACGGTGATACGTTCCGACCCGGCTCGCTGGAGAGAGAGAGGGAGTCAGTCGAGTCTTGGAGTTTCCACGAGAAGATGCACCGGTCCAGTTAAGAAGCTGAAGTTCTTTCTCTAACCCTATAGTTGGGATTTAGAGTAATTATTTTATCGCGTGTAAATTCAATTTCAAGTATTTAATTTCTTTAGTGCGTTTTAGTTTCCGATCTGCCTCCGTAATCTTCAAAGTAGTAAGTCCCGTACCAGCGTATAGTTAATATCTTTTATTTTTATAATACTGTAATTAAAATTTCTAAAGTTTCCTATATTTCAGAGTCTGAAAATTTAATTAAATTTTTTGAAGTATTGTGAATTAAATTTTGGTGATAAAGTAAATATCAAGATTTGTGTTATATTAATTTTGAGTATTTTGAGAAGAGACTTTTTATTTTGTTTTGTTAATTTAAACCATTTTTGGAGAAGTATACATTTTTAGTTTAATTTAAATTTTAATTCCTTTTTATCAGACTCTTAATTAGATTAAGTGATTTGTTCGATTGAGTGACATTTTTAAAGAAAATCGAATCACAAGTTTGTAAACTTTGTTAACTTTTTGGTGAACTTAAATTTCGGAATAAATCAAGTATTTCCGAAAATTTGTTCTAATTTATAAAGTATTAGCTCCATACAAATTCAATATATGTACTATAATAACGGTACAAGAGCTAGAGAAAATTTTTACATGGGCCTGGAGGGCCTCAATAATGGTAACGTTAAAGTAGAAGATAAATATATGAAATTTCAAAACTTAATACACTCTAAAGAGAACCAAACGTGTGACATATTAAAACTTGTATCTAATCTATCACAACACAAACAGCATAATTTATAATTACTTGGATAGTAAACTTTTATAATTTAAGCACTGATATGAATACCATATTAATGAAAAGATCTGAATGTATCATGGATGTATGTCTAATGAGACTTTATATGTAGACTTACAATTTTGCAAAAAACATATCTAGCAAAACAGATCTATGATGTGCCATTTTCGTGTCAACTTCTTTTCTATATGATAGTCTATCCGTTCACTAGAGAATGAAATCGAGAAATATATATCGAGAATGAAATGCGTTATGGATTACTAAATATGCAAGCAATCCAGGCAAACCCTTTACGGTACTTGGGATGGGGTTCTTCTACCTTGTACTTCATAACGATTGGATGAAAGCATTTAAGTTAAACGCTTCAAAACTGGTGGGAGAAATAAAGTCTCATATACCTTTAAAGAAACGAAATCTAACAATTACCGAAACTTCTAATAATTCATTTAAACTCCATTTTTAAAGTACTTATTTGTATAAATATAAAACAGGATGTTATGTATACGAATGTTACACGTATTATGTTAATATCTAATTAGGTTCAATTTATTTGATTTATTGTATGTAGTTATTATTTTAATTATTAAATTAATATATGAGTATAAATACCGCAATATTAATAATTACGCCAATATGAAACGTAAACTTAAAGAAACAACCAGAAAGGTTTGATTTTCTAGTTTAACTATGTGGCGTGTAATATGGTTTTGCATAAACATGGAAACAGGTTCATGTTTAATTAGTTAAATTACAGTGAAGCTTATCTCGCTCAAGTTGTTGATATTTCTCCTCTGTTTTGTCTATTTTTTCTACGATACGTCCATTAATTTCAAAGAGCAACATCTTGGAGGGTACTATCCAGACTGTTAGCAAGTTTCGGTACATAAGAAATTAATAAATATGTTTTCCCTGAAATACGAAATAATTTAATTAATTGATTATGTTAGAAGTTAAGTCATTACAGCTTTATCGCCAGTGATATGAACCTTCTCCATTAGGATTACATATTTATAAATTTTGTAGCTGCCAGTCTTGTTTCCGTCATATCATAAATGTAGTTGTTATGCCCTGTATATTGGTATTATCATGTGAATATATTACTTTATACACTCTTACAAGAATACAAAAAAACTGTATAAAGTTTAAAAACGTTGCAGCAAGGAAGAAGAAAAATATAGTAACGGGCAATGTTGAATACATTAACAGACGGACGATGGGAAGAATCAAGAATAGAGCCTACAGACATACCATACCAGATGGCACTATGATTTCTAGCATCGTGTAACTTTTATAAGGGTGTAACTATAAAAATGTAATATGCCACATTTAAAATATAAGGTACACGTGATATCAGACACTATTATGATTCCAAACACCATTTGAATTTTATGGGCATGTTTCCATTTTTATGTTTCACTCTGAAGATTGGATTTTATATCAGGATGCACAGTAAACATAAATACTAAGTAATATTGTGTATTTCACCAATTCAAGACGATTCAAGTTGAGCTTGAAACTTGGTATCCTAACATCTTACAATTAATTGTTGCCCAAGTTAGGCCAGGAACAATATGTCTGAGTTTATCACGACTCTGTGACATTGGACTTTTCACAGTTTTAGTAGGTGAGATTACAATGCATTTGAGTCCATTTAGTAAAAAACTTACTCAACGTTATAAAAAATATCAATGCAAAATTGTATTCAAGACCCGTCAATACAATAGACACAAAAGGTTCTTGATTTACTATTTCCTCCTTGCCTCATTTGGTTATACAACCAAATAATAGAAGTTTGAGAATTATTCTGAAAATTTTACAAGTTTTACAATCGAAAATTAAGTTTTGAGTCTTCTTATATAGTAATTCCAAAAAAGGTTTTTATATTTAGTTTTGTGATCTGCTGGACATGATTTAATAACCATAAAAGAAGATTATGTGCCAAAATTGACAATAATAGTTTAAAAAATACGGTCTCTAGTGTTTACAGACAAAGAGAAAAACGTTCAGATTTGAATATTTCGCCGCCTTTGTTTTATTAAATAAATGGCAAACTTTTTTGTTAAAAAAAGAAACATTTCATGTATAGTGCAGCCTCGTTAAGGCGGACCACTTTATCTCGGATATCCGGATAACCCAGATCAGCTCAGGAAAATTTAAATTAGCTTTATATCGTCCGTCCAGTCCGCCGGGCGTGGGACTATATACTTGTTTATCAGTGGAACTGACGTAGAACTCAATACCTAGATGTATTGTGACTTGTTGCGATAAAGATGCCGACAACAGGTTGGATACTGATACTCACTGAAAATATCACAGTTATAAGTTATACAGAAGCAGTATCTCATTTGGGTGAGTTAATGGTTTATTTCGAGGAACAAAAAGAGAAAAATCCGAACGAACTTCTCATTGAAAAAGATGATTGATCGCACGGACAAGTAAATTGAATTCGAAGTTGACGCAACTCAAATTAACATTCCTAAAAAAAAATAAACTTTATATTACTGTATTAAAGTTTATAAAAATGTGTGTTGTGGAGCAAATATTGCATTGTTTATATATGTTCTTTATTTTTTCAAAATTCTTCGTTTGACTCGAATATATGTTATGTCGCTCTATCACTCTTCAATTACTATAAAAAAATATTTTTATCAATAAAGCCACTAAGCTGTAATATAGTTTTCATTATTCCAAGAATAACATGTACGCTGTTTGCGTTGATGTTGTTGATAATTAATTACTAAAACCAACAGTGTTAAAATCAGAAAGTTATGACACAGCCTAGGTTACAAATACCTGCTAGTCCAGTTGTACTATTTAAATAGCACTAATTATGTTGTAAGAATATGTGCATGTTTATAAACCAGTGAATATCCTATTCTCATGTATGTATATTTTAATGACACTTAATAAGAAATTTGTTTTGAAAGATAATGAACAAACATTTTATTTTTTATTAACCACTTTCATATTTAAAAGCAAATGCCAAATTAGACTCCAGACACCATTGATTGTAACAAATCACCGTGTAATTGTGCACTATTTTATATACAAATTTGTTCACTGGTAATGAAAATAATTAACTGTGTTCTCTTTGTTTAATTCCTTTAGCCGCCATATTAAGTAAAATCATTTTGCGATTATTAGCATGCATAGGATTAGAGATTTTTGGGAAGTATGTATGATTGTCTTCACAAATCAAACAAAAACACCAGAACAGATATTTAAATCTCCGACTACAATGCAACTAAAGCTCTACAGCTTTGAAGAATTAATTATATTTAAACTTATGTACCCGACTTTTTGAAATTGGATCTGAAGATGAGAAGGTTCACAACCACCACGCGTACATCAAATTATACCGTTGGATTTTATATTAAAAAACATAGAATACCACCCATGGTATATTATTGAAAAAATACGGGTGGAGCTGTGAGTATCGGTTTGTCAACAAATCCTTTTAATTTTAAAATCAAATCGCTTAAGTTTAAAATTTTATGGATTACAATATAAGGCGCTAAAGTATTTTTTTTTTATTCTTATCACATATGTGTGCAATTATTGTGTTTGTTTGTACAGATTTTAACGTCAGAACAATCGGATGACTTATATAGAAAGTGAAAAAGCATGCGGCATTTAATTTACATGTTTTTATCTTATTTCTAATTCACATAATGTATGATAAATACCAGCTATACTACTTAAGAATATAGTACCACTATGATAAAACACATGATAACACACTTGATAAAAAAGTATACTCAGATCTATCAACGCACAACTCTCAAACAGCTGGAAATATAATATCATATGTACTCCATTATGAATTATAGAATTAGGTATAATATGCAAACTTCAAATGCATTCAAAGATATATTCGCTTTGCATAGTTAACAACTATTCGTTTATAAGAACGCAAAAACTGCATGTATAGAAATTTCGGTGTTGTTGAATCATTTAACTTCAGTGTAAATGATGGAACAACAATCTGTTTTTGTAATCGTTCCCCTGCAGCCTGTGACTACATTCTACTCTAAGTTGTGGTTGAAATATTGTACTGTATCTTCACTGCGTTTTGTTATAAACAAGTATATATAGCTTTGAGGCAAAAATCTTAGTAATCATTATACTCCTTATAAGGGGGTTCTTGAAACAAAAGCAACTATATATTATACTATAAGAGGGAATTTTATTTTGATTCATCAAAGTTCTAAATTAAATCGGTTATTTGAATTGTTTTACAGATTAACATTTTAGTCTACAATCTGATCATTTTAAACAATCCGAAAACGCTATCTTAATGACATATTCTTCTAAGTTAAAGAAAAATAATAGATTTGAAAAAATATTACTGAAATGTCTAAGGTCAGTGATATTAATTTCAAACCATAAAGTTCAACCTTCCCCGTACAAAACCACAAAATAAGAGGAAAATTCAAATGATAGGCTAATGGTGCGATGAATCCTGAATGAGATCTGCCATGTAAAACTGTCTCGGTTAATCTAATTTATTAACACCACCCTTACCCCGTCTGGTCTGGCTTTTTGCATTAAGTATTTTAGTTGTTCTAATTCATTAGCTGCGTTTTTTTTTTTGTAAAATAGAAACGTAATTATATGTAAAGCTGGGATTAGTGATTTAGAAACAAAGAGGAACCTAAAACTCTATTTTATTACTTGAATTTAGGGCTGTAATCTATGGTATAAAATTATTTATCTGCAGATTTAATACATCAAGGGATATCACACTTCAAACAATCAACATATCTGGTATCATTTAAAGTTCAGGATTCAACCTACTCATCTAAGGGAAGCTAATTACTCGTCTAGATAAAGTTAGCGATAAGAGCACTAGAAATGATTTGATTTAATTAATTATTATTAGTATATTACCTTTTTAATATCCTCTTCATTTAATATTATATCCTAGAGCCGTTTTAAATATGCTACATGTTTTCTAGAACGTATAACTGCAATGCTGTAAAAATTAAAATTAACATGATTAGCTTAAGTTGTAAGATAAAGGGATAGAATGACATTGCTGTCCGCATTGTTACTTAGTAGTGCAGGTTGTCAGTATTTACTGCATCCTTCCTATCGCAATAATCCCTAGTGAACGTGACTCTGCTTTGTACCGGAAACACGTAACGTAGTTCCCTCCGGTAGAAATATCACCACTGCAATAGCCCCTCTTGGTGGTATCCCCTCTTAATTTGTTTTAATTCACCACTGCTGCCATATATAATAAACGTTTGATAATAGTATTTGCCATTGCTATGTGCATCGCAAAACGACAGCACATTTAATCACGCTAATACAATGTAATGTGACATTGCATATCTGTGACTCTGCATATATTAATAGTAAATTCTCTGTTATTTTCCAAAGTATTTGTAAATGGTATTTTAGAATTACAGTATGCCTGTCTAAACAACGTAAATTTCAAATTTCATTTAAATCCGTCAAACAGCTGTTGTGTGAATGATAAACATACAAAAATACGTACCTCTTTAAAAACTTTCGCATTTATTATGTATATATTTTTTATAATACACTACAGGGACGTAGCAAACAGTATTTTCAATCAAATATTGTGAAAATGCTAATTCTTTAATAGATGTGATGTGCAGAACAAAGTGGATGGATTTAAAATTTTAAATAATGTTCTGTATTTACTCTGCAACTTCTGTAAACAAAGAATAGTATAGTATATATAGTATTTTGTAAAACTGCACACTTCAGGAATAGTACTTTAATAAATATTGAACACAAACATTCGTACGATATTAATTGCAGTTCGTTTACCGTTATGAATGCACACAAAAAGTACCCTTAAGAAAATTGGAAGTATTTTAGTTTACAAGAAAACTTGCCACTTACAAAGGGTGCAGAGAAGACGGACATCTGCTATAATTAAGCTGGGCGAAGGCAACATTTCATGTCGGGAGTACGGTGAGACATTGAATCTCTCTTTCTGAAAATATCTTGTCAAGACCTCGTTAAAACTGCATTATAGTCCTGAGTCCTGAATACATCATCCCTTCTTGAGAAGGATTTTCATTCACTAACCCTAATGATTTATCTATTACAGACTGTAGAGGTTTATAAAATATTGGCAGCAGGACATTTATAAATGTTCAGTGAAACAATATCGTACCAGAGCGTTGTGATACGCCTATGTCAAGAATCAGAACCACAAAGTAGTGTGTCAACTTCAATAACTCTAAAAAATTCACTTAATAGTAAAAACTAAACACAACACTTATAGTTAAAACTGAACTATAGAATACAGGTAACGAATACGTTAGCATTCGTTGGCAAACCACCCACATCTGACCAGAGGCCAATAGCAAATGAATTTATTTTTAACCTAGTTTGTAATTATGTTTTAGGTTAGTTATTTACCTGAAGAAGAGATCAGATTGCAGATCTCTAATCGTAGTATTACTGATGTATTGTTTCACTTAACGATGGAAAATGTCCGGAGAAATCCTGTTACCTTCCAAAAACCCAAACATTCATTTTTGACCAGTCACAGTCACGAACATATCCAGGAAAGACTTGGGGGGGGAGTTGTCTAGACAACTAACATCTTCCCGTAGTGTACAGAGAGTAAGGCCCCATTTTCTTCCTTTTAAACGTTTTTGACCCGTTTATCTGTTAAAAACGATCTTTCTGGAGTATATGTCAGTAATAATAAATTATTTAAAGAATTATAACCATTTACCAAGAAAGTAACTGAAAGAATATAAAACTGGGGGGTGCGGTTCCCTTAGCCCCTCGTTGGATACGACTTTGGTCACAGTTCTCATCAAACAAGAAAAATATAATAGCCTACAGATTCAAGTTTCTGACGTTAAAATTTACGGAAACAATATTTGTGCTAACAGCTAACAGGTAATAAGCGTAAAATGTTCAAGAACTATAATCCACTTTCTTTTATACTATCTTCTGGGGAGGTATAAAAATGTTATCTTATTGAGTTGCAAGTCACATATAACCTTTTTTATTGGTTTGTGTAGGATTTCTTTATCGTGTATTTATTTTCTTAACCCTTCCCGCGCTACGGCAATTTGGGACGCACCATACCTAAACGCTACATATACCTCAAAAAATTTTTTTCCATAAAGTCAACGCTAATGTTGTATTTGAGTTTGTTACCATATAAAAAGACTTTTGGGAACGAAAAAAAGTATAATTTTATTTAATACGTTTATTTAAATTATAAAACAATATAAATACGCCAAATTTAATGAAATGTTGAACGAAATTTTACTATCGTGTATAATATTATATTATAGTATATTATATGTATAGTATGTATATTATACAATTAAAATAAAACATTAATGGGTATAAAAAGATCTAAAATTAGCCATCACGGTGTTCAAGATAACGTCAACGTGTGGTACGTCTTGAAACACGTATCCGGGTGCAGGTTCGGCCGGGCGGTGCATGTCTCGCACACGTAAATGGTCTCCTTGCGTAAACCGTTGCGTGTACACACAACACATCTTCCCAATATGTCAAAAAACCAATTTGACAACGTAAACACAACAGTTTCACTCGCAGTCCGCGAACGAAGTAAACCGGCGAGTTAGTTCGTCAGTAGCGCTTGTGTCTGGCAAAACAGGCAGTGGCATGGGTAGTGCGCCGCCATTTTGCAGCTTGGAGAAAAAACCGGGAGGCGGGGACAACACTATTACTGTGTTTTTCTATTGAGGGATATATGCTTCAGCAGTTGCTGCACTCCACCGACAAAACTGGGAACTACTTACTCCCAATAATAACCTCAATGTTTAAAAGCGAATATATTTGTCAACAGCGTTTTGAGCAAAGTAAATATTGGCGGTTATATTTGTCAACAGCGCGCGAAGGGTTAAAACTGAGGTAATAAATACACTTAAATAAACCCTGTAAATTTTACTGATTAATTTTGCTTTAAATTTTAACTGAATATGCGACAATAGTCAATTGAGTAATTTTCAGTAAACACATCCACTTTATTCATAATCTCGAACTATAAATATTTCCTACATATATACAAATTTAAATTAATCATATTGGGTTATTGATATAATTACCGTTCTATTACAACTTATTGTCTCAGTAAAATTTTAGGTTTACTTACATTTTCTTTAAATGGACAAATAATTTTTTAAAATACATGTTTTAACTATGGAAAATAGTTATATGCGAATAATAAAATATTTCAGACAATTTGGCATAAAGATTATGTAAATATATAATATCTTAGTAACATTTATATGGTATTGAAAAGTTGATGTTGTTTTCAAAAAGTGATATTCGTTAAAGAAAATGTTTGTATCTCGTGTAATTATAAGTTCACACAAACTGACGATGTTCTCCGGTAATCACCGAAGCCATTACTGCGAGAAAGCTCGAGTTTAGATTTTTCTGTAATTTTGAAAAGAAATACTCTTATACCCTATCCTTATTTACTCACAACTGAATGAGCCCCTTAGCTGAGCCAACTTATTTCAAGAAAGAGTGATTTCAAGAAACTTAATTTGATGTTATTCATCCATTCCATTATTTAGAAAGATGTTTCGTTCAGTCTAGAGAATTTAATAGCTTTTCAAACACCAAATATCATTAAAGAGTAAACTTAGTTTATAATTGGGAAATGAAAAGTAAGTCATGTATATATATTTTGCAACATATATATTATTATTTTATATTCAATCCTAAACCTACATATTTTTCTTTCGTCTTTCTGAGTATTAAGGTACTGAGGGTATACAAGTAAGGTTGACATTGATTTAGGTGTGCTTTTACTTTTACGGTGTTCTGCAAATAATATTATAATTAATTATTAAAATGATTTTCCTACTTTAAAACGTTTAAATGATTAGTTAATAAAAATTATATTTCATTACTAAAGTTAATTTGAATTGTTTATAATACTACCGGAATTTTCAGGAGGTGTCAGAATATTTCACAGTAAACATATTACCTCGCAGTTCACATATATATTTCAAAAGTTGGAAAGGAGAAGATTAGACATGTAGAGACAAAATCACTCAAAATTTAGAGAAAAAGAAAATAGGAATAAGAAGCATAAAAAGGGGTGGTGGATACAAAGAACAACATCCTTAGAAGGGGAAAGCTGCCTGAAATACGACGAGGATGATCATCAAATAAAAACGAAATATGATATTCTTGTTCCATTGCAGCTGAAAGTATGAAATATACTAATTTTTAAAAGTGAATAAGGACCATAATTTTCCACTGTGAAGTTCGTAGTCTAGAAAAGAATTCAGTAGCTATATTTAATATAAAATAAATAAGTTTTTATTAATTGAACCTCAAATCTCATCAACCAATAAAAATTAATTTATCTTACCTAATTGTTTTAATTTTTTTTTATGAGTGTGATTTATATTTTGTCGATAAAATTGCGAATTGTGTGGCGGACAACTCTCAATTAATTATAGGGAATCTTCCATAATTTAAATAATATTTTCTTACTGGGACAATACTACTCAAATGGTATTTGTATATTTCAATAAGGTAAAACATGAGAGTAGGCAGCTCAGAGTACTTAAGTAAGTAGAACAGGAGAACTAAATTGTCGTCTAGAATGCAAAGCTATTGCTTAAGAAATGAACATATCCTGTACTGTAACTGTCTTCTCCTTCATTACCTTCCAGTCGTAACTGTTCGAGAATTCATTTCTTATGACCTAGAACCTCAGTTTTGGGATGTGATCTCTTCTTTCTTCTCCATATTTTCATACACTTAGATCAATGGATACTCTGATCAGATTTAAATATCCTATCACTAAAAATTTTAATTGATCTTAAATAGTAAGGTTTTCGTAGATAGATCCAAATTGTATGAGAAAGTACTTGAAAAATATATTTATTATAATCTATAAAAGAACGCTCAAGTAGAAAAGCCTATGGAGGCTTGAAATCTTTCCCTTCAATCTTAATGTAACATTTGGCGACAGGAAATGAATACTGCAATACTTTACGGTAAAGTGCAACGAATTCATGTTCTACCAACCATGTTGGGACACTAGGGAAGAAAGACTTCTCACTCTCTCTATCTCGATTTGCTAAAGAGATTACAATAATTAATTTTAGTATTACAAAAGGTATAGGAAGCCAAGTCCTAGGTGTCTAAAGCTCCTTGGGGATGGGAGCGGTCACGATATGGTGCTCCCACAGAGATGGAGTTTTCAGATATCAGGGGCTAAAGCATTCTGAGTTATTGTACTTTACATTCGTGAGCCCTCCACGAAGCAAGTACTTAAGTGCCCGTCATGTTTAATATACCATTATTAATGAGTGGTACTATACCAGTCTTAAAGTTAAACAGTGAACCATAAGGTTTTGTTTTAAAATTCGTTCATGTTTTAAATCCTCTTACATTTTACTCGTACATCAGTTACAAACTTTTATTTTGACTTAAAAGTAAGGAAAAGTGGAAAATTAATTTTAGATTTAAGTCTAAAGTAGAAATATCGGTAACACGCACGACTGATAACATTCAAATAACAAGAGTAAACTAGTTTCCTCCTAGTACTGCACAGAGGATCGTAGTATTGTGGCTTGAAGTAACCTATTGAAGTGTATCACGTTCTGCAGAGACTGTAATAACGGACTTATTGCCTGTAATATTACAGAGAAGGCGGGGGAAAGCCAATACTAGCAGCATGTTACTACATAATATTTGCTAAACATATCCTTACCTATTATGTTTCCTTAGGTTAAAAATAAGTATTTTTAATGTGAGTTTCATTCATATGACATTCTGTAGTTTAGTGCTTGAACCCATAATCGTTTGCATTGCAATATCCATTACTTTACATATAAAATATATAGTTTAATTATAATTATCTGCATATTAAATACTTCAACGTTTCCAAATCGTATACCATTTTAAAATAGTTTTGAAATATGTTTTATAGCCAACAGACGCCTTCCATTGACTACAACACTGATCATGTAATACCTTGGCAATCGTAAACTCCAATTAGTTTGTTAGGGCTATCAATGCAGTTCTGTGTAAGAAGATCTAAAGGACACGTGATACCTGCAGGATGTATGCCAGCATATTTTCTTGTTATATTGGATGTTAATATTGTCAGTTCAATCTCTTGAGTTACAGATTTACTATACTTGATGTGAACATATGATTTTGTAGATACGAACAATCCTACTTACTTTACTATACATATTACTTACTATATAAAAACATATTTTCTTGTTATATTGGATGTTAATATTGTCAGTTCAATCTCTTGAGTTACAGATTTACTATACTTGATGTGAACATATGATTTTGTAGATACGAACAATCCTACTTACTATATAAAAACATATTTTCTTGTTATATTGGATGTTAATATTGTCAGTTCAATCTCTTGAGTTACAGATTTACTATACTTGATGTGAACATATGATTTTGTAGATACGAACAATCCTACTTACTATATAAAAAACATATTTTCTTGTTATATTGGATGTTAATATTGTCAGTTCAATCTCTTGAGTTACAGATTTACTATACTTGATGTGAACATATGATTTTGTAGATACGAACAATCCTACTTACTATTTAAAGACATATTTAAATTTAATTTAAATAAGTGAAAAGTAAGAATTGAGTCATCAAAATTGTAAAAGCAATTTTCATAACAACAAGAGATATTTGGAGAGGAAAAATCATATATTGAACGTATGAATTCCGTAAATCATGAATGAAGAATAATATGTTTTAATTCCTCTAAAAACGTTATAAATACTTCTGTTCAGACTTCATCAATAAAACAACGAAATAAATGTTTTTCCTTTTACATATAAACCATATTTAGGGATGTATTATGATGCTTAACTAAACATTTCTTATTTTTTATTTGAAAGTTCATTACATTCGGTAATTATTGATTGAAATTAATCCAATACAGCTATAGTTATTTATTGCTAGCTTATTTTATGCGTACTTTCTAAATTCTTTTTCCAAAAGTTGATAATTCATTATAATTTTCCATATACGTTGTAAGACAGTAATCTTTAAAACATAATAAGCTACAGAAAATATTAATTAACGTTTTTTTGGGGAAAATAGATTTAGCCACGAGTAATTATTTTTCTATAGTAACTTTATTTTAAGTTTATTTTCTATAATGGAGGAATTTTAAAGTAATATATATTTCTATTACACCTCAGTAAGTGAAACACAAAACACTCAAACTAAGTTTCCAGAACTGCAAACAGAGCTTTTCCTCAGGTGAACTAAATTAGAATCTCCCATCATATGAACTCAAAATCCTAATACGTTTGCTCGGCATTTTCTTTTACAAACTAGGGATCATATAATTTTACATTGCATAAAATTTAAATAAACTTTAAATAAATACCCTTTGGAAAAAATTTTAAGAAACTATAAAAATATGTAAGTAAGTAATACATTTTGAATGCATTTTATATATTATTTTTACTAAAAAATGAATTCTCATCCCATTACGATTTATTTTGAATGCTTTACGTCAACAAATGAATAACAATGGTAAAATCAGCCACTAATTCTAGGTTACCTTAGCTTGTAACTCCTATGACAGGGTTTTTAACTTGTTGACTACAAGAGGTTATACACGTTGTCCTAGTAAATTGACTTTTAATCAACAAGTAGTACTTGTTATCAGGACTGCACATGTTCAGAATATACTAACGGTGCCTAATCGGTGTAATGGAACATTTGCTTAACATTCCTGACACTAATGAGTGTCCCAACATTGGAGTTGCACGAAGATGAAACAAATTAAATAACCGGTCACTCAATAATGCAGGAGTTTAGTGTGAAAACGTTATGCAGTGATGGTGACTACGAGAAATAAGATTCAAATGAAAAGTATAACTTGATCTAAGGAACTTTATTTTTCAACAACAAATCAGGTTTAATAAATTTTTCAATATTACACTTTTATTTCCTAATATATTAAGTAGATAAAAGGCTAATGCCTTAATACTCCAATTTAAACATTTTAATACAATGCTCAATGGTATTTAAATATAACTGTATTATATGTTATAAATTATCTACATTACACATACATTACTAAGGTACTGAAATTACATTACACAAGTCCACAAAAAAGAAGACCTGTTTTTAATAATGTTATGTCGTGAGTAGTTACGTCATTTAATAATAATGGGATCAATAAGTACTGTAGTTCTAAAACAAATCAACAAATACATACAAAATGTTTAAAAAATTTAACAAACTCATTTATCAATCCTTCATATTATATGATTACAAGAATTGAAAACGTAAACTTTTTCAAAGATGATGATTAATTAATTATACAGCGTGTAAATTAATACATAATAAGTACTCTATTATTGATCGCGGTTAAAACAATAATACGCTATATTGTACTGTAAGAAATGTATAAAGATAAATTATATTAACATTGTTAATATTTAGCAGTAAATGTTTGGTTTTTAATTTCGTTTACGGAAACATAATCATTAATTTCAGTAACTAATATAGTTAAACTTCTTTGACTTAGACCGATCACCTGAGAGTTAAAGGTAACATAGTACATGCCATCAATGATAAACATGTTAGACCTGACAGTGGTTAGTTGTATCTGCTGTACGGTGCAAACATAGGTAGGAAATAGTCTTACAGGAAATTTGAGGCACTGCAGCAACTGTCAATACCATTACAGGAGTATTCGGATAACATAGTGCTTGTCATCAATGATAAACACCTTATACCTGACAGTGGTTAGTTGTATCTACTGTACGGTGCAAACATGGGTAGGACATAGTCTTACAGGAAATTTGACGCACTGCAGCAACTATCAATACCATTACAGGAGTATTCGGATAACATAGTGCTTGTCATCAATGATAAACACCTTATACCTGACAGCCGTTAGTTGTATCTGTTGTAGAAACGAACAAAGAGGGCTTTATCTCTTTCTAGTGAATGCTGATTTTACCATGTGTATCTTAGAGTATAAGAAGTATTATTACAAAACATCAATATATTTAAATACATAAAGAAGTTTTTTATGTGTTAGTTTACTCGAATATACTAGTAGTTAGAGAAATTAATGTTCATGATTCAAAAGGTGTCCAGTTTTAAACAACGTGTTTTTTTAATACTTCCATTGTGGCTTTTCATGTATTATGTTGAAAAAATGTATTAACCTTTTTCAATTTTTTTTTTACAATCAATAACTCTGGACTATG
Organism: Homalodisca vitripennis; assembly: GCF_021130785.1. Classification (NCBI taxonomy): domain Eukaryota; kingdom Metazoa; phylum Arthropoda; class Insecta; order Hemiptera; family Cicadellidae; genus Homalodisca; species Homalodisca vitripennis. The sequence goes on along the minus strand of NC_060211.1, from coordinate 36,233,118 downwards.
AACTTTTATGACCGAAACTGTATATAAAGTTAAGAATGAAGAACAGAATTTCATTTCACTTCCAAGTTCAATGCCTAAACCAGTTCTTTATAAGGGTTCGTAATGATCATAAGTTAAAACCCATGTAAAGTTGAGTTTTCAGCAAAAACTTAAAGACTTTTTCTTTTTATAACACACTCTGAACTTTTCCTGTTTAAGGACAAAATAATACTACATTCGACGTTTTTAAAGTTTGTTATCTTAAAGCATTTTTGCTTTTAGACACAATTTGCATATCCATCGACACATATACTCATGTGGCTTTTATCTTTCAATTACATACAGTTTGATCGTGGATTAAACTGATATTCTTTTTCTCTGAAAACTTTTAACTGAAAACTAATAATAAGGGAACCGATAACCAAATTTTATATGTAAAATCATTCAACTTAGATATTCGTGAAATTGGTAGAGAAGTGTTTTTGTTGAAATTAAATGTAATGTCTTCTGCGCAGAATTTAGTATGGAAATGGAAAAGGGATAAGAGTATCAAAATATAATTGCTATAAATACTATTCTTTGGTTCCATGCTCTTTGGACCTTATTCTCTTAATTGGATGTTACGAAGCGTCAGTAAAAGAGAAAATCTGCAACTATTTGACTGATAATTGCAAATTAGTATTCCTTCATATCGTTAAATTACACTTACATCATAACTATTTGTAATTTAAAATTGCTTAAGCTAAACATTACGGGTTAAAATATATTATTCCATTTTTGAAATGACAAAAAAATTATTAGCAAAAAATTCTAAACAAATAACATGTTTTGTGACTGAGATTCTGTCTGCAAAACTAGCATAAATATAATTTGCACATCATATTATAATTAACTATTTTTAAATTTAAATCTGATTCATAAAAATGGCCGATCTAGATATAACGTCATAAATCGTAACACTGGAGAGATTTCTATACATGTGGATGAATGAATTTACGATGTATATATATATATATAAATATATATATATATATATGTGTGTGTGTGTGTGTGTGTACGTGTACATATATATGTATATTATGTATATATGGGTATTTGAAATTAATATAAAAGGTGTTTAAAACTGGCGTAAATTCTTCAAAATTAAATGGTCTTTTCTAAAGGGAAATTGTGAAGGAATCTACCCATTTTTAGTTTTGAGACAGTAAAACTGTGTGTAAAAAAGTTTTGAGACATACTGGACCAGTAAAAAGATAAAGTCAGCAGTAACACAGTGTGTCATTTTGGTTTCTGAAAATACAGTACATTAGTACAAGAAGAATTTTGCCATACTGATGTACTGTATAATAAAAAAAGGAGAGAAGCAGAAAGAAATTAATATAAACTTAAGGCTGACCTTATTGTACATTGGTTAAAGAGAGAGAGAGAGACCCAATGTCCGAAATTTCACCCTTGATCAGCTTAAATATGACAGGCGTTAATCCTGTTAACTGTATCCTTTTTCTAGGACAAAATTTATTCTAATTCAATTAGAACTCTAACTTTACTGAATGGTTTCTTTCGTGCACTTAAGTACGCCATATCCAAACAGACATAAAACAGATATGTATGTCTAATGGCCTTTTATAAGATAGTCTGATTATATGAAAAGTGCGTATTATTAATGGTGGTAACAAACAGTTTCTTTCTAAGAAAATGAGCATATCGAGTTTAGACTTTAAAATAATTTTAAGTACCAATAAATAATGTCAATTGATAACAACCATTGTGACTTAAACAACATGAGTGATTTATTTATTTACACTACAATTTTCAAAGTTTAGAGAATTCTAAAGTAATCCATTTTATATATAACATGTATAGACATATTATGTAGGAAACCCATTGCATTGTTACTGGTCTTGATTTAAAAATTTAGTACTTAGTTTTTAATTACAAACTAAGTCAATAGTATTGTGTTACAAATTTTGACTACTTATAATAAAAATGTTTGTGCTAGAGAAAAAGCAAACACACTGATAATCATAAGCAAAAATAAGGAAATATAGACTGTAAAACATTTCTACCATAAAACATGTTATTAACACTGGCACAAAACATTACCGCGGGGAATTGGACTATGTATCCTGTAACGAATGTGTTATACATCAATTTATTTTTTAGCTTTAGCAGTCTATATAATTATCATTTCATTCTTAACACTCCAACTCGATGGTACAGAAATTCAGGTCTCTCAACATATTATACATAACATATTTCGATATTATAAGTTTTCCAATACAATATCAGATTTTTAAATCTAAAAATCTTAAAGATTAAATTTATTCTTATATTCAACATGTTGAACAATTTTACTATAATAACTATATTTTACGATTGAACAATGAACTAAATGAATGTACTGGTTATAATAAATGCCAGACGGTTTTGTTGATTTGACTTTTAAATGCCAAACATCCGTTATTCCAGTTTGTGTCCAGGAAATTCGAACCCAAAATATATATAAATTGTTATATTATACATTATAAAATGTTATGTAAAGTTATATTAACTGCATAGCCGCACTGGTTTTCTCAGCAATAAATGTATATTTGTGTAAACAATATTACTTGCTTTTAATGAATTTAAAAATATGGCACCCCAGAGCATCTATAAATTAATCATAGCCTTATAAAAATCTTTAAAGCAGAAGTTATAACCCCGAAAATTTACATGAACATTATCGTGTACATTATCAAAGATGAACTATGTAGAAAAAACTATACCTCAGAAGAAACTGAGTGTTGAAAGACTCTTAGTTTAAGAATGAGACTAAGTTTGTGAACTTAATAAGAATACAAGCAAAGTTAACAACTTGTATTTACCTGAGTAAACTCCTGACCGTTGGAACTTACTGAAGCAATACGCCGGGAACTTTGTCTGCCCTTATACCTCGTCGAACTAAAAGTGATTTATTACGTTTCCGTAGAGTGTATCAGTGCTGATTTTTTTTTATTTGACATAAATAGATGCGGGATACTCATTAAAACCAAATATTTCAAACCTACGTATTTGAAGATGGGTATAATAATTATAATTTAATTTATCATTGACAATAAGGAATATAGTGCTTTATTATATTATATTCCATAGTAGATTCAAATAAAGAGTACATTTCGTCTTATGTACAGTTTCGAATTTGGAATATATTATAATGATCATACTTCATACTGCATTGCGTAAATGTAACTTTAGTATTACAAATTTTACGGAATAATGTACAAAATAGAGTGATTTAAACCTATGAAGTTTTGATATATATATATATATATATATATATATATATATATATATATATATGCGAAGCCTCGTATATACTTATATAAAAATCAAAACGTGTAGAGAAATCTCTTGCATTTGAATGAAGATTTTATTTTTTTTTTTTACCACCATTTTAAAACTTAAATTTCTAAGGAAATGTGCTTATGAAATAGCCGAGTGATCACTGAATGTCAGCAAATCTATGCCATTATTGCGAATACAGCAACATGCACGATGTCTGAGCTAAAGCACAATTTATGACTATTCAGTAATCCAAATTTTCGTACAAGAAAATGGGAAATTTATGAATGATATAGTATTTTGAAGTAGTAAGAAAACGTGAAGTTCAGCCAATAAAAACTTTTTTAAGTAGTGTTCCACATAAATAGTAACTACCACTATTACTTATAGGGTACAGCGTTGTTTTTTCATGATTTGTATCACTTAAAACCTTTCCGTATTCATCTGGATATGATTTTCATCACAGCTTAAAACAAAACAAGTCAGTTTCATTTAAAGAGAATAATCTTATGAAGTAACTTGCCACTTTCAACAATAAAGAGAAAATAGCCTTGGAGTGATTTTTTTGGTATTCATACATTACCTACACAGCCTAACGTTGTCAGTTTAGTAGAGACGAAAGCTAAAAACAAAGAACAATGTTAATAAAGAATATTTATTGCTATAAACTTCACAATCCATACTGTGGTAACCACACTGCTATGGTAGAGAATACTGAATAGGGATATATTACAATAATAGCTTATGGTTTGGTGGTTTACAAGCGCTTGTGGTTACTCTCAGCCAATTTAACAGCAAAATCAATAGCCGATTGATCACTGAATGTCAGCAACTCGATGCCCATTATTGCAGAAACATCAACAGTACACGTTTTCTGATCTAAAGCACCAATTTATAACTATTCATTCAGTAATCCAAAATTGAAGTGTATGAGTGACATAGTATTCTAAACGTCTCACATTGTCACGTGGAATTATTCTAATTTATTATTAGGAAATATATAAAGTAACCCGAGGCTCAAAATATAAAAAACTGTTCTACTAGACAGAATGCAAATGTAACCATAGACTGTATTGTTAATAGGTGTAATAATTATTTTCTAGACAAACTGTTATTATGAAGTGTCAATGTTAATTCAAATTACTTAAAAAACTAAGTACTATTTCTTGATTTTACAAAAAACCGTCAGTTTTTCCATTATGTAACCTAGTATAATTCATCTCTGCTGCATTTAAACGTAAGGAAACCTTGAATAATGAAACTGTCTGCGTGTTCTATAATCCCACATCCAAGTCATTGTTGCATTATTAGTAATCCGTAGTTGAGACATACAATATTACAGAAATTGAACATCCTAGATACCTGAAATCTCATAGAACTACTCAAAACTGCGATCTGTATTTCATTCACAAACTTGAAGTGTGTCAAAAAATATTTATATCGAAACATTTTGAGGCCATAATCCTTTTAAAATTATCGTTTCAGCATACCAAAGGTTTAAAATTCTAAGGTTAGTGTAATGATAATTGTTGTAATTATAAAAAAACTTTGATAGTACGAGATAAATACATGAATATGTTATAATATAGCCATAACAATGTAAATCCAGTTTAAGTTTGTTCACAGTTTCCTTATTATGTGTAAAATTAATAGAAATAAAAGGGAATATTTCTGCGATAGTTGCTCATTGTAAACAAAAATCTTATTATTACTATAATTAACAGTATTTATGAGGTAAATTCAACTAGTTCTTAAAATATCTTGCTAAGAACAAAATATTATTTTCAAAATTCTTTACATTTCATTAACGACCTATATTTGCAGTCCTATACTTATCAAGGTTTAAACTTATCTGGAAAGAAAGTAATTTTATTTTAATTTGTACTGCAATGAAGCAATGCAAATATTGTACTGATGTTTAAAAATGCATATCAAGTAAACTCTCTTATATTAGATATCTTATGGTGAGGTTTACCTACCTCACCTTATTACTTTTAACAATAAATATTTTTTTCTGTGACGACAAATTTTAATAATTTGATAGAATAAATTTGATACCTGAGTCAAACAAAATAGGTTTGTAGTTCATCACATTATTTTGGCGTCAAATGTGTGGAACTTGATAACTATTTTTTAATAAAAATTCAAACTTAGCAATCAAAGTGCAGTAAGTTTTTTATTACATTGTACGTTTTCTATTCCTATCAGTAGGTAAATTATAATCTGATGACAAGTTTACGTTAACTATTTAAATGTCTTGTCCCCTTGTTATAATCACAGCACTTTCGGCCATGAATACATGATGCCTTCTTGAAATGGGTCGTGATTCACTAAAACTAATGATTTGTCAATTACATGCCAATTTTTATTTGAGAAAAATACTTTTATATTTTAGAAGTAAAATTACAAATTTTTGCTAATTGGGTGAGCTTTAATGAAGCCTATCATTTGAGAGGCTGAAAAATTTAATTTCATTCTATCTATATGTCTGTCGCCATGATATCTGGAGAACTAAATGACCTAAACGCTTCAAATAGTGCATGAATATGAGACAAAATGAATTCACTCTAGGTGATTTGGCTGAGCGTCCGTAAACAATTGACACCGAAAAAGAACCAGATAAATATACAAACTTGTAAACAAACTCAATACACCCATGTAAGATCAAAACATATGACATATAAACACATGTAGATCAACTATTCCAACACATAAATCTGAATGATTGTCTATCTGTCCGCAGGGCTCACAAGGAATAAAATAAGTTATAGATCACAAATAATCCATGAAATCTAGAAAAGCCTGTTACGAGTTAGAGAAAGCATTTAAGGCTATATACTGCATATTAAGTTATATGTTTGAAACTTTTGTGAGAAATAAAGACACATATACCTTAAAAGAAATGAAAACTAATAATAAATAAACTTTGATAATAAATAATTTATAACTTTATTTTTAAAATAAAATATTAAAATATCAAGTTTAAAGAGGAGTAATTTTTAGGAAATTGTATTTTTATTTTTTGTGTGTATTCAACAGTATTTTATGTGCACAAATATTTCACGTGCCAATGTTTTAATAGCTAAAAATGTGCATCACTGGTATACATGTATCACGTTGAATGCATAACGTAGAAAATAATTTACTATAAAATTCCGTTTTAATTGCATATACATATATATTAACTTGATGCCTTGTATAGCATTGATGCATTCGTAATTAAAAGTGAAAAAGGAATGGATTTAAAAATATTGGAAATGTCATGTATGTGATTGTGTTACTTTCACTTAAAAATAATTGCCTTTGTATGAAATAAATAAAATGAGTCACGTAATTTCTAGATATCTAAAAGAATCATGTTACCTCTTCTTGAAACTCCTTCCCCCACCCACAATTCACAAACCCAATCGTAGTTTTTTATATATATATATATATATATATATATATATATATATATATATATATATATATATATATATATATATACTCAATGTTTAAAGTTTATTGTCGCCCTTTAAACCACATAATTACGTACCATTTTTATGACAGATACATGTATACTGGAGTTGTTTCAGAATTAATACCTAGTCTTTAGTTTAGTTGTTTCACAATAAACATTACCTATTTCAACGCTGTTATCTAATGTAGTACTTTTCCACCATTAGTTTCCTCATTTCATCATAAGTTTCAATACGCATCGTGTACTTATTAAAAGTGTTCTGACAATACGTTATGTTCAATATGGACCATAAATTCCAGAATTGAAGTGTAATATTGTACTACACTCTCTTACAGGATTTCAGGATTCTGTAATACTTAAAGCAGTGATATTTTTTAATGCTTGCAAATTGACTAATATCTTTTTTTTTTAATTGAACGCAAGCACTCCCAGAAAGGTTCTAGTTTCTAGTTGAACTATGTTGTGCAATTTTATTTTGCACGTACACTTGAGAAGAAAGTGATTGAGCGGTAGCAAAGCCTACCTCACTCAGGTTGGGAAAATGTCTCTTATGTTTGTTTGTTTATTTGTATGGACAACACTATGAGTGCGCATTGCGTATGCTTCCTCATTTATACATAGAAAAGATAAAGTTGAATAAGGGTGGGATTTGTCTGAGCGTTATAAATCGTGTGGCTCAGGCTATGTGGTTATATGTCAACTATAGATATTAAATTTAGCATACTCTTAATTACCCCACAGGCACCATCAATTCAATGATGGTGCATAACATCCCTCATCTTACCAGGTTTAGAGTACAAAACGCTCATTAATTCCAAAGAGCAGGATCCTGAAGGTTTTTAATCCAGAATACAAGACAAAATTTGGTACATAACAAATAATCAAATTAATAATAATAATTAGGAAATAATTAAATTAAGTAATATTGCCCTAATTTAAGTCAAGGTAGCTTTATCAGCATTAAGACGAACCTTATGCATTAGGATGTAATCTTTATAAATTTGAATCGGACATTTATGAGCCTATGGTTATCAACAGAACTGTCTACTCAGAAGCATGTTTGAGCAGACAGCCTTTATTCTATCTAACTTGTATATTAGTAGTATCATATGAATATATCAATTTATTCCCTTTTATGATAGTATAAAAGATGTAACGTTTATAAATATTAAACCAAGGAGAAAAAAATACAGGGTGAGACAGTTTTGATCCACCCCTAAAACGGTCGAACGGTGTGAGGAATTCAGGAATAGAGCCTACAGACATACCATACCAGATACCACTATAATCCCTCGCTTTGTTTAAATTTTTTAGGGATGAATCTAGAAAATTATAATATGCTAAATGTTTCTACTTCGATTTAAAACTTTTTACACAAGTCCTAGATGGTGGATTTCATAATCGCCGTTGCTGTCGCTTTTGCTCTTCAAAGTTGCACCTCTAGTACACGTAAGATCAGACACCATTATAATTCCTAGCACCGTTTTAATTTTATAAGCTTCTTTCAATTGTTTTGTATCGCCCTGTAGATTGAATCTTATATCAGGTTGCATAGTAAACATTATTACTTAAATAACTGCATATTTCACTAATTCGAGACGATTTAAAACTACACACAAGCAACTTCTCTATTTACCACAACGTGTTGTTAGATCTTCAGTTACAGAGAAACCACACGCCACTAGTTGTTCCGCCACATTGTCTGACAGTTCTCTGATAACACAGTAAGCAGGAGAAGTTGAGCTCGAAACTTGGTATCCCAACATCTCACCATTAATTGTTGCCTAAGTTACGCCAACTACAATATGTCTGAATTCACAACCATTGTGTGACACTGGACAGATCTGACTGCACTTTTCACACTAGGAATAGGTGAGGTTACAATGCATTTGAGTCCAATCATTAAACAATAAATTGTACGTCATGCAGAATATGCTTTCAAAATTTTTATTAAGATGCCTCATTTTAAAAGACAGAATTTTTTATTGACAATTTCTTTCTTTCATTCTGTGGTTATATTTATTAGAAGTCAGAGAATATTTTTGAGAATTAATCTGCCAAGATTCGTTAACACCAATTAAGTTTAAAGTCTTCTCATATCAAAATTCCAAGAATGGATTTATTGTTAGTTTTGTGATCAATTATGATTTCATATTTATGAAAAAACTGTGATACGCTGAAGTTGGCCATGATCGAAATGAAAATACAGCCTCTGTTGTGTTTACAAACAAACATAGAAACATTGAAATGTGAGTATTTAATTACTTCTTACTCTTATTAGATGGCTTAAAAAAATTTTTTTTATAAAAACTATTTAGTTTTAATTATTATTATAAATGGGAAAATATTTGTAATTAACGAAATGAAGGCCCCCGAAGCTTTGAATATATATATATATATATATATATATATATATATATATATATATATATATATATATATATATATATGGTTTCCATTATTCTAAGAATATCATGTGCGCTGTTTGCGTGGATGTTGTTGACAATTAATTACTTAAAAACAGCAATATAACAACAGATACAGTGTATATTACAAGTACCTGCTAGTGCAGTTTATTATTTAATTAGTACTAGTTAGCTATGTTGTAGTCAGACTTTATGTTTACAAACAAAGAGGACATGCCATTTTCATTTATTTATATTTTATTCTCACTTAATTAGAATTTTGTGTTGAAAGATAATACATTTACAGTTTATTCATTATTAACTACTGCCATCTTTATGAGCGTACACAAAATTAGGCTCCAGCCACTTTTAGGTATGCACTTTTGTTTTTATAATACTTTTTTGTTATTAATAATATAATAAACAGTTTCTCCGTGTTTATTTCATTAGTTTTCATATTGTCTTTTCTGCAATTAATTAAATTAATAGATCTATAGATTTTTGGAAGTAGGGAGTATGTCTTTACACCATGCCAAAAGTACAGAGAAGATGTTTCAGTCTCCGACTTTAGAGCTCTGAACACTGTTCTATACATTTAAATATCCAACGGTTTAAACTTGGTGTGAAGTTCTACTAAGTTTTAAATATTTGTAAATAATAATAATATATAGCAATTAAGTATTTATTTCAAGCCAACAAATATGGCAACATCTGTTAATTATAATGATCCTAACTTTTACTTCTTATGTTCAGATATATCAAACAGGTTAATAGTGTTTTGTAACGTGAATTATGTTATTAATTTTTTTGCTCATTTTGGTCACGTATAATAGATAAATAACTAGAAATGTTATGTCCCTGCACGTCACTTTTTATTGTTACATCCACTTTAGATTTCTACATTGATACTTTTATTTTGTAACGCCAAGAGCACTCACTGTTGGCAGCACTGGTCAGCAAGTGGGGGATTTGACAGCTGTTGTTTTACTGTTTTTTCACTTCCAATAGTAGTGGATAAAAGGTTATTTTTTATTATTTAAGTGCATAAAAGTGTTATGTAGGTCACCAGAATTGTTTAAATTGTGCGGTTTTCTTTCATATTCGTCACCAATTGCAAATGCATCACTAATAAGCTGTATAATTTTTCCTAATAAGTTTTTTTACTTTTGTGGCCGATTTTTAGTGAAAGGTCGAAAAGGCTCATGACTAAAGATGTGTAAAAGCATATATTTTGTACTTTGGGTGCAAAATTGGAGATCAAGAGAAACATTGGGTTCGTCATGTTGTGTCAGCTGCAATGTCACTCTCGTTCAATGGATAATAGATAATAGAAGGTCTATGCTATTTGTTGTACATATGGTTTGGCGTGAACCACGTAATAACTTCAATGACTGATATTCTGTTTTAATAATACTAAAAGCTATTAAAAAAGAAAACAAAATCACATTGATTACCCTAATGTGCTATCTCCAATTAGGCCTGTTTCCCATGGGGATACCTACGCCTCCATTGGAATGGATGGATATTGAAGACCCAAATCTTAATGCTAATGAGGTTATTGAGCCTTTTGAAACTGAAAATGTGAATAATGATACTTTTGATCCTAACTACTAAGCCGGGATATATAGGAAAAAAACTCATATTATCCGGCAAAGATGAACTAAATGACTTAGGCCTATCTAAGTAACAAGGTGAATTTATAGGTTCCAGGTTACAAGAGTGGAATCTTTCAGCAGAAAGAATAACTTCCTTTTAGAAAAAGACATGTTGCACTTTCAGCGTGTTATAATAAGAAGGTAGTTTGTGTGGATGTTTTTACATGGAAGGTTTGACAAAAGAGCTTAAAATAAATCATAATCCCGAAGAATAGCGTATATTTATTTATTCCACAATTAATATACAAAAAAACAATCTGAAAGCAGTGTTACTTCATAATTTAAATTAAAAGTCATCAATTCCAGTGCACTATTCAGTATCAATGAAAGAAACTAATGATAATATGGAGGCAACCTTTATACACTAATAACATATAACCATATTCTGCTTTGTATGCTTGACGGAAGTCACCATGTTTTATTATAAAATACATTTTTATTTCTTGCAAAGTTTATTTATTTTAAAAGGAATTAAAATTGTATAGGAAACAAAATTATCTTTTATATTAAAATATGACCAGTTTAAATGGCAAATCCGTGATAACCTAAAGGTTATAGCTATCCTTATGGGGTTACAGGGTGGCTTCACAAAATACTGTTATGTTTCCTATGCTAATGGGATAGTAGAGCTTACTGACCAGCATCTGAAAAAGATATGGCCAGAAGGAACCTCTTATTTACCAGAAAAAGGAATTGTTTTTAATGCCCCCCTAATTGGCCCTAAGCAAGTCCTTCTTCCCCTACTTCATACCACGCTTGGGTTAATGAAAGAGTTTGTAAAGGTCATAATAATAATAAAATAACGAAGGAGCAGGCTTCTAACATTTGTTTTACCTTTTCCTAAAGTTAAAAGAATCAAAACTAAAGTAGGACAATTTACATGACCTGACATCAAAAAAGTAATTAGAGTTTCTGAATTTGAGGGAAAACATAAAAAAATTAATTTTCGGTTTCGAAAGCTTTTGTCACAGTGGTTCAAGGTATTCTGAATAGTCAAGTTCGGCTGGACAGGTTCGAAGAATCTTTGCTGAGCTGGAAGTCAGCTACGAAGAAGGACAAAATAAACTCTTTACATAGTTACGACATGAGACACCTACAAATACAATATACGAGTTAAAATACAATAAAATATAGATGAAGAGGTATTCTCCTTTTCTCATAGCATGCACAATCGAGGGCACTACAATGTTTTAGACTCTATCTCTAAGCAAAGATTGATGATTTAGAGGTCAATTTATATTTACACTCATGTTTTTCACTTATTAGAATGTTTCTAAATATGATCTCTAATTTTCTTTAGAGAAGTATAACCTTAATTATAAATCTTTAAACCACATTATAATAATAAAAATAATAATTAATTTGTCTGTTTGATTTTAATGAAGGCATATTGCATAAAACATTACTAATAGATTTATGAACTATTTAAAGTAATACGTATGTTAGGTTTTCATATTTATTTTTACTAATTAATTTAATTTACATATAATATATTTTCTTACTGATAACCAAAATTGTGTATTTTATTTAGAATTGCTCTTTGTCCACCATTGTTTGATACCATGTTACTCATAAAGGAATCTATTTTCATTTATCTTTGCACACACACACACACACACACACACACACACACACACACACACACACACACACACACACACACACACACACCTGCATCCCAAATTATAGTGGTCCGACTGTGACGTAGAATAAGGTAACTTGTGTCGACCAATCACAGACCAGGAAACGCGGACGAGAAAAGCCTCCAGAGGCATCTCAGACAGTTCTTTTACAGACTCCGTATCGCTCGGTCGTACGTTAAAACCAGCATTAACTTAGTTTGGGCCGTGCTCCCTTTTTCTTGTTCTTGTGAACCTTTGAGCGGTTCTATGGCAATTAGAAGTCTTGCCACTTCATCGTCCAATTGTCGTCAACCCTTTGCCGGACTTTATCTTTTTAACGAGCAAAAAGTAACTTTGTCCCTGTGGAACATCAGCGTTCGTGAGTGAACCGAAAATAGTGTCTAGTGAATGTGGAATCTTCATACATCAACAAGAACTCCAACAGTGCAACATTCCTTGGAAGCAACCCAGGTCGAACTGCAATCAACTCAACTTCATTTGTGTCAAGGTATCAGACAATGGACGATGCAAGGAAACAGTGTTTCATTATTCTTATGGTCCTTCGTAATTAAAGACAATTTTCTCCTCATTCAAGATTGTTAAAGCTTCAACTAATTTCGGACATTATTTGGACATTTAATAGAAACGAAAACCATTTTAACTCTTTGTATTCACGATTTAACTGTGTGCTTTTGTCTAATAGTATGTTCTTTGATCTTATTCCGTATTTTTATTTTACCCCATTTTAACTAACAATTATTCTTAGAAAATTAACGTATAGGCTCCATTTGCTCAGTTATCGAAGTGCAGAACTTTAATAGTTATTATTAATATTACACATTTTTATTGGTCCTTCGAACAATTTTATTGGTAATTCGAACAACGTAAAACAGAAACAAAATGACACTGATGTAGGGTCACATTAAATGTCTATTAGATGAAATTTGTATATGTTATTTCACTTAAGAGACATTTTATTTATAATCTAACCACTCTAGATTCTCTTTCAAGAAACATTTACTAATTAAACTACTTAGAAGGAAACTTTTCTAAAAGAATCTTCATTATAGTTATATAAATGCATACTAGATTTGAATATTTAATTGAAACTTTCTCAAGTTAACGTTTGGAAAAATAAACAAACTTGCTTTTAAGCGTTATTTTTAACTACCTTAGTACTTTCTTTAACCTATAAAACTACCAATTATAACAAGGGAGAGGTTTACAGAGGATAAATAATTTATATCCCACATTCACTTACCTATGTGGCATGTGCTTTATGTACATAATCACAGCACTTACCTCACACTCAATGCTCTATACTCAAGTAAGGCTTAAGTACATTAGCTTCTCACCCACTTAGCAAGCACTAGTCACTTAGAGTGACGTTACGCTATGATATGCACGTATGAAACGTTGTAAAGTACTTATAGGTTGTACATAGACAAGTTATAAAGTTGTAATTTGTGTTATAGTTTCTCAGTATCATAAAAAAAATTACTTTGAAACATGTATTTTTGCTTATAACGGTTTAGGGTTAGAACAAGCGACTGCCTTACTTTCGTGGAGATAAGAACGCAGCATTTATTCTTCATGTTTTTATCTTATTTAAGCTACATTAGGTCTAATATGGGGTTGCTATACGACTTAAAAATATAATACTACAATGATATGGCATGATAAAAAATAGTACACTTAGACCTACCACCGCACATAACTCTAACAGCTGGAAATTTAGCGGCATATTTACTGCATTGCAACATCAAATATGGAAAGTCTAGGTGAACAAAAATATTGAGATGGCAAAAATCTGTGTATCACAGAACCGGATTAAAGAAAATATTGCATATCTCATCAATGAAGATGTATTAAAACTAAACATTGTTTTATATTTGGATTCAATTATTTATAATAAAGTAGAGTTTGTAGTTAAGGGCAAAAAGAAGCATTCGTTAAATATTAATATAGATTGTCTTATACAACTTTAATGTACTAATGTAAAATGTGTACTATGGAAACTTTCTAATGTATTCAATGTCATAATTAATTAAAATATGCAATTCATGAATTCTTCGTTTGTACGAAAACATACTTATTGTTGGTGTGGGCTACGGCAGTGTCAGTGTAAATGATGCAACAACAGTCTCTGTGTGTAAAACATTCAGTGTAAACATTCCCCTGCAGTCTTATGACTACATTCTACTATGAGATGTGGGAGGAATATTTTACTGTATCTTCAATGCGTTATGTTAGTACCAGGTATATCAGATATGGTTATCCTAGACAAATTAGAGACATTACTACATCATATTACTCAACCTAAAGATATTTTGTAAACAAAAACAACTATACAATGTATACTATGTGAGGAAACTTTATTATATTATAATAAACGTACACCTTTCCCCTTTACTTTACATTAACGTTATCATTGATAAACCCAGTATTATTTTAAGTTATAGTCTATATCATTTTATACAGGATGAAAACACTATCTGAAATATTTATATTGCTGAGTAAAGGAAGAATACACTCTTAGTGTAAATATTACAGAGGTGTTAAAGTTCAAAGTTTTACTTTTAAACCATAAAGATTTAAATAACCCTAACAAAACCGTTAGAGGAAAATTAGACTAATGGGCTAATGCTGTGATGAATCCTGAATGAGTCCTCCTATGTAAAACTGTCTCGTTTAATCTAATTTACTAACACCGCACAGCCCCTCTCTGGTCTGGCTTTTTGCATTTAGCGTTTTAGTAGTTCTAGCAGAGTTGCGATGTTTTGTAAATTAGATACGTAATTATACGTAAAGCTGGGAAGAGCTAAATGGCAACATTTTAGGGCTGTCTTTTATCTGTTGTAATTAGGGATTTAATCCATGAGACGACATTATTTTACCTGGAGATATAAAACCTAATGTGACGTAAAACAGCCAACCTAGCTTGTATTATGGCTAGGTTACTATTCAACTTGCTCACCTGTGTGAAGCCAGATTTAGTAGTTGCTTTTCAAAAATAAGATAGCGAAAAGGCTACTAGCATCTATAATGATTATTAGTTCACACACACAACTGCTTGATTAACAAAATTTCTAAAACTAGATAGATATATACTATAGCCATTTAAAATATGCAAAATAATCCCGTTTTCTTGAAATTTGAATTGAAATGGTGTAAAAACAAAAATTAACATGATTAACTTATAAACTTGAAAGATAAGGATATATATATATATATATTGGTATTGTTGTCTGCATTGTTGCCAAGTTATGCAGATTGTCAGAGATAACATAAAATTTGTTTTACTACATCCTACTGCAATAATCCAAAAAAGTGACTCTGCTTTGTACCAGAAACACGTAACATTGTTTCCACTTGTATAATGATCATTCACCATTGCGGTAATTATTTTTGGATTATCTCTATTGGCATCTCTCCCTGGACAAACTATTTCAATAAAAGTAGCATTATTACCACTATGTATTTCATACATAGGTTATTTGGTGTAGGTAATAAAGAAAACATATTACTGCAGTAAACTTTTCAAAAAGAAATTATTAAGAGAAAATAAGAATATGTGTCAAAAATTATATATCATACAAAATAAATCTTAACAGCTAATAACAAAAATTATTCTAAAGAATTACAAATTGACCGTGATCGTCTCAAAGCAAACTGGAATGTTTAGTTAAAATAAGATTATTTCATAAGACCCATAACTTGTTATTCTTGTACACCGTTAGGTTTTTTGTGTTCTCAAGTATTTGTTAACAATTCGTAGACAAAAAGTTAGTATATGAGGAACATATTTAAGGTAGTTATATTTTTCTGTGTATTCCACATCTAACATGAGATTATTTGAATTTTCTTACCCAGCCTTTTTTATTTTCAAAGTGGCTTCGTAATTGCAAAGATGCATCAAATATTTTCTTTAAGGTGTATTTATTTTCTCTATAAAAAGCAAACCACTCATCACTAATTCCAAACTTCCCGATATTTTTAAGGTTAACATTTGGAACACATGACATAATGAATTTAATACAAAATGTTAAAGCATTTTCAGAAATATTAAATATTTAGCAGAATTAATTTTGTTTGTTCAATGTCGTAGAAAGATGAAATTTTACACACACGTGTCTTATGTTCTCAGCAAACAAAAATCGGATTTTTCATGAAGGGCAACAACCCGTAGGAGGCAAAATGGGTTTTTAATCCATAAAAGAACTATTTTTTCACCTTCCCAGGATTTCATGAACATGAAATTTGAAGGACATAATCCTGATAACTTATAGAAAAAAGCATTTTCATGAAGATCAACCACTCATAGTGGCTGATGTTCATGAAAATGCCTCATTCAGTGGCTGAAGGAGTGCAATCCAATAAGAAGAGTTTTGATTTTAAACCTTTCGCCGTACTAAGAATATGAAATTCAACAAACACCATCCTCATAACATAAACAAAAACATATTTCATGAACACTAACCAAACACAGAGATTTAAATAACGACGCAACCCCTATAAAAACTATAAATTTATCACATATGCATATTATGCCCTGTATGCCTAGAATAGACTACCAAAGCCAGTAATACCTAATACTTTAAACAGAAGTATCTTACAAAGTCTGGAATTAGTTGCTCTTTGAAAATGTAAAATGTCAAAGTAGCACATTATATATGTTCTTAAGCATGGCATACATTAAACCTAAAATTAGATCCAGTGACAATGTTTTTCAGCTTTTGAACCTCTTAACAACGAACACCGAAATAATACGTAAAATCAACATATCTGCGCCTAAATAAAACTTATTATAAGGCTACATCATAATATTGCTTTCACTAAGACTGATACGACAGACCTGGTATTAATGCACTCTGTCCATACATATTTCAAGTGTTACCGACATAGATGGAATTTTTTATTAAAATATGGAACGTTGCAGTAATATTTGTGTTTTTCATTGGTTCCCATAAAACTGTTTCACTCTTTGACTTGAGAACCCAAAAACATTGATTATTTAACTTAAAATCCAATTATAACAAGGTGGATCAGGGGATTAGATATCATTAAGGGAACCAACACTTATTTTAAGGAGTGTTTATTATGCATTTATAAATGACATGCCCATGACGTACCTATTTTTCTATAGAAAATCGTGAGTAAGGCTGCGGTTAACTGCTGGTTTAGTGTATAAATAATTCTGTACATTGAAACAACGTCATGCTATATTTCAAAATAATCTTATAGGTGCACCTTTTTTGATGACCTACAACTGAAAGCCTCAACAGGTATTTAGTATCAGTGAAGTTTGGATGATGAAACATAAATGTTATTATAATTTTTCCTAGTTCGAAAGTAGTCCAGGAAACCGTTTCATCCATTTCATATAAACCTATTGCGAACAACAACAATTAGTTAAAAAGTAATTTTCCTAATCAGTTTAGCCATTATCGAGACCAGCACTTATTTAGTGATTAATTTTTATTCACAAGTATTCGAAACTAAATTATAAGTGGTTAAGAACTATGAAACATAAATTTTCTAATGACGTTTATTAAACGAACTCTTTAAAATGGCAAAACTGAAAAGGGGACAGTAATCTAAATTACAGTTCTACGTGTCTACTTAATGGATACAGATATTATTTGTGTGATAGTAATTATTTATTATGCAACTCCATGTGCAAGACTTGTAAGTACCCTAGTAAAGAAATGTATTTTAAAACCGTAAGAGCAACATTTTTTGTAAAAAAAGACTAGCAAAGTTTTAATAACTATACACGATTTAAAAATGTAACATTAATCTCATTTCATTCACAGTTTACAATATATTATGTTCTGTAATAGTTTATATTTTCTGAGATTTATATATATATATATATATATATATATATATATTTATTTGTTACTTTATGTATTAATTTCCATTTTTAGCGGAATGTTTTGTAAGTGATATCGTTTTTACAGTTTATTAGGGTTTTTTAATTTTTATATTTAGTTTATTACTATATTTATGTGTTGTAATGTTCTATTTGTGTTACTTTTTGTATACTATGTTTATGTATACTGTTTCTCTAAATATTTATAAGTTTTAAACATAATTTGGGTTAGAAAAATGTGTTTTGTATTTTTTGTTGTATTTGAAGTTATATGGATAATATTATGTAATGTGGATACTTTAACATGAAATTAAAGGACTGCACTTTAAAAGTTGGCACAAAAATTTTAAGTGGTGTATAATATAAGTAATGGAGAAACTTTATTGCCAACACAAGCCAATTATGATGTGTGGGCTATTTTTGCATGTAAAGCTCTTGTATAAGCGAATAAAGTATTTTTGACTTCTGATATCATATACTATTATTATTTAAGCAGTTCTATGTACAAGGTACTCAGGTATTACAAAAACTTTAAAACCATATATATGCATAACAGTTTGTAAAACAAATCAGCAACTGTCTGACAGTATATAATGTTGTGTTTAGTTGTGTAGCTTTCAGTAACGGTGTTTAGTTATACAATAAAGAGTATATTACTGTTTTGTTACTTTAAAGTTGTTACTGAGAAAAAATCTGTATTATTAATTATTAATATACATATAATATACTATTACTTTATTATACGCTTCATTAAATTTGTTATATTTTCAGCAAATGTTTATATAATGTGTATACATATTTGTGTAATGAAGTATTAAGCGAGGTTTAGGATGATGAAGGAAGCGAGAAATGCTGTAATGAAGTTTAATGTTCGTATCAAGTTAATTCTAGCTTAATAGCTTGTAAGCAAGGAAATATAAAATATCTATTTCATGATACGCTCCAAATCTACTGATTAGCAGTATTCTGCAATTCTTATATATGAGACAGGGATTATCAGTAGAGAAATTTAAGGATTTTAATTAATTACATTTTTTTATTGTTAAGTACTTTCCGTCTTGGTTTTTTACTCAGATTTATTTGTTTAGCATATAAAGTCATATTCTGCCATGACGACAAATCTTTTTTATGTTTTGATACATTATTAAGTATTTTTAGTCTTATACTACTTATTCGCTCACTCAAATGTCAGAAATGTTAGTGAGAAGTAATGGAATTAAACAATATTTCTCTCTTTACCCGATACAAATGATCCATTATCGGTAAGCAATCTGTTGAGGAGTAAACATAGTTTAGCACAATTCACATCAAATCCGTGATTTCTGTAATTTCTCGTAACAATTCACAATGTTAGATAATCCAAAACGAGTCCTGCAAAAGTATACACGGATAAAAAAATATTACTAAGAAGCCTATTTTTTATAATCTTCTTTGTATGTTTTTTTTTCAAATCCGTGCAACATTTCAATATCCTTTATAATTGTTTTTGATAATAATCATGACTAAGCATAAAAATATAAATTTGCATGTATGAAAGAAATAAGGAAATATTAGAACTGAAGGAGCGTAGAATTAGAAATAAAAATAAAACGTAAACATTATTTGCCTAAGTGTACATTCATTTCAATTTATTTATATAAAATTTATTTATGAAAGAAATAATTAACATGGAATAGAAAATGGCTTTAACAAAAGTTTGAAGGAGGAATAGAGTAGTTCTGTAGTCATAGGCCTACTTTCAAACATTGTTCTTATATATGTTTTGCCCTAATTATATCTGTGTAAAGCTTATGTTAAATATTCATAAAACATCATAAAGTTAACAATTTTGACTTCATTCCTATGCGAGTTTGACAGACCTATAATTATTCTTGTGCAATCCTACCAGTTTGGCAATAAACGTTAATGCATAGGTGATTTTAATAAAGCAATGAAACGAATCAATTTGAATATATTTTTATTAGATTCTAATTATATTGTAGCAAATAAAGTGTTCGAAATGTAATGAAATAGCCATAAACTATATTGAAGTAACATAAAACACATTTCAGAAATTAGAATAATATATTTATATTCATGTAGTCCAATATCCGTTTTAAATAATAATTAGGGAATGTATTTACATGATTTACAAAATTCTCGGTCAAAACAATTCTTTTAAAACCGCAGGTAACATAAAGAATCTTCAATTCGTATTAATTTAAAAAACTATTTACAAAAAATTCCTAAAGACATTAATTGAATAAATAAAATTGTTTTTTATAATTTTTTAAAATCATAAAAGAAATAGATTACAAATGTTATCTTAATGTACCTTTTTAGCTGTAAGAACACTCTGGTTTCCTTATATGAAGTACATTCATGTGAGGATTAGAAAATGATAGTGATCTACGGAATAGGAATTTGTTATTTCTGTCGTTCTTTTAATTGAACAGTTTTGCGGTGTATAAGCGAGGTATAAAGGTTTCATACAAACATGTTTAAAGTTCATAGCTATTAATATGAACAATATGTAAAAGATATGGAACAAACATAATATTTGATAATATTTATAGATTACATAAAATAAAATTTCCTTACAAAAACAATAATACCTATAAATAAATTCTGTACAGTGATAGATATTAGTGTGCTTTTATTTAGTAATTGAAATACAACTAAGCTTTTAGAGAGTTACTTCGACGATAACAACTAAGAACTTGGAAAGAGTGACAGTTTGTGTTTTATATGCTATTGTAGAGGCTGTCACTCGAGATGACAGAACTTGAGATGTACAAGAACACAACAAGCCACCAGACAACTATGCTTTCAGAGCAACTCAATCCCTCTGGGTGCCATTAAAAATAAAAGCATTTCTAAATGTTCCGTGTTTGTTAAAACATCATTGCTGTGATATTTGTAGCAACTGAACATTGTTACTTATTACATTATTATTTGTTTAATAAAAATAAAAATTATGACATGTCGTATTCTGTCGAAAGCTTTTAAAGGATTATAATAAACTAATCCATATCACACCAAGAACTTGGCAAACTTTAGAATAAATGTTTATAGTTTCTTGAATCCATAAGAATCTATTCTTTATAACTTCACTGTTTGCAGGTTTTGTGAAAAGACCAGTTTAATTCACATAGTAATTGCACACATTTCATAATAGAGTGAACGGTACATACATACTTGAAATTTGGCGCTATTTCGTGTTCAATTATTATAAATTAACACATTTAAATAAGAACTATAATCTTACAGTGTCATAGATTTAATTTTAATATATCTGTCTATTATTACAACAGTACTATACTATGAGTGATTTTTTATAATTTGTCAGAGGGGGTGTAAAAAGTGCATTACTGTAAAAACGGCCTTACCGTATCCAAGCAAACAAGTGAAGGGCTCTCCAACAGGTCTATATTACCTGTCTGAAGGCACACCCACTAAAAAAAAACCCCCGTCCTCTTCTAGGTACCAACCTGTAAATGGTAGTAGTTGGTAGACTTAGTCAAGCTCATCTATACTCCTTTCCTCCTTTTTTCCTAGATTATTTGTTCACAATCTAGAGTCACCTTTTCCACCCTTTGAATTTTCACCACATATTTGGCCACCATATTCCTACATTACTGTCCTCAGAGCATAACTCCAAGATCAGTCTGCGGTTGAAGGTCTTCTTCCTGCAGCTACGTCAGCAGGTCTCTTCTTTCTTCTGTTCATCGTCTTCACCTAAAGAAGGTATGCTCTGCGTCATCCCGAGGCGAATTTCCATAAACGCGGTACGATCCGAAATAACCGTGGCCCGACAAGAACTGAGTGAGGAAAAAGCCTACCTCACCGTGATGTCACTCCATCCAATCTGTGATGTTACCGGTAAACTTTTTGCTCAAACTGGGATTCAGAATCCCAGCGAACTTGCCAACATTACATACTCATAACTTTTGTACCTCGCTCTGTTTTCTCAACTCCGAGATCAGCCTTGTTGTCAAAAACATATTTACGTTATTGTGCCTTTAAATATGTGGGCATTACACTTGCGACGATTTGAACCAGAATAGAAATGTTCCATTTTGCCTTGAGAATGTATATATATTGGTAAAAAATGATATGTAGGTCTATATATGTCTTCTAAATAAATACAGTCTTCAAAATTGAGAATAGTATGGGTATATATATATATATATATATATATATATATATATATATATATATATATATATATATATATTTCCCCAAAAAGTAAAATCAACATCAATAATAGTAACATTATGACAATTGTCATCCATACATGATACATGTCAAGGTCATACATGATACAGTTAAGTTCATGTTCTTCCTTCCAGATCCTAGTGAATATGGATATAATACTATTTCCTCTTTATATTCTAGGAATTATATCAATATTTATACACATACGCAGTGTCGTAAGCAATTTATGATTCCACCTGCTGGAATCACGAACTCACTGCTTGTTTCACCAAATATTAGTTATGTAGCGAATCATTTGTTGCATCAATATAAATGCTCAGTCCCTCCGTTTTTTTTTCCTTTCAGATACTGAAATTAAGCCATCCCACAAAGCTTAGACACGCAAAGCAAATGCTATACCTTACATGTACACATTTACAATTTAGTTAAGTAAATTTCAGCATAGACTAATTGGTTTACTTTGTTGCCACAATATGGAAATGATAAGTGTTGTTACTTTTAGTATCTTTCCACTCTATAAATGTAAAGCAAGTAAAATTAGTGGTAACAACAATTAAACCTATAGTCGTACTGTCATAATACAATGTTTACACAGAATATTTGATTACAATTATAGAGCTCTTTCAAATAATATTTCACAACTTTATAGACCAAAAATGACATTTTTAACTGCTTTAGATTTAGAGCTTTGTACTACATATTGGTGTGTAGCCAGGAAGGATTTTTGAAATAACAATAGGCCTATATTTATCCCAGCGATGCTTGTATATCCATGTAAACCATGTATGTGCAATCGGTTGAATAGTTTATGCGTGAAAACCAGCTAAGGCAGTTTCTGATTTGTATTATTATCATAATTAATTATCAATAAAAAATTAAATTCTTTAAATATTAAAGTTTAAACAAAATACCTTGCATATTTATATTAATATGTAATCTAATGGATGGCCCTCCATTTACTTTCGAAATACTAATTAATTCCTCGACATTTTTGAAGAAACTAAACGAACTTAAAACGTGTGGACTTTGGGAAATGAATTACCTAACAAAAGTTCAACTTACGACTTTGAAGGTAAAGTGGATTAACTCTGTATTTGCAAAGAATGTGGAGAGTTGAGCAAATATTTGAGCAGGCCGTCAAGACAGAGTGATACAATAAGTTGTTATACCGTCAGAGTTGGCAGGGACTCTTGTTTAATATGAACTTATTTCCTTGCCTTCAAACTTTTTATTAGATTATAAAATATACACCTCCCACCTCAGATGGAAGATAGTTAGAATATACATGTACCCTTCATCTCGAACTTTCAAGAGCATTATTAACTGAAGCTGCATTATTACTTCAGATGTTTGGTTAGCACAACACTATTGGGTTAATAACCCTCAATGTTGGTATGTTAACATAATCATAAAACTTTCAAACATTAGAAAGATCATCGTCTTTAAAACTTGCATGACAATATTTTTTATAACAATATAAACGTATTTGAAAATCATGGACTAGATTTTGTAAGGATTAATCTAAATATTGTGTTTGAAAACATATTTACTTATAACGGTTTATATGTAAACTTCTTTAACTTTGAACAACTGTCAGCTTAAAACCTTAAAAGGCGTCACAACATAAGCAAGGATAAATGTTGCTTGTTATTACTTGGTAATTTTAAGAAAAGCATAAATTTACATTTATCATGTTAACTACTAAGGATAAAATATGTTGGTCAAAGTAAAACACTCCTGAAACTTGTTATTGGTTAAAAGTGGCTAACGAACACATCCTAACTATATAATCTCTCTAGACGTTAAGTATCTGTTAAAAACAAAGGAAGCTATCGGGTTTACAATAATAATTATATTGTTGTATACTAGTTAAAATTATGTACTATTTATAATTATGGCTGACTGGAAGCCATGCGTAGCATAAAAACACCGTAGGACAAAAATAATTGTGAATGACCTGATCATTCTTAAATCAAGTTTGGTTTCGTGCTTTAATAACTAATAAAAACCATTCCTGTTTGAAACTTAGATTTTCCACCAGGCTCAGGAATTAAAAAGTTACAAAAGGGTACTATAGAGCTTATTTTCAGTGAATTTATATATATTTATTTACATATAAATAATTAATAAATAAATATATTATATATATATATATAATAACTCGTCCACCAATACAACGTGTGCTCGTTATGCGTGTCTCTTGGATGCAATACCCCCTGTAATTTGTTACTTTTTCTTTATATATCCACACTTTGACCCACCTGCTTCCCTTTATGTTGTAGTCCTCGACTTTGCAGTAAAATACATAAAAATTGGAACATAAAGGCATAGAACCGTTGTCTTAAACATATTTGTATTTTATATATATATATATATATATATATATATATATATATATATATATATATATATATAAGTACTAAGTGTTTCAATAAAAATATCTAAATAAATAAAACAATATTTGGGAATCACATATTCAATAATTTTTTTTTACCTGAAGCAAACTTTAAATCACATCCACAAAATCTTTTGAATTTACCATATTATTCTTTTATTCTATAATTAAATTTTCCTTATTGTAGTATCAAATCAAGGATTATTGAAATTTCGTTGCACTAAAATTAAAGTGTTTTAAATATTCAATTATGTCTACCTAACTAAGTGGTGTACCTAATATCAATAATCATAAACATATGAAATGAAATTAAGTCGGATTTCATACAATTATTTCTCACTCACAGGTTATTTGTATTTATTTAAAAAAATTCAAGTCAAGTATATTTTTAAAAAAAAAAGTACATTTTTGGAAACAAATAAATAGGGCTCATTCTTATTAGCATATCACTCTACTCCAGAAGTATTGTTATAGTACAATTATGTATATAAAAATACTATAAGTAAATAAAGTGGAGAAAGTTTCAGTCTTATTCTGTGCATAGCTTACCGAATTTTGTATTGGTTTACAGACCCGTACTTTAATAAATATGTTATGTAAAATGTGCCTAGTCACATACGGCATCCAACTGCTCTTTCGATGGTAAAAACTTTCTGATAAAACCCCATTGTATTAACACTAGAATGATTTAAAATATGTTATGTTAGATTAACTGCGTGCTTTACATAATATGCCAACGTTTAATTCATATTACAATGAACCTTTTTTCGTTACAGTTCCTTATTCCCCTTATGATTATAATATAACAAGAGGGCATCAATATTCTACAGCAAAAAAGATTACCGTATATCAGTAAAATGATTAGCGTCCTCGATTTCTCGTTTTGCACTGCTATGGTATTTTTCAAAATCTTAACGTCTGCCATCATGGAAATAGTAATTGAATGATAACAGAAAAAATCTTTTCCAAAGTTTATACAAACTCTTATCATAGTACCAGTTTTATTGGAATCAGTTATACATACATGCGAGATTTAGATTACGCTTGGTTCAGAGAGCATTGATTAGCAAGAATTCTCTCAAAAATTCCGTTGATGAGAATGATTGAAATTGGCAATTTTTTTATGAACAGAACATTTAAAACATGTTCTAAAGAGTAAGGTTAGTAAATATTTAACCTTGATATTGACCTCTTGGCAATAATGAAAATATTTAAGTTGTTTAACCAACTTTAACATATTAAGATAAATAAAAACCAGTTACAAAATGGTTTGTATACAGAAGAAACTTTTTTCCCTAGCAGTAAAGAATTCCTGTGCCTGTGTTTGCATCAGTCCTGTCTAAATGTTTGCTTTCCTGGCACTTTGTCTACAACGATTCAGCACTCTCAGATTTACGCAAAAAATTATATCTCACATATAAGTTTAACCAGATAAACATATTTTATTCTTGTTGGTAAAAGTGTATCAATTTTGTGTTATAATGATCATTAAAAAAACTAAATAATTGTTCTAAAACAGTTGAGATAAGGACTTTTATCAATGTTATCTTGGAACAGGTTGTAACTTGTGACTTATAGCAAACAAAGAAGTACTCTATTGATCATAACGTCAAAACTTGGAGCGAGACAGTTAGTTGTCGAGGACGAAGATTGTTGTGGCTGCTACAGGAGATGAATGGGTTTTAGCCCAACTGAAATGATTTACGCTCGTCAACCTGGAAAACTTAAACTTACATGAGTTATGTTTTAAGTTGACGCCAAAATAGGAAATTCAGACTCTTTGCTAAAACATTAAATCCTGGATTATTTCTTGGGTTTTATATGTGCAATACCACACCGAATGAAGTAGGCATCTCTGGTTCGTACATTTCATCAAGTATTTGTACTATGACGTATTTTAAATTAAAACGTTATACGAAGCGTAAAGATTGATTATGCCAAGCAAAACATAATCAATTCATATTCTTTCAATGTGGAAATTATATGAAGAAATGTATGTTTTAATCAAACTTCAAAGTTTTTATCTAAATTAGCGATTCATGTACGACCAGGTATGACTAGAGGCTCTTCAGGCTGTCTCTGATATCACCTGGAACTATACTCAGAATTTTTTATAGAATGAAACAATGGTAACTCAAATACATATTGATTATGAGATTAAAAACTCTACGTCACCAATTATATAAGTTCTCCTTGAGAAATGATACGCGTATTGCTGAGAAAGGAAATAAAAACTGAACTGAAACTGAATAATGCACTGCCATACTACACTACTAACTAACGTACTTGATATTTTGATGTGACGTAATAATACTATAGTGTAATATTACCATCAGTAAATAAAGAAGTAAAAGTGTCAGAGTCAGGTTCTGCTGGAATTTACAAGTTATTCAACATCTCTACTCAACCCCTATAAACAAACTGAAGAGAGAACTCGTAAAGAAACGCTTGCGTAAGCTATGCTCCTTACCCCTTAATCACCTGTTTATTTGTAGCAGATAGAATTTAAATAAAAATATAAAACCTCCAACATTATTGTATTAACGGTTGTTAAGGTTTTTTTTTTAATTGTTAAAAATAAAATAATAAAATAGTTATATAATTTCAACATAATAATATCTTATGAAATAAGAAATGGTTTACAATCAGTAAATAACTTCTTATACTTCTCTACCGAGTACTATTTCTACTAGCTACGCATATTTCATATCCATTTCTGATCTCAAATCAATATCTAATTTATCCTATCTTAGTATTAATGTATCATGCACATACCAATATCATATAATATATTTCTTAACAAAAATACTTATATAAATAAACAAAACTAATAACCTACTAATACTAAGTAGTATCCTTAGAATTCCGCGTCATTTAATATAAATGGGTTCTTAAGCATCCCATGTCATGCCACTTTACTAGTCGCTCCGTATATGTTTGTATACATCATGCATGTCATCAGGTACTTATGCATGCATTGTTATTTATTTTAATCATCTTTCATGTTATTGACCTCAAACATTAGGAGGTATCCCTCCATTTTTAAAATCCACTGCCACTCTCTGGGCGTAATAAGAGCACCAGAGCCTCCAAGTGAAGATATGATTTAAAGCTCTTACTTGGTCTACATCTATCTAGTTTAGGTGTGAAGGATATTTGTGGAAAACTCGTTCCCAGATAAACAACCTTACATGTATTTACGTTCAGTTCTTTCCCAACCTTTCTAAATCTTAAATATTTTAAATGTAAGTAAACATATTTTATTTAAAGGAGCTAGCTATTACATTTCTTATAGATCTCTGCACCGTATTAATAATTTAGCCATGTGTCATTCGTTAAATGGTATAACATGTGATTAGTTATCCAAAGTAATTAAAAAATTAATTGTCTTTTTTTCACATTTTCGTATATGACAGCATATAAGGGTAATGTAATCATATTTTGAAAATATTTTGTTAATTTATATTTATAGCCTTTTAAGAGAAATGCCCAGAAAATAAACAAAAACTGGGCAGAAAACCTGTTATTCGTCCATAATGAACTAAAGGCACTCAAGTTAAAAATAATTCATTTCTTAATCTGGAAAAATATTAATTGTTAAGGACAAAAAAATTACAATTTCATGGTATGTAGAGCAAAATGTATGAGTGTTTTAGCTTCGAGGAACTTAGCCTATTGTAATTCGTTTATATTAATTATTTATGAATTACTGTATTAAAATTTTAAACACAAAATAATTTTTTATTACAAAAATAGTGATTTTATTAACTTTTAAGAAAACAATTTTTATATAAAATAAAATTATATTATACCCAACCGTCACCTTTAATGTACATATCCTTAGCTTCAACTGTTTTTATCTGTAAATAATTAGAAAATGCCAAAAACTCTACCTCCAAATTTTTACGCTCCTTGGGGAAAAAAACAATTTTCCTTCTTCGGAAATAGGCAACAGTTCTATTAATATTTTGTTTTATTTAAAACATCAATATTCCAGCTGAAGCGAAATACATCACTTTAAGCTATCTTTGCAAAACAATCTAAACGAATAAAGACTCTGTTAAGTACGCTTAAAAACATCAGAAAAAATAAGGGATGCAGGTTCAAAATTTTATTAAATAAATATAAATTTAGAATTAATCTATTTTTCACATATCTTTTAGTTATTGATACTTATTTCAGTTGAATATATCAATTTAAAATATTAATCAAATGCAACAATGCTCGTCTATATGTATTTGGGTAAGCGGTGTATAAGTCAGTTCCGATATTGCAATATTGTTTTGTCAACTGTTGCACTCGGATGGATAAGATCACAAAGCCGCTGAACAAACTCAAGAATTGACACTGACAGTTTCTGCCCAAAGCGATTGTGACGGTTACATGACTATCACCAAACACAGAATGACAAAGCCAGTCACAACTTGACTTTGTGCAACAGACATGTCGCTCTGCGGTACTTGACATGCTGCTGCATTCATACACACGTTGGTAAGAGCTTCAACTCTGTTTGCTTAATTGTTTTCTTAACGTTGGAGATAACTAACGTTTAAATTTAAAACATGTTATGACTAGATATTTATAAGACATAACAGCTTTTCATACACTTAAATGACATTAAATAATATGGTAATATCAGTTTTTGACAGAAATGCTAAAATCGAACAACAAAATAGAATAAGGATCAAAATGCATTGTGCATAGCCTAGAACGGTATAATTAACTAAAATATACTACCATTCCTAGTAAAACAGTTCCATACATCTTAGGTTTCCACTACATGTTTTGAAAGAATGTTCCATCATTAGGTGGTTAAATGAGTTAAAATGGTCCACAGAGATTTATGAAAATTTCAAAAATATAAAAGATTCTACAAATACAACAACAGCCAAATAAATACAAATAAATAAGCCTTCCGTGCACATACAATCACGATTGGGCGAAGTTTGCGTGTCGTCGTAAAGTTCGTTTGTCGTATGTTTTAATTTTGCTTTTGTTGAGTATGAGTTAGTTATTAACTTTTGGCGTTTAAACCCCATGTGGAGCTGTTTTGTAACCATCTAATGATGGAACTTTCTTTCCGAAACATATAGTGGAAACCCATAACATTTAGAAAAGTTTGACAAGTTATAGTACTATTCTTTGGAAACTAAGAATATTTCCTAAATGAAGGTTTGCTATCATTATTACTGAAAACAGTTAATTCTCTGTAACGATGTATCCTTTATCAGTAAGATAATGTGGGTTAAAACATATTTTATTAAAAAATACAATTTCCACAAGACATAAATTTTTAAAGAGGTGTATCGTTCCCTAAAGGTGTACTGCATATACATGCTTTAAAAATATCACATTTATAACTCTTAAACAGTTTTTGTTTATGGCCTTGCTGAAAAACTGCCTGGAATGTTTGTACCTAATTTCTATATAATAATGAAAGTTCTCAAAGGTCTATGACTAAAATAAAAACAATTTTATCTAACCATAAACTAATTTTACCACCCTGATGTAGTCATTGTGAGCATTGTAATCTGATATAGCCAACGTACTAAGTTAGTACCTAACACTTTTTCTGGTAAATATTTCTTTTATTAAATGTAATTTTACGCATTACCGATCCTAGATTTGTTTAGTTCATATACAAAGAGTAAATATACGTATTAAATTATTGTAGCTCATAAAGTATACGTACTTTCCGTATAGATATTAAAGAGACAAAGTTAGATGCTCCGTCACGGATCCAGAGGGAAATACAAAAAGTTTAATCGTACATTAAAATAATGTGATTGAAATTCAACTTCTTAATCTTATAACTTAATTTTAAGGAGAGTTGCTAAAACACTGAAGTTAATGGTTTTAATAATTTTTACTACATTCTTTGTAAAAATAGAAAATTCTTTATACACACACCAAGAGATCAGTATGTGATATATCATACATGCATTATGGAAAAGTATCATAGATGCTCTCTCACCTCAACATGAACATGTTTTACATGATATTTTAAAGTGGCACAAACTAGTGGAGAGAAAATTAATCAGTAATTTGATCAGAAGAGGGAGCAAGCTTTAGGAAAGACTAGTTGCCGCCATAACTCATTTTTGTAAGAAATGATTCTTGGTCGATGACACCGAGATACTCCTCAAATATGATATAAATGTAAAACATATATGTTTCTAGACTTTCAAATAAAAGCGAAGACAGCATTGATTACAGCATTATTAACAGCTGGACCAGAAGAGTGAGCAGGCTCGAGGAAAGATACAACGCAACTCAGCTGTAATAAATGATTCTGGATACTTTAAAACGAAACACTACTCAAATGTACTATATTTGTTTAAAACATGGGATTCTAGAATGGCACAAAGGAGTGGAGACAAAATGACTTAACCACCGGACCAGAAGAGGGAATTGAGGAAAGACAAGTCGTCGTCATAACTTATGTCGGTAACAATTAATGATTCTCGACCAGTTATATCTTGGACTCCTAACCTTCGTATCTGTGTTACAGTAATTTAGACTGCTTATATGGTTTCTTTCTAATAATTGTAATAAGCACCTCATGTATTTACAAAAAACCTATATCCACTATTTTTAAATTATACAAATAAATTTATAATTTATATCGAATGGACAATACACATTGGGTTGGATACCGCTGAGGTCGTAGTAATGAATACTCTAAATTCGAAGTTTACGTATATGTTTAATATTGGTAAATAGATATAAAAGCACCACTTCTAGTTGGTAAAATAAAATAATGTATTACCACGTTGCTGCCAAATAGAGTATGAATTAACTAAAATATAATACCATGGGATGGGGCTAAATATTCCAATGTTCTATGGATTGCACCTTCGAAACTAATAATTATTATAACTTTAAAAGTAACTTTCCTTTACGATGAACTTGTCTCACAAACGCGGGAGTCAGCATTCTTGGCTCGACAATGCAGCTGTAGTCGGAAAAGGGGGAGATTAGTAGACTGGAAGTCTAAAACATGAAGTAATTGGGCTTGAACTCAAGAAGTGAGCTCGAAGAGTGAACTGCAACTAGCCTAAAACAAAATCGCGACAATAGACAGCATTTGCCATTTATCGAGACAACTTATAATCACGACAAAGCACTCTTGTCAGAAGGACATCACCACAAATATTACCCAAGTTGATCTGGCAAATAAAACACGTTCATGGTAAGATACTTTACAAGTTATAATTTTAAATACATTACTTTCAAATTTAGATGTCTCGCATGAAAGGACTAACTTATGATACAAAAATATAAATTTTTACTTACGGACAAGGCGCGCGGGATGTAGATTTGGTAGCGAGGTTCGGCAGCTACAAAGTTCCCGAGAGAAACAATTAATACGCGTGCCAATTAGGTTATCAATCGGCCAAGAATTTAGTTCCAAGAACATCGGATGTAATTTTTACTAACCAGTAACAAGCAACTGGGTTGCGAAAATATGTACTATATGAAGTAAAACTGAATAACGGTACAAATTACTACTTAATTCTTGCCTGTATTTAGACTTTAGGCAATGTTTTAGCACAATATGGTAACCACACTTCTAAAACGCGTAATGTATTTTTAATTATGTTTGTGTAAGCTTCTGAGAGATATTTTTCTATAAAATGTATCTTCCTTACACTGTCTTCTCCCTTATTTATACATTTTAAAGGGAGTTAGGCCTGTTTAACCCTCTCTTCACTCAATCTAAATAGCGAGAAATCTTTCTTTTGGTGGTACCGATTATTTTCGTATCTGTGTTACAGTACTTTAGACTGCTTGTATTTTTTTCTTACAATTTTAATATGTACCTCATGTCTTTACAAAAACCCTATATGGACTATTTTAAATTATAAAATAAATTTATTAATTACAGTACCTATTAATTCTGAATTATTTATAAGTTATACAACGTTTTAGCACAATATGGTATTTATTTTTAAATATGTTTTTGTACGATTCTAAGAAATATTTTCGTATTTAATGTATCTTCCTTACACTGTCTTGTCCCTTATTTTTACATTTTAAAGGAAGTTAAGTCTGTTTAACCCTCTCTTCCACTCAACCTAAATGGCGAGAAATCTTTGTTTTGTTGAATGGCAATGATAGTAAATTTGATGGAGTACCGATTATTGTCAATTATTCTTTGTTTAGGTTTTCAATTAATGTAAAATATGCTGGCCAACGTGTGTAATTTATATCACAATTTTACATCTTTATTTTCAGCCTTCTTTCAATGTTCAATTTATATCAACGCACATATTATCTGTATATATCGTGAACATAGAGGAAAATAAATGTTGCTAAAGGAAATTATTATGTTGTATGTAATCTATGTATACATTGTACGGTATAACAGTTTTGGAAAGTAATGTTTGTGAAATTTTGAACATTTATCTAAATTATTTGTGTGAGAAACGTATATAACAACCTAACATTTGCATACGGGTTGTACCAGTATAAATATTTCATCCTAAATAGCATATGTTTTACTGTAACTTGCATGTAGTCTAGCATTACATTGTACTTTAACGCTATAAATTTATAAATAGTACGCCTTAAATTACTTGTATACGTAGTTTTAATTGTGATAACAATTATACACACTTAACTGCATATTCAAAAGATGACTAATACAAAGTATTAACTATGTTTAGTGGCTATGTGCAGCCTATAAAGTTCTGGAGCTCTATTGAAAACAGAGAGTTAAAAACATAAATTGGCATAAAAATAAAAGTGACACATGATTTAAAATCATAAAATGTATTGCGTACGTTTTTTTATTGCTCAATAATTCTTGCTTTGTAATAAAGCCATTCAAAAAGACTTTACTATATAACTTTATTTGAACATGACAATGTAAACATTGACAATAAGAATAACTTTTCGCCAAGACTATTCTAGATTTTTTAGTATAATTGTCTGTAATTTAGCAAAGAAATAAAAATTCTTTTTGAGCTTCTTGGTTGCCGAATCCCTTTAAATGTTTTTTAACGAACATTACTCAAGATTTCAGGAGTCAAAGCTGTGACAGCTTCAGATTTTAAGCGGTGCACTAGAGGAGGCATTGGAGTAAAATTAAAATATTCACATTGAATATACTATTCCCACCATAGCTAACCTAGTGTGATGATGATTGTTGCAAAATTGTGTTGACATACTGTAATATCTAGTTATTTCAATACTGTGGAAGATTTGCTTCGCTTCTGGCCGCATCATATAACTTCAGATCAGTACCTGAGTCATGCTTTGAATTTTTAGTTAAGGTAGCATAGTAGGAGACGGTGCTGCTTGCAGTGGCAAGATGAATCAATGGTCAGGAATCTAGGCAATCATATTTTATTATATTTTAAAACAAACCCTTACCATGAACAGTAATGCAATATAGTTGATATTACATTTTTGTAACATTTACAATGAATTGAAATATGTTGCCTTTAATCTGTTACTTAAAGCACCCCAAGCAATAATGTTACAGCAAGCACCTAATTGAATTAACTCCACTACAGTGGAAGCCAAGTGTCACTTTAGTGTTAGTCTTCAGTTGATGAGTGGATCTTTACTTACTCGTTGTAACTGTTACTTAAGTTTGTTTCTAGATCACTTTCAGGATTTAAAAATAAGTAGAAACTGTGGCTACATTATTAGCTCATAAGGCAGTTGAGTTTAATGGAAATCGTATGTCACCTTTTAATAAGACATTTATTGCCATTGTAGCAAACACAGAATTGTTCTTAATGACCAAATTTTCAGCCAAACATTACTAACTTTAACGGCTTTTTAAAGTTATAAACACAGTTATTTTAAAGTTATACAAAAGTAAATTCCTGATGTAATGTTTAGACAGTCATTGACAGCTATTAAAAACACACACTTATTCAAGGCCAATTAATCGTAAAATGTTAAATGCATGATGTCCTCTGAATGATCTCTTTTTAACAGAAAGAAAAAGAAATAATATAACAAACGAACGATGAATTCCTAGGAACAGGAGAGAAGTCCTAGGGGCCAGGAAGAAAAGGTCACGTCTCTAACATAACTCTCTGTAGTAACAAATGCTTCTGTAGTTGCGAGAACGAGATAGGATGTCATAACATTTCCTCTGTTTATTGACACCGTTTCCTTGCATAATGCTTAATAACAGCCTAGCTGTTAAAATATACAAGGAAATCGAATAAAATTTTCTATTCTATTAGTCAACAATACGTCTTTTTTATTGTTGTACAGGAAATATACAACCGTCTATTAATTTTAAATTTATTTCACTAGTCCTTAACATCTTCAGTATGACCTCTACTATTATTTACAAGAAAAAATCAATAATTCTTGAAATGTTATAATTTTGACTTTTTAGAATTCGCTACTAATAATATTTGAGTAGTTGCTAAATAGTACACACTGCATTTTATGGTTACAATTTAATTTGTTACATGGTTAGCCTCTTCTCTGTTCTCAAAAATAGCAACTGATTTCAATTAACAAGTAATGTATGTTAAATTTAACACAAGGTTTTCAAAACTATTGTTTTAAGTTCATCAATTAAACAACTATGGTTCACCACATAAACATGACTTGAGCATATAATAAGTTTGGTGTATGAAAGAAGGAGGCTGTGCTGTTTGTCCACTTCATTATAAAATCATGAGTTCGTTTGTTAACATTATTTTCCGAGAAAGTAAACTTGCATACGGGATTATTTACATACTGTAAATTTGGAAAAGTACTGGCAATGGTATTTCCTATAGAAACCTCGCAATAGAGACATAATATGCTTTAGGACGATTTTATTGTCTATGTTTATGCTGATTATATAGTGAACTTCCTTGAGTCACCATCACCATTAGAAATGTTATGGATATTTCAAATACTGCATATTAAAACAACCCACAAAAATGTTTATTTTAACTAAATGATTTTTGTAGCAATTTAATGTAAAAGTCAAAGACGTCGTTACTTTCACAACAAACTCAGAAAACCTGAAGCACCTTGTTAATTGAAGGAGAAGCTCTTCTTACTGGAACACGAATTATTGCTGTAAAATAAAATACACAATTCTTCCATTACTTTAATTTCATCAGTCCAGAGGAAGGTAAACTGGATTTAAACTCAACGTTGGTATTGAATTACAAATTATAATATCAAAATATTTCTTTTTTAATTTGTTTTTATTAAATCAATTTTTATACTTCGCTTAGACATTATTTCAAATTTTCACCTTTGAATTGTAGAAATTCAAATTCTAAGAATTCGTCACCAGGTACATGAATAAATCAAAATGTACCTGATGATGAATTCATAGAATTTTAAATGTACATCTTACGAAATAAAAAAATATATCAAAAGTGTTAAAAAGGTTTATTTATTGTATATATTTTTATCAAACACTTTTTGAGGCTACATCTCTAATAAATCATTGTGTATGATAAAAAGTACGTTTTTGATACAAAATATTGGAATATTCCTTTGTGACAAAATCATTTGTGTAAAATATAAAGAAATATCATGACGTATTACTGTGTTTTAGGAATGAAATATGAAGCAGTCTAAATGCACTTAATCTGAGATTTAGATAGTCAAATTGACCCAAGGGTCATAAATATAAAATTGCTCAGCTAGAGAAAACATAAATTTGATCATCAACTCACAGGAGCACTGATTTTGTTCTAGGACAATTATGATTATATGACACTAGTTTTACTAAGTTTTATAATATTAAATTAACTAAATCTTTTATAGATTTCCCATACATATTCAGTGTTCCCATATTTAATCTAGTACAGTTCGCGAGGTCTAAATAGTATTCTTTCCAATTATCTTCAAACGTGAATCCTTATTTACCATAGTGGGGTTTTTAACCTAAGTCAATTTAATACGTCACAACCTTATGGGCCAGAACAATGCCAATTTGTGTATTCTCCTATATATATATTTTTGTGTACATTACAAAAGAGGTCTTGCTTATAACCCTGAGTATTACAGTTTCTTAACTAGAACCTTATTTTAGATCCCACTATGGTAGTTACGATACATTTTCTTTTTATTTATTTATTTATTCACAGGCTGTATTTTGTTGGAAAATAAACTAATTGTTTTCTAATAATACGAAATAGAATAAGAAAATTTTAGAATGAGCCCAGTGAAATGGAGTGATAATTCAATGAAACTTTATGAGATACATATTGTGTTATGTTATGGTTGACTTTTATGATGCCCTTTTTGAAGAAATTAAACATTCTAAAAATAGTTATTACGTTAAAATTATTCGCACTACCTTCAATATTCTGACAGAATACAAACTTCAAAAACAGCCTCAACCAATATCAATCACTTGAAAATGTTTCTTTTGGCCAAAGAAGCAAAGATGATCTAAGACAAAATAACTCCTTCCAAGAGAAGTAAATTGCCCGTTGGTCTTGTAGACGTCACAAAATTCGGATAGATAACTTCCAGGTTTAAAAAGAAGGAGTGCTAACTAATATAAGAAAACACTGTTAAAGCCTGGCACATGTCTGTCAATATAACATTTTTCAGAACATTGTAGAGTGTTCAGGTAATTTTACAAAGAATACAGGTCTGAAGTATTTTGTGTCAGTTGCAAACTTTTCACATAGTGAATAAAATAGCATTGCTATTGTGTAACTATGTTAATTCATAAACATAAAGACGACAAATTCATTTTAGTTTTAATTATTGTGTTATAAATTTATGACGTAATTTGCTAATTAAAAAAAGTCAGTAAAAACACATCGGTTAGTAGAGTGAAAGGCCGTCTACCGTATCAGAATACGACGATCCAGTCAGAAATGGCAGCGCATAATGTACTTCACAATGTGTACCTAAAACAACCCGCCATATCTGATTGGATAAACCTTTTTAGATGTAGTTTCCGGCATTTAACTCTACTAAGTGAGCTCTTTCAAATGAGGTATCACTCGACCCATGCTTTTATTTAAGATTTCCATGTATTTATCTGTGGGCCGTCCCCCCATGGTTGGCATGTCATGGAAATAGCAAGGAAAAATAGTTTACATAGCCATATGACACTGTGAAAAGTTTATAGATGTTATCTGCTATGGTTTGTAAAATTTTAAGCCGTACCCAGGTTTTTCAAACACCTTGTATAATTATTTCCTAACATAATCTATGTTCCAAAATTTCAGTTTTCATTTATAAAAAAGATAACATTATTTTGTGTTTATTCATGTATAACAAGACATGTTGAAAGTAGTATAAAATTCTCTTTGAACTATCGTAAATCTTTTTGTTTTCAAAATTCCAAAATATTTGAGGTAAAACCGCACAATTTTGATATGGTTACGCTAACACCCTAATACCCATGTTAATAGGCTCTAAAAGTCTTTAGTCTTGACGTAAGTTAAATAAATAAGTGTGATTTTCAATAGGAGTTGGAACATAGAGCGGATATGTTTTACTATGTTAACATTATTTCATACCCATCTATAAGAAAAGGATCATAATATAATCACGAATAGATCTAATGCAATATTTGCATATAATAAAATCACAATATCTAGAAGATTTAGTTGCATTGATTATGTATGTAACAAATTATAAGAAACACTCCTCCAGTGAAGTATTGTCAACAGATAAAATCCTGGATATCACCCACTCCCCTTTTCCCCACCACCTGTTTCGTTGCCTCAGAACCTCTTAAAGGATTTATTACTGTTGAAATGTATTTTAGAGTTTGGTGAGTAAGTGCATATTGTCTTGTAAAAGGTATTTTGTTTTCGTTTCTGTCATGAAAATACAACTCTTGGACGATCTGTTGAACTAAAAAATATACAGAATATTTATATATTTCTAACTATATATTTATGTTGATGAAACTTTTTGTATAATTATGGCAGAATTTAAGGGAATGTTTAGATTTGGTAAATTATTCGACATTAGTGCATCTAGGTTATAAATTGATACTTTTGGTATATTTAGAAATATTTATCAAAAAAGTCGTTTATTGTTGTACTTATTTATTCTTTTTGTAGTTTTTTGAATTCCTGACAAATGTATCTCTTTCAAACAAACGTATAATTGAGATCCTATTTCATTATTTATTAGCCTTATCCAAATAACCAACAGGGTTTCATAATATTATGTACAGTTAGAATATAAAGGATGTATTACTTAACAAGTTTTTTTCAAATCCCCTCATAACCTATATTCGAGATATAATTCTCTCTAGCTGCATGTGTTGACAGAAGACAGATAATATATCCAGAGGTGTGAGAGGTGGCTGAATGAAAATGGGTCGGCATTGTGGTTTCCTGTGTCTTCTCCGTTATTACTGTCCTTCCTGTATCCTTCATTCACCAGGTTGGCTCCGTTGCTTTTACGGGAAATATATTATATTATTTTTGAGCTTTAGTGAGCCGCACAATCGTAAGAAAGGAACATTTTCATTTCCGTCTGTCTGTCTGCTATACATCTGGAAAACAAATTGACCTTTAGACTTGAAAGTTAGCATAAAGCTTTATTTTTATATGAGCAATACTAATAGTGCATCTCACCAAGTACTATCACGTTGGTCTTATAAGTGACCATTATGGTTACAAGTAAATATCAGGATAAATCAATTTATAAACAAACTCAATAAGTGACTCGAACACGTGACATATTAACACGTATATCCTAACTGTCTCAATACAGAAAACATCATGTTATTATAAATTTGTGAATAAATTATTTTATTATTAAAAACATTATTTGGAACCCAAATTAATGAACGAAAATGCAGCCTACCATGTGTGAATGTGTAAAAAAATATTTTATATGGTGATTTATTGACAATATATTGAATGTTATTATGCATAATTTTCTTGTCATCTTTATTTTTATATTATTCAGTTTCCAAAGGATATAGAGATTAGCTATAGATTTTAAATGTTGCATGTGACCTCAGTGAAGCCTGTTACGGCTCCTGGCGTTGCGTACTTCTAGGATTGAATTTTCTCAATGTCTACGTATTCATTAGGCTATTATATTTATTGAAGAGATAGCACACACCCCACATATCAATATTCTAACAAAACATAGCTTCACTGCTCGACATTCAAAATATCATTGGAAAACCCCTCTTGGTTGGTGGAGGACCTATTGCATGGGTCATGTAGTTCGTTAGATATTTCACTCCAAATTTTTTGCACAGAAGATAGTACTCGTATAAGGTAAGGGAATTTACTACTTGGTATTTTACAATACGATGAATAAACTTTTAATAAACCCGTAAATTTAAAATGTATAACGATGCTTTAAGTTTATTGTAACATATCATATGTATAAGATTCAAACAAGTGTCTGACTGTAATCTACATCTAATAACAAGTTACTTAAACTACAACGGGTATTTGAAAAGCATTTAAATATATTTTAGTTGGAAATATCACTTAATGTAAGGTAAAATTCAGAACTCAGAACTAGGAAAAAGAGTTTGATATGAAGACAAATGCTTCACAGACAGACAGGCAGATATTGGACAGTAATGACAGCGAGTTTGCTGAAGTTGGGGACGTGACGGGTGAACTAGTGAGAACTCGACGTTCTGTCGGTATTGGTCACGAAGTGTTAAGTCTAAAATTAACAATCGAATTCTCCGTATTAAAATTAAGTAATAACTGGAACATTAATGTGGCACTCTATTAGTGTACTGCAGCATGCATAATATCAGGCGGATTTTTTATAGTAATAACAATGTTTTTTAGCAAAAGTTTG
Source organism: Homalodisca vitripennis (assembly GCF_021130785.1). Classification (NCBI taxonomy): domain Eukaryota; kingdom Metazoa; phylum Arthropoda; class Insecta; order Hemiptera; family Cicadellidae; genus Homalodisca; species Homalodisca vitripennis. Next base: position 36,192,468 of record NC_060211.1, on the reverse strand, counting down.
GATACAAAGTTGAAAACTAGGATTCCCATACCTAAGATAACAATATTGTAATTACTATTTTGTCTCTTTACAGATATTATTATACAAGTTCCAAGTGGCTACAAAAAACTGAGTCACCGAATTAGTTTTATATTAATTATGTATTAATACAATTCCATTAAGTGGGTCAGTGACAAAACACCCATTAGCTAAAATTTTTTTAAAATATGTTAGAAAATATAATTTTATGAGAGACCCCAACAACAACGCAAACATCAAAATGTGTATCTTTGATAATATATACGAAATGTAATGTGCCTTATAATTCTGAAGTTCAGCATACATATTTATCTACTTTTAATTCGAATGATAATGCACAAGTATCTGGCTTTTATAAAAAAAATTATACAAAGCTTTAATCTGTGCCACAGATACTCTCTTACCCAATAAACACTTAAAGGTCATACTACGTTAATATCTTTAATTAAATAAAATAGCTAGAGGTTATATAATGCATTTATTGAGAGAAGGTAATTAAAAATTCCAACGCAGTTGTTTTTTTACTACAGATATACTAATGCATTATATGGTGAATATTTAGTCTCAAAAAGAGAAAAAGAACAATAAAATCACTAATTACTAGTTTATTAAATACAAGTATTAATAAGAATAGACAATACAAATTATAGAATCCTAAAGTAAGTTTTAAAACTAGGTTATTGATCACAGTCAACATATCTCTGAACATTGTCGAAATACGAATATGCCCATAGAGTTTTTTCAGGAGTTACTAAAAAAGATTTATTAAGTTATAAAAGTCATTTTAATTTAAATCTCGTTCAATTTAATGTATATTTAAGTTACAATATGTTTTAAGTTTGATTTATCGATTAAAATCTCAAGAAGCACTATATTTATAATACATGCACAAATTACTTTTGTAATATCAAGTACTCATTACAAGTTACCCTTCTATTTTGAAACCGATAATGATTAGTACGATTAACGATTTTTGTTTCTCTCTTAGGAGAAGAAGCTTATAAATTGCACTTAGTCCTGTAAGAACCTTTGCGCTGCTTCCGGAGTGATAGGATATTCAGGATGGGTTAGGTTAGGGAGTAGGGGCCACCTCCTATCGAGATCCATGAGGAAGAATTAGGGCACTACATCTCAAAGTCATCCCGGAAGAAGGGGAGGTCAGCTCTGAACCAGCCTCTCCAGTCGAAGTAGGCAGGGGGTGGCACACCCTTGTTGAGGTTAAGGGGGGTCCGTACCAAAAATTTCATTTTTTTTGAGCTTTTTGGTTTTTTTTTAGTTTTATATTCTTCAGAACCTCACCTTTTCAAAGATGTGCTTATTTTCTTTCTATCTTTATTAGAAGTTATTGAAAAGAAAGTTTTTCGAAAGCATTGCAACCAATTTATGGTGAAAGAGGCAGCCCCGCTGGTGGCCCACCGCTTTAATCATATTCATACATACTACTAACTAATTCTTGTTTCCTTATTGTTATGTTATGTTGGCTACCCTGCTTTTGATGTATATTTTTGTCTCTGTCAGGTGTACTATTTGTCATGTGATCTTTGTTTATGTGATGTCAGTGAGAGTGTTTCTCAATTTGTGTTGTTTACAAAGTGACAGTTTACTTATTCGAGTTTTGTGAATATTAGTTGTTTGTTTCAAGTTAACATGGGAAATAAACAGAAAATCGGGAATCGTTTTCAAGTGTTATTCCAAGAGAAAGCATGTTGGAAAGACTAAATCTAGCCTTGATAGATCTTCTGAGGCTATGTATAACCTCAATACTGAAACCTTGCCCAGGCCTACCACCAGCACTGACACTTCTGATAATCCTACCACCCCTAGTTCTTCTGTTAGAAAAATGAAAGTTCAAGGTAATTTTGAATACTATAATCAGAAGAATGAGGTTTTTAGCATATGACAATATTTGATTTGAATTTGCTTGCCGAAGCCATAAATGAAATCGCAGGAATGCAGTCGTTTGCAAGCACAAATTGATTTTTGAAAGGCGGTCTGTTGAAGGGACTTGCAAAATATGTGAAAATATGTGTAAAAAAAGTATGAGAAACGCCGTAGAAGAAGCAGTGAGCAGTAATGATGGGGACCGACATAACTTATGCGTTGCACTAGACGGTTTCATGGCAAAAGAGAGGCCATGTCTCTCAAAATGGCATTCTTTCTCTAACATCAGTAGATACAGGGGAAAGTACTAGATGTATCTATCCTTTCAAAGTTTTGTAAATGCCCAAATAAGTGTGAAAATGTTCATGTAGTCAGCTGTAAAGCAAACTATCAGGGTAGCAGCGGAGGAATGGAGGTCGCTGGCGCTTTAGAGGTTTTTCGGAGGTCAGAGCCGGAATATAATGTTCGCTACCTCAACTACTTGGGAGATGGAGACTCAAAGGCCTATGCATCAGTGAATGAAGCTCAAGTTTATGGAGAAGAAATAAAAATAAACAAACTTGAATGCATAGGCCACGTGCAAAAGAGAATGGGAACACGTTTACTCAAAATAAAAAGTAACGTCGGGTAAAACCCTCCTTGAAGATAACAAATCTATGTCCGGAAAAGGTCGACTTACTACTGCTGCTGTTCATCAACTGCAAAGTTATTATGGACTGGCTATACGTCGGGAACACATCAAGTGTAAGGAAAATGAAGCAAGCAGTTTGGGCTGAATTTTTCCACGTCTTATCGACTAACGAACAACCCCAACACGAGCTTTGCCCAAAAGGAGACGGAACGTGGTGTAAGTTCAACCAGAGCTTACTTGATAATACTGAGTATGATCATAACAAACACTTTCATTTGCCAAAAGCTGTTACGCTCTTGCTATCAAGCCAATATTTAGGGATTTGGCTGATCCTGAGCTTTTGCAAAAATGTGTGAAGGGCAAAACACAAAACCCAAACGAATCATTGAACAATGTGATTTGGTCTGTAATACCAAAAAGGGTTTTTGTTAGCCTACCAGTGCTAAAAATATGGGACTTATGTAGCTATAAGCACATTTAATAATGGCCTGATAAGTAGAGTACAAATAATGGATGAGCTTAAACTTTCTCCTGGTAAAAATTTGGTTGCTGCAATGAAAAGCCTTGAGAATAAGCGACTCAAGAAAGCCGAATTAGCTGCAAATGAGCTTGAGAAGAAAATCAGGAAGGCTAAGGCATTGAAGAAAACGAAAGTTAGAGGACCAATTTGAGCAGGATGAAGCAGACAAACCACCTACAGCACTGGCAGCTACTGATGTTACCAAGTTCACTGTAGGTTAGTACAACGATTTTTTCAATCGCGTTTTCCCAAAATTTGTATTTTCTAACTTTGATGTAAGTTTTCTCAGGACCTGTTAAAGATATCTTTATGAAATTTTCACTGTGTGTTTGTTTTAGTATTTACTAGTCACTAACACAAGGATTTTTGTAAAATTTTAATTTTTGGGCTTATAAAAAATTAAATTTCTGAATTAAAAACTTGGAAATTTAACACAAGTTTTTAAAAAATTTGTAGAAAAAATTAAAATACAAAATAAACAAAAATCCTTGTGTCAGTGACTAGAGTATTACATGATTAATAAAATAAAATAAAACATTTCAGTGTAGGTTCAACACAACTCTATAAAAATTACATATAATTAACATTATGGAGATAGGCGAACAGACCCCCCTTAACAAGAACCTCTGAGGTAAGGGAACAAACCCCCACCAACTCCAACAGTCATCTTCCACAGTAGACTAGACCTATCGAATTGCCCATGAACCCCAGAATCTCAACATTTGCGGTTAGTGATGTGCTGCTACTGGACATCCATAAGGTTGCCCAGATTGAAGTGGCACATCGGTTTATGCTGTGCCCAGTAGTGGGTTCAACTGGTAGGTATAAACCAACGAGAAGCGATCCCTGCTGGGACTTTTTTTCCCCATTCTTAAGGGAGATTCTAATACTACTGATTTTATTAAATACTAGATCATTTAATATAGTAAAAAATTGACTTTTTATTGCCTGACTACTAATGCCCGTATATTTTCAACAATTATTCACTAACTAGACTAATTTAAAGAATGAAAGAATGGGTAATAAAATGCTCTACCTATATTTTGAAAAACGTTACTTAAATAGTAATCTACATAATAGTAATTTACATGTTTTTTCAGGCCTGCAAAATAGAGGGACAAAGATTACAACAAAGAATAATTTATTCCTATTCTCGCTGGAGTCATCAGTAGAATGGTAGAGGATGAAATCTCCATTGTTAATAGAATCACTGTTAGTGATGAGGTAACAAATAGCCACTGAAACAGCTGGTTAGTTACAAGTTAAGATTATATACGGGTGAACTAGTGAGAACTCGAACGTTCTGTCGGTATTGGTCACGAATTGTTGAGTCTAAAATTAACAATCGAATTCTCCGTATTAAATTAAGTAATAACTGGGACATTATGTGGCACTCTATTAGTGCACTGCAGCATGCATAATATCAGGCGGATGTTTTATAGTAATAACAATGTTTTTAGCAAAAGTTTGGATACAAAGTTGAAACTAGGATTCCCATACCTAATATAACAATATTGTAATTACTATTTTGTCTCTTTACAGATATTATTATACAAGTTCCAAGTGGCTACAAAAAACTGAGTCACCGAATTAGTTTTATATTAATTATGTATTAATACAATTCCATTAAGTGAGTCAGTGACAAAACACCCATTAGCTAAATTTTTTTAAAGTATGTTAGAAAATATAATTTTATGAGAGACCCCAACAACAACGCAAACATCAAAATGTGTATCTTTGATAATATATACGAAATGTATGTGCCTTATAATTCTGAAGTTTAGCATACATATTTATCTACTTTTATTCGAATGATAATGCACAAGTATCTGGCTTTTATAAAAAAAATTACAAAGCTTTATCTGTGCCACAGATACTCTCTTACCAATAAACACTTAAAGGTCATACTACGTTAATATCTTTAATTAAATAAAATAGCTAGAGGTTATAATGCATTTATTGAGAGAAGGTAATTAAAAATTCCAACGCAGTTGTTTTTTACTACAGATATACTATGCATTATATGGTGAATATTTAGTCTCAAAGAGAAAAAGAACAATAAAATCACTAATTACTAGTTTATTAAATACAAGTATTAATAAGAATAGACAATACAAATTATAGAATCCTAAAGTAAGTTTTAAAACTAGGTTATTGATCACACAACATATCTCTGAACATTGTCGAAATACGAATATGTCCCATAGAGTTTTTTCAGGAGTTACTAAAAAAGATTTATTAAGTTATAAAAGTCATTTTAATTTAAATCTCGTTCAATTTAATGTATATTTAAGTTACAATATGTTTAAGTTTGATTTATCGATTAAAATCTCAAGAAGCACTATATTTATAATACATGCACAAATTACATTTGTAACATCAAGTACTCATTACAAGTTACCCTTCTATTTTGAAACCGACAATAATGAGTACGATTAACGATTTTTGTTTCTCTCTTAGGAGAAGAAGCTTATAAATTGCACTTAGTCCTGTAAGAACCTTTGCGCTGCTTCCGGAGTGATAGGATATTCAGGATGGGTAAGGTTAGGGAGTAGGGGCCACCTCCTATCGAGATCCATGAGGAAGAATTAGGGCACTACATCTCAAAGTCATCCCGGAAGAAGGGGAGGCCAGCTCTGAACCAGCCTCTCCAGTCAAAGTAGGCAGGGGGTGGCACACCCTTGTTGAGGTTAACAAGAACCTCTGAGGTAAGGGAACAAACCCCACCAACTCCAACAGTCATCTTCCACAGTAGACTAGACCTATCGAATTGCCCATGAACCCCAGAATCTCAACATTTGCGGTTAGTGATGTGCTGCTACTGGACATCCATAAGGTTGCCCAGATTGAAGTGGCACATCGGTTTATGCTGTGCCCAGTAGTGGGTTCAACTGGTAGGTATAAACCAGCCAGAAGTGATCCCTGCTGGGACTTTTTTCCCCATTCTTAAGGGAGATTCTAATACTGATTTTATTAAATACTAGATCATTAATTTTTAATATAGTAAAAATTGACTTTTTATTGCCTGACTACTAATGCCCGTATATTGTCAACAATTATTCACTAACTAGACTAATTTAAAGAATGAAGAATGGGTAATAAAATGCTCTACTATATTTTGAAAAACGTTACTTAAATAGTAATCTACATAATAGTAATTTACATGTTTTTTCAGGCCTGCAAAATAGAGGGACAAAGATTACAACAAAGAATAATTTATTCCTATTCTCACTGGAGTCATCAGTAGAATGGTAGAGGTTGAAATCTCCATTGTTAATAGAATCACTGTTAGTGATGAGGTGACAAATAGCCACTGAAACAGCTGGTTAGTTACAAGTTAAGATTATATAAATTTTTTAGATATCTAACAAAATATATGCGTTAAAATATCGGTATGCTTTAAACCCAAAATCCCGGTACCTGTACTTCTAGTACGAAGTTAAAAAGTGTGAAGTAAAATAACAAAAGCGTCCAGTCTAAAACATATCATTTATTTGAAAACTCATAAACTATGTTCGGTGTTAAAAGTTGTACTGATCATTTGTTTGAAAACTTATAAATTATATCCGATTCGTAAAGTTGCACTCAGGAACTTCTTAATCAATTGCAATATGTTAATTTTTGAGATTTCAGGAGATTATTGTAAAAATTCAGTGTGGAATAAAACACTCCTTTAACATTCAGTGATGTTTCTATGCACATGATAATGCAATATTTTATTTCTTGTGTTATAGGGATTAAGTTCTACACGTTAAACCATTTTTGATGTTTGTCTGTATAAATGTGTAAATCAGTGTAAATGGTGCAACAACAGTCTCTTTGTGTGAAACATTTATTGTATAGTTCTTCTGCAGTATTGTTAATACATTACACGTTGAGATGTTGTAGGAATATTTTACAGCATTTTCCATGCTTTGTTACAAACATACGCTCTGTGCCCTGAACGCTGTATGAAAGTACTTAAGTATAGCCCAATTAAATGCATTTTATAAACTTAGATTTTTGAAACAATATCAATATTTTTTTTAGATAAAAAAAATTATTAATTAAAAGAATCATTCTAAATTATCTTTAAAACACATTTAAAATAAAAATTTATGTAGTAAGAAATATGATTTTCACTTTACGTATAATTTCATAATCTTATCCACATTATTCGAAAAGGTTTATATTAATAAACAAAATTGTAAGAGCTGATACGGTTAGTATTTATCTCAAAATGTTATTGCTATCGTCTTTAAATATTTAGTTATATTAAGTCATAATATAACCCAATGATGCCGTAAAAAGTACTAAAACTCTGTATTTCTTTTATGAATGGTGACACTTCTTGCTAATAATAATACAAATTTCAATGAAAAAAATTTTAAAACGTAATATTTATAGTTTTACATTAATAAAAATTAGTTGAAATATTAAGATTTCCTTAACAAATAATATGTTTCCATCAAATTGAGTATACCGGGAGTAGAATTGATAAACTAATATAAAGTAACGCGTCTTAACATCTCAATAATTATAAACTCAAATTCAAATATTATCAACTGATTCAAAGCACATTTTATTAACAATATACAATTTTTAAGGTTTGTTAAGACAAGGTCACTAGCTATTATTCAAGCCTGTGTGAATTTTGTGAAATGGTTTAATACGGTAGTCTTGTTTAATAGATAATTCATCTAATCATGAAACTTAATTCACGTGTGTATATTTATTTAATTGATTTAAACTTAAATAAATAAATTTAAAATATTTATGTATAAAAATTTAATGTCACTGTGTTCGTTTACAATAATATACAAAAGCACTAATCCAATTTTATTTAAATTTAGTAGCTATGTACTTGTTTGATTCAACTTAAAATATATAATATTTTTATCAATATTAATAAATTTAAATCTTGTTTTAAGAATTTATTTTTAGTTTTAGATATAGGTTCGATAAAGTCTGTGAAATATATATTTACTGTTTTGTATAAAAATAGTTTTGTGATAGCCCAAACAAACCTAAAATGCATTCAATATTCAATTTGTTATTATTTATACCCTAGAAAGCATAGAGTAATCTTGACAGTAACACCACTTCTTATATTGAAGACTAAAAATTTTAAATTTAGACTAAAAAGGAGAAATTTTACTGTTGCAGGTATCTTAATGATACTTTATGATACGACAGTATCATTCAAAAAGCTTTAGTTCCCTGTTAGATTAGCATTCGTGATGACCTTTAACAATTCTCCGGCCAGACAAAGTCCGTTTGTGGCTTTGAAAAGTTTTGAAAATCCATGTTTTTCTTATGGCCATAATATTTTGCATGCTCTCGTGTTGGTAAACCATCGAATTTATATGACATTACCAAAATTAAGACTAACTAAATATATTTTCTACCTAATAGCGTTTAATTGAATTTTAAGTAGTTATAATTTATAGTTCTTAATTTTTCGGAGTAAAAATTAAGCTTTTCATATAATAAGGATAAAATTTAATCCATACAAATGAAAGCAGTAAAGGATTTTTATTTTTATTTCTTATCATTATTGATGATTTAATTTCATACAATCCATTAATAATACATAATTTATACGTAGTTTAAATCGCCCGTCGTTTTAATCGATCGTTAACCTACAGTAAAGCGTGATCGGATGAGCTAGTACTTAATAAATAAGTATAGTTGTTAAAGATGTTTATACATTTATTTTATATTTACCCAGAATTTGTTAATGTTTTTACAAGGGTATTGTACTTGTAAATTTAAATAAAACCACAGGGAATAAATAAATATACTACTAATACTGAAATAATCACTAACCATACCTTTTCATGTTTATCTTAGTTTTATGAGTTATAAGATTACTTTTATATTCAACAAGATTCACTATACCAGCTTAATAATACATAATTTAAACGTATGCTGACCAACCTGCGGTAAAGCGTGGTACTTAATAAATAAATAGTTGTTTACAGATGGTTATACATTATTGGTTAATATATTTACATGCGTATTGTATTTGTTAATTTAAAGGAACCCCATTGGGAATAAATAAATATACTGGAATAACCACTAACTATACTTTTTCATGTTTTTCTGAGTTTTATGTGTTATAAAATTTCTTTTACATTCAACGAGAATCACTATCCCATTCAGCTTGTACTCAAATTTGTATTATTCAAGTTTATTTTGTATCTCGTAATGTAATTTTAAAAATATGAACTAAAACTATAGGGAATAAACAAATATATTATTAATGTATGAATAATCACTAAACATACTGTTCCATGTTTATCATTAAAACTTTACGAATATTTTCCTCAAATGAAGATTGTATAATCTGATTATGAAATTACTTCAATGATCAATAAAACGCAATTTAATGTTTTCTTTTACATTTTATAAATATTTTCTTCAAACAAAGACGGTAAAATTGGATCACAATATTTCCAGCACAATCATACATTTTCTGAGAGTGTTTGTTTAGGCCTCTCTGTACCAACTAAACCCAAGATACTTCTTAAGAGCGAGATGAGATTTCCAGTTAAAGGATTAGGACCACTATGTAATCAGACAATGTGAATCTATAAACTTTGACTGCTGAGCATTGTTAAGTTAATTTCATACAAGTTAAAGTAAGCAAATAGTAGCTAACTTTATTCTGCACAGTCTATTTTAAAGCATGAGTTTGAAGTCTGTGAAAGCGTCAGATTTTAGAGCCCCACTATGTGAACTGGAGCTCAACTCAATATTCAAATAGAATCTACCCCTCCCCTCCTTACATTATGTGCTGAAAACTAGGTTGCTCCATCGTGTTTAGGGACCGTGCCTAAAATATCGTAGAGCACTTAATTGTTCACCTGATGAGACAATGAGACTTCGTCACCTATATTACCCACAATATATTTTGTTGTCTAGGTATTTTTAAACTTCTTCGTTGCGCACTTTTGGACATCTTCAGGCAAACTAAAAAAAACATCGTTTGGTTGAAGTCAAGTAAATAATACTGATTATTGAACTGAATTTAAAATACGGTAAAAGAAAGTAACAGGTTTTAATACCATTATTGTTATATAATAAATCTGACTGGATAAAATTATAATATTAAACATTAATAACACCCACGTTTTATATTTTAAAGTGCACTAAAAGAACCATTCATTATATTCAAAACCTTTTAAATGAAACAGCGTTAATTCGGCACAAGAAAAAGAATACAGTAAGCTCGGATATCTGCCATATTTAAACTGAATTGACATTTCAGACGTTGGGTCTGTCTCTTTAAAAATCTTGTCAAGACCTCGTTATAATCACATCACGACTGGCTTTGAATGCAGCTTCCCTTTGTAATAGGGGTTTTGATTCACTAAGTCTTTCGATTTGTCCATTACAGAACAGTTTTATTTTATGAAAACATGTTTAATTTAAGGGTTGTTGTTTATAGCAATGGGGTAAAATTACTGAAACATACCCAAAAAAATCATTTAATTTGTATAATATTCAAGTACTGAGTTCAATAATGTGTAATCAGTATTACATTGTCGAATTACAAGTTTTTGATTTTCTAAATACCGTATTTTATACATATAGATATAACACAGAAAATGTTTCAGTTTCTAAGGCACTTCAACACCACATATATTTATATTCATTAAATGGTATTTTTATTATGATTTACTAATTATGATTAATGTAGGAGTATAAATACTAAAATATTGGTGTTATCAACTCGTAATATACACATTAAAATAAATACCATATAATATAGTATGAATTCCATGTAGATTGTATTAACTAGATTTCCACAATATTATTGATTTGAAATTGAAAGAGTGAGATTTAAAAATATTTAAAGCGTGGTACATGATTTCTAAGTAGATGCCAATTTATTTTCATGCCTTATCTACTCATCCTAATGGGACATTAGCCGGATGAGGATCTTATCAAGCAGAATAAGGAATAAAGTCACCTTGTCTGTAGTACGTATACAGTTTTCAACGTTCACAGACACGATTTTAACCTGCACTATCTCTTAACTCAGATTTAAAGTTTGAAGCCTTAAACCTCATTGATTGTATGTTTATATCTGTTAAAATCACGTGTATTTGGTTAAATTGAAATACATGGATAAATTATTTATGCTCATGCAGTATTTTTTATTGTTATTAAGACATAGCTTTAATTTGTTATTTTCATAGTTCTTGTTAACTTTACGACTAAACGTATGCGGATTCGTATAGATTGTCTTGTAAAAAATACATATCCACAAAAATCCATACGGTGTAATAGTAATCTGTTGTTACCATACAAAATGTCTGTGAATACCATATGAGGTCCTCAGGCTTGCTGTTTGTAGCTTATTATCACTTTCAGACTTTAATGTTAAATTGCGGAAGCATGTAATACTGTTATGGGAGTTCCATGCATCCTGTGGCTGAGGTGGAACGCTCTGTAGAGTTTCGTGTAAAGTAACATAAACATTCTCCATTACAATATACGGTTATCTTAACCGTACTTACTGATGCAATAAAGGGTGTAATACGCCTCGTTTGGTTTTTACAGGTTCTCTGACAATACAATATGTTCAAAAAGGAAGTCACAAATACGAGGATCAGTGTGACGATTTATACAGTGCTTCGTCTTCCTTCAGGTCAGGATTCTGATTTAAAGTAATGACCTTTTATCACTAAGCTTACAGGTTGGTTAATTGCTCCTTTACCTTTTCCGGTCTATGTGGGCACTTCTATAAAGCTTTGTGTTTCTAGTTTATGTGGTATAATATTGTGTTACAGATGCACCCGACAGGAAACCTCTGAGTTAAATGATCAAGTGAGAGCAACAAACCTACCACTCAGGGTTGGAAAAATTATTCTTCTATTTTTTTTTTTTTTTGCTTTAAAAAGGGTATTTAGTATCAAGACTATAGACTTACGTTAAATGCAAAATTTTTGCATTAACGTTTCATTCTAATAGAAAATATCAAGTTTGATGATTGTGCATATCTATCAAACTAAGCGTCATCAAATCATATTCTCACGTTGAAATTTCGAGAAGGGATTGAATTATGATTTGAAAATTATATTGAGATATCTTGCCAATAGCTATGTTACATGTGTTACTATGGCACGCGTTACAATTTGATATGGTTGTAAACAGTACGCATACAAATATATTTCTTCTGCGACTATGTAAATGCTGTTTATAAATAATCATGAAATTAATGTAAAAATTATTCACTACCGCTCAGCCAAACCCCAATGTGTACCATTCACCACCAATAAATTCCAAGGTGCATAACCACCAAAGTATGTAAGTGAAGCTTCATGCAAAAATTATAGTCCATAGGGACAGACTGGCAAGCAGACATATAGGGAGAATTAAACTTTTTCAGGCCCCTCGAATGATGAGCTTCGCTTGCACTCAGCCAATTATTATTATCATACGAATGTTTCCAAATTGCTTTCAAAAATTTTATTGTTTTAAAATTGAAATATAATGAAGATTCGGTAATACGAGTACATTGAATGACGCTAGACAATATTATGAAAGGTTAAAAAATTAAAATGAACACTTGAGCAATCTTCTTTGATGAACCATTCTGCGAAATATACTTTAGTTTTATACGTTTTTAATGAGAAATATCGAATAAGGACGAATCAATTAGCATGAAAACTGATAATTAACCGACAAATTAACCATTAACTTTACACTTACCAACAACTATACAATCATATAAGTAACATCAACTTAAGTGTCTAATACTCGTTCAGTGGGTGAGAAGTTATTGTACTTAAGTTTAACATGAGTTTAGAGCATTGAGGGTGAGGTAAGTTGTGTGCTTGTGTAAATATTTACTGAAGTCAGGAAGGTGAGAGGGAATTGAAGTTATGCAATACATTTAAGAGCGATAACGGATTATTAAATAGCTAGAATAGGTTCAAGCGTTGAGAGACCACTCAGGTTGTAGAATTTTTTAATTTGCAGTAGTATTTGATACACCATGGATACTATGTCTAAACGTTACCTAATCATTACTAATGATCCCGTTTTGAAGTCATGCGAGCTAAAATAAAAGTTATTAAATGGTAATAAATCTGTGAAGGAGATTTGTTACTGAATAATACCATGTGAAACTATACATATTCCACTAAGAAGAAGGTAAAATGATGCCGAACACACACACATACACACACACATTATGGTAATTTATGAATTTATGGTTTATGGTAATTTGGAATTGTAGGGCATGATATTCCTAGTTCCATAGAGCGTAAACTCGCTCGCTCACACACTGACTCGTCACTCACTAACCGTCGTTTAAAGATTCAAGTTTATTAGTTTTAAAATCGTTTAAATACATCTATTTAAAGTCCAACCATACCCTTTATTTTATTGGTTATTTTGCTCACGAATAATAATTTTATCTTACCAACTAGAAATAAAATCATGAACGTTAAAAATATCTTCAGAGCTTCGCTAGTATCTAATTTTCTGTCATATACACATTCTAAACTAAATTTATCCTTAATATTTTTGCTATCAACTTGTTTTAAGTATTTTTCAAAAATTTAAGATCTTCGACATTATAAATTTTGTTCAAAGATAAAAATACTTTCTTATGAACTTAAAAGAATCAATGTTTTTAATATTCTTTTATAGGCGATAATATTAAATATTACCAATATTTTATTTGGATCTCGAAAGATCATTTAAAAACTTTGTATAATTAATCAATCATTTTTTTACGAAATTCTAAGCAATTTTCACGCCATTTTGAACAGCTAAGAGTTGAATATTACGTGTAATTCTTAAGTTAAGATAAAAATATTTGTTCTAATAATGTCCATACGTTTGTAAAATGTACACAAGAAAGTTTTTCAGCAATATCTTTAAATTTTTCATTATTAATTAAACTGACTTATTTTTGTTTTGTTTACAGATTGCTTATGATTTTTAAATTATTCTTAACTAAAGTTCTTATAATTAAAAAGTAGCTTTTCATCAACACATTTTTTTAAATGATTAAATACCTTATACTTTATTTTTTTATATGTTTCTAATAATTGTCATAATTTAATTTCCGTGTATTCATTCTAAAAGAAAATTAACCGAGGCATCATACATTAAACTGGCAAACCAAGCAATCAGTCAACCATCAGTCGGGATTAGGCCGCTTTGGTTACAAATTCTGAAAAATGAACTAAGAATAAATCCAGAAGTATCAAACAGACTAGATATTGATAAAAAACCAATGTGAAGTAGCAATTTGTGTTTATATAGCATGAAAAAATAATAAAAAATGCCTGCTCACGTTTTCTTTGTTTTTATCCCCATCTTGTTTCTGCCATGATGATTGCTATTTACTACTGGGCTCTGGTCAGTCACAGATGGTTGGTCGGCGAATGCAGATATATTGTGACCTGTATTCTGTAGTACAATTTTAATAATAAGTGTCGTGTTTTGTTTCTTTATTAGGTGCAGGTTTTTGGAATTAGTAAAATTGACACATAACATAGTCATTGCGATTGCGATTTCACATTCACATATGCGTGTCACAATGCTCTGGCCAGATTGATTTATTTTAACCTAGCTTTTTGTTATGTGTTAGATTAGTTATTTACCTAAAGAAAAGATCAGATTGCAGATCTTGAAAACGTAATGGTTATTAATATTATTATTATATGCTATCAAAAGTATTAATCACTAAAGTAAAAACGGGCGTGCTCAAATAAACCTTGTAAGTATTGAATTATGTAAAATACTTTTTATTACAAAACGCTTTGGCAGAAGACATCGCAGTGAGGAGAAAATAACTAATATAATCTTAATGTTAGACTTACCTCTTGTTTACTTTAATCTTAGTGCAGCTTCAGAAATCTTACGTTGTTAAAGACTTCAGACTACAACCAAATAAACTTTTATTTAATTTTATGAGGAGGTCCAAAACGTTCGGCGAAGATGGAGTTTAAATATATCTAGAGTACAAAATATATTGTGTAATCTTGATGAAGAAGTGTTATTGCCTCATCACTTGCACAATTAAGTGCACTCCGATATTTTAGACACGGCCCGATATAAGCACGATCGAGCAACCGAGTTTTCACACAAAGCGTAGCTATAACTATGAGGGGGGGGGGTTGAATCAACGTGGATATTGAATTCACCAACAAGCTCCAGTTTACCTTTCACTTAGTGGAGCTCTGAAATCTGACGCTGTCACAGACTTCAGGCTCATGTTTCAAAATGGACTGTGCGGAATATAGTTAACTAACTATTTGCTTACTTTAACTTAACAACGCTCAGCAGTCAAAGTTTATCATTTGTTAGATATAGATTCACATTGTCTGATTACATAGTGTTTCCAATCAGTTAACATGAAATCTCATCTCGCTTTGAGTAAGTATCTTGAATATTTAGTTGGTACCGAGAGGCCTTACAAATACACTTAGAAAATATCCGATTGTGCTCGAACTATTGTGATCCAATTTTACCATCTTTGTTTGACTTAAATATTAATGAAATTTAAAAGAAAACATTAAATTGCGTATTTACTTATCATTTAAGCAATTTTACAATCAAATTATACTATCTTTATTTGATGAAAATATTCTTAAACTTTTAATGGTAAACATGAAACAGTATGGTTAGTGATTATTCAAACATTAATAATATATTTGTTTATTCCCTCCAGTTTTAGTTCATTTTTATTCATATAAAAAATAAACTTTCCATATTTGAAGAAAATATTTATAAAATTTACACGAAAACATTAAATTGCGTGGTTAGAGATGATTCAAGAATTAATAATACATTCGATTACTCACTATGGTGTTAGATTACTTTAAATGTGACAAATATAGTACGAGATAACAAATAAAATGTATTAATATAATTTTGGGCACAATCTAAATGTTATAGTAAATCTGGTTGAATGTAAAAGAAACTATATAATTCTACATATTAAATGGTTTAAACAAGTATTAATTTATTTAATCCTAGCTGACCCGGTAACGCTTTACTGTGAGTTATTTACCATACGACTAAACGTATGAACAAATTTTGAATTATTATATATGATGCTATCATAATTATCAAGCAAGGTGTTACGCGTAAATGGACGCAAAAATTACAAAATATTTTTCACGTAGGATTGAGAAATAACTAGTGGTTTTATCTTGACAATTCCAAAGAAAATGCAATATAGCTATTAAAACGTGCTTTTTATCAGTAAATCAATATTTTATCGAATTCATAATGATGAAGGTATCACGCGTTAATGGACGCAAAAATTACAAAAATTATGTGTTGAGAACATCCTTAGTATTTAAATAAGTTTTTATTTATATAAAACTATGATTATTAGGTTTTAAATTGGTGATCACCGAAAATTATATTATTATTAAGATCATCACCATGTATAGCATAAATACAGTGTTTAAGTATTTATAAACCTTTTACAACGTAATTACGTCGCAACAGCAATAGTGCGTAATTACGCACTATTGCTATAGACTATAGACATTACTAAATATTTTGAAGGAGATAGCCATTAAATTTTCATTTACAAAATTCTAAGCATATCAACTCTTATCGAATGTTTTGTTATTATGAACTTTTTCGAATAATCTGGATGAGAACATGAGAAACTATACGAAGAGTGAGGATCGTATTTCTCATTACACTGATTTTTTAAGTAAATGTGTTATGTAGGCATATAGAAATCCTTAAATGAATAGTTTAATAGTTTGTAGGCCATAAATAAAATGATAGATTTTTACTTAAAAAAACTCTGCTTAACAAATATTTAACTACGCTACACCTGAGTACGCATACCGCGTACAGTGTACAGAGCGTATATTTGTAACAGGGCATGAAGAGATGCTGAAAAATATTCCTCCTACATTTGAGAGTTTAATGTAGTTACAATACTGTAGAAAAACATTTACACTGAAAGTTTTACACAAAGGTTCTATTGTTGCATCATTTAAACTGACGCTGTCTTAGCTCACGCCACAATTCAGTAAAATATTCCTTCCACATCTCAGAGTGGAATGTAGTCACAAGACTGCAGGGGAACGTTTGTACTGAATGTTTTACACAAAGCGACTGCTGTTGCGTTATTTACACTGCCTATGCCTTAGGACACAATACAATACATGCATATTGTGTGTTCTGCTCGCTGGACTATGAAGTATGCAAGAAGTTTTACGGAATTTGAATGTAAATGCATGGATAACATGAATTACAAAGTAAAGTGTTTATACTACTTATTTTTAAAACTACCGTTTTAAAGCTAACTCACTCTATATAACAACAAAACCACAAATGCATACATACCCATGAATACGACTGCAAAATACCTTTATGTATTGAAAATGTGCTATACAAAATATTAAACAACGAACTTTATATAAATATTTTATATCGAGTTATATTTTATATATCGAAGTATCGAGTTATTGACCAATCGAAATCACAGAAATGCCTTTTTGAATTGTATCCTGTTGAACAAAACATTATTTACGATTGAATTTTCATTTACCTTCCATTAATAAATGCATTATAACCTCTAGCTATTTTCGTTAACTAAAGCTATTTACGAAGTATGTACTACAGTTTGTTACTTTTTATTGCTAAGAGTGTATTTTTTGTTCATTAAAGCTTTTTGTAATTCATATAAAGCAACATTCTGTATAATACAAATCATTTTGAGTTCGTAAAGCATTAAAAAGTGCATAAATATATCAGATCGTATTTATTATTCTTTGTGTGAAAACAACACACTAGTAAATTATCGTTATAATGAGTAGTCAAATAAAACTTTTTTGTTTACATTATTTTATATCTATACACAAGTTTCGGTATTGAAACATCATCAGTGTACATTGACCTCTAAATAAATAATACACAATAAAATACACATGTGGACTAGATAATTAAACATAACATATACATATGTTAAATTTATAAGATATAGTTGTAATTTTGATTATTATTCTGTATTTAAGATTTAAATCTTTTAAACAATTAGATTTGTCTTACTTTTCAGATAAATATTTAAAATGTTATAAGGATCTTTATTATAATTTTGATAGACATGTAATTCTTCTTACCTGTTAAATTTTTCCCCTTTCGTTTCGATTTCTAAAATTTCCCTGTTCTTTTCAAAATGTGTGTAGTTATGGCCAGTTTTTAATAAGTGTTCAGCGAAATTTTATTTTATTGTAGATATGTTATTTGTTTTCAAAGGTTGTGTATGTCCCTTAAACGTTACATTATTGGTAAAATATAATTTCAACAAAAGTGTAAACATATATTTTAAGATTGTAAAAACATTCAAATTTATTCAAAGTATCAGAATATTAAAGTAACCACAAATCCTACGTATTATCGAAGGTATAAATTGTTATACTTGAGTAGTATTTAGGTGTCTGGGTGTACTGTAAGAAACTTTACGAATGGGGTTTGTCACTGCTTCACTCAATACAATTATACTAATAGACGAAAGAAATAATTCAAATAAAAAACATTTTTTCGTAATAACTGGGATATAGAATATTAAACTCTGTAACGGCATAAGATAGCAACTATAATATTACTATATTAGTTATTAGAACCCTAATTTAACCATTCACGTCCCAACTTCTAAAAACGCGTAGTTATCTCAGACCAATACTCACTTGAAATTAGTGCGATATTGTGTACTACAGAGACACCTAATGTCCCAGTTACTAATTCATTTCAAAACAAGAACTTTATTATTAATTCTAGACTAAATAACTCTTGACCAATACCGTCAGGATGTCAAGATGAGTTTCATCCGTCACGTTCCAACCTCAGTAAACTCGCCGCCACTACTGTCCAATATCCGCCTGTCTGTCTGGGTGCCAGCTGTGCCTTTATCTCGAATCCTTTTCCCTCACAGTATTTAATTTTAACTCGCATGCAGTGCAATTTCTAGCTTAATGGGAGCCCGAACGCCATTTAAACATAATGTTAACTGTGGGACACATTACTCAAACACTAAGAGATATCTAGATGAAACTTTTACAGTACTTAGAGGACACCTTTTGCTAGGTCGTGGTGAGAGGATTTTTGAATACAACCAATAATAATATTATTTTAATTTTCTTTTTAATTATACTTTATTTTTACAAATTTTATTTAATAAAAAAATCAATATCTCAAAAGTTAGTGACTCAATTAAAATATGCTCTCACAGGAAACTAGCTTAAGCCCATATAAAGATGTCCTGAAAGTTTCATTGGTCTACCTTTAATACTTTTTTACTTATGTGTCTTCAAAATATTAAAAATGCAACTTTCGGAAAATCAACAAAAACTAAAATAAAATAATATTTTTGCTATTTACTCACATTTAGTGCCCTCCAGCAGCATATGCTGGGTTGTCTGGGTCTTCTGCATCTTAAAACTGGTCCTCAAGTCTCCTTTTAAGCAAGGTCCTGCTCTGTCTGATCTTTTTTTCCAATTCTTCTGCGGCCTTTTCACTTTTATGTATTCGGTATTTGTCTAGGCGATGCATAGCCTCAATGAAGTGCTTACCTAATTGTAGCCCTAGGTGCTCAATTACTTTACATTTGCTTGAATAGCCATCATTGAAAGACAATACAGCATCTTGGGCACCAAATTTTAATGTTGGTAGGCCTACGAAGGTCCTTTTAGGCACACGGGTCCAAATAAGATTATTCAAGGCCTCGTTTGGGTTTTGTGTTTTACCAGCTAAGCATGTTTTTAACAATTCAGGGTTAGAGAGATCTCTAAATATTGGCTTTACTTCTGACATTATGATTTCAGGAAGGTGAAAGTGCTTGTCGTGGCCATATTCTTTGCCCTCGATAACTGCAATGTTGTACTTACACCACATATCAGGTTCTTTAGGACAGAGTTCATGACGTGGCTCATTGTTACTTTACATGGCATGAAAGTAAGTGGCCCAGACTGCTTTTTTCATATCATTCAGGCTTTGACAATTCCTTCTTATAGTTAGGCCATAAAAAATCTGAAACTTTTGAACAGCTAAATCTGTTAGTCGATTTTTTCCCGAAAGCGGCTTACCATCAGCAAGCTTTGTGTTCTTTGAGTTCTGTTTCAGAGTACGCAATCGAGTTCCCATTCTTTTTTAAATATGCCCTATACACTCCAATTTACTTATTTTTATATCCTCACCATAGGGCATATACTGAAAAAATAACTAGTAGCACTATAAAAAGTAAAATGATGCTAAACACAAATGTTGTTGCAAATATCTGCTAAAAATTACGTTGCAAGCATACATTCAAATAATTTTCTATCTAATTTAGAGCTTTATATATAGGAAGTGTTATATAACACTGGAAAGAGGAATTTCTAGAGAATAATAATCAATAATAATCAGAAAATGTATAAAAAAAAAATTATTTGGCGTTTGGGGTGCCCTTAAATACAATTAAATGTTCTCCGAATACCCGATGTAGTTTAAGAAAGAACTGTTATTAAGTATAGGTTACAGATAAACACTCGTTGGAATAATATACATATGATTTGTAGAATAAATACAAGCAAGGTCATAAATCCCATATTTAACGGGCTTATTCATTGTAATATAATATACAAAATAATACATTTTCTAAGTCCTTGGATCAAACATTTTAAGTAAATACGTTCTTACCTATCATGAACATTCATTCATGTTTGGCACTTATAGCAGTATGCAAGTTTCATTACTAAAAGAGTTTACAAACTCGGTAACTAAAATAGTCAGTTTTTGAATTCAGGTTAAGAAAGTTTACAAAAAATGTTATGGAAAAAGTTTACAGTAAGTTTATACAAGTTAACTGGAGTAACGAATTATGGAAATTAGAAGGGTTTTGAAATATAATCTAAAACTGTGTATATTCTTCAGAAAATGATATCAGCTTCATTTTAACAAAACTCTGTAAGGCACAAGTTGTAATTCTGGCGATTTCTCAAAAAGCAGCTAAAGGCCGTGTCTTAGTTGCCGCGATTTTGAGTTCCTACTCTGAGTCATATTTACATCTATATGTATTACCCGTCATGTAAAAAATAAGGAGCGAAATACCTAATGAACATCATCACCATACAATAGGGTCTCCCACAGTATGGAATATACAGTTAAGAGCGTTTTACAAAGGAAGTCTCACCTCTAATGCGGTGAAATTATATTTTGTCAGAATAGTGAATAGTGTGGCGTATACTGTCTATTCATCAATAAGATTGGTCTAATGATTATATAGCCATTAAGTATACACGAATGCAAA
Source organism: Homalodisca vitripennis (assembly GCF_021130785.1). Taxonomy (NCBI): domain Eukaryota; kingdom Metazoa; phylum Arthropoda; class Insecta; order Hemiptera; family Cicadellidae; genus Homalodisca; species Homalodisca vitripennis. The sequence goes on along the minus strand of NC_060211.1, from coordinate 36,171,153 downwards.
CCTATATACAAAATATTTCTCGTCACATTTTACACTAGAATTTTATTTCGTTAAATTAGTTATCATATTCATTTTTGAATAATTTCCCCACCAATTTATAATACAATTATGTTCTATGTAATAAGATAGTTAGGCTAGATATATTAATATGTCGTACGTGTGACTTTCTTATGGGTGTACTGAGTATGTTTACAAATTCATTCATGTTGATCTTTACTCGTTACCAAGATGGTTACCCATAAGTCCAATTTAATTGCATTTGATAACACTCCCATAGAGTGAAAGGCTCTATCATAGAACTTAGTATTGCTCATATAAAAATTAAGCTTCATGTAAACTTTCAAGTTTAAAGGACGGTTCGTTTTCGACATTTACTGAGGACAGACAAACGGAAATGCCCCACGATCGGTAAGATTCGCTAAAACTCAGACAATAACATAGTATATTTCCAGTAAAATCAACTTGGCCAACCTGGTGAATGGAGCATGGAGGAAGGACAGTAATAACCTAGAGAAACAAGTAACCACAATGCCGACCTATTTGAATCCAGCCCCCTCTCACGCCTGCATATATATTATCTGTCTTCGTTCAACACTTGCAGTTGGTGAGAATTATATTTCTAATATAGGTAATGAAGGGGTTATAAAAACTCGTTAAGTAATAAAAATCAAACGGTACATATGGATTATTCTTATTTGGACAATAAATGACTAAAATGGAAATTAATCATACTTTTGTTTAAAAGAGATACTTTTCTCAGGAATTTAACAGACTATAAACAACACAAATCAGTACAACAATGAATGACGAATGAAATGTTTTTGCTAAGTATTTTTAAATATTCCAGAAAATATTTTAATGTAGAATTTTGAATATTTTAATATATAAATTTATTAACTAGAAGTACTCATTTGGATTACCAAATCTGGACATGATCTGAATTTCTACCAAATGCATAAAAAATGTTTTATCTTTATGTATCAAAACAGAACTTCCCAACTGAAACCAGCACCCTTATATTGCATTGGAAAGTTACTAAATACTCCATTGCTTCGTACAAATACAACATGAGGAATTAAAGTTATAGACAACGCTAAGTTAAATATTTAATTTCTAACTAAGTCTTTCATGTAGTTTTTCTAACCTTTACTGTCGCAGTACAGTAATCTTTATTACTGTAATCTATTATTAACGAAAAAATATATTTTAAGGTATCAGCTATAACAGTTATAGATAATAAGAATATTTAACAAATGTCGTTATATATACTGTTGAACAGTCAAAGTGTTTCAGCATCTTCTTCAGCATTTCTTTAGCATCATATTGTCTCTGCTTGATTTATTTATTCCCTCCTGTCAGATATGGAGATATCAGTTATATCAAAAACAGCCAACATGAAAAATGAACTGTATTCAACACTTTCAGGCAAATACTCGTCCTTCATATGGCCAATGTTCACTGTAATGACTATGTGTTTGGTAGTTGGTTAGGTGTGTGTCGGTGTTGTGTTGAATGCTTCAAGCTAAAATCGTATGACCTGTGGCAAAGTAACGTTTAGTATTTCTAACTCTTTCAATTATCTCTCGTTTCGTATTCTACCAAATCTAGACAATTTATTTATAGATTTCACCGAAAATCTAAGCTGCGTTATTCACATTACTACTTGAGTCCTAGAATTTTTCGTTCATAAATTTTCCTGTTTTTGCAAGTATTTTATTACGTTAACTTGGTATTGTGTTTAATATTATTAAAAATAGTTATGTCTCATAAGACAGTGTGATAACATTTGGAGAATATAACATGATCTAACAAGCATGAGCAAAAGTAGAATGATTTTTATCAATTACCTTCCGAACTGCATTTAGGAGCATTGTGAGTAAGTGGGTATAGTCTTAGTAAAAAGGAATATTGTTTTTGTTGCTGTTGTGAAGATACCGTTAAAGCTTTGACGATCAGATGAACTAAACCAAACTAAAGAACCATAGTATAACATTATGAAACAGTAACCTTTTCTTAATTATGTATACGTCAAGGCTGGACACGTACTGCAACTTTTATGAGTATTAATTTGTAATTTGTTTCAACAGATATCAGAAATGTCCTACACAAATACAATTTGTTAAAGAATATTACTACAATTGTAATAGTTAGAACTTACATAAATTTTGGAATAATAATTAATTTAATTATAGAAAATGTTATACGGTTATACAGTTTTTTTCCTACTCGGTACAGTTAATTTCACAATTATTACATATTCACAATTTAAAAAATTAAAAGTACATAGTTTCGTAGATTTAAATTTATCATGTCAGTGTATTATTAATATTATTATTATTACAGTGCAACAGTTTTAGAGTATTAAGATGTCACGTTGATTGTCATATTACTCAATTCAAAGATATGATGTAATTAGAACACTTACCAGAACTTCACCAAGTGGAATTATTGTACTGGTTGGAACTATCGTACCAAGTTACACAATAGGAGGAAACATTGTATCTAGTGAGATTGTCGATTGGAATTCAGTTATCTTACTAATATTATTGGAATAAGTTTTTACTTTAATATACAGTTATTATTGAAATAAAAACGAAATTTCAATGTTCTTATCATATATTAGTGAACTTAGAGATTCATTATTTGTATGGCCAAGTACAAAAAAAGCAAACCTAGCAAAACTTTAATGCGGAAGATTTAAATAAGAATTCTAAAAATTACATCAATCTATACATATTAGATAAAATAAATAATAAAAAGTGTATTTAAATAATATAATTTAGCATAAAATACAGCAATTTTATTTACAAAATTAATCTAACAGGTGAAAGCCTGATTAGTTTCAATTTTTATATACGTAATAATTCGACGAAATTTTACAAGAAACTGCTTAAGACTATAAAACGTGCGGCCTTATAGAAAATAATCATATAATAAAGGTTTAGCTTACGACTTTGAAGTTAAAGTTAATTTACTCTGTATTTGCGAAGAATGTAGAGAGTTGAGCAAATACTTGGAGCAAAGAATCAAGACGTAGTGATACAATACGTTGTTACACCGTCAGAGCTGGCAGGGACTTTTGTTTAATATGAACATATTTCCCAGCCTTCAAGATTTGTATTACATTACAAAATATCCCTTTCGGGTCACTTGGTAGAAAGTAGGTACATACCTGACTGTCAGCTCAAAATAACAAACTGAAGATACACGATTAGTTTATGTGTTTGATTTACAAAATATTGATGGGACAGTAACCCTCAATGTTGGGATGTTATTATAATCGTAAAAAGTTTAAACCATTTATAAAGTCTATAATCTTGTAAGAGTATGTATATTACAATTAGTATATATTATTATTATTATATATAAAAACTTATGTATAAAATCAAACAGTAAATTTCAAATTTTAAATAACCGAATCTCTAGCTGTTTTACTGCTTAGGTTTGCTTCAATATTCGTAAGCTGTTTAAAGAAAAATCAAAACAAATAATCCATATTCTGATTTAAAGTTATTACACTTTGCATTGTAAGCCTAACATACGATATACAAATTATGATTAATCTTCATTGTAATCTTTTGCAAAAACACTGTGAAAAGGCGATGCAAATTCATGTATAACACTCTTTTGTAGGTTAAAAAGTAAGTTCGATATTTGATGTTTGTGAAACCAATATTGAAACTAATCGTTAATTGCCGCTCTAACCTATGTTTTCATATAATTCTAAACTTTTGAAGTCGGCGTTCCGCGCGGAAACGCCACATTGACCCTCTTACGGAAATTTCTTTCAAAACCCATAGGCTCAAAAACTAAATGACCGATTTTAATGACATTTAGAACACATACTAAATCCTTAACTCTTTCCACTTATTCTACAAACGAGGGTGAAATCATCCCCTATTTCTCAATATTCATAGAAAAAAAATCGGAAATATTTTCTGGCACCTTTTGAATTGGACTTAACCCTGTTTCGTAATTATTCTTGCCAAGAAGCTGTTTTGGAATATTATGTATATACGCAAGCTATCAGTAAATGATTAGAACATAAATTTCATACTGTAATTAATTATCATAATCAATGGATGAAGTACGCAATGCACTAACTGTAAAATCTCAGGTCTATCTGTTATGTTTTTGTGAATTACCAAATCGCTTAAAAAACCTCGTATATACCATATCTTCTTGTGATATTCCAGATCCTGGTATTGATAAATATCTTATATCATATGTGTACTGTCACTTATTAGGCATGTAACTATTCTTTCGACGAAGAAAAATTTCTGGTGAACCCGAAGAATAGTGGGTTTTCACATTGTTTAGTTTTTCTATTTACACTGAAATAGTTTACAAGTTATATGATATTAGATTGATCATGTGCCTTACATTTTACGCCAATGTTTAAGTTGTATCACACCAAACCACTTTTCATCCAGTTTATTGTTATTCTTGTAATTATAAAGTAAAAAGAGAGCATCTTGTCTTATATTACACAGAAAGGTTGAGTAAATAGAGAAAAAATATGAGAAAATTATGAGCAAACATTCGCGTCGCATGTTTCTCGGTTAGCTTTGCTATAGAAGTGTTAGCATAAAGTCCTAACCACTGTCAACTTGGAAATGATTGAAAACTATAAAACTTCCCAAAGTACTATCTTAGTACCAAGTGAAGTTGAATAATTTATTATCTCATGCAATTATTAGATTGTGTTTTTTGTTTTAGGAACCGTCATTGGTAAAAATGCAAAAGAAATCTGCAAAAGTCCATTATTAGAGTGATTATACAAGGCACATTTTTATAAATAAGAAATAACCGAACATTTAAAACTTGTTCTAAAAAGAAACTTTAGAAAATAAATTAAATTGACTATCTAATATTAAGTGTGAGAATGAATTTGCTTTTTTTCGCTTTTGCATTGCATGGAAATACATTTGAAACTGTTAAGCCGCTAAACAAGCTTTAACATGTTGACATAAATAGAAAACGGTCACAAAACGGTTTGGCTACAGCAATAAATTGTTATTCTCTAGCGGCTAACAATTCCAGCACCCGTGTTTGCATCAGTCCTGACTAAATGTTTATTTTCCTGGGTCTTTGTCCTAGGTGTTCAGGAGTCTTAAATATACGCAAAACTTACATCTAATATGTGAGTTTAGCCAGCTAAACATATTCTATTCTTGTTTCTAGAAGTTTATGCTTAATATTTTTTTTATCATTACGTTAATTTTTAAAAGACACTGAATTAATCTTCTAAAGTATTTGATATAAGGACTTGGATAAGCTTTATCTTCAAAAATTTGTGATTAATTTCTTTTTAGCAAGCAAAGTATTAATCAGAATAAAAACAAAACTTGGAGCGAGACAGTTAGGGGAAGGCGGGGCGGAACGGCGCACTTAATGTTAAATCTAACCTATTCAAAAAGTTGAAGGAATAAAAAAATCAACCGAAATATATAATTATATGTTTATTGGTTGTAAAACTGGCTATTTACATGATGTATTATATAAAAAATATATTAAAAATAAAATATAACAACAAAATTAATACAAACTTCACCGTTCCGCCCCATGGGTGGGGCGGAACGGTGTGTTGGAAATTTAGCCTGGGCCTACTGAAACTAGTCAGAGTGACAATCTTTGCAAATGAGAACTACTTCGTCATCTTCACTGTCTACATTAGCACAAGAGTTATGTGCCCAGTTCTTACATCGTACACAGCTTATCCATCCCTCATTTGACTTAGAATAAAAGTACCCACAATACAAACATTAGGCATCATCTTTATCATCGCTTGAGTCATCAGTCTCTGGTTGTATTTTCTTCTTCAATTTTTTACCTTTACTTTCATGTCTATTTTCATGGAGTTTCCTTTTCTTCTGTTTTTTCTGTGCTTTGTCCTTTTTCTCTTTATTTTTTTCTTCTTTGAATAATTTCATTCAGGCTCTTTCTGCTTTTGCTTTGATTTTTTCCTCTCGTTTCTGCTTCTCGGCTTGAAGCTCGTTTTTGTAAGGGGATTCTGTAATAGATCACATTCTCACTGCCTTCAGAAACTCATCAGGTGGACTCCATATACACAGACTTCTCTAAAGCTTTCGATCGTGTAAGCCATGAACACCTGGTGGCCAAGCTTGAAGCTATTGGACTCAGTGGAAGCCTCTTGATGTGGTTGAAGAGCTATCTTCGGGATCGTTCTCTTCGGGTTCGGGTTGCTGGCTGTTTGTCGAAGCCTTTCTCTGCTATATCAGGTGTGCCTCAGGGATCGCTGTTGGGCCCTGTTCTCTTCTCAATATTTATCAATGACTTTAGTCCAGTACACCCAAGGATCAAAAGTTTTACTCTTCGCCGATGATGCTAAATTCTTCAGAACAATAAAAACCCTCAAACGATTGCCAGGCTTTACAGAAGAGTATTGATCTGTTGATGAAGTGGTGTTATGATAATGACATGTCATTAAATATTTCCAAATGCTCTATGATATCTTTCTCCAGGTCTAGCACACCTATCATATTCCCTTACACACTTGAAGATCAACCCCATCTCGCGTTCTCTGATGATAAAGGACCTTGGAGTCATGCTTTCTCCCTAATTTAAACCCTCAAGAACATATTAACTATATTTGTAAGAGAGCTAATTCTGCCCTATACTTCGTCATACGGAACAGCCGCAACATGTTCTCTATTCATGCTCTACGGATCCTTTACATCCATCTGGTGAGACCCTTACTGGAATATTCTTCACCTGTTTGGAGCCTTTACTTGATTGGCCAGATTGATGGACTTGAGAACGTTTCAAAACCCGTTTCGTCCGTTTTGTTGGTGTGCTGCTAGGCTTCGACTACCGCACTGCTCCAATTCATGATCTGCAACTTCAGTTAAACTTGATGCCACTTCACACAAGACGAATAATCATACTGTTCCTGAGGAAACTGATTAACTCGAACATTGATGCCCCAGATCTACTTGTCAAGCTGGACTTCCGCACTTTCTCGACACCTGCGCCACATCCATCTTTTTGCTAGACGTCAGTATTCGACCAGTAAACTTGTTCCACAGCACCTTTCTCGCCTCCAGCTGCTGGCCAACAGCATGCCGGACGACATTGATCTGTTTTGTACAGGTGAGGAGGCCTTCAAAAAGAAGTTGTTGGACTGGAAGGCACTGCATTGAATCTGTATTCGGCAATCAAAACTGTAGTTATTAGTATAACATATGGTGCATGTTCATTAGTTTTTTTCCTAATTCTATTTACTTATCATGATCCTCAATATTTATTATAAATTAATTGTTATTTTAATTGTTATCGTTGTTAAATTTGTTACAATTGATAGAATTCTCTAGTATTCTACTCTATTGTTGATATTATACTTTAATAATTTATGTACAATTATGTATTTACTTACTAGTATAGTTATATTTATTGTAAATCATATAGCTTTATTTATTTGTTATTGTTGCATGGTTTGTTTTCCCTGCATGTTTTGGCTTGTGCTTGAGCTAGGGGCTTAAGCACCAATTAGTTTAAAGTCCAATTGCATGTTTGGCTTGGTCCCTTCTCATACCTTAAGTTTTTTTTTAAAGTTTTAAATTCCGTTGCATGTTTGGCTTGGCCCTTTGTGTTTATAAGTATTAGTCATCTTGAGAAACTATGTAAAACTGTAACCCGTTGTAAATTGGTCTTTTGACCGTGGAAGTTAAATAAATAAATAAATAAATAAATAGCAGTTTTTCCATTTTTTTACGGTTTGACCTTTTCATTGAATTGCTCTTAGGAAACGGGTAGCACATTTTCTGGAGATGCTACTTGAAAAGATGATCTTTCCCCTGCCACAGCGTCTGACATCCAGGAGCAACCCGGTATTGGATCAATGTGTGGGTCTGATGATGCTGCTTCAGTAATGAGGTCAAGATTCAAATCTTCAGTATTCTTGGAAGAAATAAAAGGCTCGGTGGGCTGTGTTTCTTTGTTTTGCGTACCGGTAGTGATAGGTTGTTCTCTCACATCTGTTGTGTCCGCAGGCAGGAAGTCTGCTTCAATAAATATATTTTTGTTTGGTTGCCATATTCCGGTTTTTTCAAAGCCTTTTAAAGTGGTTGACATTGTGGCCGCTTGAACAAAAGGAGACCAAAAATGCTGGATATCTGCCAAAGCGTCACAACTTTTCCAGGATTGCAACGTAACCATTTACGGAGCTCGTCCCCGTAATAAACACTCAGTAATAAACACTGAGTAATAAACACTCAGGGGTTTGAAAAAATGTCAGATCAAGCGGCTGAAGCCCGATGGGAGGTATGGGGAGGCAAGCATAAGAGAACAACTCCGTTTTCCCCAGCTAAATCAATTACTTTCTAGGCTTTTGGTGTGGATTGAGTGCCCATCCAAAATAAGCAACACTGGCCTTTGTTTGCTTGCCTTAAAAATGCTATAAACTTTTGAATCCAGGCTAAAAACAATTCTGAAGTTATCCAACCACTATCAGATACCTCTGCCCCATCCTCCAGGCGGAAGGCCTAGTTCAAATTCTTTTTGTTTTCTTTTTCTGGGAGAAATTAACATTGGAGGTATGTAAGCCCATCCAGCAGACATTCACACTAGAGCTGTCGCAGTTTCGCCGCGCTCACTGGAAGTAAGAGTTCCTACTTGGCGCTTCCCCCTTAATGCTATAATTGTAGAGTGGCTTTTGGGGTTAACCGTGATCCCTGTTTCATCGCAGTTGTATATTCTTTCACCTTCAAACTTGTGTTTGTCAATGCTGGCCTCTAGCAGTGTAAAAAACTGATCTACAGCTACTTTATTAAAGCCCATAGCTCTTGCTCCCGAAGTGGCTTCAGGCTCTCTAATGGTCAAAGTGGGGTGTCTGGATAAAAGCCTTTTACCCAGTCTTTACCAGCTACGTTATTATTACTGTTGAACTTATGAGCCAAATTATTACGATCAGCTAACTGGAAGGCTAAAGAACGTAAGTCCTTCATAGTGAGGCCGAAAAGCCTACTCTCCATGCCTAACAAATAGTCGACCAATTCTTCCTCTTGCTCTCTAGAAAAAACACATTGAAATTAACTTCCTCCCTGTTTGTTTATTTCATAGTTTATATCCTCCACTTTCTTTCGAACATGTCTTTCTAATGTTGGTTTGAGGCACATTAAACTGTTTTGATGCCTTGTAATAACCCATTTCTTTATTTAAAACAGCCTGAATGGCCATATTCATTGAATCAATTGACCATTCTTGTCTGTTGGTCTTTTTGCAATAATTTCGCACCATCTGTAAGAAAACAATATATATGTAGCATCCGAAAACCCAATTTAAAAATGATGGGGCGGAACGGGGTAGTACCCCCCATTCCGCCCCAGGGTCACATTTTTAGGTTATAAGGTTTTTATGCGAGTAGGCAGTATTTATTCAACAACCTTATTACTTTAATATAAACTTAAAAAGCTATAGAACCTAAAGTTACCATGCAATATTTGGGTGACAATTAACAGCAAACACTTACCCTTAACAAAAAAGTGGTGATTATTGCAAGAAAACAGAGAAAACTTACGAAGTCACTGAAACCAACACAAAGACGACAACTAAAATGGCGGAAACCGCTCTAACTAGGTTTGAAGAAGACTTTTGACGTAGATTCGCCAATCTCCGCTAGGTTACAGCACAATGCAAGCAGGATAGAGGGAGTACCCCGTTCCACCCCGCTACCCCGTTCCGCCCCGCCTGCCCCTAGTTTTCAAGGGCGGAGATTGTTGTGGCTGTTACACGAGATTAATGGGTTTCAGCCCAACTGAAATGATTTACTCTCGTCAACTTGGGAAACTTACGCTTACACGAATTATGTTTTGAGTTGAAGCCAAATGGGAATCTCAGACCCCTTGCCAACTCATTTATTGCAGGATTAGTTCTGTTGGTTGATATATATTCTACCGTACCAAAGGAATAAAGAAATCTTAGGTTTGTACATTAATTTCATAAACGGTGTACGAGGGGTATCAAAAAAGTAAGTTTCCATTAATTATGAAAAAGTTAAAAAGACTCAAAAAATAACTGAAACATTAATTTTATAAACGGTGTACGAGGGGTATCCAAAAAGTAAGTTTCCATTAATTATGAAAAAGTTAAAAAGACTCAAAAAATTACTGAAACACAATTATTCAACTGTTTACATCATAACTTATTTTTTCTACATAGTTACCATCCCTTTCTAAGCACTCTTGGTATCTAGGAAGTAGTTTTTTTATTCCAGTATCACAAAATTCACCCGCCAAATTTTTAAGCCAAGTATCCACCTCATTTTGAAGGTCATCGCTGTTGGCAAATCGCCGACCGCCAAGGTGTCTTTTCAGCTCCGGAAACAGATGAAAATCGCTAGGCGCAAGATCTGGTGAGTATGGAGGATGACCAAAAACATCCCACTTAAATTGCCTCAAATGTTCCATTGTTGCACGAGCAGCGTGTGGTCGGGCGTTATCTTGAATAAGCAGAACCGTGCGCGACAAAAGTCCGCGCCGTTTATTCTGTATTGCCCGCCGAAGTCTGGTGAGAACTTCACAATACCTTTCTGCATTTATGGTTTCGCCACGAGGAAGATAGTCAATCAATAACACTCCACGGCAGTCCCAAAAAACTGTAGCCATTTCCTTTCCTGCCGACTCAAAAACTTTGGCTTTTTGAGGAGCTGCCTATCCTTTTTTTTTACCACACCATACTCTGGCGTTTGGTCTCTGGAGTTGAGTGGTGAATCCATGTTTCATCACCAGTGACTATTCTACTGAAAAGGTTTTCATCTTCATCGTCAAACAATCGCAAGAAAGACTGGGCAGCCGCCATTCGTTGTTGTTTATATTAATACGTATTTTAAACTGGAACGTTGTACAGAGCGTAAAGACTGATTACGCCAAATAAAGAAAATTATATGGAAGCAATATTTTTATAATAATTTATCACAGTTTGTAACATTACCGATTCATGTATAATCAGATATGACTATAGTCTCTTTAGACAGACCAATCTGTCATCTGACAAGATACTAAGACTGCTTTAATAGGATGAAATGTGTGTAACTTTAATATATATTGATAGCAATAATTAAACAATTTACTTCAACTATATGAGTTAATCTTTAATACACCTATACCATTTAAGGTCTTCCTTACCTTAAGTCATGTTTACAGGGTGTTCTCAAAGGGTTGTCTCTAAGTTCTGAAAATAATGATTGCAAATAAAAGATGTTGTATAAACATAAGTTTATAAATGTCTCGTTAGTCCTTAGCTGCTATTTTGCAAAGGTTATAAGAAATCTTATTAATAAAACTGTTCTAAAGAAGCCAAATTATGCACTTCGGTTAAATTAGACAAGAGATTTTTAATAATTGTGTTATTTCCTTAATATGAACGAAACGCCGTCTATAGAAAATTTTTAAAGCCAAATAACAGAAAATTCAGTACATCTATAAATGTTACCAAATATCAATTGTTTGAACAGTTTTATAAAAACTCTAACGGTACTTGTTTCAACGAAATATGTCAATGAATATGCAATACCACCACTTTAAAGGTTAGCTTACACAAGCTGGGAGCAGTAAATATTTTTTTACAGGAATCAGTTGTATTACATTAGTTATAAAAACATTACCGGACACCAGTTGTATAAAATATGGTATAGCAGCAATACCAGCGGTAATATTGCAACAAAACCTGTCAAATGAATATGCAATTCAACCACTTTAAGTGTTAGCTTACAAAAGCTAGGAGCAGTAAATATATTTCTACAAGAATCAGTTTTATTACATTAGTTATAAAAAAAAATTACCAGATACCAACTGTATAAAATATTGTATAACAATACCAACGTTAATATTGCAACGAAATCCGTCTGTACATAAGCGATCACAACCACTGTAAAGGTAGCCTTGCACAAGCAAGGAGTATCAAACTACTGGTACTTCTCAACTGTGACATGTTTGGCGCTCTCAGTATAAATAAAATAAATATGAGTATTGCTCTGCAAAGAATGTAACACTGAACTGGAACCATATTAAACATTATTTTTTATTAATTTGTAAATTAACACACTACTAATTTAATTATTAGATAGTTTGATTTTACAGTATTTAAATTATAGTTTTATATCGGCATTGGTAAATAAAGAAGTAAAAATCTCAGACTCTGGTTGTGCTGGAATTTTACAACTTATTCCGCCACTCGATTCAACCCCTATAAACAAACTGAAGAGAGAACTTGTAAAGAAAAGCTTGTGTATGTTTTATCCCTTAACCCTTCAACAGCTCTTTGTTTGTAGCAGATATAATTTTGCTAAAAGTATAAAACAAATTTAATATATTTGAAGTTTCGACGTGAGTTTAGATCAATCGTTTTGTATTATAGGTTTATAACTTATTATTCATAAATTTGTAAAATTAAATAATGGAATAACTATAGATTTACGCCAAATAGATATTTTATGGATTAAGGACTAGTTTTAATGAGCTAATAACTGGTTATTACATAAAGAAAATACGATTCCTGCTAGCTACTTGTATTTCACATCCATCTGACTTCTAAATCGAAATAATCCAATGTTGACATACCGGCATCACATACCAATATACTAACATATCAAATGTGTTTTATAATAAATTACCATAATACGTCTTGTTTTTAGGATCACCTATAATTTTTTAAGTATAATATATTATATATATATTATATATATATATATATATATATATATATATATATATATATATATATATAGCTCAATAAATAAGTAGTAGACGTAATACTATAGTAAAGCACCGATTTATATTTTCAAACAATTGTTATGTTCTATTTTTAACAATTTTTTAGAGGAGTTCCCAGTGTGCTATATTATCGTTCGGGATGGCTCAATGAATAAACGTAAACGTATTTTCAATATTAAGGGAGGCGCAGTAGTATATGGGTATTGAAAGATTTGTCACCACACAAACACAATTTGTGAATTAGTCTAGCACTGCCCAGTTACTTATTGACCAGCTGCCGTAAATATCTGTAATGTTATACTACTACTTATCAGTCCTGAAGCTACCAAAAATTAGCTTTACTGTGGTTCCTACCGCGTGATGTGTGGTCATCAAGACCTAATACCGCGTTCCTGGAAGTTCCCCAGCAATAAGAAAATTTGGTCTTGAAAGAGTGATGCCTGACCGCGGTAATCGGTTACTGTCAGACTATCCGAATGGAAGGCCCAATATTTACATTGAATATGCTATTATTTTCTTTGGAAAAATATTTTATCAATTTGCATTTACACGATTTAATAATACATACGTGTTACATAACACAAAATATTCAAAACTTTAATTTAAAATTATTAAAACCTTAATAAGAATCATTACTGATTAATATTTGATTTAGTACAATTACTTACACTAATTATTGCATCTAAGTTTTATTTCATTTGTAAAAAGTGTAAATATACGTATCGAACCATTGTAACTTGTGAATGTTGAGCGTACCTCCAATTTATCTTCCTATTAGTGCAACTTCTGGAATCTGACAAGGTGTGAAGTCTGTGACGGATTCCGATTCCAGACTCTACATTAAGAGGAAGGAAAACTGAAGCTAAACTCAATATTTGCATTGAATGGAACCTTACCACTTGTATTCTAACTACAATCTTAATTTATTGATGGGAAAACTTAAAATGCTTTGTTACTCTTCCAAACATGTATACATATAATTTAACCGTATTTTAAAGTGATTAAAGTTCAATTAAATGTTGTATTTTTTCAACTTAACATTTTTTCCGAGCCGCCAAAAAAACTCCCGTTATAGACTAACGATAATGATAAAAATAAACGATGTAGATTATTTCGTAAGAATATAAAGGTTCTAAAAAGCAGCCAACAAGGTTAAAGCATTATTGATAACATATGGAATATGTACCATGGATGCTATTTAATTTCAAGTGTGATTTAACATGTAATTTTAGAATAGCACAAAAGGGCTTTTGAGACAAAGAGGATTAACAACCGGGTTAGAAGAAAGAGCAAAATAGCTTGATGAAACCAGGTCATTTTTCTATTTTCATAACTCCTGAAGGTAAAAAATAGATTTGGATCCGTGAAATCAAGATACTACTTAACCTTAATACATAGACTGAAACATGGGATTCTAGAATAACAGGACTAAAAGAATGTAGACAGAATGAATTAATAACCAGGTGATCAGACAAAGCTTGAGGAAAGACAGGTCGTCGTCATAACTCCTGAAGGTAAAAAATAGATCTGGACCTTTGAAATCGAGATACTACTTAATTTTGACACATACACTGAAACAACTGAAACATAGGATTCTAGAATGACAGGACCAAAAGGATGTACACAGAATGAATTGATAACCTGACGAGAAGAAGGACCAAAAGAGCTTGAGGAAAAACAGGTCGTAGACACACAGAAAAAATGGCTCTGGATATTTGAAATCGAGATACTACTTAAATTTGATTCATAGCATTGTAGAATGGTAGGACAAAAATACAAAATGTATTAGTGACAGGTCAAAAGAGGGAGCAAGCTTGAGAAAATACATGTGGACGTCATAACTCTTGGAGGTAAAAATGGTTCTGGACCTGTAAAACTGAGATTTTACTAACTTTTATACATACTCTTAAACATTATATTCTAGAATAGCACGGCAAAAAAATAATTAATAACCGGACTAGAAGAGGGAGCAAGCTTGAGGAAAGACAAGTAGCCACCATAACTCATATCGGTAACAAATGATTCTGGGCCGGCGGCGCGTAACCTAATACCACCTTGGGCTTTTGACCTTTGTGGCTGTGTTACGGTTCTTTAGATTATTTACATTGTTCATTTGAAAACATTCGTGGTATGTTCAAAACTATGTATGTTTACATAAACGTTGTATGCATTATATTAAGTATATAAATTAATGTATTAATTACTTCTTAGTTATAAGCTCTAGTTATCAGTTATGTAATGTTTAGCACAATGTGGTAAGCAAAAATATAATTTATATTTTAATTTTTTCAGATTCTAACAGAATGGTGTGCAATTATTTGAATTTTTACAATTTCCTGAACATTATAAAATATTTGGGCACATGGCTAAATGTCCGCGTTTGTTTTACTATCATAGGTAGTATATTTGACTATTGGTAGTATATTTGACTATTGTAACAAGCTAATGCCAAAGACGTTTAATTCACGTTATAAAATAATTGAATATTTAATAATAAGCCTTAATGTATTTCATCCTCACTTTAAAATTTTCTATTACTATTAATGTGCACATTTATATAACGTGAATTTAAGGAACAATAAGGTTTATTACTGAAAACTATTACTTTATATATGTAATTTATGTATAAATCTTAATGTATTACAAACTTCAGAATCAGTTGGCAGTGAATTTTCAATTAATATAATCTAAATTTTTGAGGAATGTGATATGTAACCTTTATATGATTAATATTTGAATAAGGATTGTCCCAAAATAATAAAATCTTTTTAAAGTAGAATATTATTTTTTACAGGTTAAAGGTAATCCATAGATTACAACATCTTATAATAGCACATATGTTTAAACAGTATACTTTGCACTACTTGTATACATAGTTTTAATCGTGAAAAAGTTTACTAATTAAAGTTTTATGTAAATGTACTATGCACCCGTATGTGAGAGTATCATACTTTATTTGGCTGTATAATAAAAATATAAAAAACGAGAAGTATTTTTGGTAGCTATATATACAACCTGTAACTTTCTAAAGTTGTACTGAAAGTTGATACTTACAAACTGAAACTCGTATAATTAAAAAATGATACACAAACGATTTACAAACTGTAGGTTACTTTATATGGTTCAATTCACAAAATGTAATGCGGAGAGACTTTTTGCTCAAACAATCTTTCTTGGTATGAAATTAGGCCGTATTAAAAGATTTTATTACACACATTGAAACTATTTTTGGGAAAGCAGACTCATAGAATTGCTTACTTCAAAACACTACTTTTATTGCTTAATTATTATTAAAATAAATATGCAATACCAAAAAAATAGTAATGTTTGAATTCTTTCCTAAAACAAAAACATTTATAATAATAAATAATCCAAATAAGATATCGTTACACTGAACCTCAATTGAACCATTTTGGACCATTTTGATTTAAACAACTTCCAAGTTATCATTTTTCTTTGGAATTCATTTTACAGTAAGTGTTCTCTTGTCTATTTCATTCAATTGGTTATAATTTGAAAATTTATTATTATTAATATTTCTATCAAAAAAATATTAAAGAAATATATTGTTGTTGATGTAAAACATTAAAATGTAATGGCTTTAAATATAAAATGTAATGACAACATAAATTTTTCGATAACTTTCTATTAAATACTAGTTACTTGAGAGAAAGCAGAGTAAGTTTACTCAAAAATGTATAGTGGTAAAATAAGCAAAGAACGAGGTTGGCTCGAAAGTGCCAATTTTGGCAGGAGTTTAACAAGTTATTTCCACCACTTGAGTCCAACCCCTATAAACAAACACAGAGTACGCTCGTAAAGAAACGCTTGTATGTGTTGTGCCTTTTACTCGCGCTGTCAGCAGTGAACTTGCTAAAAGTATAAAATAATAAATCACCCGCTTTAAGAAAAATACCACAGTTTTAAAATTGACTTATTATCTTTTTCAAACATTGTTTACTAATTCGATATTTTTGTAGCTATTTAAACTCCATTTAGAAAACTCAGTAGTATTTAAAGTAGAAGTCGGAGCTGGAAGTGACTTTTTTCAAATTCTTTCTAATGCAGATTATTTATGTATGGACCCAAAATCAACATTTGTTTCATATTTTTTACATGTAATATGGCCTCATGAACATAGCAACTCTATCTATTCTAAAGTTTCTGGTGAGTAAAATGTGATGAAATATCTCAGAAAAGCAAATTTCTGAAAATTTAGTGGCCGTAGTAATAAATAAATCTTAAATATACGAAAGTTGGTGCCAATTTATGCTCGATTCATACTACTCCATATAATTTCTAAGCTGTCTGGGCCCTTCTGTAAATTTATAGTTTTAATAGATTGTAATATTAAGGTGCTCTTTTATTTACTACCTAGTACAAGATATCTCTGTTTGGAAGGTCAAGATTATTCAACAGTTATGCATTGAAGCAACCATATTTTCGTAAACTTTTAAACAAATCTTTATCAAAAACAGTAATACAATATAGTTTCATTGAGACACAATGGCACTTAAAGTTACTTGTTACTTGAAGTATCGCAAGCAATATTGTTAGAGGAAACACTGAATTGAATTAAATCCACTTACCAGTAGAAGCCAAGTGTCACTTTAGAGTGGTAGTCTTCAGTTGAGTGGTCTGTGTTTACTTGTAGTAACTGTTAGTTTGAATTTGTGAATCATTTCATGGATTTAAAATAAGTACAATTAATTGTTCTGCTATTATAATTGATGACACATATCCTGAATTGAAGAGTTTTCAAAATTCATCAAAACATTAATAAATTGAATAGCCCAGTATGTGAGGTATTTTAAAGCTATAAATCGCTTCCTAATGCAAGTGAATTTAAAGTAAATAAAATATTCGACTTTGAATGAACTTTTTTATGTCATTCCAGCACAGACATCATTGTAGGAGAATTGATGACACATATCCTAAATTTCTAATTAGAAAGTTTCAGTACATTAGTACATTAAAAAACCCCTGAGTGAGTTATTTTAAGTGATCCATTAGAAGATTCCAGATATCATGTTTAGACAGTCATTCAAAACCATTATGAAAAAACACATTTGCTCAAGATTTCTTCATTGTAAAAATTTTAAAGTATTACGACTTAAACATTATTATCTCTTTTAACTGAAAGGAAAACAAAAAATGTATCGAACCAGAGATGGATACCCAGGGATGATACAGATAGGATTCCTAAAGGTCGGGAAGAAATGGTCACGTCTTTATCACAACTCTCCGCAGTAATAAATGATACTGGAGTTGCTAGACCGAGATAGGATGTCATAACAATTACAATGTTTATTGACAACGTTTTCTTGCATAATCCCTTACTTATAAACAACCTTACTTTTACAATAAAAGTGAATTTTATTTTAATTGTATTAAGAAATTATTATAAAGTATGAAATTAAATTTTTAATGAAGTTAAGAAAAGGTAAAATCAATAATTCTTTGAAACTTGATAGCAAAATTGTGTTTACGAGTTTTAATGTGTGGTCTTGTTTTGCGTCTCATACTTACATTTAAGTTATGACATAACCTTGAGATGAACTAAACGAGTAACACAATAGAGTATTTAGTATATGGAAACAAATTTAAAACACATGATTACCTCGTATTTAAGACTTTCATTTCACAGCCCTAGAGATAGTATTATTATACTCAACTAAGAGGAATATAACTAAAAGCTATCGTTTTGTAAATAAACAAGGGGACGCCACACCACGTGTCATCTAACAGGCTTCGCTGAAATGCAACTTCAAATGTATACCTTTTTTCATCCGTAAGGTATTCTGAAGACATATATTTAGAAATTAAGCGAATCATAAACAAAAGAAGTTTTTTACATCTCCCCGGCAGATAGAAGAGAATTTGTGTTACCATCCTGAGGGACAAGCTTAAATAACGCACAACCACATTCCATAGTTTTAATTTACTAGTACAGAATTCATGTTTTATATGTATAAATGAAGTATCATGCAAAAAGGGCTACATAATTGAACTTCTGTCGAAACTGGCCACATGATATATTCTAATTTAGTTCTTTCATTCAGCTTTCATAGCAATGTTTAAATAATAAAAGTTTCTATGAGCTAAGAAGGTTTCTACTACGTAAGCGCACACTGAAATCTAATGGCATAGCCAAATCATAAAATTTACTTTTCGCTGTATTATTTCTTGTTCTACCTCTATGAATACAAAGTTACATGTTCAAACCTCATATGATTTTATTAAACAAGCATATAAACAAATTTTGACATAAGATTATGATATGGAAATGCAAATAATTAAAACCTACTAAAATATACTACCATCTAAAGTAGTTCATTGAACACATGTAGTTCTTTACAACACGTAACATTAACATATTCTCTTGAAACCATACATTTTCAAACTCGACGTGTTATGCCAAGCACATGTTTCTTTAGGCTTTAACTGTGTTTTACATATTATGACTACTTGAGAAGGTCAGTATCTAAACAAGTGTTTCTTTACAGCCTTGTCTCCTGGTATATGGTGGACTTTGAGGCGTTTTATGAATAATGAATCCGAGTTGTGTGACTGAATCGAGGCTAATTCGTTTTAAAAATGTGCCATGGTCTGTCCAAAATATTAGGGCTAGATTCTTTTTACGGCATTTTTATGATTTTTATAATGATTCGTTTAAGTACACCATATATATATATATATATATATATATATATATATATATATATATATATATATATAGATATAGTATAAGTATAATAATTAAAGCAAGGAGTTCTTACCTAGTAATAAACACTGTATTTTCTAACATAATATTATTTGTGAATAATACCTTTTCTTAAAAAAATAGCCTTAGAGTACACAATTTTATAAATAAACAATTAAAGTTAGAGAAAGATACGTTACGGAAGAACCCCTTCGACGTCGAAGTAGTGGAAGTAAAGACGAACCCTCTGGTTGGTGTCGCCGTGGAAGAAGTAATGGCACTCTGTGTCCCGGGGGTAGAACCCAGGGATATTTGGAGAGAAGAAGGTACCATTGGGTGAGCCCTGAGGCCCGGTGCTGTTGAACATGAAGGCACAGGGCAGGGCGTCGTGCTGTACCTGAGTCGTGACACCGAAGTCTGGAACAGAGAGGGTTAGCAATCATTATTGACTCTTGGTAACCAGAACTAGTTATCTGAGGACGAAGTACCGTTGTGTGAGTTCTAGGAATTAGTGCTAGTAAGCAACAAAGCATGGTTAGAGGTTTATCTACCAGATCTCTTAGTGGTTAAATCTTGACTATCGTAGTACTGGTAATCGTTGTAAACATCACTTTGTTATATTTATCTAAAATTTAAGAATACATTTAAGGCTTATGTGCTACAAATGGATCCATTGAAGTGAATTCATATTAGCTACTCAAATATGCTGCGGCAGCCATTCACTTGACAGCCTGTTGGGCAGCTGTTTGTAACGCCTAATTCTAATTGAGCAACAAGCAAATTATGCCTCACAAAATTACACAGCTTAGAAACCTTTAACTGTTTAATGTTTTCGTTTTATTATTAAACATGATATAGAAAATTTAAAAATCTTGCGCTGATTTATCATCTTAGACTTATTAATGTGGTGGAAATAGTGATGTAAATCAATTAGAAATTTTCATGCGATAAATACGTGTCTGTGCTAAATCATAAATCATCAATGTGTATAGTTGACTGGTACTCAACTAGTCCTCGAAATATCTGATGGGCAGACAAACAGACGGCTATTTAGGAAAAACTATTTATAATGTTTCTGTCCACTAATTAGCTATAGTTTAACCACACATATACAACAATTGAACATCTTTATTTACCCATAAGATACATTGTCAGTTTTATTTAATATTACAACATTTCATTCCAAAAATTTGGCACATTATAAATACTGAAGGTGAATTAGTGTAAATTTACAGATCTGCAAGATTAGTTGAAAGATTGAATTGGATAGTTAACGTAATGTACATTTTTTTCTAATTCAATATATATTTAACGTTTATATTATATCATCATTGACAATTTATTTGTAAATGTGTAGTAGGCCAGATATACTACACTTGTGAATACGACTACCGTAGTCCCCTAGTAAGGTTATTACGCCTTGGTAGCAAATTCGGATACAGTATCGACATGGTTCAGTGATTGCATGGGGTCTATTCAGAGCAAGGTTTTGTTGGCCCACGCAAATACCTCGATGTAGACTTTACGTAGTGTGGATCTAGCAGTTAGTGTCAATAGTTAGTTATAAGCAGTATTTTTTCGCATAAGTTCTAGTGTAAAATGGTGTGACCACTTACTTTACGTAATAAAATAAAATAATTATTAATACAATCTTAGTACATTAAAGTTTGCAATTTTCAAACTTTTGGTAAAGTCAGATTTTTTTGATTTTTTTAAGGAGAAGCCGGTCTCCTTCATGCCTTATTTTACCCATCCTCATGGGCCACTGGCTTGTGCGAGGATCTTATTAAAACGAATAAGGAGGAGAGTTCATACAGTACAAGGTCGATGGTACTGATAAAAAGTGCATGGGTCAAAGACAGGATTCGAACCTGCGTTATCTCTAACTCAGACTCCAAGTCCAACATCTTAGACCGCTCGGTCATTCGCACTTCCCTCGATTCAAATATAAGTTCAAGTTGGTTAAGAATTTTTAACCATCATACAGATGGAAATCCTCCAAAACAGCCACGTTGAGTTGATACGAATTTCCTGCTTCTCGTATCTCTATATTATACTCCCCGTTTAGTTTGCCAATATTCTGCTTGGAACATTTATCACTTAATAATGTGTCATGTTAAAACAAATTTACTCATACTATTCTATAAGAAAAGGGCCATAACATAATCACGAAGAACTCGGTTGATATTCGAGTATTTCCTTAATAATATATTTTAATATCCAGAATAATTCATTAAATTAATGAATTTTTTTAAAACAATAATAGAAACACTCCACTAGTGAATTATTTACAACAGGCACAATCCTGGATTCAACCCCCCGCTCCCTTCGACTGTTAGTTGCCACAGAACCTCTTAAAGGATTTATTACCCTTGAAATGTATTCTAGAGATTATTGTGTAATGCATCTTGTTTTGTGAAATGTCTCTTATTTTTTTGCTATCGTGAAGATACATTTAACTCTATTACTATCTGTTGAACTAAACAAATATAAATATTTGTATAATACCATGAATCAAGCTCATTTGCTTAACTTAATAATTAGATTTATTTAGGATAATTGGAAAATTTTTAGAGTATTAATATTTAGTATTGTTTCAACAGATATAACCTGTCATATAAGATATTTTGTTACAGTGTACTCCAATAGTTGTTCTAATATAAAACGCTCTAATCATAAATTAATCGTTCATGCATTTTCAATTTCCTGAAATAATGTAAAATGGAAGGATTAAAAAGGAATTTGTAAACAGTTTTAAATATTTAATACTAAAGTAATTCTAAGTAAAAGACATGTTCTCACCAGCGTCTTTAAACATGCAGTAACTTTTGCAGTATCAAGTTTTATCCAACAGAATGTGTGCTCTTTTGTACGTACGAAATGGGCACAGACTAATTCAGTTCTAGTAAATGTGTAATATGTGGAAACTAAATCAAAAGTTAAATGCAAATCTTATTTTCCATTGACAATACTTCCTAAGGAAAGTTTTAATTATAATCAACGCTTCTTCTGTGCCTCTGTGCCTATAAAATAAGCAAATAAAAGTACTAATATTAAAGAATTGTATGCTCCTGTCAAATGAGCTCGCGCAAGTCACAAAGATTTGCTTTTCTAGTGCATCATTTATGCAACGTAAGACTAATCCCTGACTGATTTTGTTTAGTTAAAGAGTGGCACCTCCAAGTCTTGGACACCCTTTAGTATCATGGAAGCTTTGCAAATGTTTTTATACTCTTATACAGCAAGAACTATAAGGACAACATATATGACCTTTCTTTGTTTGAAGTTTATTATTGAAGATGGATGATTTCAATGGATAGTCAAAGGATATCGGTAGTTTGCCATATTTTAATTTATACTACGTTTTTATAACTGAAATATACACTCTTCTTCTGGTATAAAAAGCCCTAATAGATACAATAAATCGAGTCTAAATGTGTGGACCGTGTTTTATCACAGCAAATCTACTTTAAATAAATTATGTATTATTCGATTTGAATAATGTTGATGTCATTACATTTTTATAGTAATTGACTTTGTTACCCATATTTTTGGGATTCTATTCATTATTGTTTACAGTATTAATATTTTGATAAGAAACATACAGACAGACATAGGGTAAACTAAGCACAGGAGGTACCATGTTCATATGGTGATTTCTGTTTATCTTCGCTTGTGCAATATTGTGATAAACCTATGTCTGGGGAGTTATGGGAAACACATTATAGGTAATATAATATCTCATTGGCCAATTATTAATGAAATTTCATTGTTTTAACTATTGTGTATCTTAGTGATTTCTCCATATTAAACTACACATAAAGTTTCTTAATACGGTTGGGAAAGTTGGGAATAAAAAAAGTGTTACTTCAAAATTGCTATTCCACATGAGATACGTCAGGCAAAAACTCATTCCACTGTGTGAAAATATGCGTTGGTTATAAACGTGTTTCTGTTTAAGCTTAACCATCTATATACGAGCTCTCACCCAGTTAATGGCTTCGGTAATTACCATAAAACATCGTCAGTTTGTGTAAAGTGATATTTACAAGAGATACAAAAAATCACATTTTTTAACAAATGATGATCTGTGAAGTTTAAACAACAAATTTAATACATGAGTATATTTACATAATCTATTAACTATTCTTTTTATTATTTCATATTATTATATGCTTCGTTTTATTGCCTAGACATTTTGGGTCAGTACTCCTTTTTTTTTTTTTTTCAATTTAAAATTGCGTTCAAAATTTGGGGAAATTTAGATTTGGATCGTTATTTCATTAATATTTATAACTTAATTATATATTCAAAACAAGAAAAGCTTATATCAAAACGGTTTGGATATATTTTGTTAATATTGGTGACTTATAATTTAACTCAGTTAATATACATTAGAAATAATTCTTCTCTATTCATGTTTTCTCCAATACTCTTATCCTTTTCAGGTATGACAGTAAAAGAAAACAATGAATAATGTAGCCGCGAATGAGGTAGCTTTTGACATTTACTGATACATTCTGCTAAAATAAATAAATTATTGTGAAGTGATATTTAACTCAAACAATTATGAAGATAAATCGGATATGGCTTGAATTTTATTAAGCTCTCAAACTTTGTTGTGTTCCTTTCAGGTAACCTTCATTGAAACATCAAGAGTACCACATGAAACTTGTCTATGTATGAAAGCTCCACCAAATAAACATATGTTAAATTCTAACTACTTGATAGAGGTCTAATTAAATATACTACAAAAGATTATGGTCACTAAGTCGCATTGCCTAGTGTTTATAAGTTGCTAATAGGTCATATTTTGTAATGCGCGAAGCTATAAAAATATTCAACTCATAGAAACTATTAAGGACAGTATTCAAATAAAGATATGCATAAAATGCGCCAAAGATATGTTATAATTTTCAAAATTCATTATCTTATAACACGCACGATTCAGATGAAGATGGATGTGGGAAATGTGAGAGTAAAAGATCTCGGATCTTTTCCAATACCTCATTCACCACATCGGTTCCAATGGATATGTTTGGCTGCCTAACACAATAACACCTAATAAAGGCGCTGAGAGGATTCACGTGTTTCTTACATTTCATCGTATCAGGAACGTAGATACATTACAGTACTCTGCTTATTCTGACATTTACACGTTTGAAACATTTTCTAAATTTTCGAAATTTCAATTACCTAAAATCATTATTTACGTAAATGACTTACGGAAACATTATTTAACAAAACTTAAGGACTGTTATTATGATTTATAGCTTATTTTTACATTATAATTTGTTAATGGGTGAGGCAACGTGTCCATAAATGTTTTTATAAGTATAATGTATTACAATACATTTACTGTACCAAAGACCTTAGGGTAAATGACAGAAACCAATCAATTATGTTGCATATTGTCACTTCACTAACCAAATATCAATTTTAAAAAATTACCAGAATAATAGACAAGAGAATGTGCTTAACTTTTCGTTTGACTAACCACTCAGCAATCAAATAAGATAGCATTATTAGATACAAAAGAAATCAATGATTTATAAAGTATATTGTTTTTAAAAGCAGCTCAACGATATTTTAAACTTATCTCTCTTTTAATAACCAATCCACAATAACAACACTGATATTTCTGGTCTAATTAATTGCAATTTAAATAACCGTTATACTCTTGTAAATCTAATTTTTGCTGTGATATGATATTACGAAACAGTTGCAACTAAATTTAAATTGTTTTTGGATCTTGCCATTGTTTTTAAACAAGATTAGTACCAGAGAACTTGTCCAAAAGTGTAATTCTTTTGTGTCAGAAATTAAAATTGTGACTTTCATCTCTATCCTTCGTTTTCTACTGTTGAATAACCCAGTGAATTCATGAAAGTGGCTACGTTACATTTGTGTATTTGAGGTGCACAAACAGTGAAAGTGAAGTGCGCATAAGCCAAATTATATAAAACACTAGTGTTACCCTCTTAAGCGTGGTACAGTACCTAGCCAGGACTTGTGTAATTCGCACCTCTTAGCCCATCTGGTTAGCTATTGCGCAGAATAATTTTACCATAGACTCTCCGTGGTCCCTGTGGTGGTACACAACTTTAACTCATTCCTGGTTACAAATGTCTCCTACCGCTTCAAGACTGATGTGGCGAATCGTGTAACGCGCAAGCACACGAACTCTCCTCAGCCCAACGATACAATCGAAGTTCTGTGCTACTGAATCCGGACATACCACCGGATGCGACCAGGCGTCCGCACCACCAAGGTCAACCCGGGCAGTGACAGTTCCTACTTCAGAAGGAACCTTGGACAGCCCTGCGGTCAGGTATTGCCACTTCTCCTCAACTAAGTTACTTAAGTGTGTTTGGTTAGTGTTTCCTTCCGGAGCCGGTAAATAATATTTTTAAAATATCTATAAATAGCAAGCTTTAGCTTCGTTATTTGGAATAATACTTCCTTATACGATTTAATATGTTTTATGTCATTTAAAATCAGTGAGATAATTAAATGGACGTTGCCTCTATAGACCGATATGACGGGCGTTTCTCATTAAAGAACTAATCTCATGGTCCTTTGCTAAGTCTGTCTGACAGCATCGGTGAAGACCTGAACCGGCAGTGAGTTACCGGAGTCGTTATTAGAACGGTATGGTCCGGGGGCGGTGTGTAAACAAAGGCCTTTAGTTAAATCGTTGGCAGTATTGTGGCTCTGAATCTCGTCCAGTGTCTGTTCGGTCGATCCACAAATCCGAGACTAGTGACTTTCCGTAAAACCAACCGCCCTTCTCGATGCTAGTGACTAAGGTAGTGACAAGACATAGGTAGCATAAATGGCCCATTTCTACATGTACATCGGTCGACCCCTTGGAGTACATGAAAGAGCTAGAGGATCTCACCTAGTGAGACAGATAAAAAGCTACAACAACGTCGGCGAATTGGCGTCATATTACCTTTCTTCCCTCTTACTAGTCTCTTAATCATGTATAAGAACCGAGTGGTTCTATTGCATTTAATCTTTATTAATAAATTCAATCCCCTCATTATGCAATCTGTATACACAACAGGTGGGATATACATGAAACATAATGTGATTTGAGGTATATCGAATATTCACAATTTCTTTGTAGCTACGTTGTTGTGAGAGAAATTTGTCTACAAAACATCACTCCTAACTTGATCTCTGTATACTTAAAGTGGGATCAACCTAATTTGATCAAGGGTATCTCATTTAAAATCTCTCAGTAAGTAGGTATTTTGAATTTCTAATTTAACACATACCCTTAGTTTGACCTATTTATACTTATTTAGCTGGTAACAGTATGAAACGTAGATTAAGGGTAATTTCAATAATCTCTAGCTGTCACGTGGACTGTCACGAACACTGTTTGATCAAGATTATTACAATGTCTCACACAAGAACAATAACTGCTCTGTTTACTGTAGCTTTTATGTGTAATACAGTTTGGAGCATCGCCAAAAGAGTATGTACTCGTAATCATGGTTATGTCAGTTAAAACATCCATTAGACGTTATATGTACCTCAAGTTAGTCATCATCGAATAATAATAAGAACAGTAACAGGTGGCACTATCACATCAACATTGTAAATATCTTTCACTGATATTATTTACCATATCTGGGTATATCTACATGTTAAATCACGCCAAACGATTACATCGTTAGTTACATTACGTACAGTGGAAGTTTAATTTTAAGAAATGAATGCAAAAATAAACATTTTATAGAGCCAGGTAGTTACTTTACGCGTTATTTGTATAATGAGGTGGGATAAAACGTGTTTAGAGTTAATACAAGATGTGCTAAGATCACAGGAAAAGAAGGAGTTAAGGGCACTTTAGCAAACTTTTTAGGATAGTGAAGAAAACATTAACTTTGTGGCACACAAAAATTTATAATAAATTATTTTAAATACTTTTTTTAAGGTTGGTCATTTAATATATAAAATTAGCCTTAAGTTTTATTTCGATCACAGTAAAATTAATCTTTAAAAAAAAGAACCACCTGTCTCTGTGCTTATAACGGGGTAATTGACACATTAACAACGCCTTTTCACTTAAAATGTCTTTGTCAGTGGTAAATATGAGATAACAGAGTTTTCACAATAATGATGTGTATAAAAGAATAATTACATATTTCGAAGGTAAAAACAATGTTTAATTATTTTTGCAGGCTGCAACTCGTTATTTTGCTTTCTTATTTTCCTTTGCTCAGTGAGATTTCCATAGTAATCCCTGACAAAAAATACAATATAGACTTAACTTATTGTATGGATAAAATTGAATTGAAATTAGGCTTTTTAAATTTATGAACTGTATTAGATTTGACATATACAGTGACTTATACAAGGTTTTACATCAAATAATAATTTTAGTGCTACCTTATAAACTGTTAACTTACCTTTTAAAAAAACTCTTTAAGTTTAGCCTTAAAAACAACAAATTATTTCTCATCGGTAAGGCTATGACAACACTGTCCAGTCACCAATATAATATATATATATATTATATTCAGACAACTATAAGTAAAGCAAACGCTCAGAGCATAATATCTCTTTATTTATCTCGTAGCTCTTATTTAACTGATTTTCTTGTTATGATTGAGTATACAAATTGTTACATATATTTATCTTATATAATACTTATATATTTAAGTTAAGTTTTTTATATCCTGTAAAAAGTGTAGTCAATTTCTTCTATCACAAACGGTGATGAGTTTGGCGAGCCTTCTGAACAGAATTGTCTCTTTTTGATGGAGTGTCTACCCAAAAGTTGCATTTCCCTACAACGTTGCGGCCGCATTCAGTATATGCATTTCCTTTTATCGGGTTAGCAAATTAAAAATCTTTGAATCTATTCTTTACTTGTGCCAAATAATGAAGATAACTATATACAGTGTTATTTTGACCGTGCAGGAATATTTGAGTTTTTGGAGTTATTTTACATTTTTAGACATGTGATTGTCTACAAAATGAACAGCGTTTGGATATTTATAATTGTCTTTTGAAAGACGCGTAGTTTGTCGTCATAATAGGCACAAGTAAATTTCGACTTGACTGTGGTTTATACAAAGTCACTCAAATAACGGTTTTCCATGAAGTTTGCAAGCTGGCAAAAATTAAAACAATAGCCACTACTGTAGGTTCAAAATAGAGTATTGAATTACATCAGCTGACACATTATCTGGATCCAATAAATTTGGAAATAGATAGCTCTAGTAATTATTATGCAAAAACAGATACAATAGTCAATTAGCTCGGAACGAAACTTGATTTAGTATGATTTATCATAAAGGAACACACTTTCAGTCATGCGTTTGACTTCTTCTTCCCCAAAAGCGCTGCACGTAACTTCTTCTTCCCCTAGAGTCAGTATCTTCTCGCATTTAATTTACTTGTGATAACTGTTTATCCTGCAAAAAATATGATAAATTTAATGCATTTCATGGCTACTAAGCAATGGTGCAATCAAACAAAATAGTGAAGAGTTGACGACTTCTTTTTCCCCTGTGTCCTTCAAGCAATCAGACATTATATATTAAATAAAACCGTTTTGTTAAAAACACTTAGAAGAACTAGATTGGTTTGAGAGCAAGTTCTTTATACAGCCTACTTAGTTTATGTGTCATGATAACAATTATAAATCTTGCTCAGTCTCATTCTCTTCACACTCTCTGTATAAGCTATATATCTTGTTATAATGTCTGGTAGTGGGATCCAACTGAATTTAAATTGCAGTATTGGTTATTCACACTGCAGTTAAGAATACATCGATCATTAACATTACTTTCGTACCAGCCTTGAAATGGCTCGTATAACATTGAAAAAAAGATCGTACATTTTGATTATTACAAAACACTGCAACTAGAAAAATAACACAACGGGAATGCCAATTCTCCGTAAATAGTCTATAACTTTGTAATCTAGAAGGCTTTGATATTGAAAAGGTGTAAATCGTTTGTTTTGAGCTTCTTCGTCAACAACTATTTTATTATTTTTTCAGACGAAAATGACTCCAGATTCCAGGAGTCAAGCCTACAACAGCGTCAGATTCCGAATTATATCTAATCTAATAATTCAAAATTAAAAAACATATAAATCTTTTTAAAAACTTAGACAAAAATGTATACAATAGTCATCATTTTGAAAAATTAGGTAAGATATAAATACAAACGCAATTTATTAGTTTTAACAAATAGGTCTACACAACATATTTACTAATACACTAAAATTTAACTGGTCCAATCGCATAATATAGTTTTGATTTATTACTATGTTTTGTTTATTATTTAGCAATCTCGCCAACTCAGTTGGAAACTGCTAGGATTTATTTTTGTGTTTCTTTAAGATAAAACAAATTGTTGCTTCCCAGCTGGTCGCGTTGATTCCAATTTGAAATTGAAAACAGGTGTTGTAGAAACGCAGAATTAATTCGGAACAGCTGCTGCTGTTGTAGAGGCCCACAAACCTTTTACAGCCAGTTTGACTTACAGCATATGTTACGGAATTTGCACCAATCACATGAGTGCTTCTGACCTATAAGACGATTCATTCAAAATACTGAAAAGTATGAAGAGTTATTTCTTATATTAAAATGTATTTAAATCTATATAATGACTTTAACCACTAAGAAAATAAATGCTACGTAATTGTTTGATGAATACTGAATCTAAATGAAGCGATACTGAATCTAAATGAAGCGATACTGTGGATACAGAACCAAGGTACATGTAGCACAAACATATACATATATTCATTGTTTGAAGTATGATTTTGACGATGGAAGGGTTGTGCATGAAATAGGACTATCGGGGAATTTACCATCGATTAGTTATACAGTGCATTAAACTACGAGATCTGCAAACTGATCTTTTTCTCAGGTCCATACATACACAAATTTATACTGAGTGTCTAGATATAATCCGTTAGAATATCATTGTCTGTTACTTTGCTGCCCATTTAATATTATATTGCCTACTCAATAAGAAATTAAAGAAAATATATTAAAGAATAGAAGTAAGAAATTTCAAGTGTCTGTGATCGTTTCGCCAAAAAGTATCATACCTGTAGACGTACAGATAAAACGATCGTTTAGATTTTTTTTAACCTGCCGATTCGTAATAAACCAATACAACGGAGTATCACAGGGCATGTTTTCAAACTTTCACTTTCGAAGGAAAAGTCTACTGACCTAACTGTAACTAGTCAGGTTCATCTTTGCTGCGTATCCTGTGGCCATAAAATCAACGGTTTACTTCATTACACTATGAAAACCCCATGTACCAAGTTTTTAAACTTTAAAGACCATTTCTTTGAAGAGATATTGTAAATATACAGGCAGATAGATGGAAAGGCATCGCTTGATTTTAAGGAGTTCGCTTTATTATAATGAAATTTTAAAGTTTCAAGTTAAAAATTCCCCTTTAGTTATATTATTGACATATAAGGCGGCAAACAATGAAACAGCAAATACATTTTTATATACTCCCTAGCAAACCAAAGAGAACTTGTGTCGGTCTACTGGAGTGACGCTGATGAGTATCCATGGGAATGCAAGATCATAGAACTCATTCTTGTCTATGTTTGGAATAGTAATAATACCATGTTGACATTTTAAACACTTCATTCTATTCATGAAAAAACAATCAATGCAGCTGGCCGTACCAAAATATTCTGATGGTGGCTGTTGCGTTTCAATGCCCCCTCTACACCCCACGCCCAACACTGTTGCCAGTTTTACGTGTGTAATAAAACTATTGATCCGCCTGATTTAATAAACGAATATTATTAAATGTTACCTTACACAAATTCGTACTTTGATTTGATCCATCTATATTCAAGCAAACATATAAGTTCAACATAAAGTAGAGACCACATAACCGAGTTAAGTGGAACAGCTGGTAGTCAGCAATGGTAAACCAACGCTAGCTCTAATGCCATACAATTATTGTGGTTCTGGCTTCTCTAAATGTAATGTAGATCAAGTATTATTCAATCCGTACTTTTCGATGGTAAAAACAATGATCATCCTGCTATCAAGTTTACGTTTTCCAATGTTACCTAATGTGATACAACAGCAGTTACACAGGAATATATGTAATTTATGAATCCCTGAATAATATTCCGAGGGCTAATTTGTATTCTAAAACACATAGCCTTTTTTTTGGTAAATCGATGTAGAAACTTCTAGGAAAAACATATCGTTAACCGCTGGAGTTTAGGTAGAACTTTAAATTGGAAAGCTTTTAAAATAATTAAAAATTTCTAACGCTAACGGTTTACCAAGTCATATATTTTAGCTTTAAATGCTTATAAGTAATCGGTAGAGATCAAAATATTATTAATCAAGATATTACGAGATATTATATATATATATATATATATATATATATATATATATATATATATATATATATATATATATATACGATTAGTAATCTGAATGTTCTGGGTTCTGTACCAAGGTGTAGTATTGGTCGCAACTGCCATGAATAAACAAACCCATCAAAGCTTTGGACTGCTGAACAGTTGCAGCATATAACACAGGATAGTGTTGGTTGTTATTTATCTGGATCTGGGAATATATTAATATATAGTTAGTAGTTAAATTATTCGTGATTTAAGTACAATATGTCTTAGTGCATATCGTTTGTACATTATCTCAGTGAAATTTATTAGAGCCAGGAAAGATTACTAATTGCATTTAGTATCCACATATTCGAGAAAACATCTTAACGTTGGCTAAGTGTTAGTTGAAGCTCATCACCCGTGGAGCTATAAAATTTAATTTATTTATGTCTATCTGTCCGCATGATATCATAAAAACAAAGACAGAATTAAATGTCTTTATGAAGCTTCATTTACAGACAAGGATCATCGCGTTTGATTTAAGTGCATATCACCCCGCAAGATTTGTCGGGGGTTTAGCAAAGATTTTTATGTTGGTTTCATGGGTAACTATGGTGGCGCTGAGGACATCAGAAAATAAACAAATTCGTAGACGGGTTCAATCTAATGACTATTTAACAGGAGATGTCAGGTGTGTTTGTTGGCTTTCTCCATCACATCAGTTTAGTTTATGTATTAAAGGTAACGCTCGGTGGCTGTGCCACCATTGGATGTAGACGACGGTTTTACAAAGCTTAGAATTCAGAATTATATCTAGAGAGTAAATTGAGCTATAAAGTTGATATTCTCTGTTTGGCTTAACTATCACTAAGGATTATTGCAAATTCGTACTCTGTCTTTATGACTCTCTATCTGCCTGTATGCCTAATTTTTACAGGATATCTGAATAAATAAATGCATTTGGAATGTAAATTCATTTCTAATTAGGTACCACCGTGTTTGATGATTGACATGTTGCAGAGCCTTTATGTAACCTTACTACCCGCACAATGTCCAGAGAACCACTTGACTGTAGAACTTTCATTGAAGCTTGATGTGTATAAAAAACAATATTCAGTTCGAGTATGGCGCATGTCTATTAATAGGATTTGACTGGGTGTCTATCTGTAGACTGGAAAATATTCCACAGTTATTTTATGTTTGATCTAGTTTGTCCGTTTTTCCATAAAGCATCTCGCAAATGAAATTAGTAATAAACTTGAGCAAAGCCTGTTACTCCCTATTCTATTCTATTCCTACCTTGTTATGAGAAGTGATATCGTGGCAAAAACACGTAAATATTCTGTAAAATTAAATAGTGGATGTTTTATGTGCGATTAAAAACCTGTACGAAATACTATACTATATAGTAGCCTAGTTGAATACGTAACTAATAAAATCAAAGAATTACTTAAATTGAAAAATCTGCTGCACAATAATATTATTACGACATTTTCATAGATATCACTTATAACTGGAAAGACACTTTCATATAATTTTGATATAAATAGATAATACAACCATATAATGATGAAACATCTCTGCAAATAAATCATTCAACAATTATTCTTCTTTGGAATTCCACTATATTCAGTATCTGTAAAGTGAATTGTAAGTCTTCTAATTAGTATTTTGCTGGGTAGATACTTCTACCATACAACTTTGACCCGCTTGCCTTTCCACCTCATTATCAACTAATTATTCAGCCTCAGTGGTTGTATATAGTACATTTTCGATAGAAAACATTTGAAACAATAATGATAGATGTATCTATTTCCATTTTTTTAATTTGTGATATAACGTAATAAACCAGTTTTATTAAAATAGAAGCCTCTTAATATTGATTTACGTATTCCGTTACTAACTACTGTTCCTATAATATAATATGGAATACATGTGAATTATTTTTATTGCAATAACTGTTATTAAATACGGTTTTTACTAACATTATATACCATTATATAAAGATTTTATTTTATTATTGGGATATTATTTTATTTTTTATTTTAATACTACTGAATGTATGGACACTCATTCGCAACTCCTGGTGAGCAACATAATACACGTTTTGTTTATGGTTTATAAAACAGGAATACAAATACACTCTCGTAAGTTATTAAAGGTCGTTTGCAATGATATACAATCTTTAAATTGTTATTCTTTGTCCTGATTTGCAATCAAATAACTAGATAGGTATAATATTTTAATGTATTTTGGTTCTTAAATGATTATAAACACATATTATTATTTCACACTGTTAGACAATCAGGTAATACAATTTGTTTTAATAAGAACGAATATTTGTTTTTATATAAAGGGAGAATAAAAAATATATGTAGAATTTTTTTTATACCATAAAATAATACATTCTGAGAAATAATTATGTATAGAAATATTTGTCAGATATTACAACACACACTTCACTTATAAGTTACTTGTTTCTAAGTCGTCTTTTGAAGATGCCGGTGTCAGATAAGGATGGAAAGGTGGGTGGTGGTGGTTGGGATTTGTGGTAACATCATTAGGCACTGACCAGAGACCATTCACAGTGTTACCACAACACAACTCACGTGGGGTTTGTGATACCAACAGATTATTCACATACTCGAAAGAGTTTGGTTATGACCATTTAGTTTGAGCTATTGTATGTAGGTGAAAAATACTTACCCTGTATATTTTGTTTTATAAAATACCGATCAACACACGATTAATAGCAATATTGATAGATTTTTAAGAATAAAATATCTTCTTTGTTTGAAGGTTATTTTTGACGATGGAAGAATTGTGAAGGAAACAGGATTTTTCCGGACATTTGCCATCGTTCAGTGAAACAAGAAATCAGTAAGACTACGTTTCGAGATCTGCAATCTCAAAATCGTTTTAATGATTAATGTTTTGTATAGTTTTTTATTAAGTGCACGTTTATAGAGTTAGTGAACTTGACAAACAACATGTAGGTTGTGATTCCTGACTTAGACGTCCCACAACGCTTTGGTAAGATTTGTTTATTTTAACCTAGTTTGTAATCATGTATTAGGTTAGTTATTTACCTGAAGAAGAGATCAGATTGCAGATCTCGAAACGTAGTGTTACTGATTTCTTGTTTCACTGAACGATGGCAAATGTCCGGAAGAATCCTGTTAATCATAGTAGTAGAAACATCTTTTATGTAAAATTCTTTCTAGAAAGTAGGTGACATACTGGTTTCTATTATATTTGTCGATCCTAATTGGAAGTATAAATATATTATAAATGAAATAAATTAAATTAAAATTAAAATTAGCTTTTGGTTTTGTGCCAAGAACATTGAAGTATTTTACATTGATATAAAAATGCATTATAATAACGGAATTCTGTATGATTCAGTAACTTACTTTGAATTATTAGCATTCTAATAGTATATTTACAGTATTATTAATCACAATATAAGAAATACATTTTACCTACATTACTCGCTAATCATACTCTTATTATATTATTGTACTTGTTATATTTTTGTAGTTCAACAATCCTTTGAGTTCTGCTAGTGTAAATTTCTATAACAATCCATATACTTACTTTAGTAGCTAGCAATATAAAAGTAAGTAACCAACTTATAGAAATCATTCTCTTACCTTTAATATTGTAAGTAGAGTTCATGATTAAATTGCCCTCTTTCTGTTATCGCTACCATCTATTTTCTTATACATAGTATGAGAAAGTTATAGATATATCCTATTGAACTTTACACATTGCTTGGCTAACAATGTTATAAAAAGGTCAGCTACTTAGTCTTTGTGTTAAAAAAAAAACTGTTTTAAGATTTTTCTTACTCATATACAGCAAACCATAACATTTTGACAGTGATTTTCACTACTTATACTTATACTTTACGACTGCTAACCTGTACTGTTATTATGATTTGTTTCTAATCTGTTTTATATTACACAGAGCTTACAATAGAGTCCATTAGGTCAACATAACCTTAAATTTGACAGAATAGTATTGATATTACACTTTCAACGTATGGCAGCAAAATTAAAAATCTTAAATTCAGAATCAAGAACAATACAATATTGGCAAATCCACCTAAAGGATTTTCTACATGACTTCCTGTTTGTAAATAATACCTATACATGTTATATTATTCTAATGACAAACTCTTCTCAAAACCCATATGAATATTTGAATTCCTAGCAATTTTTAAGGAAGTAAAAGTAAGAATAGCTATAGATACAAAATTTAAAAAAAAAAATAACAAATTAGATTTCATTCTGACTCGTGTAACTCTCCACAATAAACTTGTATATTGCGCATCGTTGGGTATTCTTGTAAGTTCAGCTTTCTCTTATTCTTCTTTCTAAATAATCACAATAAAAAACCGAGACTATCATCCAGTGACAATAGACCTATACTGTTTTTAAAGTTTTATCATTCAAATTAATTGTAGGTTCCTTTTAAATATATGTTTTCCAAAATCACGAATAAAGGCGTTACAATATTAATAATCTCCTTCTGAAAGTCATTTCGGAAAGGGAAAAATGTTGCAACATCCACTGATCATTCCCTTAGAGGCTTTTTCAAATATTACTGATTTTTCGAAAAGCAAACAAACATTTGTAAAAGCTAGAAATTACATGTGTTAAGATAGGGACAGGACCACGCTATATGCTGCATGCAGTATTTTGATATATTTCCTACTAATTGCATGTTTGAAGGTATTATACTGCATTAACGATCAAGAAGGTTTTAAGGTGTATGCAGTTCATGTTCATTTTGAATTTCAATGTAATTAGCTGAACGAAGATCATTTCAGAGATATTTATGACCATTTGTGGAGCTGGAAAGTTCCATTTATTTCTGTTTTTTTGTCAATCTCTCTTCCTGTTCATGATATATTATGAAAGTGACCTGAGGTCTTACCTTCAAAATTTGCAAGAAGCTTCATTTCAACCAAATAAGTAAGTTCAATGGTGCTGCATGTCACTCCAAGTGCTGATTATAAATTAGCAAACAATTTAAAATTGGTCCTATGAGGAACTAGATTTCAACGAGAAAATATCAGAGTACATACATGCAGAAATAAAATGTGTACAATAATATAAGATTACATTATGTGACGTATTACACATTTAGCCTAGTTACCCAAACACATAACACGTATCTATATATATTTTAAATAGGGATATAACATTTATTTTTACTGCCTTCAGTATGTTGCAGTTAATTCAAATTTCATAGTTATTTATCATTATTGAAACAATGAAGAGTTAGAGATTATCCGCTGATTCTTCGTATATTAATTTATAATTCCTGAAATAGTAGTTTTGGTAATGTCCCAAACATGCGGTATGACGCCATTTTATTATCCAAGGGATGAGTTCTATAATGGTTCATTTCTAACAATGATATTTGAGTAAGAGTCGTTCAACTTTAATCGTTTTTTGTTTGGGGAAGTGTGTAATTTTGGTATCTTTAGATTTTCTGTGTTTCTATCTATCCGTCAGGAAAATCTAAAAAATATATAAACATGATTTTTTTAATTAAACTTCAACAAAGCTAATTACGCGACACGTGGCGTGGCCTAAACTTGCCTTGCTTTATTTTATTAAGTTATAATTTAATATAAAAATTAGGTTTCTATACGTGTAATTCCAATAAAAAAACACAATAACTTTCGTGCAGTTATATTAATGTGTTGTAGGTCCTCAAACATAACATTAGTCTGTGAATACCTCATGAGGCCAACACGCTCCTGGTTTAAAGTTTATTATCGCTTTCTGACATTTAGAAAAAGATTTACCACAACCATTTCAATGAATGGTACCTGCTCTGATATCGTTGTAAAGATAATTAGTAGCTGTTAGTTGTTTCCTCACATTAATAAAGTATTAATATTAACTGGACAGCAGTCACTCTCTGGATTGTCACTCCAATAAAAAAACTAGTCTGAACATTGCATTGCGATTTGCATCGACCTTAATAACCTGAAGTAAGTTTTTATCACCTAAAAGTACTAAAAAGCTTTCAGAACTACAGCTGGAATAACTGTAAAAGTATGTTAATTCATGTAAATCGCTTTTGTTCCATATTCTAGAAACTGTTTTTTTCCTTACAAAATACCTTGTAATCATCATTAAGAGAACAAGAAAGAACAAAACACACACACACACACACACACACACATGTACATATAGGTATATATATAAAACGCCTTGGATTGTGGATATTAATATTCCAGAGTATTAATATTTAAATTATCAATTAAAATTTAACAAAAGTTAAGTTATTATATAACTGTTTTCTGAGATAATAATCACAATCCTGTATGCTCCGTCGAATTTCCTATCCAATTTATTTCTGTGTCCAGGTATTTTACAAAACACTTCGTCTTTAATTTTAAACTTTAGGTGGTTTCTATTATAGGGCCTTAACTTCGAATTTTTAATAAACTGTTTATTTAAATTTTCGAACGCCTCGGCATATTTTTGAAATTTTTTCCTTTGGCACTAAGTTTTTTTCATAAATTTTTATTTCAAGTTCCACTTTAAATCCAACTCATTGTTAGGTTTAAAATTAAACATTAAATAATATGCGCTATACCCGGTACTCACACTCGAGTTAACTGCTTGTTGAATTTTACTTAAATCAGAGTCCCACTTCCTTTTGCAATCACTATACAAGCATGTTAAAATTAAATTTAAATTTCTTAAGTTAAATATCTTTCAGATTTGTTACCCTGGGGTTTTACGGGATTGTAGTGATCAATTTCACACTCTATTTGAAAAGGTTTGCCCTTAATAACTCGCTAATGAAGTAAGTAGCGTTGTCGCTCACAATACCTTCCGGCAAACCAAAGTTTTTAAAAATATTACTCTCTAAAGTTTACAACACCATACCTGAATTCACTTTCCTGAGAGGCACGACCCAATTGCACCTTGTGAAGTCGTCCACCATGATTTGGATGAATTCATCTCGCCTTGAAGATCTAGGCAGAGGTCCAACTACATCCATGTCGACTTTCTGTAGTGGACGTGCCGAAATGCCTGCATGCAGCTCACCACGGTCTCACCAATTTAGTAAGTTTACTCAATCATTTTCTAAGTTTATGTACAGTGTCATGAGTACTAGTTTTATACACCACAGTTCATAAATTAATTCGTCCTTACTTAAAAACTCCACTTTGAGAGCCTTTTTGGTTAAATAAATTTAACTTAACTATCACAACTTAATTGTATACATTACAAGTTCTTGCCAAAGTTTTCTAACAAAGTTTATAACAGTTTGTATAAGTTTATTAAAAATGCACTGGACACTTTACAATCAGAGTGGCGCAGTCAATATAATGACTTGGATTGTGGATATTAATATTCCAGAGTATTAATTTAAATTATCAATAAGACATCCAAGACGATATAAAATATTTTTTTATTAGTATACTCCTATTGCATATTCAGTACAAATTATTACTAAATTTGTTAACTATTAAATATTATCTGGTTTGTTTAAAATAAAAATCACAGTTCTAAATAAAAACAATGGATTTATTTTAAACTGGCAAATTAATAAGTTCAAACGATTCAGAATTTATATCACTCTATTGTCCACAAAGAATTGACAAACCTTTTAGTAAATTTAAAAGTTCCTTTGGCAATAAATAAAAAATATTAATCAAATATATCAAACAAAAATCATAGCTCTCTTCTAAAATAAAATAACGTTTTAAAATCAAAATCAAATACCACTTGGAAATAACTAAAATAAAAATGTTTACTTCTAAGTTCACTCAAAATTTAAACTTCTCTGTTCACTAGTTGTACCTTAACTTTCAAGTCTCTGCAGTTCATTACAACTCTCCTCAAACAATTATTAATGTTCAATTAATTTCCAATTAATAATTCACAATAAAACAGATCCAATTAAATATTAATACATTACTACTTTTCCGAATCTCAATTAAAGTTATTACCAAAGTTCAATTTTAATTAACTTTTTCTTGCAAGTATAAACCAAATGCAACTTGTATGATTCTATTGTGCTCTATTGTTCATCGAGAATCAGTTATTCAGATTGCTCTGTAGTTTCTATGAATTTAATTTTTTCCTATAAAAAGACAACAAAATTAATTTAATATCAGATCAGGAAGACTATTTCAATCAAACGTACAATAAATTTGGTGCTTACCTCAAAATCCCTCGCGGAAAAAAATTAAGAAACACGGCGCACTGTAATCAACTTAACTCACGTAAATGACCAAAAGAAGGGCGAAAATTATGAACGGTCACTTGAATAACTTCCCTTTCCAATCAACTTTGGCAGGACATCCGCGGTGTTCTCTCATTGTTCCAGCTGTATCAAACAAGGAGAACAATAGTAGCAACAAGACAAATTCTAATCAATTTAAGGCAGTCAACCTGCCTTCCTAACAATTTAACACTACCAGTATTAACTTGCCAAAGGATTACATGTTCGTTTTTACCCTGAATTTTCACAATCTAATCTAAAATTAAATCCCAATATTTCGATCCAAATATCTTCATTTAATTTAAGTTTTAATTTTAAAAAATCAATGTAGCTTTCAAAACGCTACAGTATATATACATAATATTTATAATAAGCATTCCCAAAGTGGAAGCACAATTTTTTAGATGCTCAATATTAAGATATACGTAGATACACCTTTGGAAAATTAGAATGTCGCAACGAATAAAAATGGTGTCTGGTATCGGATGTCTGTATGCGAGTACGCATTTTTAGGAGCGAAGGGGTGGCTTGGCGGCCATATTGAAATTTTAGAATTCTTTTAACGGAAATAGGTTGATGTGACATATACATTTACGGCAGGATTCTTAAAAATACAAGTTTGAAATTAGTTTTTAAATATCTTTATTTATGTAGGAGATTTAGATGATAGCCGATCGGTCTAAGACGTTGGACTTCTAGCGTAGAATAGCGTAGGTCCAAATTCTCGCTGTAGCAGTAGAACCTTTTCTCAGTACTATCAGGGTTGCAATGTAACGACCCTCACCCTTAGTCTCTTTCAATATCCTCACACAGGCCAGTGGCCAACGAGGACCTGCAGAATAAGGCCTGAAAGGAGATCTGATCCTCTTTTAATAAATATTGAGTGTACCAAAGGAGTATAGTTACTTATTGAATTGTTTGAAAAAGACATATATAAATAAACAATACACTAATAATTTAGCCATCGTAAGGATAAAGGTTCAAGAACTTTTTTGTACACAATGTACCAGTTTAATTGATAAGACCTAAAACAACATATTCTTAATAATTTTACTTTAGGGCTGAAAACATTAAAGAACGTAAGAAAAATTATAGAACTCTTCATACCGCATCCGTAAATTAAAAACTTTGGACTTTGAAATTACCCATATGTAGGCTGGTTTTTTGTGTGAACTATCCAATATACATGCGGAATTTAAAAAACTTTTCGGCGGTCTAAGAACTTTTAAACTCTCAAATTCACATTTAAAGTAATTAAAAATGTAATAAACAAGAATCAATTACCTACTGTGTTATTCCTAAAACTAGTTATGAATCCCCATCTTACGTTTTGAGCTAGCTCTATACAACACCCGTGCCCATTCTAATTTTCTATTTCTTGTCAAATAGACATTCGATAAGTTTCAGTCTCTGGATGAAAGTGGACGAAGCAAAGGAAGTCAATGCGAGGAAGAAGCTCAGTGGAAGAGTAGTAGAACCACTCTAATCTCCAGACTGCAACATAGGACCATGTTATGAGAAAGATAATTTGTTTAATGTAGAATTTGGAGAAGTACATAGGACTTCATTTTCATAAAGTTTGTACGTAATAAAACTTTTTTATTATTATTAAGGATCCTAAGGATTATTGTTCAATTACTGTAGTTGTTCGTCCATCAGGAGTTGTAGCTCTGGTTCATTATATGGTATCACTATTAAATAGAAAGTTGTATAGACACCACAAACTAATTTCATAGGCGTCTCTTTATATAAGGAAGGATTGTATTTACTTTAAGGCGATAAGGTAGTAGTAGTAATTTTCCTGTCCTTGGTAGAAAAGAATTAGAAAACTTACCACATACGTTAATCTTAGTATAATGAATATCTGTTTAGATTTAATGCATTATTGAAGGGGTGATCTAGTCCGTCAGAGCAATAACTGGAATTTAAAATTAGTTAAATTTTTTTTTCTAGTTGTAACGATAATATAAAATTCAATTATAATTGGAAACATTTTATCTAATGGAACTGTTGAAATAAATTATGTTATTAAACCAAAAGCAGTTATTGCATCAAGTAAAGTTCATTCGAAGTATTCGAAGCAGAATGCTTATCAATCGGAATAACATTTCAATTATTTTTGCATGGTAAATTACAAAACATAATTAGATTTCAATAAATTGGTTCGTCTTCCGATTATAATTTAAAACCTTTATCTCAGTAAAATATCTTAATATTTTACTGGCCAAGTACAAAATACCAGTGACAAACTAATGAAACATGAATGCTTACCATTGGAACCCTTTTATTGGCGGTTTAATAAATTGAAAACTTTACAATTTTTTAAGGCCAGGCGGTCCATACATTACCGCCATGT
This sequence comes from Homalodisca vitripennis, assembly GCF_021130785.1. Taxonomy (NCBI): domain Eukaryota; kingdom Metazoa; phylum Arthropoda; class Insecta; order Hemiptera; family Cicadellidae; genus Homalodisca; species Homalodisca vitripennis. The sequence continues at coordinate 36,128,732 of NC_060211.1, read as the reverse complement.
ATTTTCTGTTTTGATATTTATCATCTTTTATCACAAATATGAGCTTTACTAAGGTTTTATTAATACACAAAAACATAGTGCCCTGTATAACTCAGGTGCATAGTCGTGTGTATAGCCCAGTGGTGAGTATAAAGAACCTGCCAAATGTAATCAAATGTTTTGTGTAAATATTGTTTGGTGACAGCTCAACCATATATTTAACTAAATCAACTACTATTTTTAATTTCCTTACGCTCATACTGTGAAAATTCTCAAAGGTGTAACCATTAGTTTCACGTAATTTTTTACATTTGAACAATTAAGTAAGTACTCATTCATTTACCTTTGAAAAGTCTTAAATTATAAAATGATCTGAATTTCACTCCGTACACTTCCTGTAATGCGGTTAGAAAAAGCTATGCTAGATGAATGTTTGCTGAACTGTATTATTTGTTTAATGTACCAATTTCGGCTCTAAATGTTCTAAAATATTAAAAATACTTTCAATTGGATTTTGAATAAACAACCACTTAAATAGTACTCATGTACTTTTAATTGTAAACATATAGCTAATTTTAAGTATCGGATATAAAATACAATGCTACTATTAATATTTTATATATATATATATTACATTTTAATAAAATATATTATAGTGTCACAGTTGTCAAAGTAGGCTTCTCACATTTGTAATCAATTGAACTATCCCGTAAAATGTAATAAAATATTTGACGTAAACATTGTGTATTATTTTCAATTTGTTTATACTTATAGTATTTAAATTCTCTAAGGATTAATTATTAGTTTCCATGATATTGTTCGATTTCAAAGAATATGTAAGTAGTCGCCTACTCAAGAAAAATATTCTGAAACATAAGATGGGCCAGAATGTGACTCCGAAGCCTCCTTTTTAAGTAGTCGTCAAGAATTATGCTAGATAACTAAATGTGCCAATTTCCTGCTGTAAATTTTCAAAAATACAAACAATATTTTTCAATTTATTACGAAACAAACAAATAAATAGTGTAATTCTTAAAATACTGTAAATCTATAGCAGATGTTAAGTATTAAATATAAAAAACAAAGTTACTTTCTAACTTTGACTATACATTTAAAGACTGTTATAAAATCCATCTTAGTTTTCTTTTGATAGATGTAGGCTTCTCAAATCTGTCTATTATTCTATATATATTTTCTTGATCGGGAAAAAATAAGGAAAATCAACTTTGGAACAAAAATGCTTTAATTCTCCCTCTCCAGCTATGTTATAGGGACTTCTTTTCATTTCATTATATTATTTTCAAATAAAATTATACTGTAACACAATACCAAGTTTTATTTTAACTAGTTTATGTAACGGATGAGATCGAGAATGGTTTTTGATTTCCATCTAAAAAATAAATCTAAGAAAATATTAAACACCATTAAAGTTGAGGTCTTTGGGTAATAAATCGTCAAACAAAAGTTTAACTTACGACTTTGAAAGTAAAGATGATCAGCTCTCTATTTACGTAGAAACATGGAGAGTTGAGCAAATATTTGAGCAGAAAGTCAAGAGAGAGTAATACACAATACGTTGTTAAACCGTCAGAGCTGGCAGGGACTTTTTGTTTGATATGAATACATTTCCCTGTCTTTAAGCTTTGCTATTAGATTATAAAACATCGTGAATAAATTTATCACCTTTGATTGTAAAAATAAGAGTACAAATATATATATATATATATATATATATATATATATATATATATATATAATATATATATATATATATAATATATATATATAATATATATTATTTGGTGACTTTTATCAATTAAATATGAGTAAGTCGGTATATTCATTTAAAAGAATTGTTTATATGTTAACAGAAACTAACACAAGTGAGAATTATCTAAATTGTAACGGTTAAAATTTAGAAGAAGTATTGATTGAATGTTGATTAGTAACTTCCACTAAATGAAAGGCGTAAAAAATGCGTACAGATCGCCTAAGTTATGTCACAAACGCACGTCACAGAATGAATAGGGTGTCCTAAAATTCAATACTGTACTTGGTAAATGTAATTTTGGTGCTTTTCAATGTCAGTCAAGAATTGATAAAACGGTAAAGTATACTGACCAAATAAATATATATGATAATGAGCATTTTTATAAGTTTCATTTTCATTTCATTCGGTTTGATTCTTGCATGTCTTAAATTAGTTTTTTCGAGTAATTCTTCAAGAATATTCATGCGTGACCATTTTGTGTAAAAAAAGATAAAGAACTCAAAGTGGATAAAATGTAAATCACATGGTTTTTCTTATATTTGTTTATTACATTAAAACGGGCGGCTGTGTGAGAAATTTGTGAAAATTAGTTAGGCGGTAGTGAAAGTGTTAAAGTTTTGGACCAAAACATAGGGGCGCAGGCGCTACTTTTACGCTTACACTTTATGTCTGGTTTGTTCAGATTACATGCCGTCGATACCACAGGAAATGCCGACATTGATTTTCTTATTCGTGCAGCACATGTTCTTGTGATGGTATGACGCCTGTTTTGTGTTCTGGACTTCTCGCGCTTATGACTCGTGCTCATGATGTGTATTTCGTTTCAGCGACAACGACGAAGTTCATTTGCTCCTATCTGGATTCAATGTACTTTTTCGGTGTGTTTCTCGTCGTTCTTTTTATTTTATTTATTTTTTAGTGGAATTGTAATAGCCACACGTTGTAACTTTTAAGTAGACTTATATGTAATAATTGTTTTTATAACCTAACAAAGAGTTACGATTTTAATCCTCGAAGCGTAGTGTTTATATGTTTTGTAATATATAACGATGGAAGCCGTCTAAAATCCTATTAATCTTTTATGTAGTATGCAATAATTTTAAACTCATTTCATACAGTAATTGAAAGCCTCAGTATTTCTTATTCTAATTACGACCTCTATGTCTAGTAAAATTAATTACAACAACGGGATGAAGTAGGGACAAATCACCAACCGTATATTTAAATTCTAAGAAGTTATTTTCCTCGATAAGAAATCTCGTCTATATCTTGCACCTATTATCCAGATCATGGTACCCGGATACACTTTGGTATATGTAATGACACTACTGACTGTACTTTCGATAATGATACATTAGTGGTAAAACTTTATGTTCAACAACAAGATGGCTTTATAAGCTATTTGATCTTAGATTAAAGACTGTGTGGTTTAAACTTGTCAATTATTAATTCATATTACAATGAACTTCAATAGGTCCAGGAGTCATTTTTGTCTTATGATTATGTAGAAAGAGAGAGAAAACTAGGGTAATAAAACAATAAAGAAAACACGATTATAGTTAGTTCCATAGAAAGTAGAAGCGAGTCATATCTTTCTCAGTTTCCTCAGGGATTACATTTAGCGTAAATTTTAACGACCGCGGTCTTGGAAGTAAGTTGTACAAATGCTGGTTAACGAACTTATTCAAAGTATGGGCAAACATTTATTTTTGTATAAGTACGATTTAATAGGATATATACATATCCACAAGGATTATTATTTAATTTATATTCCATGCGTCAACATGTATTATCTTAAATTTATTATAACTGAATTTTGTTATGGGAGCAGTGATTTGTAGAAAATGCAAAAAAAAAAATTTCTAAAAATAAAAAATGTCATTATGATGGAATCTGCCATTAAAATATTTTTTATGATACGAACCTAAATCAACATTTAGTATTACAATTAGGAAGATTTGTAGATATCTGAACCTTCTGGGCCGCATTAGATTTGAAGATGAATGAAATATATCATTTTATATTTTGGGGAATCGTTAAAAAACACAAAATGTACACACGAAAATGTTTTTACATTTGCAAGGTTTAACAAATCAAGATAAATAAAACTAGTCACAGTGACTTTTTATCCTCTCTAAACGGCAAACAAATTTTCCTGCACCAGTGTTTTGAACCAGTCTGACTAAATGTTGGCTTTTCTGGGCCTTTGTCCACAATGATTAAGCACACTTAGATTTACGCAAAAAAATTTTAAAAATATGTAATATAATAAATATGACGGCTTGCTAAACATATTTTGTTAGCATAACTATAGGTGTACGTTTATTCGATTCAGTATTATTATATTCAGTTAGAAAAGGAATTAAACTTGTAAAATAATGTAATCCATATGAGGAAATCTATAAATGTTAATCTTGATACGTTTAGTAACTTTGTTGATTTACAGCAACAAGGAGTACTTGTTTAAAATAAAAATCTAAACATAGAGTGTGAGAGTAGCTGTCAAAGGCGGAGTGTGTTTTGACCATTTACAGGAGACGAATGTGTATTCAGCCCAACTGAAATGATTTTAACGCTCGTCAACTTTGGGAAACTTAAACATTAGGTACACACAAATTATGTTTTGAGTTGAAGCCAAATTGGGAAATTCGGATTTCTTTGCCAACCCACTAATTCCTGGATGAACTCTCTCGTATATGCGATACCACACCAAATAAAGAGAAGTTATTTTCTGTAGATTCGTATATATTTCATCAAGGACGAGAATTAAAAACGTATTTCACACTGGAAAGTTGTACGATGCATTTAAATACTCTAAACATTTGGGAAGTAAAATTAAATAAGTATATAAGTAAAATCATATATATATATATATATATATATATATATATATAATTATATTCGACTAAAGATTGTCATTATTAAATTTGAAAAGTAACAAATATTACTGTTAACTTATCATAATTGTTCGTAATAACAAGACTAATCAATAATTTTACCAAAAATTATTTTGCTTATCTTGCGAATTATATGATTTTCATTCTTTTAAATTCACTACTGTAATTACATGGTTTGATTAATGTATTGTATTAAATACCTAAAGTTCTAAGAAATTTATAAATATAATTAATTTTTTTTTTTAATCTTAGTAGTATGTAAACTCCAAGATTTTTGCTTCTGACAAAGATTCGTTTATATTGTTTCCAATGAAATATGTGTTCAATGGGCACGATTGTGTTTTTCGATATCGTTTTATGACTTGCAGTAATCAGTTAGAGGCGAAGAGAACAAATTATCGACAATATACTTTAACCATCTTTAATATTTATATTCTTATCTCCTGTTCAAAAGTGTCTACTCTAATCAACCTACTACGTCTTGTGGAATAATGTTTAAAAAAGTTTTTCTGTAATTTTTGGTTTAGGATTCTTCAAAGGTTTCAAATTTTCTTTTTCCAATTTTGAAATATGAGTTTCAGTCAGAAATGATTAAACCACATTTAGAGTATCTTGGACAGTATCTTGAGTATGAGGACGAAATTGTACACCAAACTTTAAGATAACAGAAACAGCACTTTAATATAGGTTTATAATAAATACATGATTAATATATACAATACTTTTATAATACTAAGAAGCAATTGTATGACTTTAAAGCCAAATTTAGTATTTTTTCATAAGGAGATTGTAAAGACAATCTTTTGGAGATAATTAGTAATTAATTTAAAGATTATTTAGGCTTAAATGAAATATGTCTTTTGGAAAATTAAATGTTCAATTAAAACGTTTTAGTTTAATATAATAAATTATATTATATTGTATAAAAACAAACCAGGATTACGCTTGCAACAATAGGTCCGCGTGAGGTAAGATGCCTTTCACTTGTGTTCTCAAGTTGTGCACTTGTTCAAGAGTGTAAAATAATAAAATCATTGTAATTAAAATATGACCATTCTTACATATGGATGCTTTTTGTTTAAACACGCGCCTAATTATTTTCAAGGTTTGGTAGCTATTTAAATCTTATTTAAAAAAAGATAAAGTATTTTAAACTCTGTTACAGAACGCAGTAGGCTGTATGATATATCAGTTTTTGTTACTGCTCTACTCCGTAAAATCCTTTTGTAAATTCAGAGAATAAATGGGAATTTTGGTCTTGTTGATCGTAGCAAATTTATATAGTTATTGTATTAATCTGATCACTTTTTGATTTAAAAGTTGATTTTAAAGGATGATTAAATGTCCAGATTTTAAAATGACAAGAGCAATTTCTTTTTCCTCATTATATCACTCAGAGCTGGATATTTCCTCGAATATATAGATTGTATAACAATATAGTAAGGTTTCTAAATACTAAAAAAATTAGTTTAATACAAAACGCTAACATAATTCACTAGTCATGCATTAAAAAAAATTTTAAGGCTAAGGTACTAGTGAAAGTTCAAAATTTAAATTTAGTACTTAAATTATTTAAAGCAATATTGTTAGAGCAAGCAATTAAATTAATTACCTTTATTTACGAGGTGGAAGCCAAGTATCACACTTTCCGGGGCGGTACTCTTTTACATGATGAGTATAACTGTGTTTACTTGTAATTTAATTACTTTTTGGATTGCCTTGCTTCTAAAACCTTTCGAGTTTACTCGCTTTGGATTGATTTTTTAGTAGTAATTTTATAAATTTTTTCACTCTCTTATGTCGATCCAAAGTTTGTTTGCCCCTGACAAAGACTCGTTAATTTTGTTTTCCAGTAACATGAAAATTGCGTTCGACAGGTATGTTTATAACGGTACCTTCCAGTTATCTTTGTTTGACTAACAGAAATCGGAAATAGGGTGTGGACCATAGCACACACCTTTCGTCAGTAGTAATGTAAGCAACAGTACAGCAATGTAATAAAAGCAGTTGTTTAGTATTGTAAATATTACGAATTCACTAGTAATTTATCAAGCATATGGTTGTGCTGTCACAAAAATAATATTTTACGCAAAACAGTTTGATTGTAATTTGTAATAGCGGATCTGGTCAATTTACATTGCACTACTAAAAGAGACAATATTTTATTTATCTATCTAATTTAGTGACCAGAGGGGCGTAGCCCTAAAAATTTTTTCTAAATATGTAAATGGTATTAATAATCAGAACCCTAACAATGTCCGTGTAATCAGTTTAACAGTTTACGCGTGAAAGCAAAACAAACAAAAAAATGTGCTTTTCGCATTTGTAAATACTACATATTGTTATGAGGAAACAAAACACTAATCTTTAAAAACCAATGAAACTTAAGTGATAAAGTTTTTTCCCCGATTTCTTAACTATGATTTTACTCAATGCTAGATACTGTAAGTTGGTATATAGTTTGAAATACCATTAGATCATAATGTTCTCCAAATTCACTACTAGAGACATAACAATTAGGGTTAGTTGAAGAATATCATCCATGATCTCGTATCGATGCAACCATATAATAATCACCTTTTAAGAAACGTTCTATCTTAAATTACGGCAATACAATGGAATTTTTACTGTAAGCGACAAACATAACTTCAATATTGAACCCTATTGTGTAAGTAAAGTGTTTCTAAGCAATTTTGTTTATGGAAGCACCTAATTGAATTACTGGCTTATTACGCAGTACTCAGTGAAAACCAAGTACCACTCTACTGGTGAGTGGAACTTCAGTAACTGTTTAGTTTAAGTATCCAAAACCAGTTTTTGGTTTAGAGCAGGCACTTAGTTGAATTACTCTTCACTTCACAAGTGCTCATCAGAGGCACGCCAAGTGTCAATTTAGAGACTGTAGCCTACTTTTAAGGTGTTGAGGACCTGCGTGTTTCCCTTGTAGATTTTATTTTAAGTTTGTGGGTTATTCAAGAGATTTAAACATGAAGGAGGGAGCCTGGCTATATTATTGGTTCGTAAGTCAATAATTCTTAATGAAAAGTTCATATTTAATGAAAATGTTATATTTCCCTTACAATATTTATATTCTGTACGTTCTACAGCATAGAAATTGCCAACGCTATAGGGTTGAATGCGCAGATCCAGATATTTAATTTTTTTTTTTAACAATCAGTTCAGAGAAAATTGAACATTCGGAAATCAAACTTTCCTAAAAATACACTTGGTATTTTAATCTAAAGAATAAGAAGGCAGTACTTCTTCTGGATTATCAGTCTTTTTTATTGATAAACAAACTTATATAATTTAATTAAACGGAAAAAAACGTTTTCCAGGGATGGCAGAGAAGATCTAAAGGGCCGGAATAAAATGGTCACTTGTATAATCAGAACTCTCCCACAGTTGACAAATGATTCTGGAGGTTGCGAAACCAAGGTAGGATGTCACAGTCATTTACACTAATTTATTGACAACCTTTCCTCACATAAAAACCAAACATAGAAATAAGCCTTAGTTTAACAAAAGAAAATAATTTCGCTTAATTATATACCCCTGTTACTTAATAGTATGAAAAAATTTTTAGAATGCTTCTTTTAATTGATTCAAAATGATTATTCATTTCTTTCTTCCCACTAATTTCGTTTATAATTTAAATTGTTTGGCATATTTTTAAATGGTGCAAAATGGAATGTTGTTTTTACGACTTAATTTTGGTTTATAGTTATCCTTCTCCACACTGTAGAACACATTTTTACAGTCAGTACAAAAGCTATTAAAGCTTGGTTTCTAAGTCCATCAACGGAAACAACAATTAACCCACCTAAAACTTACATAAAAATGCCTTCAACCGCGGATACAGGATTTTTGAGTTGGTGAGCGAAGGACCTATTATATCTTTCAATAACACTGAAAAGTTATCTGGTTGTTTTGTACCATACTTTCCCGCTAAAGATAAATACACGCATGTAGATTTTACATGCTACAAAATGAGATCATAAAGCTTGGCAATGCAATTTCCTCTTCTAAACTTGCAATGGTTGGGCGTAAAAAATGTTTAGCGACTATATTTTGACTGTTTTGTTTATGCGTTTTACATATAAAACTCTTCTTTAGGCACCATCAACCACTGGTAGTAGATATATGAATAATTTATATTTAATTATTTACAAATACATTATATTATTATAAATTTATATATATTGAATGGTGCCTAGAAGTCTACCATTCAAAAGCCAAGAAAAAATCGAGTCATACAATAAATAAACAGTAAACTAGGAAACCATAATTTTATATCTTTCGTAAATATTATAAAGATTTATTCCAAAATCAAGTCCCTTTTATCCATTCCTACACATTTCCTTCCATCTGCCCCTATTCAAAATGAACTAGTCCCCCCGAAAAATACAAGCAAAGGACAGTCCTTTCAACCCATACGGACACACTTACCCTAGGTCCTTCAGTTCCACAATAGCAGGTTAATGGTGGATCCAGATTCCTACCAAAACCTTTCCCAAGAACCATTCTATCTACACAACACGTCAAGTGCCGAAAATCTATATTAATACAGACCCTACCTCACTGGAGGGAGTGGCACACGAACCTACTATTTTCTGGCTCGGAATGGAAATTCATCGAAACATTGCGTCCTCCCCAACAAATGGCACCTAATAACTACATTACAGTTGTTTGATGAGTTCTTGCTTTTTTTGTTTACTTTGTTTTTTTTGTTTTTGGTTTTTTTTTTGCGTGGTTTTACGTTTGGTTTTGTGTGTTTATTGGGGCGTTTTGGTTTCTTTTGGCGTTGTTTTTGCTTGTGGTTGGGTTGTGGTGGCTTGTTTTTTTTGCGGTGTTGTGTGTGTGTTTTTTCTGTTTGTGTTATTGGTTCTGTGTTGGTGGTATTTAGTTTGGTTGCATATGAGGTGGCGTGGTTGTGGGTTGTTTTGGTGTTTTTTTTGGTGGGAGTTTGTGTTGTTGTGTGTAATGTTGGTTTTTTTGGTTGTTGGAGTTGGGTGTGGGTGGTGGTGTGGGGATGAGGTTGGGCGCAGGGGGGGGGTGGTGGTATAGAGTGTTGTTTGTTTTATTAGGGTGGTGTTTTATTTTGTGGGTGTATGGGTGGTGTTGGGGGTGGCAGCGGGTGTTGTGTGTGTTGGGGTGGGCTGTGGGGGCGGTGTTGGGTAGGTGGTTTAGGGGTGGGTTTGGGGTTATTTTTTATTGTTGTTTTTTTTTTTTATTTTCTTGTTTTTTTTTTATTGTTATTTTTTTTTTTTTTTTTTTTTATTTTCTGTTCTTTTCTGTCTTTGTTGTTTATTGTTTTTTTTATTTATGTTTTTGTTTGTTTTCTTTTTTTTTTTTTTTTTCTTTTTTTTTTTTTTTTTCATTTTCTTTGTTTTTATTTTATTTTTCTTGTTTTGTGGTTTTTTTTTTTTTTTTTTTTTTTTTTTTTTTTTTTTTTTTCTAGGTGTTTGATTTTTTCTTTTTTGTTACTTTGGTATTTTTTTATTTGTTTTGATGGGCTTGTTAATTTTTTTTTTTTTTTTTGTTATCGTGTTTTGTGTTTGTTTTTTTTTTTTTTTTATTATTTATTTTTTTTTTTTTTTTTTTTGGTTTATTTTTTTGGTTTTTTGTTCTTGTTTGTTTTTATCGTAAATTTTGTTTTTTCTTTGTTAGTTGCATTGGTTCTGTCTTTTTTTATTGTTTTTTTTTTTGGTGATTCTTTTTGTTTATGTATTTTTTTAAATTTGAATGTACTTTTAGGTGGGCTTCCAGAATTACAGGGGTGGATGTCATAAACTTTAGCCAACCTCTGTCGCGTAGGGAGATCCTGTAGGTTATGAAGATTAGGGGGTTTTGACAAAACCGTATCATATCTCGGTAAGATACCACCCTCATTGGCGGCATAAAAAGCAGGGTGAGGTGCGCCTGTTATTAAATAGAACCCGGACTGTTATTACTGTTTTTATTAATAAGCCCGAAGGGAAGCAGCCAGCATGAAGTCAGATATGCCGCCTTAACTGTCCTCATAATTTTGTTTAAGTTGTATTTCCAAACTCTTTTAAATTTGTTGTTGTTTAGCTTTTTGGGAGCACCATATCCCAGCTGCAGAGTAGACCAGAGACATATGTTAGGGTACGCAATAAGAGGATAATAGCTGCCAAAAGATGACCCATCTAGACTCCTGTGGTTTTTACTCTGCTCTTGGTAGGCCCTGGTGGTAACTTTGTAACTTACAAGCAGTCCCTTTTGCAATAATGGCTTTTTAAAACGACAGCGAGTGATCAAATGTGACGTCCCAAGTACTTAGAATATTCGGTGTTATTAAGTTGAACATATCCAGACGGACTGGACACTTCTCTCCGTTTTTGTTATTAAATATGATTATGATTTCTATTAATTGCCCAATTTGTTAATTTGATTATGAAAGCTAGATACTTTCAGGTCTTAGAAGGATTTAGGATTTAGTTTTCCATTTTCTTAAATTTGTTGTTAGAGGAATGAAAAGATATTGAAGTTAAAGTGACCATCAGTTTGAACGCCAATAAAAATTTTTATTGTGCTGGGTTCGAAAGGACAACTATAATGGTTGAAAAAGTTAAATTTTCCTAGACTTTGTTAGGGGATCGATCAGTGCCGGTGGTACACATTAAAAAAAGCAGAGGAACAAAGAAACTGACCCACATGAGGGGTGTAGGCCATCTTTGTGGTTTTTTTATTGTGGTCCCTGAAGCTCCTTTTTCTCTGTTTTTGAAACTTCTGCCACTCAACATAGAGTTAGCGAAGTCGCGCAAGCACAGAACATGGGGACAATATTGTAACATTTTTTAAGAAGGGCTGTTCCCTTCAGACATTGTTTATACGTGATAACCCCAGATTAGTATTTGCTCAACACACAGATACTTTCTATTAAGAATTTATTTGTAGCGTAAATAAAATTATTGGTTTCTTATAAATTTGTTGTTTATATGAGACCGAAACAAGTGTTTTGAAAGCTTTATTTTCATGGAATTTCTGTATATAATTAAAATCTAAAAAAAAATTTTGTTTTGAAGACGGAGCTCCTAAGATTTTTTAGATGGGTGTGGTCGTTATATACATACGTTTCTTTTTGTGATGTAGGTTTTTTTACGAAATTTGAAATTAGTTTGAGAAGGTCCGTACCGTAATCCCTCAACACAAGAGCAATCCTTTTCAGTCTCATCCGAGCTGGTTTTATGGTTGATCCTGAGAGCGAAGTTACTGCCGAGATCCCCTGTGAATATAAAGATTCTAGATTAGTCCTCCTTCTGAGTTAAAAGTTGGTGTGAAATGTATTCATGCCTTTGGCGTCAAGGTCCGGGAGGTCTAGTTTCCATTGAAAATAAAACGAAAATTACCGGTAAAAAGCATCTATCAACCAGTTGTCTCAAAAGTCCCTCTCAATTTAGTATTCGTTCCTACAACGTCTGGTACATCTTGTACATTTGACTTGCTTATTTATATACATGTGACCATATAAGGGTTATAAAATTTATACTAACTATACTGCTAAATAGTTTTAAAAAACTGCTCCATTCTCCCTGCACATTTAGATATTTTTCAGATTGTATGGGCATTCCAGTTTTTAAAAGTTCAACCGTTTCTTTATGGACCCGCCTTATCAATGTTATGCAAAAAATAACAGGGAAACCTCCCTCCCAACAGCGTGTGTGGGGGGCAGCTGTTTGCCACAACGGCAACACTGTTGGTTTATCCTGTTTATGGTTAGAATAACTGTCAAGTCCCCTCTAGTTGTAGCGCCGAGTCCTGCAAGTGCAGTTTTCAGAGTAAGTAACCATGCAATTGTGAAAACTGTTTAATACTTGTCCGCTAAAAATCCAAAAATTAATATAAATTAAAAATATAAAGTAGTGAAGGGTGAGTTGCTTGCAGGTGCTGTAACAATAAATTGGGACAGAAGTAACAGTAAGGACTTTTTCCACAACTCTTTTTATAATTCCTTTTAAACTCCATTAACTTTCTTACATTAGAGATCTGTCTTTAGAATACATTATGGTTCTGTTATATACAACATCGTAATTCTTGATATTTTATAACCCAGGCACATTCGTTCATTTACCTTTGGATATGTTAAATACACCCAAGGATATTAGGTGTTTATTAAGGTTTTTAGGTTATTCTAAATATATATACATGTGTTAAGATACATTTTAAATTAAATTAAAAATTATTTAGTGATACTAAAATTTAAACTGAGCAAGCAATCAACATTTTGGCAACCCACTCTGAACTACACTTAAGAATTTTATTATTATGTAACAGTTTAATAACAATTTTGATAGCTTACAGTGTGGAAACCTTATGAGAGAGAAGCAAGCTAATTGATACGCAGTTATTCCTGCTTCATGTCCCCCTCTGTCATTATACAACACGTTCGAAGTGTGCCAACATGTCTGCTTTCGTGCGACCCTATGTACTAGTAATTTTTAGGTCCCCTAAATGACATTAGATTTACTATTTGACTTTATTTTATCTGTCCAATAATGTTGCTTTTTTAAAACTACAAATATAGCATAATTTCATCACGCTTTCGCTTTTAGGTTTAGACAGTTGAGAATTGGTTGAAATGTTACACCAATCTCTTGTACATAACAGTTTATGAATACCTGTTAAATATAATAAAATCCAATCCAACTATAATGAATTCAACATTTATATATTAAGGTCTACGATTTTCACTATATGTATATTAACTAGGCTGTTTATTCAATAATTAGTTTTTAAAAAATATTTTAAAAAAATTGGTAAATACAATTAAAATACGATGCTAAAATCCGATAGTTATGTAATCTTTTGAAATTTTCTTTTGTACGAAATTTTGTAATGAAATTTCACCAAGTAAACCAGCGTTTTTATGGGGTCATAATATATTAAGTAATTTAAGATACATAAGTAAGTTTTAAATGTTATCCAACGAGTTAAACAAAATTTTAATTTGATGAAACTTTCACATGAAATAATTGGGAGTTTGGTCTCGTTTAACCTGACGCTGTTAAACTTTCATACGAGTCCAATCAAAGTTTCAAAAAAAAAAACAGATTTTTTTTAATATTTTTGAATCGTCTCCTATTCGATGATAACCCAGCAAGAAACTTACATTAAAATTTTTTTATAACGAGAAAACACTTATTCTGTATAAAATTCCTACAACATAATCTAGATTGGTTATTTTATCAATAAAAATTGATAAGTTGGCCCCAGGAAAGTAAAAAATACTACATAGTGTTCGGTTAAAAAATATACCATTTGACTTAATCCAAAAACTCAAATACATAGGTTATTGAGAAACGTAAAACTGCATGTGTACGTTTTCTCCATTGATGTGCCTAACGGTTTCCGGGAGTGATAAGGAAGTTTCAAGTTACTCCATAAAAACTGTTCCATGTGTTTGTGTATAGAAAACGCGGAAAATTTCAGAGTATAATTTATAAAAAAAAAGAAGGGGAAGTTAAAGTGTCCTATGTCGTTGCTGAATATTATTTTTTTACATGGGTTCTTCACTTACAAAGATAAAGGTTTCTTTCAAACTTTATATCTTTAAAGTAATATGGCAATATAACCATTTGGTTTTGATTCTTAACCGTCTTGTATTCTATTTCTGATATATACGAATTAATCGTCCACACATATTAAAAAATAAATTGGTGGTAGGTTATTAAATGTTTTAGTTAATTTATAATATATTTGTAACAAATTATACATGGCAATTAGACTTTAGAATTTTCCATTGAGTATAAAATAGATTAAAACGAATTTTAACAACTATGTACGCCATTTAACACCTTAAAAAACAAAACCGTATTACAAAATAAAAAATCAATGATTAAACCCATATTTACAAAATAAAAACATGTTTTAAACCATATTAGAAAAACCATGATTTTTAAATTAATGTTAACCAAATAAAAACAGTATTTATACTTTTAACTGCTGAATTTATGTTTTAAATAATACATAACTATAATGTATTGGGTGAAAAAAAAAAAACAACACAAAGGTCAATCAGATTTTTTACTAGCAAGTAATACAGACCGATTCCGTTTTATCCTCTTAACGTTTCCTACTACCACCTAATATACAAAATGTTTCGGGCTTTAAGTTTTGTGCGGTAACAACATATACAACTAACTACAGTGTTTCACAGTATTTATGACAAATCAACGCATGAAATAGCTCGGATGATGATTGAAGACATAGTAAGCACAGAAGGAACCACAGCGTTACAGGAAGTATTTGACAACAGTCCAAATCCCGGATATGCGACCCCACCCCTTTTCTTACCCCTATGCTGTTCCGTCACTTGGAACGTCTTAATGGATGTTATTATCTTTGAAATGTATTTTATGAAGATTTTTGGTGAGTAGTTTTAACAATGTTGTACTTGTAAAAAGGGCACCTTATTTTTCGATTCGAGTTGAAAATAATATAAAAAAAATTTTTACAGCAGAACGAGTTAAAGTAAACTAATATAACGAATATTAAAATTAATATAAAATCAGTTTTATAGTTCCTAGATAGGTTTTTTAGCATTAATTTATTTATATTATCAATTACAATTAAAACCACTGAGCCCTTTACTGCTAATTCTATAATACCTCAAGAGCTGTTGCACTTAAACAACGTAACATGTGTTTGATCATAAATGAGACTTGTCCCTACATAGAATAGGTTTATATAGGATCAGTACTATAGGTAATCAGTAAATTTAAACTCTATCGTTTTTGGGTTTAAATTTATTCACTTCGGAAAAAAGCCTTTCAAAAAAGGTTTTCCAATTTTCCTTCGAATAATTGTGGAATAATGGAATGGAATGACCAATGGAATTTAAACAGTTTTTAATATTATTTATATTATAAAAAATGTTGTTATATCTGAAAAGACTATTTCTATGACTTTACTGATTTTTTTTTCAAATAGTTTTTCTCCTTTTTATACTTTAAGAAAATACACAAGCTTACATTTTCAGTTTTATTAGTTAATGTGTAATATTTTGAAACGTGCAATACAAAGTGTTATTAAAATAATTTACGCGTTGAACTATATTTTTCCAAAAGGGTTTTTTAATTAAGAATGTTGTCCTATTCACATCAGCCGTTGACTTAAAACCTTTCAAAAGCGTAAGTATTGAATATTAAAAGAAGTTAAATTTGCCTGCAAAATAAGCGTTTTTCAAAGTCCCGTTTTGTCAGGTGTGCTATAGTCGATATTCTAACTTCTTGATAGGCGCCAAAGACTGTATAAGGTTTTATTTGTTTAATGTCCATGCAATATTTAATACTAGGGATCTTATCTTGTTATTTTATTCTACTTATCTTGCTTTTAAAATTTATATTAAACAATATAAATTTTTCCCTCTTAACAAAAATATTTTATATTTGCAAAGACCAACTAACTTCAACTACCCTTTTACCTCTTTATATTTCAAACGGATCTCAATTATCACTATCGTACTATTACAATCCACCGTAGTTATTTTACTTTAAGATTAGTAATAGTAAAACAATATGCGCAATTGTGGACTTAGGAGAAAGAGATAGTTTTTAATTACATAAATCTTGAATGCAAACAAATGAACGTTACCAGTTTTTTTGGACAGCTGGATAATGCCCCAGAACATTGCCTGAGCAACAAATGTTTACCCTGGCCTTTGAACCAAGATTCGCTATACTCTGTAACCAAATTACTCGGTTGAATCATTAATTAGTTACCTTTGGCTAATTGTGGCCTAAATACTCATACAAATGACTCGGTAAATTCATCAACAACTAGTATACCTCACGGCAGGTAAATTTGTCCCCCAAACAAAGAGTGGCTAAACCGCCCAATGTTGGGAACACCCAATTAGTGTACAGAGAAATGCTTTGCAATGTTAGCCCTGTAACACATTTAGTTCACTGATAGGGCAGTTCTGATAATGTAGGGCTTTATAAGGATATTATGAAAAGTGTTTCTGATTAAATCATCTAGGCGAATATGGACGCATGTATGACGTGATGTCGTCAGGTCCAAGAGATCCTGTCCATATTATTTTACAGCTATTTAGGAAAAACAAGGCGGTAGGAAAACCTAATGGGAATTGTAACCGAACTTCCAACACATAATAACTGTACAATAATACTTGACATTTGGGGGGGGGGGGGGGTGGGGGGGGGGGGGGGTGGGGGGGGGGGGGGGTGGGGGGGGGGGGGGGTGGGGGGGGGGGGGGGTGGGGGGGGGGGGGGGTGGATCCTACTATTCTTTCAATAGTTAAGTAAAATTTCTAATTTCTAATTGACAAAGCATTCACTAGTTTTGATTTTTTTTTTGTCAATGAAAGCAGTTTTTCAAGTTCACTAAGTTAACATTCTTTTAGATGCTCGTCTGTTATTTTATTGTTACCTTAAATAAGTCAGTTTCATTATTTAAAATGTGCAATTTGTCCAAACTTAGCTACCAGGTTTGTGGAGGAAGGTTGTATGAATCTCACAGTATTTTAATTTCATGACTAAAGAATCAGTCCAGAAATATGGCATAGGATAATGTGTATATGTATATATTGAATATTGTAATTTACTCTTAAACTTATGTTACCTATTTGATCTAATGAACATTGTAATGTAATTTCTCAAATAATTCAAACTTTCTATTAATTTGGTTATAATGACTCTTGGTTCCATAAACGGTTTTAACCTCATTATGAATGTTTTTCTGCCCCTAAGGTTTCTGAAGCTGTACCCATTAGATGTGGTGGAGGGAGGAGATCAGCGAAGCCAGATTCTGTTGTCGGACCTGGCTAATCAGCTGGGTGTGGAGAAGCGAAGGATATATGACATCATCAACGTTGTGGAAAGTTTACAGATGGCCACGAAGGTGAGCTACGGCCTTTAATAAATTGCATTAACTTTGTCTTATTAATATTAATAATAAAGGGATATAGATATAGTCTATTATGAAATAACCTATGGCAGTAACTGCAAAAACACTAAATTTGAAAAATTATTATATCTATTAAATTATATTATAAAATATTATTATTATTAAATTATTATAGTCTCTGGATTGTGAGCCTTTTCTATATCTAATCAGTAAAATATGAATGTCATACTGTGAACAGTAGTAGAAGACTGAAGAATTCAGTATTTTATGTCTTTTAAACATAAAATAATATTAGTTGGTTCATTATTTGAAAATATTGAGTGACTGGTAAAGAAGCAAAATTTTGGATTTGTACCTACCACAAAGCAGTTGGAATTGGTAGTTAGTTTATCTTTGCTGACCGATGCTATAGGTTTGACATGGTGTCTAGTCGAGTAGACAATTTGTATTTTTTCAACTCTCAAGAGAAAGCTCAGCCTGTATCTTTAAACTGATTTTAAGTAATAATAGAAAACTGGTTAATACAAAAGGTATTTTACTCAGTACATGAATAATATTTGGCCTGTTATACTAGTGATTTAGGGTTTTAATTACATTGTGTTTTTTTTTTACTGTATCCGTAATAAATTTATATTTATATTATTTTGTTATTTTAATTACATGAATATTTTATATAGATACATTAGATTCTTAATTGTTTTATTATTATAATATAGTATAATATTGACTGTAAATTGTGTTTAAAGACAATAAAATTCTTGATTCTGATTCTAAATTTAACAAAAGCATTTCATATACTGATACACAGGTATAGAAAATCATTCTTATGTATTATTAGAGAGGATTGTCAGGTCAAAAATGTAGATCCAAAAACAAGAGGACATTTTTGGTAAAGAACTTTTTTTCAGGACATTGATATGACTTGGTGGGCCTGTGAATGAATGATTGAACGAATAATGTTTAGTCCAGCAGTTTTTATACAATCTGTTCCAAGATAGAATAGCTATAATTATAAACAACAAAAATACAACCAAAGTGTGCTAACCTGGATTTATAAACTGTTTTGAGGTTAAAGATCTAGAGATCATTTTGCTACTTGACATTGACACGTCTGTTGTAATGTTGTTCTTCCAGGTGGGTAAGAACTTGTACTCGTGGACGGGTCGCAGGAAACTGGCTGACACTCTTAGCCAGCTGAGGGCATATGCTGAACAAGTGGGCCTCTTACAATATGTGAGTATATTGTCAGGCACGCTTAACACTTGATAGCTGGAGTCCGAGTATAGCTCAGGCCGGAGTAGGAGCTATCAGCGCTTGAGTATAGCTTGGGATTTGTTATTTTCTGATTCAAACTTTGTTGGTAATGTTTATTTGTGGCTTAAGTTCATTTTTTTTTAAATTTTCGGACTACTGGATACTTTTTAAGTAAAAAAATATGTATATTTACATAATACTACAAGCGAGGCTGATCACAGTTTTCACAGCTGAGCGTAGTAACTGCAGCTGATCCAAGGCCAGACTATAGAACTTTGATGCTATGAAGTCACCAGATGAGTCTGACCGTTCTGCTTCATTCGATGGGAATAAGCCAGTGCTTGGCTTCGTAGTTGTTAACATTTTATAGTTTTCTTTTGTAATTGAAGATAATTAAATGCCATACTTGCTAGAGAACATTTTGTTTTCTTAAAAGTTTGTGTACTAAAATAGATTATGTTTTCTAAAGGTACTTACACACTTTGTAAACCTACCTTCTTTGTAAAGAGTTTCTAGCAGATAACTAATAATAGATGATTCGCACGATAATAATAATCTATCAGCTATGATAAATATGTGAGGAGTATACGACCGGCCAGACGAAAAGTGTGATGTAGCAACTATGTAACACCCCAGCCTGTACTACAGTTTGGCCTTGGCTGATTACAGTTGGTGCAACTGATAGTAGTTACCGTCAGTCTGCTTGGTAGTGTTTCACATTGTGTATTGTGAGTCTAATAATGTTTTACTGAGTTTTTCTATTCTAAGTATGAATGGTAATAGTCTAAGATCCCGCTGTATATATGGACCTCTCATTCTTTTACCAGATGAAATAATTTTTTTTTATTTTAAAATTAATAAATAATCACAAATCTGGTCAGTTGCCATATCATATCCTGGCAAGGCTATTTTTAATTAAAAATTATTTAATTAAAATTTTTTACGTAAACACCATCATTCTTTTTCATTTTAAATTCAGTATGAATGGAAAGTTCAATACATATACAATATACTACAACACCGTTGCCTACCTTTTTTCTGGCAATAATAAAAATTATTGAACTTTTTAAATCGCGGCAAACTGTAAGACTTGTCACGATTAAAAAAGGCAATTTATATACCATTGAGTTCGCAATAAAAATACCTACATTTTCATATTTGATTTTTGGAGAAAAAGAATGATGGGAAATTTTCACACCCATTTACCTGTTCACTTATTGTTGATTATTTCTTAATTTAAAAATAAAAAAAAAATATTTAATCTGGTTAAAAGAATGAGAGGTCCATGTATACAGCAGGATCTTGTACTATAACTATTTGGATTATCAAGACACACACAACACACACATATATTTTTTTACCCTTTTTTTAAATAATTATTAATATTTTATTAAACAATTTTTAATATTTATAGTAATAGTTTTAGTGTAAAAATGAACTGTACAGATATATACATTTTTTTTAATCTTATATTTTTCCCTTAAAATATAGGATACATATTAGCCTATATGTGCCGAAACAACGTGATTTTTTAATGTTAAAATGGGTTCCAGGGAGCTATGCTAAGACATATATTAAGGGCTCAGGGTACAAATAATGTAATACTCATGCAGTACATTCAGTAGATCATTGATGTAATGTATTCTTTCTTAGTCCTTTGTACACTATTTGGTGATGTTGACGGAAACATTTGTAGTGTGTGAAGGTCTAACCCAGAACCTTTTATCACATTACTTCAAATAATTATGTGTTGGCGTGAGAAATTACATACCCAAACCAGGATGCAATGCTTATTATTCCACATTTTCACTAAAAAATGAACTGTAAATTTATAAATTATTACCTGCATAATACATCATTCAATGCTTCATTAACAATCTTTTAGTCTCATATCTTGTTGGAGTATTGTGTGGTTACAAAGTTGCGTAACATGATTCACTAGTGTTGCATGAAAAATTTCAAGACAGTAGCTTATTTTTTTTCTTTGTGATGTCCTGTAGACAGACAGAGAGGAAATCATACAGAAAAAACAGATAGAGCAGACAAAACTGGAATTTTCCATAACCCTTAGTTATAGCTAAGCAGAATATAAAAAAATTCAAGTTTATTGCTCACCTGTTATTTTTGACATACCATCCTGATGTAAATGCTTTGCTAACGCTCAGTAAAATCCTATGGGGGTCATCCATCATCATCATCAAACTCTGTGTTGTCTACATACTAATCTAATAAACTGATACAATGCAATATTGAAGGAACTGACAAAGCATAACAAAAGGCTTCCACCGATCCAACAAAGTAACCTCGTTAAACATACTATGTCACATGTTAAAATGTCAAATGACTGTATTCAGGTCTTTATAAATTTTAAATTTGTGTATTCTACAATTCTTGTTGCCATCATGGTTGTACCCTTAAGGCCAATCTGAAAATGGCCTCTATCACTCAGCCAAATGTCATGGAGTGATGTGCAACAAATTCGATGTTACGTATATAAAGAAATGAAGCTTCGTGCAAATTTCAAGTCTATATCATGTCAATTCTTTCTTGAGATATTGTGCGGACAGATAGACATAAAGAAAGGAAATTTTTCCACCCCCTAAAATGATAGTCTGGTAACAATTAACCAATTAATCCTTGTTTGATACTAATAATCTTTTAAATTGTTAAATTTGTTGCTAAGTGCAAGTTTGTAGAACTGCTGGAACACATAAATTGACTCCTAGACTAAAAGTATGTCCAAGGTGGGTGCCTTTTCTGTTACCCAGTGCCCATCACGAGCAGTCCATCGAGTTGAACTATTCTTGTACCTTTCCATCTCGGAGTCTAATCATCATTTGTCAATGAATCTTTGTGAAAAAAAATTTAATGAATCATTCAGTGGATTGGATGTTAAAATTAAAACCAAATTTTGTACCAAAAATTTGTTGATCAAAAAGAAAATTACATAAAAAAATAAGAACAAAATGCAAAATGCTAACAACTATATTTTATTTTTACAGGTGCGCATGCAGCAGTACCAACGCAAGTTGTATTTAACACTTAAAAATGGAGAATTGGAATCAATGGAAAGCTCAATGTTCCTGGAAAATTCAAATATTGCCAGTTTCTTCAGGAATGAACGAAGAATTGGAATTCTGTGCCAAAAGTTTGTCATGTTGTTCCTGGTATCTTTAAAAGTAAGTGTCAAAGTCAAAGTCAAGTCAAAGCAAACTTTATTCGTGAACATAGAGTACAGAATATGTGTCAAATAGATAAAAGTAATTATAAATTAGGTTGACAAATCTCTCCAATTTGAAAATTCTTCAACGGAGTAGAATGTCTTGTCGGCCAGCCAGGTGGTGAGACGTGTCCTGAATGGGAATAGTCTCTTCTCTTCTTTGAGATGTCTTGGCAGTAGATTGAAAAATTTTGCTCCTGCATAGGAAGGTTTTTTGGCAAACATTGCAAGTCTGTGAGATTGAAGGTTGAAATTTTACTGCGTTTTTTCTGGTGTTGTGGGTATGGATGTCAATGAATCTTTCAGCATTTGCTTGTGAGAATGTGATTGA
The DNA here is from genome assembly GCF_021130785.1 of Homalodisca vitripennis. Classification (NCBI taxonomy): domain Eukaryota; kingdom Metazoa; phylum Arthropoda; class Insecta; order Hemiptera; family Cicadellidae; genus Homalodisca; species Homalodisca vitripennis. Next base: position 36,106,389 of record NC_060211.1, on the reverse strand, counting down.
TGGACTGAAAGATAAACAAAGCAGTAAACAGTTTGGATACCAAGGTCTTTAAAGGCACTTCTACAAGTGTCTCTTGGTCCCAAGCTTGCTAGCACTCTCACAGCCTTTTTCTGCATTATTAGGACTCTATTCAGATTTCCTGCAGTTGATCCACCCCAAACAAGCAGTCCATATCTTATGTGGGATTCAAATAGTGAGAAATAAGCAACTTTAGCTGTTTGCGAGGTCTGTGACAGCTCTAACTCTTTTGAGCACATACAGGGCAGTACTCAATTTGTTGCAGACCAAAATCAACATGAGGTGTCCAAGATAGAGCACTGTCTACAATAATTCCCAAGTACTTAGTTTTCTTCCTCCACCTCTAACATCGGGAGTCCAGCATTTTCATTTTGTGCTCTACTAAAACAGTACTTGCTTTGTTTTTTCCTTCGTTTAGTGCTAAGTTGTTAACATGACAGTATTGTTTGGCTACATTTAAAGCAATGAAGGCCCTACAGTCTAAATTATCAGGTTGCTTTTCTGCCAACATCAAAGCAGTATCGTCTGCATACATTGTAGAAGAGGCATACTCACTGAGATGATTGGGTAAGTCATTAGTGAACAGTATATAGAGTACTGGGTCCAAGGACGGATCCTTGAGGAACCCCTCTACTGATAAGGAAGTTGATCAGATCTTGCATGGTAAGTTGTGTTGTTCACTGTATATTTGATCTCAACCAATTGAGTTCTATTTTTCAAGTAGCTTGAAACCACCTTTCTTCTGTATTGTGAATTCCCAATGTTTTAAGCTTTTTAATGAGCAAGTTATGTCCCCAGACTGTCAAATGCTTTAGAAAAATCTAAGAACAAAGCTGTGGTCAAGTTTCCTTCTTCCAACTGGTCTATTACACCTTCAACAAAACTTATGATGGCTGTAGTGGTGGATCTTCCAGGTAGGAAGCCGTGTTGGTGTTCAGATAAGAGATTGTTAGAATAGAGGTGTCTCATCAATCTTGTTAAAACAATTTTTTTCAATTATTTTAGAAATCGTAGGAATAAGAGATATCGGTCTATAATCACTTGCAACTTTGCATGTCTTTTGTTTATTTATCGGGATAACCTTAGCTACTTTAAGATCGTCTGGAAAAATGCCTTGTAAGAGAGACTTGTTAATTATGTTTGTCATGGAAGCCTGATTTCTTCGACTATATATTTCAATACAGTGGATGATATATCGTCAATTCCAGCTGAGGGTTTTGATTTCAGTGAAAGAATTGTTTTTTTCAACCTCGGTTAGATTTGTCATTTCGAACTTAAAATCAGAAACATTGTTGATTATGTCCATTTGGTTGTCAGTGAGGTCAAGATTTTGACCAGCTTCTTTCAGTGTTTTCTCCGCTACAGTTTGTGAAATAAGTATTTAGGTGTTCTGCTATTTGGAATGGATTCTGAGTTTTTCTTTCCCGTCAACTTCCAGTTCAATTGCTGATTCCGTGCATTTTTTTTTTGTCGTTCACTGTTTATGGTGTCCCAGATCGCTTTAGGCTTGTTATCAGCATTGTTAATAAAGTCGGCACTTTATTAGTGTAGTGTTTCTATTTAGAATGAATTTGGATAACTTAAGTAATAATTTTTACCATTTGTATATTTATGTATAGTAATGAATAAGTAAACTCAAGTTTTTTTTTTTCAACAGTTAGTTCCAACACCTGCACTATACAGCTCTGTGTATGTGTAAAAAAACTAACTAAATAATACAACAAAACATCATGAAAATTTGTATTTTTTGGTGCCATTTCTTAACGATCCAAACTAAATATAAACCAAACTTTAAAAAATCAAAATATAAAAAAATAAAACACTGAAATATAAAGCCAAACTTTAAATACAAAAACTTTTAGTTTTTAAGAGAGCTATTGATAGGTGTAAAGAATGTCATACCTTCCCATTTGAAATTTTTAGGTTTTACAAGTTTAAATTATCATAAATTTGAACTTTTTTAAAAAATGTTAAAAAGTAACAACTGTAACACATTTTTAGAAAGAGTACTTCTTTGGTAACTTTGGGAAAAAATTAATTTGTTAACGTTTTTAACTAGTTAACTGTAAAAAAAACTGCAAACTTACAACTTTTTTCAAAATGATCAGTGAACCTTTAACCCTTATAACGTCAGTATATCTTTTCACGACTTCCAGCAAACAGCAAAATATATTAAAAAAAAAAAAAAAACTTTAAATGTGTAAAGTTCATTTTTATTTTTACTTTCTATAATTATGGTAAGTATAAAAAAGTAAAAATTTTTAAAATTATCTTATATGTACATATATTTATGGGACATTAAATTGTAGATATAAATAAAGTCAAAATAAAAGGCACACAAAATTTTATTAGCTAAACTATAAACATTACCAGACAATTATATAAATTACACTTGTGATAAATATAAAAAAGAAATGCATGATTGTAAATATACAACTAACCTAATAGTGTTCTTTTATATAACAGAAAACACAACGAAGGAAACCGACTCAGCGATGGTTAGACACGCACTACCTGAAGCCAAACTGCAAACAAAAGCTCGCGCGCGCGCTGTACGGCGTCTGTGCTGTGTGGCGGGGAGAGTGTCTAGACACCACCGCGTCTATTGTTTCAAACAATGTAACGCGACAGCTATATTTTGTTGCTTGACATAGGTCAATAACCCACACACATGGTTGACGCATACCGTTAGTGACATTGATCAGATTTAAAAGGAACTTAAATTTGCTATAGACGCAGTTTTGTGTTGATGCGCCGTACCGCGTCTTTGCCGTTTGGAGATAGTTTGTCTATGCGCCATACGGCGTCTGTGACGTTATAAGGGTTAAAATTAGCTACAGCTCAACATATTTTTACATTTTAAAATCTTTAAAAATTATCCTTCTCTGAAGTACTATTTTGAAGTATTTTTGGGTGTTTAAAATTATTTACCTGAATTCTTAGGGATTGTTATATGGGGGGTTTTGTTAAAATGATAAAGGTAGGTTTTTTTTTCGGTTCAGTCACTATACTTCATGGACAGGTGGTATGCCTCACCCTGTGTATATAAGCGGGTAGAAGTAAAAAATTGTATTCAACCATTCAATCTGATGCTAATTCAGTAAAAATTCCTAGACATTGCTAACATTCTAGTTTCACTGAGTTTCATCTCTTGATTAGAATTGTGTATTAAGCTAATGATGTACCTGGGTGGACTTATCAACTTGGAGCTCACCCCTCAGGTACTGGTTGGAAAACAATTGCACACAGAACAAGAAGAGGCTATAGTGACTCTTAGACATCATTATCATTTCAGTTTTACTTGAGTGTCATCTCTTGATTAGAATTGTGTATTAAGCTAATGATGTTGCAGGATGGACTTATCAACTTGGAGCTCGCCGCACAGGTACTGGTTGGAGACGATTGCTCACAGAACAAGACGAGGCTGCGGCGACTCTATGACATCGCTAACATTCTAGTTTCACTGGGTGTCATCTCTCGACTGGACCTAGGTGGCGGGTGGAAGAAACCTGTATTCAGATATGCTGGCCCTCCACTACAACATTTGGGTAAATGAGGATAATATTGTTTTATTTTTATGTTTTTAGTTATTCCATTGTTAAATTATGTTATATGAATTATTCTAAAGTTAGACTCTAAATTATAAAGAGGATGGGTTATTTTTATCTGTAATTATAATGAATGTTTATTAAAAACGTTCAATAGTTCTTTGTTTAAATATTGAGTAAGTTACAATTGGTGAGGTTTGCATAGACTTGGAAAAATATAATCACAACATGTTTTTATTTAGTACAGTAAGTATTATTTTGAAATTCTGGTGCTACGGATCAATGCCTTCGCTTGCACACTATGTATCTACATCTGGTGGCAAATCGCAGACGCCGTTACGGCAACATTCAGTCATGTTTACATCTGTTTACGATTACTTAAAATGCCCTCATTGATTAAGAATCCCATCAACAGTTTAAATTATTGATGGCGAAATCAAAATTTTAAAATCCAATTCTCGAGTCCTAGTTTTTTTTTAACTTAAATATAATGTAAAAGAAATCATCACCAATCCAATTTCTGCCATTCTTAAATCTTTGAAGACTGTCCGATAACATAAAAAGTAATCCAACAATACCTCCCAATTGTAAAAGAGACTTATAGAGGTCAGAGAAATAACTATGATTTAAGAATTAAGTTCTACTTCAATATGGTAATTTGATTGATTATAATATGGGCTTCCAGTATGTCTTCGATCTGAAAAAAATATGAACATATATTTATATTACCTACAAAAGGTATATAAAACTTAAAATGTTAACATAACATATTTTATAGGTGAAATATGTTTACAATAAAAACTGTGCAATATAATTATTAAAAAAAATAAGCGATTGCTTGATTGCTTCTTGTCGAGCAGCATTGCACGAACACAAATATAGAAAATACACACTTCATTTGAAAAATATTTATAAAAACACATTTAGCGATCAATAATTGGCATACTGCTAATCAGTGCTCCTCCGCGAATAGACGCAGCAGACACATGGTGATGCATGAATAAAAATAGAAAATGCTAACTGCAAATATAATATTATTTTCACACTACAACCATTTTTTAATAATTAGGTCATCTATTTGCAGTTTTTCAAACACAAAGTATGAATAAAACTTAGTGAATAGTAATTTTTGTACTGCCGATCAACTGCCATTTATGAATATTCACAGTAGTTTCACAACGATGTATATAACAGAACTGTAAGCAAAATATTATTTTCAAAATTACGATAATTTGTCAATTATATGTTTACCTATCTACGGTTTTTCATGTACAAAGTACAACAAAATCACGTTTACACAATCGGTATTTTGTGTACTGCTGATGAGCCGGTAATGCTATAGTGGATCTCCGCAAATTCTGTTGTTAAATCCAAATCATTGTTGACCATTCAGGATTCGGCTTCGACAGATCACAGGTTAATATTCACTGGCAGATTTGTAAAATATACAGACAAAATATTATAATTTGTGGAATGGTAGTAGGTGGATAAGTGGATGACGAGGGGTGGGTGATCTTCAGTGATCACTGACGATCTGTGCAGGAAATGAACGAAAAATGAAAACAAACAGTTGCTTAATTGTTTTTCTTTATCAGAGTTGTTATAAAATTCCATGTGCAGATGAGACAAAGTGATTGACTAATAGGTGATTAGAGCTTTCTGTTAAATAGACCTCACTAGATTGATAAACCATATCTCCAAGACACTAGAACACTATTATATCGTATGGAACAGGATTAGTTTGTTCTTTATGTCGCTCTATCGAGCATCCCAAGCTCAATTCTTTCTGTGTTCTGTACAACTTGTCTTATTTTGACACTGTTTCAAAAGAGATCAATTAAACTACACTGCCACTTGGTGCAGTTTGGACTGGAAGTGAAAATGGTAATTAGTTATGTTCTTTTCACCAAACAATTTCCAAGAAAACTTTACTTACAGGTTCATACAGTATGTTTCTTATATTAGGTTTGTTTCTTTTCAGCTTTAACAAGCTATTTTTAAATTGGATTTATTATATTTAGACCAGACTGGTTCTTTGCCAACAATACCAATATAATTGGCTAACATGGTTGATAAAGATGACAGGGAGCACTCGGGAACTTACTGAGTAAGTGTAGTAAAACAATAATAATTAAGAAGTGAGACAGATCTTGATATTTATGTATTTAAAATTCTGTTTCAGACAATTTGGGTGGTGAAAACTCAGTCCTCAGTGACCTTGTAAAGGCAGAATTGTCTGACGGCATTAGCTCTGATCTTTCAGGTGAGTCAGAAAGTTTTAACATCTATCAATTATATTAATAAACATTCTTTAGCTATCAGATTAAGGAATAAGCTTTAAGGTCAGATTAGGAATAATTTAAAGATCAAGAGTTCAGTGGAGAATACTGTAACAATTGGTTATTCTCATATTTAGAACCCCTCCCACCACTGTTTTCTTTCCACATTGTATAAAACCTTTGTGTGGAAATACTCAAAAATGTAAAAGTTTTTTTGGTTAGGGCATGTTGCAATTCTATATTCTATATATCCAATTCTATTTTTCCAACATTTAAAATAGTTCTTTTGTTTTCATTTGTTTGCTGCCACCTTGACCATAAGTAATCACAGTTCTGAATACTGTAACATTTTATTTCTTCAAACTTTTTGATATTCAGTAAAACAGTACCTGTAATATGATACTTCTGTTTAGTATAATAGGTAATTAAATATTACAAATTTTAGTGTATTCTATATTTTTTGTGTTTTTTGCCTCCAGTAAACCAGTCTGTTCAAGCTTACTCTGATATTTGTAAAAAAAAAAAACAATGTTTTGTTCTTTTCATTAAAAATGCAATGTAACACACACTGTGGCACACTTGCACACTCTGAAATGCTATAAAAAATCAGTTTGTGGAAGTTTTTTCACTATGTATATCCGTTAGCTAGCCATGCCTGTGGGTTTTTTAAATAAGCTTTATCAAAATATTTCAAATTTTAAGTACTAAAATGAAATCCACTAAGAACGATGATTTTCAGAGGACAGCAATGGGGTGTCATGGAGACAAGACGAGGCCAACAGCAACCCTGTGCCGGGAACCGATCACTCATATTCTCTCGACACGTCTCGGTCAGCCGAAAGAACTGCGGTGTCAAAACCTGCGGCGAAGAAGCGACTTGTTTTTTTTCCGACTCATTCAAAGTATTACAGAGCAGCAGAATAGTAACCATGACTACAGCTCCTTGCGTGCAAACAGTATCGGTAGCTCCTACGAAAGCTGAACCGGTTACGCGTATCCTCAGAGTGATGGGTCAAGGCAGTAAACCCCAACCCATCACAGACGGTGGAGTGTACAAGGCTGTTAGTGTAGGCAATGATATTCAACTTATCAGAATTGACAGCTATTAAATATTGTTATCTCAAGTGCCAAAGATAGAGACAAATATAATGAAATTAAAATTATAACAAAGAAATAATTGAGATGAAAATCATTATGTTTTACCAGCTTTTTGTAATATGTTTTATTACAGTAAAAACTTTATTTTTTAAAATCTGATTGATTAGAATTTTTGTTCACGTTTTCTTGAATAATAAAAATAGTGTTTATAACATGGCAAAAAATAATGCCATAGTTGATTAATATTTGTTTGTTACACTCAAATATATGGGAAAAAGTAAAACATGTATTAGTTATGTATAACTAATTTAAAGAGAGGATTTTTTTATTTATGAGATTACCAACCATGGGAAAGTACAATAGTTCAACACAGTGTTTTGTGATAATGATTACATAAATTATTTATTGTAATTTTAATACAATGTTTTAATTAGTGCGAGAAAGATATTTAAGTTTTTTAAGAAAAATTATAAATTTAATTTTTATGTCTCACTTTTTTAATAGTCGATCCTACTATTGTAATCAGTTTCAGTCATTTCAACATATGATTAAATTATGTTTTACTTTTTTAATTTTGAAGTTGCTTTTGATAGATTACATTGTTTAATGTTAAATTTGTTTGTTTTATTTTGATGAATAGCTAATAATATATTCCAATTGATTGTTGGACCAAACTAATATTGAAATTATCACAATACTTCTGCTCTTGGCATGGCTGTGTACTTTTTCATAAACTTCATTACCATCGTTTTGTAATGCTATTGAATAAATTCATAATGTTAGTTTGTGTAGCAAATGTCATAATAGCAAGTGCTGGCTAAACACACTCGAGTCTGTTTTAATTAGTATTTCAATGGGTTGTGTAATTCTTCATTGTTTGATATGGGTGTTGGTAAAATTAGTATAGTTGTATAATTTTGTGCAATAATGTACAAGTCAGCTTGGTTGGTTTAGAATAAGTTGTATACTATAGTTTTAGTCTTTGTATCATAAAATGCTGGTGTACTTGAGTTTAGATTAACTCACTCAAATATTATTTTCTCAATCAATTGTTATCCAGTTTACTGACAGGTACAATGTTCTTTTATGTACAAATTAATTTTGTACTTACAGATTGAATAGTTTGCCATTATTTTTTAGCTCTTTGATTATGTGTCACTTACTATGAAATGCCGTATACATGATATATTGTAGCTTTCCAGTTAATAATAGATCACCAGTTAAAACTGATTTTCTCTTTCCTTTGCAAACTATCTTTCAAATCGTGTATCTGTGTAGTAATCTGATATCTGTTTGATTTAAATCGACAATTTCCGATATAATACTATTCCAAAAGACTGTTATTAAAATAAATTTTATTTGCATTTAGTTTTATTTTAGTAAGGAAATGTATTTTGTTATTTTAGGTTATAGGCCATCATTACCTGTATTATTGTAATGCCTTTCTTACTTTAAAGGTGTTATTTTGTAAGTGGTGTCTTTATAAGCCATTTGCTCACTTGTATATAAGATACTCCATCCTTGTAGGTTTAAAACTCATCTCTTTCAATATGAAAACAATCCTAGTCACTTTGTTTTTATTGAAATGTTTAATAAGAGGTTAGTTTCGCTGTTGTTCGGAATCTTTCTTGACAAGATTTGAAGAGTAAAATTATATACAGTATAGCTTTTTATAATAAATTCATTATTATTTGTTACAGATTTATATTATTAGTGTTACTAAATTTTAAAATTTAAGTATTAAGATGTGTTCCTGAAATAAGAAATAAAAAGTTAGTAACTAGATTGTAACTACTTCTTGCTAATATAGTTACTTATCCGTCTTGTTGCTAAACACACTTAGCATTCAAGAATTGATCTCAAGGTAATGGTGGTATTAATATTTCATAGTAACAATGTTATTGTGTTGAGATTATTTTATTCTTAAATATGAAATTTTAATGAAAGAATTATGAAAATGCTATAATAATTGTTATTATAGATTGATACATTTTAAAGAGAATTAAAATATTTTACAAGTTGATATGATTTTAATGTTTATTACCCACTTCAGTGAAATTTATATTGTTTTATCAGAAATCAAGACAGGAATCAAATATGCTTTTCCAAGTGTTCTTGTATTCCGAAAACCTCACCTCACTAAACTTGTGTGATGGTTCAAAGTTTTTTTTATTTTTTTTTAATTTTTTTTTTTCTCTTAGGACAAGAAGCTTATAAATTGCACTTAGTCCTGTAAGGACCTTTGCGCTGCTTCCGGGAGTGATAGGATATTCAGGATGGGTAAGGTTAGGGAGTAGGGGCCGCCTCCTATCGAGATCCATGAGGAAGAATTAGGGCACTACATCTCAAAGTCATCCCGGAAGAAGGGAGGCCAGCTGTGAACCAGCCTCTCCAGTCAAAGTAGGCAGGGGGTGGCACACCCTTGTTGAGGTTAACAAGAGCCTCTGAGGTAAGGGAACAAACCCCACCAACTCCAACAGCCATCCTCCACAGCAGGCTAGACCTATCGAATTGCCCATGAATCCCAGAATCTCAACATTTGCGGTTAGTGATGTGCCGCTACTGGACATCCATAAGGTTGCCCAGATTGAAGTGGCACATCGGTTTTTGCTGTGCCCAGTAGTGGGTTCAACTGGTAGATATAAACCAGCCAGAAGTGATCCCTACTGGGTGTGGTTCAAAGTTTGAATAATAATAATAACGCCAGGCACATAAGAGTCTAGACAGTATTAAATTCAATCTTGAACAAAATATGTTTTACAAAAACACCATTTTAGAGGTGCTGGCCGAATTGTGTCAAGAATACGAATACATGCACTTAGTACACGGGTGGACTGGAACACACATTGTGAAAGTATTTTTCATTCAACATATGAAGTTCAAGAATGTGCATAGCAATTATTAACCATTCCCACACCGTAGTTAGATATATTCCAATGATGGACTTTGACCAAAACACATGTATATACGAAATTATACATTGTTTCTCTTGGAAAGTTTTTTAGTTCACAAAAAGCCTTCGGAATAGCAGGCACACACTCTGTGCTTATTATGGTTGACTAGGAAGTATTTTTAGATGACCTACATTCCTTGGTAGAGGGAGGGGGTGTCCTTTGTCAAGCTCCATCCATCTGCTCATGTTTTGTACGTCCTACAGAGCCATAACGAAATATATCCATTGTCTGCCCAAATGATAAGATGATAGACATTATCTACGAAACCTTAGATGAGTAAATGCTCTAATGATTATTAGTGTATGTAATTTTTCTGTTTTATTAGATTTACCATGAATTTGAATTTAGATCAAATTAACAGTATGGTAAATAGTTCCATGGTAATCTGGACTCCATTGTATATTTTCTGAAACTATCAAGAATGAAGAATAATTGGACTATCTCAGAATCCAATTTTTATTATTCATCACACTTTACCAGGTTCAGTCCCACCACTTAAAAAATGTGTTAATCTTTTTTTTCTTTTTAATGTTTTATGCCATAATTGTCTCCACTTTCTCTTGAAAAAAATAATGTATTACATATATAAGTTTATAGTGAAAATCTATTTTTTTAAATATTTAAAGTACGGGTAAAAGCACTCAAAAATGGCATGCAATATTAAGAAAAAATTACTGCTAGTTCCAGGGCTAAGGCAGGGACCAGAAGTAATTAGCTTTTTACAAATTGAATTTCATTGTAATCAACAGATGTGACGGTCTCTTTGAAAAATTAGGGAGAAGAAAGAAGACTTAAAAGAACAGGCATATTGAATTAATATGATGGAATGCACCCAAATTGGGTGTCACTACAAGTAGAGAGAGAGGGAAATTGTATAGTGCATTTTGGTAGCATTGATCACATATAGAGCATTGATGGCATTGGAAACATGTTTTAGTAGAAAAGGGTGTAACGTTGTTAAAATGATTCTAAACTTGCACTTTATATTGTATTCAATGCATACGTGTCTATTTAGTGAAATGAATGATTAAATTAAAAGTACTCCATAATTAAATACAGATTAATTCATTTCAGTTTTGAAGATGTTTGGTTTACTCTACTACTTATTTTTATCATACAGTAAGTTTATTGTAAAGATCTAATAAATTCTATACTTACTGATGGATTCAAATGTGAAAAATCCTAATATGTAGATGGATTGTGAGAGTGTTGTAGGGGGAAGAGGGTAACAGCTGCTGACATGCTATATCTTCCCAGTGACTTTCGTCATTTAAATGACATTAAAGGTTTCAAAATAATATTCACATTTGTTTTTATGTGTTTAGTAATTTAAAATAAATAAAATTCCATACAAATTCACTCATTATCTTATAAAAATACAAACAAATGTAGCAACTATAGGTAAATGTTGTTTGATAATTCAGGAATAATAGGAATAGTAATGGTTGTTCTCTTTCCACCATTTTAATGGGTCTTCTGTCCTTGGTATTACATTTATTAATGTGGTTAGTAAAATTGTGTGACACAAAATAGTAATTCAATTATTTGCATTGCTAAAACAACACAAATGGTTTAATTAAACCCATTAATAATTAAATTTATATACATTTTAATTATACATCTTGTATTTTACGAACCTTGGTATTTTCATGATAGCAGAATATGTTATGTTTGCCTTGAGTAGTTTTATCAATCAGATGCCATACTGACAATTTCTGATTTTTCAGCTGTCTTGTAGGGAGATTCATCTGGTTCAAGATCACTTTCTTTTTGTTCAAAATTGTGTTTTTTTATCTTTATTAAACTCTTACACAAGCTTAGTAGTTGGCCACTCATTACTGGTGAGACAGATACTGCCCGCACCTGACTTGGTCATTCATTACTAGTGAGACAGATACTGGCCCACGGCTGACTTGGCCACTCATTACTAGTGAAACAGATACTGCTCGCACCTGACTTGGTCACTCATTACTGGTGGGGACAGATACTGCCTGCACCTGACTTGGCCACTTATTACTAGTGGGACAGATACTGCCCACACCTGACTTCGCCACTTATTACTGGTGGGACAGATACTACCCACACCTGACTTGGTCACTCATTACTGGTGGGACAGATACTGCCTGCACCTGACTTGGTCACTCATTCCTAGTGAAACAGATACTGCTCGCACCTGACTTGGTCACTAATTACTGGTGGGACAGATATTGCCTGCACCTGACTTGGCCACTCATTACTGAAGGGACAGATACTGCTCGCACCTGGGTTGGCCACTCATTACTGGAGGGACAGATACTGACAGCACCTGACTTGGCCACTCATTACTAGTGGGACAGATACTGCTCGCACCTAACATGGCCACTCATTACTAGTGGGACAGATACTGCCCACACCTGACTTGGCCACTCATTACTAGTGGGACAGATACTGCCCGCACCTGACTTGGTCGTTCATTACTAGTGGGACAGATACTGCCCGCACCTGACTTGGTCGTTCATTACTAGTGGGACAGATACTGCCCGCACCTGACTTGGTCGTTCATTACTAGTGGGACAGATACTGTCCGCACCTGACTTGGCCACTCATTACTAGTGGGACAGATACTGCTCGCACCTGGGTTGGCCACTCATTACTGGAGGGACAGATTCTGCTCGCACCTGGGTTGGCCACTCATTACTGGAGGGACAGATACTGCCCGCACCTGACTTGGTCATTTATTACTGGTGGGACAGATACTGCCCGCACCTGACTTGGTCACTCATTATTGGTGGGACAGATACTGCCCACACCTGACTTGGCCACTCATTACTAGTGGGGACAGATACTGCCCGCACCTGACTTGGCCACTCATTACAAGTGGGACAGATACTGCCCGCACCTGACTTGGTCGTTCATTACTAGTGGGACAGATACTGCCCGCACCTGACTTGGCCACTCATTTACTAGTGGGACAGATACTGCTCGCACCTGGGTTGGCCACTCATTACTGGAGGGACAGATACTGCTCGCACCTGGGTTGGCCACTCATTACTGGAGGGACAGATACTGCCCCGCACCTGACTTGGTCATTCATTACTGGTGGGACAGATACTGCCCGCACCTGACTTGGCCACTCATTACAAGTGGGACAGATAGTGCCCACACCTGACTTGGCCACTCATTACAAGTGGGACAGATACTGCCTGCACCTGACTTGGCCACTCATTACAAGTGGGACAGATACTGCCCGCACCTGACTTGGTCGTTCATTACTAGTGGGACAGATACTGCCCGCACCTGACTTGGTCGTTCATTACTAGTGGGACAGATACTGCCCACATCTGACTTGGTCGTTCATTACTAGTGGGACAGATACTGCCCGCACCTGACTTGGTCGTTCATTACTAGTGGACAAATACTGTCCTGGCCGACTCCAAAGGATTAATTTTGTTTATGATAAATCATTCTGTTACACTTTCTTAGCTTATTGATATGATTTCCAGTCTTCTGGAATTGAAACCACTTCACCATGTCAGTTTTAAGTAATGAATGTGGCACAGGATTTACTTGTTCATTGTGGTAGGAGACATTATCCATCAAGACCATACTGATGACTTCAAATTAGAGAATAATGTTTTCTTGAGGCAAATTTTGTAGTTCTGCTTACAAATATTGTAGTAACTACTTTTATAAAACCCAATTTACATGTTTTGCTTCGGGAACATATCTCATTTCACCATCTGCATGCACAACAGTCACAAACTGCCTCTTTATTTAATTTATAGGTCCATTATTTCCCATTCTACAGTTTACAATAAGTTAGTTTTATCCCGGGAAATTCAAGGCTAGATTTAGGTTTTAAATCACAGGACTCAAGGTTTTAATATAGGTAAATAAGGTTTCAATATAAGTGTTGTATTGGTGAAACATGTTGCTCGCGTATTGTCTCTTGTTCTCACTAAAATAATTAATTTAAGTTTTTCTACAGGTTTGTTTCCTCAGAAATTAAAGTCTAGTATTATTGTCCCTATTTATAAGAAGAATACTTCCAATTAAATTAGGCAACCTACGTCCTATTAGTTTGCTTTCTATTTTTTTAAAGATCTTCGAGAAATTAATGAAGATAAGATTAGTTAGTTATATGAATAAAATAAATTTTTTTAGTGGTAATCAATATGGTTTTAGGAAGGGGACGTCTACCGAGGATGCACTTGTTAATGTAACGGATATGATTCATTCTAGTTTAAACGAGGGTAGTAAATCAACGGGATCATTCATTGATTTCCAAAAAGCATTTGACTTGGTCGATCATGACATATTGTTGTTAAAAATGGAGATAGCGGGAGTGCGGGGTGTGGCCTTGAGCTGGTTCCGCAGCTTCCTCACGGGGCGGGAGCAGCGTGTGCGGGTTGGTCACGCTGTCAGCGCGCCACTACCAGTCACTACAGGGGTGCCAAGGAAGTGTCATCTCTGCCACTCTATTTTTGATATTCATAAATGATTTATTGGAACTCAGTTTTAATGACAAGGCTAGTGCCTTCGCCGACGATATTGCCTTCTTTTATTCCCAGAAGAATACGGAATTATTATTTAGCCAAATTAATGATGATTTGTTTATTTTTAAAAAATTGGTGTCTTACAAACAAAATGCTTGTAAACGTTGAAAAAAACAAAATATGTAAATTTTGGTTTCAATGATTTCAACTTTCATTCTGAACTTGTATTTTACGAATTTACTTGCAGAGGCAACGTAAATCTATGTAATTGTAAGCAAATTGAAAAACAGGATAATTTTTAATATTTAGGAGTCATTTTTGACCGGAAGCTAACCTGGGATAAGCACGTAACAGTTTTGCAAAGAAAATTAAAATCTTCAATTAGAAAATTTTACTTTCTACGAAATTTTTGTGACGAACATTTGTTACAAACTCTGTATTTTGCTTTGGTCGAATCAAGACTACAATATGGGTTGGTTTGCTTTGGAAGTACTTTTAAATATCTAATAGAGAAATTAAGAGTTGTGCAAAAACCATTTTATAAGAATTATTTCTCATAAAAAAAGACATGACAGTTCTTTCCCAATTTTTGCTAAACTTAAAATACTACCTTTGCAACATCTATTTGTATTTAAGGTACTTAGGCTATTTTACATTAAAAGTGGTAATTTGGGAACTACGGACTTTAAATTACGGTACTAGAAGTATAGACCAGAGAATGTTTCGACTACCAAAAATTAATACATCAATCCTAAAGCAGTCTTTTATGTACAATGGTCCGAAACTATTCAATAAATTACCATATGAGTTGAAAATTGCCGTTAACGATAAGTTTTTTTGTATAGGAAATTAAAAGAATTTTTTACTGACAATAGAGGATTGTTTGTTCTTTTTCAAATAAAATTACTTGTACAAATAAAGAATGAATAAATAAAAATAATAAAAACCATGTAAATAAACGAGGGTTAAATTTTAAGTTTGTTTGTAATGTTATGTAATCTATTATATTATTATTATCTTATTATTGAATTTGAATTATTTTTGTGTACAAAGTTTATTTTAATTTAATTTAAACTGCTAACCAAGTTTTATTTTTATTTCATGTAGTTCATTTTCAACAGAGAAATGTATTTTTATGATATATAAAGGAAAAGTAGTTATGTGTAAATAAATAAAATTAATTTAGAGTAAAAGGTACAAGTTGTTACTTCAGGAAGATTTTAGTTCAGTTTTAGATTTAGTTCTGAGTTCAAGTTGGTAGTGTTTTAGATCAATAGTAGTGATAAGACTTATGTGGACGCCACAGAGAGCGCAGCCCGGCTGAAACAATTGAACTTTTATCTGGACACAGATAAGATACTTGTAATTTAAGTACTCGCACTGGCCACACTACTTGTAAAAGTGGTCAGTATTTCCAAAGATTGTATTTTGTTAATGACTGTACATATTTGCTGTTTGAAATAAATTCAATTCAATTCTTCTTAAAAAACAGCCAAAAATATGTATGGCTCAAGAAACGGAGAGTTGTAAAAACAATCTTAAATATTTTTCTACTAATCAAAATTATAGAAGAGAAAAAACTTTTATACTTATATATGTTACTTCAACCCTTTTTCAAAAGAATGAATATTTTACCAAAATTTATTTCTAGCGTTTAAAAATAAACACCGTTTCATAAGAAATACATACATTTTATGATTAGTTTTTAAAATTATACACAATAGCCATTTGAATAGCTTTAAGGATTTTGTGGGGTGGAATTTGAAGCTGATTAAAAAATTATACTTAAATTTAATGCAGCATATGTAAAGTAAAACCACTTACATTAGGTTTCCTTAACTCTTCAAGCAGAGATTTTGAAAACAACTAAGCCCAAAAAGTGTATTTTTTTAATTTTTTAAATAACTTTTTTTATTATGTAGCTAATATATCTGATGTACTGTATATCAGAAATGATTACTTATTTTGAAAAAAATGCCATTTTAACTACTTTTTAATATAAAACAAACTTTTTTAAACCTCTAGTTTTGCTAGTTACTAAAAGTAAAAATAATGAAAAAGCCATCTACAAAGATTATAGATAGCCTTGTCTTAAAATCTAAAGCTATTATTCACGAAAACATAACACTAATCAAGAAACGTGTAGCTAACAGCCCAAGTGACAGCGGTCGCAGTAAATGCAGAAGACTAATCTAGCATTTGATGGGAGCTAGCTAGCCGGACAGTAGCGCTACACATTACTTGATAAACACGCTTCTGACACCAAACGGATGTGATTAGAACTTAATTTGTCTCTAAAACTCATCGACAGATGGCTGGGTAGTGCATTCAAAGAAATAAGTAGATCACCGTAACATATAGGTTCACATTAATTGAAGATAATTATAAAAACTCAACAGTTATGTTAATATTGTGTCTAGTAACACAGTGACATGACTATTGTGTCATTACTACTCAAAAGATTAAGCTTCGAGAAATACCTCATTTACTTTGTTGTTATACAACAAAAAGTATTACATTACCAATAATATACTTTTTTAATGTATGTATATGCACGCTCCATAATTTTGTCAGCTGCCAAAAGAATATAATATCATAATTCATAGACCAAAGAAAAAAAAAAACTCCCATATATTGATAGTTTGGAACATACCGATAACAACACTGTATGCTTAAAAGTAAAAAACCAGAATGACGTTATACAATATTAAATATTATCGAAAGATGAATTATTAGTATCACTGATACCCTTGGCACTCAAAGGGTTACATATTTGACATGCAACACACAAGTAAACTAAAAGGTGATTTTTTTTATTGGATGTGGTTTTAAACTAAATAAAAAAATGAAAAAACAACCTGCATTGACATAAAAATGCATTTATTTGAACTACAGTGTCATGACATTAACGTTTAAAAATGATTTTGTGGCATATGGGCTTCCATTTCGTTCGCGTATAAAGCCCAATCGAGAAGTCCAATTTTCGAATACTCTTTCCAGCAGCTGTGGTTGAATTCCGCCAATAACTCGAACGAATGTTAGCTTCCAAGTCATTTAAAGTTTGTGGCTTGTCAGCATATACTTGAGACTTAAACATATCCCCACAGAAAGTAGTCTGTTGGCGTGATATCACACAACCGTGGGGGCCAGTTGACACTACCTCTAAATGAGATGATACGTTCACCAAATGTTTCTGCCAAGAGGCCAATTGTGTTGTTTGCCATGTGGCACGTCGCGCCGTCTTGTTGGAACCAGACATTTTCTAAATCCACTTCAAGTTCGTTTAGCTGAGGAAAGAAAAAGTCCCGTAACATTGCCCGATAGCGTTGACCATTTACCGTAACAGTCTGGCCAGCATTGTCTTTAAAAAAATAAGGGCCAATAACACCACCTGCCCAAATGGCGCACCAAACGGTAAGTTTTTTGTGAATGAAGGGGCATACCAACAAATTCTTTTGGGTTTTCAATCACTCCAAATCCGACAATTCTGTTTTGTTTGACAAAGCCGCATAACCAGAAATGAGCCTCATCACTGAAAAAAAATCTTGCCTGCGAAAGCTGGGTCACGTGTTATCTTATGTTGAGTCCCATTCAACGAAATCAAGACGCTTGCGTTAGTCTAATCGTTTCAGTTCTTGCACCAACTGAATCTTGTATGGATATAGGAGTAGATCCCTTCCGTAAAATATTCCATAGAGTTGAGTAGCAGATCGCTAATTGCTGCAACACGATGACGAATCGACACACACTTGGATCCTCTTCAACACTGATGAGCAACAGCATCAACAGCCTCTTCGGTCCTTACTGTGGCGGCGTCTCTGCCGATGCTTGTCAACAAGAGTGTGGGTATTACGAAAACGATTAACCAAAGCTCGAATACCTGACTCTGATGGACGATTATGAGGTCCGTAAATCGGACGAAGAGCTCGGTAAGTTGCCTGAACTGAACTGCGGTTTTCAAAATAAATTTGCACTATTCGCAAACGCTCTTCTTTTGTAAGTCATGGTTACTATACAATAATACGCACTAGACAATACAAATATCGAAATGAACATAAGATAATAAACAAAGATCAGCTGTTTTATTCAAATTTAATTGTTGTGTTTAATAGTGGTGCAACTTAAAAACCACACCAATAAAAAAATCACCCTTTATAAATAATATTTTGACTTTTTTTAATGCATAATATAGTTAATACTAAAAGGCTGGTAAGAAAACATTACGCATAAGTTGTCGTAGGATCAAACACGATAAGATATAAAACACATTGCACAGTGTTTTTCCGGTCCATATTTGTGTTAAAAAATTGCCAACATAATTTTAATTCTGTGTGAACTGATAAACTCATGAGAGACATGACATCTTATGAAGATGTGTAAGCTTAAGAAAATGAGTGCAAAGAAGAATTATTTTATGTAAGTAATACTGTGTAGGTAAACAGATCAGAACTATGAATGATTTATTTATTGCATTTTCAAACAGAACGGAAAACAGCAAAATGTATTCTCTTAACTTCATATCAACATAAACCTTATTAAACATTTATGTGCTGGTGTACTAGATATAGGATTAAAACAAAATTTAATTGGTTATGATTAACTTATTTGGTTATATCACTGAGAGAAAACTTCTTTTATCAATAAAAGACAACATTTCCTAGTTTAAAAAATAATCTTCGGTTGTTTGTTGGTAGAAAGTCTCAAATTCCACTGTCTATGTAAGAAGTAATAAAGGAAAAAGTAGCTCAATTCAACCAAACATTGCTTTTTTATGTTAATTGTGATACTAAAAAATGAATTTGTGAAAATACAGGAATACACACTAATAAAAATAAACATGTGATAAGCTAATTTATTTACATACAATTACAAAGACTAGTAAAACACTTGATTCAGGCCTTCAACATCTTTTCTCTCGTTGACTCTCCCAACAACCTTCACTTCATTGATGCGAATCATAGTCAGTGGGCTTCTTATGACTGCAACAAACAAATTCAATCATTTTACACATGACCAATTATACAAGATTTTTATTTAAAAGTCTTCACATGTATACAAAAATAATCAATTTTTTTCTATAGTTTATGACTGGTGTATTCAGTTTTTTTTAAATATTAGGATGCATAGAATGAATATAATGAAGCTAAAAAAGTAAGAAAGTCCTTGCTGCCAGACAAAAAAAAGATGGAAGATTATCCTTAGATGGATTAGAGATGGCACAATATAAAACCAACCCTTAAAACTTATATGTTGGTTGTCCTCGGACATCACGATTTTGCCGATCCACTCCTATATCAAACAGTATCCAACACTGTAATGACATCACTTTTACTTCATTTTCAATCGGTCTGCAATATTTTTCTGATTGGCCCTGTAAACCCACGTCATTCAATCGCATGGCAATTTTCCTTACACATTATTATGAACGTTAGGTTACATTATTTTCCACTTAGCAATGTGTAAGGAGAATCAGGTCCTTCACAAACGGCCAACCGTTGACCAATCCATTTTCTGTTAGGCCTAGGCCTACGCCATCATCACTATTAGTGTATAGTTACATTTGACGGTGTTGGAAGAACATCATTGCCATCACTTTATATATTTTTGTAAATACTACAATTACTGTCATTCTCTAACTCAGCAATAGCTTTGTCATCAGAAAGAAAATACACATTCAGTAACAACATATTGATTTACTAATGTGAACGCGCCTGAAAATAAGGTAAGGATACTTTATATAACAAGAACCAGACCATGACAATCATTCTCCAGCTATTGTCAGTAGTTCCTGAAAGTGCTGTGTGATCACAAATACCAACTGAAAACATCGCAGACCAGCTGAAAATGAAGTAAAAATTATGTCATTACAATGTCGGATGGAATGGCAAAATCACAATGTCAGACGAGTTGTTAATGAAACAATGTTACTACTGCAAAACCTGCTGAAAAATCCCGGTCTTGTCTTTTCTTCAGAATATCATGTGAATAGTTAGACTACATACGTTAGTATGTCCAATGTTAAAAAATGTCATATGATTCTACTCAGTTTGTTTACTAATTTATTTATTCTTTTACCATCTCGTTGCCATCAGGTTACCTATAAGACCAATGTAAAAATGTCCGCTAACATTCAGCCAAATCACATGGAGTGAGATGCACTATCAACAAACCCTGTTGCCTAGAATTGAAGCTTCATGCAAAATTTCTAGTCTATAGGTCAGTTAATTCCTGAGATATGTGGACAAACAGACAAAAATTAATGTTCACCAGCCTCTTGGTTTGTCTAACATTCAGCCATAAAGTAAGAAACATAGCTTAAATAAATGTTTTAAAATTACCCTTGATGACATACTGATATAAGCCAGTATTTCATTTTGTGCTACCATGTTTATGTCCTACATCATCAAACATGCTATCATGTTTGTATTCTTTTTATCTATTTATTACATGACTTTAATTAATAGAAAAGAATTTCTAGTTCAAATAAACCAGTCAAAAAATTGCTAATACAATTTAACTTTTGAAATATTACGACTTCGCTATGGATTACTTACAGTTAATTCTTCTATACTGTTTTCCGCTTGTGAAACCTGAACTTTGTCTTGACGTGGGACAAGTCCTTGTCTATCACAGTGGCAGTGACAGACACCAGCTCCGGTGGTAACACTGGACGGCCAATCAGCGTGAAGTCGGAGCCTCCTACCAAACATAACCTGCCCAACAGAACAATATGAATTCCTAACACTTGAAATAATAAACAACTATATTACATACAAACTGCAACTTTGATTATATTTTCAACATTAACCCTTTTAGTTATATGATTAGAAAACAGTACACTTGTTCAAACGTTTTAGGATTTTGGTTCTGATGTTTAGGACCTCTTACTTTTTAAAGTTCAGATGCAACCTAATTATATGAAAGAATTCAGCATCAACTAATTATGCAACACAGTAAAAAATACATTTGTTATTGATGCATGAGTGTTGTTATACTATGCATCAGAGGACATGGAGCAGGTACTACTATTTAAAATCTAATGCAATTTATTATTTATTTCAATCAGTAAAAATTTTAGATTTGCTTTAGAGTTTCCTGTAGTTAAGACTGATAAACAAGTCTGAAATCACAAAGCCCATAATTCCTCTTGCTAATCTATTTTTCCTTTCAATCTTCAATTCCTTTTCAATTTTTTCCAGAAATAGTCAAGGCCAGTAAGACGGTGAGGATTTTTAAAGATGTATTTTTTTTTATTAAGAGAATTTCATACACATTGTATCAAACTAAAAAGGATCACCAAAAATTTTAATTTTAAATGGTTGCAATTAGTTTGAAGAAAATCTATAAAAAATGTGGGTCATTTACAGTTGTCACACAAATACAAATATATAAAAAGAATTTAGATACTATACATTTTACCATTTTCTAGCACTTTCTCTATAGGATTATCCTAAAAAGAAAACCAGTCTTTTTTAGTAATTTGAATAAAACTTTATATTGTAAAAATTAGGATACATAATAAAACAGCTAACTGTAGGGTGTAACCTATGAGGATGGTCTGAAAAGTTACCAACCTCAACATGAAGATGGCAGTACTTGTAAATAAAAGCTACTGAATTTTATTGACATCTGTTGACAGTTACTAACCAAAGTTTCAGCCATTGTGGACGCGCAGTTTTTATGTAACAGTCGTTCGAGTAAATCAATGTGAGTTTTTTTTTGTGAAAATGAACAAAACTGAGTATTTCGCTATCATTAAATATTTGTTCTTGAAAGGCAATACATCTTCGCAAATCAAAGGTGAGTTGAATTCTGTGTATGGGGACTCTGCACCATCTTTTACCACAGTGGATATTTGTGGGCTGCTGAATTTTAAACGTGGCCGTAAGAGCTTGGGAGACGATGAACGTTCGGGAAGTCTAAAAACTGCAACAACTGACAAAAACACTTCCAAAGTTCACCTAATGGTGCTAGACAACCACCGATTGAAAGTGAGAAAGATAACAGAGGTTATGGACGTGTCAAAAAAAAGTGTTAGTCACATATTAAATCAATATTTAGGCAAGAGAAAGCTGTCTGTGTGATGGGTGCCCACGTTTACTCATGTTAGGCCAACATTTCCCAACGCTCTTTTGGTGCAGTTTAGGCAAAATAAATCCAAATCTTGGTGCTGATAATTACTGCAGATGAAACTTGGATACACCATTAAAAGCCCGAAACAAAAATATACAGTCCAAAACAGTGGATTGCAAAGGAAGAACCTGCTCCAAAAAAGCAAAAAACAGTTTTGTCAGCTGAGAAAGTGATAGTGACACTGTTTTTAGGGATAGTCATGAAGTTATTTTAATCGATTATCTTCAAAAAGGAAAAACCATTACAGGAGCACACTACGCATCATTACTTGACAAAGATGAAGGCAGAACTACGGAAAAACATCCACATTTGCATAAAAAGAAAATCCTGTTTCACCAAGACAACGCACCATCTCACACCTTAGCGGTTGCCATGGCGAAAATCCATGAATTACAGTTTGAAATTGCTTTACAATCCACCTTACTCACCAGATCTAACCCCAAGCAACTTCTTTTTGTTCCCCCATCTCAAAATTGCGCTCCAAGGACAAAGATTTTCGTAAAATGAAAAGGCAATTAATTACCTTTGTAACAATTACAAAAGGTATTTGCAGAGTACTATTTGGGCGAGTTACAAAGAACATCGCTGAGAGAGAAGTTTGTAGAGTTAGTTACAAGAAGACTATGTTGAAATATATAAAAAATTTCAGAAATAATGTCATGTACCTTTGTTAAGTCAGAAACTTTTCAGACCACCCTTCTATGTCACCTGAAACGACTTCAATTGAAAACTTTTGAGATTACTCTATGAAATAATTTCTATTTACAGGTCTAATGGTTTATGGTCCGTAAAGATTCATTTCAGTAAAGTAACGTCCTTCAGTACAATTACAAATTTGTTTAATATTATCAAGATTGATTAATTACACTGTTTCATAGAGTATACTTAACTGAGACAACAAAAACCCTATTGTTACATATTTATAAGAATAAGATGCACAAACCTTTTCAAAAATTGATTTCGTCACTAATTGTTGGAGGCCAGGGACCATGGATAATGATTATGTCTTCTTGGGTGACTATAAACTGCTTGCCAGCAACATGAATGACGGCAAACAATCGCCCTTCTTCTCCTCGTGCCAACTGATTGTTCACCAGAGCTATTGTTTCTGTAATTACAAAAAGACTATTTGATTCTAACATTTTTCATTTATATATGATGCAGAGCTATCTGTCATAATTCTTCTGTCCATTTGGAATATAAATTATAACATGAGAAGTAGAAAGTGAATAAACTTGTTATTTTACGGCCAAAAATTTCACAGGTGTGGTAGGTGAAACATAGTCTTGTCTATTTAAAGGCATATTCGTAAAAAAGATACAACATTTTTTTAAGAACAAAGGAAATGTCATTATCCAGAGTTGGCTCCATTGAATCATGAAAGAATAAAATCTTAACAGGATAACCTCAGATAAAAGATTACACAGGATGTCTAACAAATCCTTTGTCCGATATTTTAGTATATGGATAAAATAAAAGTAAACCTAAAATGAGTGTTTCTTTCTCAAAAACACTTTCAGTATTCCCTCTGGCTGATCTTTTTACAAAAACCTAACTTTGTAATTACCCAATACATTTCAACCTTTTCAATAATAAAGGCTATAGCAAACAATTCAAGTTGAGCTCACTTTACAAATTACATAGTGTGGTGGCCACTAAAATTTCAAATTTTTTCACAATACAACAATTTAAAAGAAACCATCTTACAAAAGCATGTTTTTCAGTAAATTTACCACAGTATCAAAGTTATTTTTGCTTCTTAAAGAAATTGGACTATTTATAAGGAAATTGTAACAATAAATATGTTCAACTAGGGTCACCCATATTTTGGAATGAATGATAAAATATCCAATAATACAACAATTACAAATAACACTTTTATCTGTATTTAATTTTTTAAAGAATTACAGTTATTAGTTTACACGTTGCATCTAACACCTTTTACTCATCATCATATGTCATCATAGTCCACCTGACTCATTGGACAACTAAAACTGTTTTTTTCCTGCTCAGAGGGTTCTGCGGACATAAGCAAATCATCATATATACAACCGCCATTGGATCTAAATTTATTGTTAGGCTACTGAAATAATGTGATATACCGAATAGTGAGTTCAGAGGACGTTGCTTGTTTTTTCTACATGCTTGGTTTTCTTTTTATTTGTCCCGTTTTGTAAAATATTTAATCGTTGTTGTTGTTTTTTTTTTTTTTTTTTTTTTTTTTTGTATAAAATGTGCAAAATAACATGTTTTCTAACAACATAATAAATATTATAGCTTTTTCATTGAACCTCAAAAACCTCTCCACTGGTAATGGCTATGGTTGAAACAAACAGTAAGAATTACTCATGAATTAGAAGCTACATCCAGTATCCAAGTAGGTAGTGAACGTCGACACCACCATTCCAGTCGGGTTTCCAAAACAAAACATCAGCATACTTGACAGAAATAATATTGAGAAGCCACTGGAATTATAAAGCGACCTACGAGTTCAAGCAATAAAATGTAATGGTTACAGATGAAATCCCTCATGCTAGCCTGAATCAGGAGCACATCTATCTTGCAACTGAACTGTCAAGGTCCTACATGAATTAACAATGAAAATGTATTTATTACAGAGCTGATTAAACTTAAAACCGGTTATTGGAATAAGTAGATTTTACTTTGGTTGGTTTCAAATCTCAATCGTACAGGATGTAAGAAAGAGAGGTTAAGTAGGAGCCTCCCATGAACATTTTTCACCTTTAGTATACTCGTTATCCTCTTGTCTTGTGTCCTTAAACTTCTTCTTGTTTAAGAGGTATGCCATAATCCTTAACGTTTGTCCTTAAGTGAGCTTTTTGGAGCCAGGAAATGTTTGTTTTCTCAATTATTGGCACTGAAAAATAAAAACAGTTTCATATTAAAACTATATATAAATTGCATAGATACACAAATTATTTTCCTATCTATAAAATAATCTTAAACACACTGTAAATTAATGTTTTTGTACATGTAGGCTATGTGTTTTAGTTTAAATAATTTTTTATCCTAAATATTGTTGGCATGCATCTTCTTAGAGTAGAGCTTGTCGTTTGATTAAAAGCTGGCTGTGTTGGAGGGCATCGTTGTTGCAGCCCATAAGAACAATATTATATTCAAAACACATTTTCAACCTTATGTTTATAGTTATAGAATTATAGGAGATGTCTCATCTTAAAGATAAGGTTTTATACTCACCCAAAAGTTTCTTAGTTTTATTAATATTTTTAATGGTTATTCAGAACAAATCTCCAACTTATGTACTTCATCATTTAAATATTCCAAAAGTATACACTTTATAAGAAAAACTAAGAAGCGTTTGGAAGCTTATTAGTCGTACCTTTTAAAATAAGACATCTCCAATAATGCTACAATAAAACACAAACGTGTTAGAGTGTATGCGTGAGCTGTAGAGAAGTGAATTTGACTTTTACTCCATGAAAACAATATTAAATCTCATGCACTTTTATGTCCTTATTTTTTTATTATAACTTTATAGGAGACATCTCAATTTAAACATATGACTAATAAACTCCAAAAATGATTTTGAGTTTAAAAAAATTAAAATTTAAAAATATTGAAAAAACTTAAAAAGTTTTAGATGCATATTAATGATATTTTAAGTAAGATGTCTCTCAAATTTTATTACTACATAGATGCATGAGGTTGTAATATCACTTCCTTTCGGGAGGCATAAAACATGAACCAATCATCATAATGATGTGTAATTTTCACAGTAAGTGAAATGAAGTCTGTTCTTTTTAATAATGTAATGTGTTCAGGTTTCAAGTGAGAAAATCCCTATTCTTAGCTAACTGTTTCAACTATGGAGTGTCTGTAGGTAAGGACACTATTTTAACAAGCTATGGCAAACAGCGGCAACCATCTTGAAATCTGCCATTTTAGATTCAGGTAACTTAGAACTTTTTCAACAAGAAAGGGGTTCATGCAAATTATTTTTGGGTTAGGGTACGATAAGCGGACCCGTTTTTTATTTCAAAATTGACAAACGATATTAGGCTACTTAATTCATAACCATCGACATAATCAATCGATACTGATTAATTATTTTTAACAAATAACTTAAATAATCTATATCAACAGCTGTAAACACTTTCAAATAATACAAGTAGGGTAATATTTCAATTTTACATGAGTAACATTTGATTATTAAAAATGGCGGTCAATGAAAAAAAAAAACTACACGGCATTGCTTTGAAAAATGATTAGTAACAATCGTTGATTGATTTGTGTACTTATCAGTAGTAACAATAGTTGATTGATTTGTGTACTTATCAGTAGTAACAATAGTTGATTGATTTGTGTACTTAAAGACCTGTTTTTTCGTGGCTTCAACATGTTGGAATCGTACCGAAAAACCCATCATGTAAAATTTGTGGGAAAGAGACAACTGTAACTGTGAGAGGAGCAAATATGGTCGCCTTCAGTTTTCATAATTTTGGTTATAATAATTTGCTTGATCACTCTAAACATTAAATTCATATTTTAATTTAAAACATATGATTGTTATTGAGGACTGTAGATACTTTTATATCGATCAATAGTCTAGAATTTGAGATGCGAATATTAGGTATTGATAATTACATTATTCAATATCGTACCCTACCCTTATTTTTAACTACCTATTAAAAGGAATGTAGATTTGCAATTTGTTTTAAGACTTCTTCATTTGTTTAGGAGTTATGAACTTCCAACTGGCGGACTTTAACAAGGTAAAAATAGCCTAAAAGTACTTTAATTATTTTCATCAAATAAATTGAAGTTGATAACCCAATTATAGCTCAAAATGATCAAAACATGTATTGTATTATATTTTCACACAAAGCTACATTCAATGTTTTATTCCCCCTTAAAAAAAAAACTTTGAACAAAATAGTTAACATGGGATAAGTATAAAAGCAATTGCACCCCCTCACTCTGTCATCATTATGGAGTATGAAAAATTGAGCTGGGTGTTTTTTTTGAGAGCATTAAACATATCACAAAAGGGTCATTCCATGCGAAATCAAAACCAATTCTACACTATGAATATTGAACCTTGAACACTCTCAGATTTTGTATGATTTTTTTTGTTTATTGTGTTCTAACAACCCAAGAAATAGTTAAAATCCAAAAATTTCAAATTTTTTGGGCTTTTTCGTTTTTTGAGTTACAGGCATTTTAAAAAGCCAAAAAAATACAAGTTTTCAGTCAATTTAACGATTATTTAAAAACGAACCTAGGTTCCCAAAACTATAGCACCTAGAGAGCTAAAATTTTGTAAGCATTCCCTCTTCCTCTTGAAATTACCCCTTCAATTAGATGTATCACATGATACTATGTTACATACATTTACAAATTTTCAAAAATATTCAAAAAAATTTTATTGAAATTCCCTAAAATACGTTTCCTTTGGATTTGAATCAGGAAAAATTAATATGTATTGCTCATTATCATTGACTACATACATGCAAAAGTTTTCAGGAATGGGGTGTAAATTGGGTTCATGTTTAAAACAATTTTTTTTACTACTGAATAACTCTGCCGGTTTATGTGTGCGTGGAGCTGCTTCTGGGCTACACATACTAATTCCTCGGGACATATAAACTGATATGAACCTAAATTATTTAAAATAGCATACCTTTTTATAGACTCCTGGTTTTTAGTTGAACTTTTTTAAAGTTATTTTGATTAACTGCTAAAATCAATCCTTTAAAAAAATATTTTTAAGAGGGTTTTAAAACAAAAATAAATAAAAAAAATATATTATAATGAAAATGTGTAATATGCCTAACACCACTTAACCTATTGTTTGTTTTTGTCATTCTTTTGCTCAAACATGAAACCCAATTTTTAATTCTGTGACAGAAATACCTAGGTTATAATCTTTTGCAGTGTTTTTTTTCTTTATTTAAAAATAACAATACTAATAGTTTATGTATGCGCCACACACTTCATGTTATTTACTAATTTCCCTGTATTACTTTTTTTAGAATTTTTAAAATATTTAATGCTAAGTATAGGAAAGTAATTTACATATTTACACGGTTACAACTCTTTTATTACCTGGATCTGGGAACACTACTTTACATTAATTCTTCTTAATCTTTGTTAGATAAAATTTCCATAGCTATTAGAAAGAGCCTCTTCATTTCTTTCAGGTGTCAACAGAATATGTTTCTTCCGGTATGCTGTCCGTTTGGGTCCCACTGCATGTTGCCAAGAGCGTATTTCCTGGCACATCAAGTATATCTTCATGGCATGTTGGATAAAAAAAAGAAGAATTGCTGGACCTATTTGGGTGCAAAAAATTAAATTTTGTAAATGTCATTAGTTTTTCCTTTTCAATGCACCCAAGCCACCAAGAGTCATCATATGCCCACAGTCACAAAAAATCCGCCTTGAAATTTTTCCAAAGTCAGTTGGGATTTATTAACTTTAACGGTTGTCACAGCATCATTCAAGGTATCCAACAAAGCATAAAAATAGTAAGGCTTGAGACGATTAATTTTGATATTTCTTGTATGGGGTTGAAAACGAAATGAAACTTTTGAGTGCCTGGTGATTTGCTTTTACTTCACTATAATCGAGGCACTGCAACAATTCTTTCGGTCTGCTTTGGTAGTCCTCTATCTGTGGATTACTGAAAATCAATGCTTCTTATATTTGTCACAGCAAAATTATACTAGTTGTTTAGGTGTGAGGATTTGTTGGTCATACGGTCTTTTGTAAGCTGGCTTTTTAGCAGCAGCTAGCCGCTTAACAGTTCCCGCCAAGGCCATCGCATTGCACTCTTGTTCCAGTGGAGTATGTTGCGAAGAATTGCCTCTCATGCCTCCACAATGAAATCGTGCCATTGTTGAAAACACAAGTTGTAGAAGTTTTTCTTGTTTCTTGTACTGTTGGCAGCGCTGGCCGTCAGAAAAGTTATTTTAACTACCTTGAGCGTAAAAGGCAATCTATCTTTTTAAATTTCTAAGTAGTTTTTTCTGGAAAGACGTAGAGAGGCTTCTGTATTATGTTATTCTAAGCATTCCTGAGATAAAAACTATACTGTAAGTGTTTCAATTTTCTCCCTCGGCCATTCTATTTGTAATAATTGATTAAAAGGGTGCAAGGTTGCTTGGGATGTGGTCCACTGGAAGGATTGTATTTCCATCTTGTTCAACAATCGCATAATTTTCACAGCAAAATCACAATTTAACTACCACGTGACCTTCAGTCAAATATTACCTTTTATTTCGACAGTAGTATTCTTTTCTGTTGGTTGGCTATAAATGAATGAGTTTTTTTGAGTTTTCATAAGTTTGTTATTCTCCCAAAAAATCACTCAATAAAATCAACCGTCACTTTATGAATGATAGACTACAGTATTTCCATCAAACACCTATCCACAGTTACCCAACCTTTATAAAGGTTACATCATCAAACATTACATCATTATAATGTGGTAGTCAAATAGTTCCATTTTAATTTAGTAATACCAGGGGCATTCATTACAAACACATCCATGTAACAATGCTGATAAGGTGGATTGCACATAATCTTGGCCAGGTCGCAGGAAATGATTACCGGATTTTATGAGTAGTATTTCAATCATCAAATTTCAAATCTTGCAATTTTATGCATCCATTTCATCATCAGCTTAATGTTTTTGGTGCCAAGGAACACATACACATACAGTGTAGTGTCCCCACTTTTCCCTCTCCTTCCCCAGCCAAAATGGCAGTTTTTGGGCTTTAAGTCACAAAATTTTTGAGAAACCAATCAGGTGATTGTTTTCGCCCTCCTGGGAATTTTTCCTTGAATCAACCTGGTATATTTCATGGCAATTGGCCAAAACCAATCTTTTTTGTTGTCATCTGGCGTTTTCCTTCTTTATTTCCTGATTGTTACAAATAATCTTTTTTTTTTTTTCACCGGTCATCAATCTGGCTAAACTTCATCAGGAATTATAAGAAATCTTTTACAGATTCCAGGCGGTACCTTCACTAAGAGTTCTTCCCAGGTTTTTGGGTTAGGGATTGAAAGAAATCCCCTTTTTCCTTGTACCAACTTTTTAGCTTGTATCTAGTCCATGTAAGTATGAAACTTCAAATTCCTTTTTTCCAATTTTTTTTGACAACTCCCCACTTTTTAGGTAAAATAGACCAAATATTGTTATTTTTTTTTTTCACTTCTTTTATTTGAACTGGCACATTTTTCTTTAACGCTGTTGCAAATAACATCTCTATTATTCTGACTCGTCCAATAAGCTCAACAACTTCCTTGTTGGTTTTGACTCCTGGCAATAAGTATCTTTTCTTTAAGCTAACTTTAATTTTATCCAATTTCTTTATTGGTGTAGCTTGGTACATTAAACTTTTTCTTCTTAAAACTTAAGGGGTTGACTCGCCGATTAGTTTCCAGTGATTTATTTAAATAATCTAAAGGAAAAAGGATTGTGGATCAGTAAAAGATTCATCCAATTTCGAAGTTCCAGTAGTTTGCAAAACCTCCTTCATCTGTTTTGTAAAGATTCATAAATCTTTTTCCGACATGTATCACAAATTTTCATGCCACTAATAATTCCTAAATCTAAAGAACACATCCAGTCAGTTACCATTCGTAGCGAATTTTTGGCACACATTTTCTTATGTTTATCAGTTTTAAAAGGGTTAACAACATTTTGAGGAAATAACTGCCGCAGATTCTTTTGAGATGCCATTTTAGTTATAAAAAAGTTCTTTTTTTTTAATGCAAGTTAATATTAATATATTTTTTTAACTAGAGATTTTTTAGTTTAAAAAATATTTTGCTAAATGTGATTTATATTGCCTGTGAATGTATAATTATTTATAAATATTTGTAGAGGTACAGTACCTGCTTCACATTATAATTTGCAATTTTATTGGCACCAATAAAAAAAACACACAACCCGCAAATCACTTGTAACTATATACACTAAGAATAAGTTTTTTAAACCGTATTAATGTAACACTTTTATAACTAAGACTGAACAAATCATAATATAAGATTAAAAATGTGCTGAGATTTTTACACAACCAAGACAACAGGCAACTGGCTTGTCTGGTGCAACTGAAAAGCAAGTTGTAACATGGAAAACTACTGACTGACAGGGCACAGCAAATCAAGTTTGTGACGTGAAAACCACTGACTGGGCCACTGCAAAGCACGTTGTCATTTCAGGTTGCCACATTTTTCTCTATGAATGCATTCTTGGCAAGTGGGCCTGGTTTTATACACAAAATCATAATAAAATAATATTAATTAATAAAACTATATAAAGAATATATATATATAATATACTATAAAATTAGCATGTACAAGCCTATATATTTTAATATCATATTTGTACTTGCTATTTAATTATAATATACAATGAGTTGTTAAAAAGTTTTGTTAAAGGAATTATTTTTCAAAACCAAGTTTTAACTAAACAGAGTCTTAAAAAGGTATGCTAATTAAAATTAATTTAGGTTCATATCAGTTCATATATGTCCCGAGAATAGTATGTGTAGCCCAGAATCAGCTCACAGCACTACATAACCGGACAGGTATTCCAGTAGGAAAAAAATTGTTTTAAATATGAACCCCATATTACACACACCCCATCCTGAACACTTTGCATGTATGTAGTCAATGATAATGGGCAATACATATATTTTTCCTGATTCAAATACAAGGGAACGTCTTTTAGGAAATTTCCAAAAATGTTTTTTGAATATTTTTGAAAATTTGTAATGTATCTAACATAGTCATGTGATACCGACTCTAATTGAATGGAATACTATTCAAGAGGGGGGGAAAGAGAAATGCAACAAATTTTAGCTCTCTAGGTGTCTATAGTTTTGGAAACTAGGTCATTTTTTTAAATAATCGTAAATTGACTGAAAACTGTATTTTACCTTGGCTTTTTTAAATGCCTGTAACTCAAAAACGAAAATGCCCAAAAAATTTGAAATTTTGGATTTTAACTATTTCTTGAGTTTAGAACATCATAAACAAAAAATCATCCACAAATCTGAGAGGTCCAGGTATCAGTACCAAAGGTTGATTTGTAATGGAATGACCCAAAAATGTTTTACAGTTTTTTTACGATTTTGTAGAAGTTGGAACGACTTTTAAAATATGGGGTCATGAGAGGGTTGTTGCCGGGGCGGAGGGTGGTATAGAATTAAGTTATGTATTTTATACTTAAATTGGAAGAACACAAGAACAAACTGTCTGCAAAATTTCATTACATTAAGGTTCAGAGGAAATTGTTTGAATCACCAAAATCCTAATGAACCCTATGGCTATATAACGTTATAAAAACTGAACGGCCTCGTATTGAAGACCTGTCCTAAAAATACAATGAATTTCTTATGGTTACCAACC
Organism: Homalodisca vitripennis; assembly: GCF_021130785.1. Classification (NCBI taxonomy): domain Eukaryota; kingdom Metazoa; phylum Arthropoda; class Insecta; order Hemiptera; family Cicadellidae; genus Homalodisca; species Homalodisca vitripennis. Next base: position 36,073,483 of record NC_060211.1, on the reverse strand, counting down.
TTCGCCTCCAAATCTTGAAGCTACTTGAATTACTGATCCATCTAACAATGAACTTTCTGGCCATATTTAATACTGGTCCTTACATGTAAACAGCGGATAAAACAAGAAGCCATCGTACCAACAATCAGACAAAAACAAACAAACAAATTTCCACATAACCTAAAATTCTAATCGACCTAGCCCTACTCCTTACGCCCAATCAGCAAAGTTTAAAAAAGTATGCCATGTGTGCGCGTTTTTTTTTATTTGCATGCTTTAAGTTATTTTACTAAGCTGCTTCATTGTTCTCTATTTTTTGTATTTTGTTCTTATAACTTACATTATTTAACTGTTTTTCAGAGGGATAAGATAATTTTGGGTGGGGGGGGGGGGGGGTGGGGGGGGGGGGGGGTGGGGGGGGGGGGGGGTGGGGGGGGGGGGGGGTGGGGGGGGGGGGGGGTGGGGGGGGGGGGGGGCAATTTTAACATAATCATCAAAATACTACTCGTTTTATATGTTTTTACTTGTGTTAATTTAATCACTGTAAATATGAGCAAATACTTTATTCAATTCACCCATTCAAAAATATATTTTATTTTTATTTGACGCTATTCTTATTAATCATTCGGCCTTATTTGAGCAAAGGTTATCAAAATGTATTGGTGGCCTTCTTCGTGAAGAGCAAAGTTTGTACAAATTTTAAATATTTAGGTCTATTTGTTTAACAGAAAAAATCTTAGATCTTTTCCTAATGGCTTGAAGGAGAGGATCTGCTTACGCCTAATCCTTGTCATTTAAGACCTGCAGGAAGACGTACAGATTCTTGGATTTTATTTAAGTTATTTTCTTTGAACAATCGATCCTTTATGCATAATCGTCCAAAATTTGAACTGAATGTGCGTAACTATAGTACACCACTACATCCATCTATAATAGTATAGCCAGTAAAGACGAATGTAGTTTCTAGCTTCCTCTGATGATAATCCAAGCTATCACCAGCTTTTGTGCAGACCATGCCATCCAGAAATCCTTTCACCAGTCAAGACCCTAGAGGCTGCTATAGTGAGAGGACCGGATCTATCACGAACATAAACCCTCCGCGGGGCACCAATCTGTACTCTTGACAGCTCTAACACGTCAGAGCTGCTGCTGGTTGTGGTTGAGGAAGATATTTTAACTTAAACGTTTCCATTACATATAAAATCTTGTACCCATGAAGATTATAATATCAAAGATAACTCATTAGAAAGTATTACACAACTCTAACAACTCAATTTGTTTAAAGTTGGAATATCGGTTGTTATTAAGGAACAAGAAAAAAACAAAACATTGTTTCATATATATATATATATATATATATAACAGATTATCAATAAATATAAAATTAACTATGTCCCACACTAATAACTAATATAATGGTTTATTGCTTCGAACAAAAACATACATACAAAATATATATATATATATTTATATATATATATATATATATAATATAGACAGAAAATTAAGAGGATATCAACAAGTAATAAGACTTCAAAGTTGTCAAGCCAATTATGAAAAATCTCTCGGTTTCTGTCTCATCTGTGCTGCACTAATCTAAATTTTCTTGGCCGGAACAGGAAATTATCATTGACCAGGTTACATCATTATCGATCTATATGAAGTAGATATCCTCTTGAGGATTGTTATCCTTATTGTATAATCCCTGTCTCCATAAATACTCTCCGTTGGATCGAGGTTTGTATTCTACGAACAGGAATGTCACCAGGTACTTTTACTTGATGGCGAGATATTCCTAGCATTCCTGAAGTCACTAATGATTATTGTGAGAAATTCCTGTCACTCACCATACTTATCTCGATGCATCAGAGCCGGAAGTACGTGGACTCCAGGGACGTTTTTGCTGAGCAGCCTCTAACTGGATAGCGATATATCTTCAGACGTCCTGTAGATGGACGATTGTGGAAGAAACCTCCATTGTCACACACCGTCCGGAGTGGCTGCACTAGGTCTAGGATCTTTGGCCATACAACAAGGGCATTGTTGAATAACTTTAACGATCCCTGAGTCTATACACCATCCTAGTCTTTAAAGAAGAATCACTATTTCTGAAACTGACTTCGAAACTATTTTCGAAGCAATGAGATTAGATGATTAAGTGAGATTAGCGGATTTAATTCTTTCCTAAATACTGGTTTATAAATATTAGGATGAAACCCATTATCCAACAAGAGGAACCCATTATTACAACTATTTTATCCAGTTAGAAAGAGTAGAGTATATTTAGATAATACAGCCTGTAAGGAAGTATAAAAGTTCGCTTTAGGGACGGAATATAATCTCATAAAATTCTACGTAATGTTACTTCGTGTCTAATAGATAAAATAAAGTAGAAGAAATGTCTAGGTAGCCTAAATGTAATCATAGGCACGTTTACTAAAACCGTTTACCATGCACAAACTATACATCTCGGTGAAGAGATGATGACGATTTTTCAAAGGAAAACACAAATTCGAGACCTGATTTTGAAATTTCAAGAATGAAAACCTGATCACGACCGTATGAAAATAAGAGCAATTTCTGTAGTTAGTGGTAATTAATTTAAAGCGGCCACATGAAGAGCCGATTACAGAAGATAATTCCAGGATCTGCAGTGCCTGCCCGGGGTGGTGTGTAGACTTGATGTGGGCGCTCCACTTACATAAGCCCTGGGGCTGGTCCGATCCTGGCCACTTTTACCCATCACGCCGACCCGCCACTGCCTCCTGAGCGTCAAGGGTGTCCAGCGTTACATCATCGGTTACTGTAGGGTTGACCGCCACACTTTCTAAGCCACCAACTAGATAACATCCGCGAATTCTGTAATTTTTGTACATTCTCCTAGCACCGTCCTCCTCCACTCTCATATTTTTGTCTTCGACAATTTTTTAACTTTTAGTTTTTTCAAGTCATGGAACCAATACTATAACCACCTTTCTTTATTGTCCCAAATCAGGAATCAAAAACGTATTGGTCCTTGACTTCTTAGTATCTACACTTGCAGTAATTCCATCTAAATCTTGCTAAGAGTACTCCAGACTACGTGTCTTGTAATACGCTTCTCTGCGGATGGAGAGGAAAATCCCATGGAAGGTCAAGCAATCATCGTACCCGATATTACCACGTATAAATTAATTAATGCTCAATTTCATGTCTAAATCCAAATTGTTTCTTGAAATATCCTGCGCACAGACATACAGAATACAAATGTTGTCAGCCTTCTGAGTGTTAGGCTTCGCTAACGCTCAGCTAAGGAAGAGATTCACTAAGGACAGATTGTTGAAATTCGAATATGTATTTGCTTCACAGGACATTCTTTATAGCGTCTTTTGATTGATTAGGTTTTAATAGTAGGCCTTATTGGGTTAATGGGAAAGTGAAAAGGGATACAGCAGAATGAACAGATTAACCGCATTATATCAATATGAAGAATCAGTCAATTATGTTACAGATTTTTTATTTTATACCATCGGGCGCCGCGATGCTACTTAGGCTCTGTGTAGGTAGCAACTTTGGAATTTATTATATAGGTATAGGTCGTAAAGTAGCCTGTGACCTTTCCACATCCTAACAACTATGGCAATATATTGCGAATAAAAAATAAAACCTGCTCATTCTTATACAAAATGTAAATAAAAAAAAGATTCCAGGGCAATTTTTGTCATCAACATGAAGATGACGTAAGAAATAAAAAAAAACACAATAAAATTAGAAAAAACTTTTTTAATTAAAAAAGTACTACCTACTGTTTTTGTCGACAGTTACTTGTTGACCAAATCAAATCTCGAGCAGACAAAATGTTTAAGTCAACTTATGTAAATTTTATAATTATATTATGAACGAAGAACGTTATAATATATGATAAATGGTGAAATTTTGTTTTATATTAAAATCTGTAACACTGATCCTAAGGTATTCCATATGCTTATATCATCCGCAGACGAATCATTATGAGTCCCAACTCCATCTTTCAAATGCCAAATTGAATCAGTTATTTGTTGTGCCATGCGGGAGTGAGTAGGCGCTGCCCCTGACCTGCGGCCTTGAGAGAAAGCGGAAGAGTCACTCTCACGGCCCGAGCAAGCCATTGACTTTGCACTCACATTCATGGTAGTTTCGCTACTTGAACTCGTCTGGGTGGCCTATTGATGGTGTTTGCTTGGAGTTTTGTCTGCACCGGAAGTAAAAGATAGTAAATCTGAATTAATTATTGGGGAATAGCCTATGGCCGAGTGGTCTAAGATATTGAACTTTAAATCTGAGTTAGAGATAGCGCAAGTTCGAATCCTGTCTGGGATCGTAGCAATTTTTATCAGCACTATGAATTTTGTACTGTCTTGACTCTCGTTCTTATTCTGTTTGATAAGATCCTCGCACAGGCCATGAGGAAGGTAAAAAGGGATCGCCTCTCCTTTTGTAAAAAAATACATCATTAATTACAGGGATATACTTGAATAATTTAGTTCCCTCAGGAGGGTATATTTTAGATATACAGTATCCTTCATAAGAGCATTAAACATTTTAGAAGATTCAGAAAGAGAGCCACACAATAAGTTAATAATATACTTCAATACTAAGTTTAAGATCAGTTAAAACGTAAGTTCTTAAGTGAAGTGTTGAATATTAAATTAAAGTTGAGATTGTGAAATTAGTACTTTAAAAATGATCGAGCAGAACCAGCTATCTTTATGGATGATGTTTTTCTGGGGCAACTCTACAAGATTTCCATGGATGTTTTTGATGGGACCAACATGTTCATAGCATACCTATGTGCTAGAATTTCCTCAGGCATGCACGTATAGCCTCGCGCGCACTACGACGGAACGGACTTAACGGAAGGACACGACAGAATTTTTCAAATATGAATAGTATTGATTGTTATGGAGATGCGCGCACTTGGACGGACGGGACGGAAGAGACGCGTCGGACGCGTCGGACGTCAAGTCAGATTATCTGAAGAAAAGAACTTTTGAACAAATTCTGCGCGTCGGCTCCGTCGGCGACGTCGGGTCCGTCCCGTCCGGTGTTGTAAGCGCACACACCTCAGACGGAACGGAAGGAAATTTTCTCTATTCCAGCTATATCTTCTGAGCCAAAATGGATGTCTCCAAGTTAATTTTTCTTGTTCAAAACTACACCGAGCTGTACAACATGCGTCATCCTGAATATTTTAACGTCAATAGAAGAGAGAATTGTTGGGAAGAAATCGGTTACGATGAAAAAACTTTTCATCGTCTTCTATCAAATCTGGGAATAACGTATCAAACTCCCCCAAAGCTAACCTTTTAGTGTTTATGTTATGTACCCAAAACCTGGCTTTTCTTCGTCTTCTCTCTGCCTCTTCTTCTTCTATTACGAATGCAGCAACAATAATTAATTCTTCATCTAAGCACTGAAGCATCTTTGACATGTTTTAACACAGATTGAGAACTTGATTAAAACACCCAAGTCGAGTCTGGCGTGGCGCGGCGGTTCCGTCCTAATGCGCGCACCCTATCTTAAAATTTCCAATCGTCCGTTCTGTCGTTTCCGTCAGTTCCGTCCGTTCCGTCGTAGTGCGCGCGAGGCTATAAGCCTTTTGATTGCACCAACTATCAAAATTCTGTTCCCCAAAAATTTTAAAACTTACTTTCTAAGGCATCCTCCATTCTTATTTTGTGTTTGGCGTGAGACTGTGGGGGAGTTATGCCAAAAGCTAAATGGATAGTGCCTTCAGACTTATCTACCAGATTAATCGTCAAGCTGAATTACAGAGAGTCGTGAAGGGAAGCTGTTGAGGAGTTGAGGTTACTGAATTTGCCTTGCCTCTGTGTGTATGATGTCATCAAGATGTACCTTGGTAAGTGGCGGGGACGTTCACGAGTATGCCATTAGATACAACTTTGGAGTTGAACAGTTCTGATTGATGCTGTCTCAATATCTACAGCAACAAGTTGGTCAGATTGGTCAACAAGCTCCTTGGTACACACACACAACAATGCTACAATCTATACCAATTCAAAATTCGTCTTAAACGCTTTTTGGCGTCTAAAGCTTTTTACTCTGTTGACGAGTTTATGATGAGCCTTAGGGATGTAGATGTACGGAAAAGACTGGATTAGCGTGGATGTGTGACAAGTTTGATTGCAAGTGAATGTATATGTAAGGGCCATAACTATAACATTAACGATTGCAGCACAATATAAATTGTGAAAATGCATTAAAGAGATTATTATCATGATCACAAGAATACCTAGGGTACAACAATCTTTCTCCTCCACCAACTATTAATAGGCAATAATCAATAAACATTACACGATCACCTCTACGGATATATATTAACTACTTTAATAAGGTAATACTTAGAATTAATTAATTTCTTAGTTAAAATATAGTTTTGTGAATGATTAGTTGACATTTATTTGTTGTAATGTCTTTATTGTCTAGACGTTAGCCAAGGCCATCCATAAATACTGGAGAGAAGGACTGTCAAAATTTATATTTTCTCTGTCTGTCCGCACTTTGTCTCGAGAAACTAATTGAAGTATAGGCTTAAATTTTTGGATAAGATTTTATTACTATGTATGCAATATCAGGTTTATGATGGTGCATGGCCCTCCATGGGATTTGGCTGAGCAAACCCGAAATTTATACAGTATGTTAAAGGAACGGGGGTAGTTGTAGACTTGGAAGTATGTGTATTTTGCTAACACTCAATCGAATAGCAAAATTTTTCATATTATGATTGCCAGTTTCACTCTCAGAAATTTTAGTCACTTCTACATAAGCAAGTTTAATAAACGATATAGTGAATATCTGTTACGGTATTTGAAATTTAGATTTCTAGGCCTATATAGGCAACATCGGGATACATTCTTTATGTATCACCATGGGACTTTGCTGAGTGTTAGCAAAGCCCATTACTCAAGGTGACGTCTCGAGCTACATGCAATTGCCTATTCATAAATAGGCAACATTGACGTTCAATGATGGCGCATGTCCATTCATGGGATTTGGTTGAGGGAATATATTAAGAATGAATGAAGGTTTGAACGTGAAGTTTGGATAAAACCTCATTTCTATATAGGCAAGATCGATGTCCATTCAGTATATATCTCCCATTTTGCCAGGATGCCGTCAAAGGTAAATTCATTCATTATCTTCAAACAGCGGTGGTGGTGTTTCTGTGGGGGGGGAGGGGGTAGAGACAGAAGTTCTCCTGCCATAATTACAGGTAAATTTGAGACCTTTTAGGTAGTAGTTAGGCTAAGGGAGCTTTTTGGACAATGGGATGAATCATATCCTATCAGTATATAGTAGAGATAACGTCCATAGCTTCGAAACTTATGGAATTCTGTTACGTGACACATTGTCCAGCGTACTCATAGCCTTCCAAGTTATACTTTGAATATTACTAACTAATAACATACATTTATAATTGATATTGTAGTCTGAGAAAGTAGCTATGTTGAACTCGGTCCTGTTTGTACAACAAAGCGCTAACTGAGCGCGGCGCTGTAAGAGACTTGAACGCCAGTCTGCACAGAAGGCGTCTCGTACCGACCGGCGAATTCACCGAAGTGTTGTTCACACGTTACCCAGCCAACATGCGAAAAGTGTTGGAGCGCGTTCCCTGGGTTGTGGAAACTGGATTTCCGGCCTGTGGGAAGTGGGCCCACTCTCGGTTACCGGGTCACCAACACAATACCCGACATTAGGCATTAGGCGATTCTATCCCGCTCGTCCCTCGTCTGGCTTTGTTATCTTTGGTAATAGTGCCGCTGATAAGCACAATATGCACTTTAGGAAGTTCACAGACCGAACTGTTGTGATTGTTCGTAACATATTAGGATGCACGTTATACAGTTCTCTTAAGAGAATGGGGTTGATTGAGAATACAGACGATGATTATGAAATTATAGCCTACCATACAATTAGCCTATGCGTCTGAAAAACGCTTTGTGTGCATTATTCGCCACTTATAAGCAAAAACTCTAGCTATTTTGCGTATCCAAGAAAAACGACATTTCTCTACATTAAGACATTTACTAGAAATGCTCCAATACTGCGGCAATTAATGTTTAACCACGTGTCGTATGTAAAATAACTTATTTATTTAGTTTTAGTTAAAACTGCCTATCTCTATATTTTGTAGTATATCGCTATAAAATGTATCCAATCAAATTAATGACACAACATTAAAAAGTTTTGGAAATTAAAAGACATGTAAAACAATGAGTTAAATAAATGTTTAGAGGTAATGTGATAAAAAATATCAATCACCGAAATAAATTGCCAATTTTATTAGTTTTTAATTCTTCATCATACTAATTAGGTATAATTGGTGACATTTTATTCCCATGTTTGTACTAATTATAATTATAGATTCTATGTATTTCGAAGAACGCAGATCAAATTAGGCAAGTACGAGTGCAGAGATGTGGGCGGAGTAATTCAATTCCTCCACCTCCGCTTATGACGTCAAGGTGGTAGGGTTGTATTTTTCTTGAAAGAAATAATGGTCATTAATCAGTAGTCAAGGTACTATAATACTGTAATTTAATAATTGGTTAACGTAGACGAGACAAGGTTATATTATTCAGAATGATTAACAAAAATAAATCTATTTGATCTAACATTTTATAGCTGCAAAAGCTCGTAGTGAAAATAATGCATTTTACCACCATAAGTACAATGTAAAACTTCTAACACTTTTTGCCCTTATTTTTGGTTGAAATTAGTTTCTATTTAAAAGTATATATACTGTTTTGAATATTTAAGCAATAAAATACAAAATATTTGAGATTGTTTTTCTAAATAACTGATAAGATATCGAAACATAAGGGTTTTTATGAGTATTAAACAGGAAAGAAAGAAGTAAGGGCTTAAAAGTGTTTGAAGTTTAACATTGTTCTAATCTAATCAGGTAAAAAGCATAGTCGTTTCACTTTAGCCGGCTCTCAATATCGTCATAAAGAAATGGGTTTTGAGTGAGCGCTTTGGTTGATTTGGTGTTATTTGTTATTCAGTAGAAGTTTCTAGAGTGTACTAAAGAGACAGTGTCTTTTTTGGGTGCACTTTAAATGTTTTGTTATCAGTAATGGATTAGTCCTCTTTCCAAAACTCTGAACATAATTCATCAACAAGACAAGACAATGCCTCGCTGAAGCCAAAACTCTGACCGCTCATTCTAGAAAGTGCGATGCTATCAGCTCGGACTATGGTTGTCGAAGATTACAGACCACCGCAGGACATTGGCCTCCACGGGCGGGTCTCAATGTAAAACACACATTTCCCTAAACCTGAGAATAGCTCCTGCTTCCTAATCGAGAGCAGATTTTGGACTTAACTCGAGAAAGTTAATTCATTCCCACGATTCTAGACTAGGAAGTTCCATAGTCTTTACGCAATTAGATGTTGGTGAAGTGAAAGGTTGACATTTCCAAATAGCATGTGTTTTGTTGTCATTGACTTCCAGAACTAGATTTATCGTGGAATGGAACATGAAACTGTTTACTCCTGAACACAGTGCTATGATGACGGATTTCTAGTTCAAAATGAATTTAAAGCCAGGTTAGAAAACATTGAAACGTAATGAGAAGATTTGTTGACAGTTTAAAAAAATAAACTGCACTATTGGAATATTTAGATGATTAGTGTATAACCTAGAAGAAGAAGTAAAATGTGGAAATATAATTACAACTCAAACAAAGACGATCTGCGGAAACAAACCTACATGGACAAGGTTACTGCCTGTCTGCAGGCTTGAGTTGTCTGTGATTACTTTTAGTGCCTACACGTAGAACCTATGGGGAACATTAGGTGTTACAAACTAGATTATGAAGAATCAAGGAAACTAATTAAATTGTTGGCTAGAAAAAGCGTCGCCTACTACAGTTAGATAAAGGCATAATCAATCTACATAGAGGAAACGAAAAGGGATCTACATCAGGAACTGTGGTTGTTCAGAGTAATGAATGATCTCGGCATTTGAACTAACTATGTAAGTTAACATTTATTTTTTTATGTCAGAGGAAGAAGAGAAGTATTCTGTTAGATGATCTGAATAGTGCCAAAGATGTTGATAGAAAATGTGGGAAAAACAAAAATAATTTGTTTTTAGACCACATTAATGATGCGTCAAATTCCCAAAGTAAATAGTGGGAAAACCCCGTCCGTTATTTGCGTATGCGTTTTGTTGTACTACGGGAACAGAAGATTTTGTATCAAAACGTTAAACAATGTTTATAAACATATTTGTGTTACACAATTATAATTTTTTATTTAAAAACCGACAGTTATCTAAGATTGTAGATCTATATGACACATACGCGTATCGGCTCAGAGTCCACTGACGATCTTATCTGTAGCGAAAATATTTACATGTTGAACATAAACGCGTTTGTATGAAGCCATTTCTGTACACTCCCATATGTTTATCAGTGTCCCTAGTGGGGGAACTGACAAATAGCTTCTATTTGTCAAACTTGTCAAATCTTTATAGAGCCAGCACCTCTGTTGGGTGTCTGTGTAGTGCACTCTCATCTCCCTATATGCAGCAAGATCATTACATTTTCTACGTTTTCTAAAAAAATACAATTTACTAAGTAGCATACATATAACAAGTAAGGTTTGAATTGGAAAAACTATGTATTTGAATTCATAAAAGCATTATATTAGTAATCTATATACCAGATAAAACACAAGCAATCTATGCTTCCTTTCAGACATTTGTATTTAGTGAAAGGCTCTGCTTTTTAAAGAATAAACTTTTACGTTTATTCTTCTACATAAGGTTTTATAATCACTTTAATTTGTTCTGCTATTGTCAGTTCTACTTAAAACAAGATACACACCACATGTGACGTAACAGGTTTCGCTGAAGCTGTACGCAAGATGTACAAGCTGTAGGTACATGTGTTACTACATTGGCACATGTCCAAATGTAATTTATTCAGTTTATTTACAAATTTATTTATTCTGCGATTTCGCGCTACCATCATGGTTTACCCATAGCATAAGACCAATGTAAAAACGACAAGAAAAGGCACAGTAATATTTTAACCATTAGATTAAATCCTAGAAATTTGTTAATATGGCCTATTGCGTTGAGAATAGGTAGGGAGACTGAAATGTGCTGAGATTAAGTTTTCCGGTAACCATAAATTTCTATTGTATGCTTGAAGACTTCTCATCGTCCTGGTAAGGATATCCGGTATGATGATCCTGTTGGAAGTCACTTGCTTCCGTGTCCATTTGCAATGATATTAGACTATATAGGTTGTGAAAGTTGGAATTTCGTGCAAAGACCATTTCTGACCTCTTGTATGTTTGATTACGTATCGGTGCCCAAGTAAGAATATCGGATGTCCTAGTTGAAGGCCATTAGCTTCCGAGTTTGATGCCATGAGACAGTACATGGAGCGGAGATAGGGACTTTAATAAAGGTTATTTCTGGCTTTCGGATAATGATGACGCTGTCAGAGTCCAGATACGGAACAGGAACCTGAGATTGGGTCTTATCCAAATAAACGTTACTCTCTTGGATTCTTAAGGATATCTCGCTATCCAAATAAGGATACTCGATAATGTTCGATCCGTTCTTGTGCGGCAGATAAGGATGAGAAATGGTAGTTTCTCCCAATAACTGAAACTGACATAAGGATATTCGAATCTGGGTTTTCAAGTAAATGTTCTCGATGACTTCCGGTTGAAGATGAAGCGGAAAGCGAACGCTGGTGACATACAGTAATTCATAAATTAGCTGTTCCTTGTTGCAAATTCATGGCAGTTACTCTATCCAATGCATGAATACGCTACACCACGTGTGGCATGACAGGTTTTGTTGAGGTTGCATGCAAAATTTCAGATTTATACCACATTTTATTCTCGAGATATTTTGCTGACAAACATTCAAACCGAAAAAAAACAAATTTACGGCCCCCGGCAGACAAAACAGAAACCAGGGTACTGCGTGATAGCTTCAATGACGTTCAGACAGATCCTATGGATGGACATGCACCATTATGAAACTCATTCTTGTCTAGGTCTGTGTAAAAATGAAGTTTCGTTAAAAATTTAGTTTTCAGATGAGATCTTTCTTGGTATATCTTGCAAGGTTAGATTACATATGTTACCATGTCATATGCCTTCAGTTTTCACACAAATTTACTCTGCGATCTTCTCGTTGCCATCATGGTTACCCGTAAGACCAATGTTCAAATGTTCACTAACGCTCAGCCATATCCCAGGGATTGACATGCGACATCATCGAACTCAAAGAATTGAAGCTTCATCCAACATTTCAAGTCAATAAGTCAGTTTGTCTCGGATATCATTACAGACAGAAATTACATTTCCAAACCTTCGAGTGATAGACTTCGCTAACGCTCAGCTAAGATGAATGCGCTGCCGTAGGGATATACAGAATTAAAAGCAGCTAATGCGCATGCGCGGCTGAGGCAACGACGTCAAACCATATATGTTGTTTCACTTGATGTTTACTATCTATTCGCTACTCTAAAGTATTTCTTGGTCTCATTAACTTGGACATGGGTTTCATGCAACTATGTTAGGATTTTCACAATAACTAGAATAAACAAAATAATAATGAAAGATGTGCAAAAAGAAACGTTACTGTAATTTATAGTTGTAGGTAAATAGTCTCTATAAACAACTTTGATATTTTTAAGGGTTAATAGGTATCCGGTAGGATACCACGATAGAGGAATCCTGTTCAATTTAAATCCTTTACATTTACACTCATTTCGAGTTTCTTCACTCAACTCACGATCAATACTTAATAATGAAAAATAAATATGATAGCATAAATAATTGTTAATTACTAATGAGTGTTTAAGCTAGAAACAATTTACTAATCCAATTATTCGTGAAGATCCATATGAAACGAAGATTTTGTTTCTAGTATCCGTGATAAGTTTAAAGTGTGTAATTTCTCTTTGAGATTCAATTTATTTAGGTCCAAGGATATAGAAAAAACAAGTATGTTGAATAATTAAAAGATTTAATGCTGAAAATAAATTAACAGTTTGTAATTCTGTTTCAATCTTTACAGTTTGAAGTTCAGATACCAAGTTACTTCCTCTTGGGCGCTGCTGAGAAAGAAACGCCCGCTTTTTTATTGGACTGATACGCTACTTCCGCCCGACTGTCTGAGCTGTAATTTAATTTCACGTCTGGTCTAACATGGACCTAACAATCCTCAGCTGTCTGTAGGTAGCAATCTGCTAGAGACCGGGCCCGGGCTCTCCCCACACCTCGCAGTCCTGGACTGGTTCATTCAAAGGGAAAGTCACATGGTCGTTTATCCCGCAATGGAATCATGGTGGTTAATTATTAGCATTGAATCTCCGCCTCCTTGTTGGGCGGCTTCTTTTAACCTCACAAACACACTTGTAATGCTGTTGAGCTCGTTTTGATTATTGTTTGTTTAGCCAACAATACATTGAGACTTATTCCACAGTTGTTGCTTCTTTATGTTTGGTCGGTTAATTCTCCTGATTTCCGATTAACACAATGACTGCCCTGGGACCCTCCGCTCCACTACTACAGCTGTCCTAGGGCCGTACAAGACACGCAGTGAAAGTGTTAAGTATTAATGTAACTTTTAGGTTACTATAAAATTTAGTTGAAATTACGATAGTAGGTATTCCATTTTTTTAATTTCATGAACTATGTTAGTCTTTAGGATTCTATATTTGTGCAGTTGTTATTAACAGAATTTGGTTAATATATTGTGTTTTTGAAGATTTTATGACAAGGAAGTGAACACGGCTGTATAGCCAATCAATTTTTGGGGAGGAGGGGATGCATTTTGATTTCATTTGTTTATCACCGGGTATCCCTAAATGTGAAACAATGAGATGGAACGTAATGTTTATCCGTTTCCACAAGTAAATCCTCTATGATAAATTATTCTGTGTTATTTCACAAGTTGGGTGAGACAAATACAAAGAAACCGGTTTAACCTAGCATTAATTTACTTGACGATAGTAAATATAATATCTAGGTGAAATGGTATTTTTATTGTCTCGTCAGGTGCACAGTAGAGTTGTTGTTGTTTCTTGTAGTCTATGTGTCTCTGATGTTGAAACGATGTATGGGGATCGTTTTGAGGTTATTAGTCACAGACTTTTTTGGATGTCTTCAGACAAACATGACTCCATATTCCAGGACACAAGTCTTGTGACAGCGTCAGATTCCAGACGCTGCACTAAGAGGAAGGTGAACTGGAGCTAAAATAAAAATTCACTTTGAATAAACTCTTCCCACAATAGGCACGTTACGTGTACGAAAGTAGTGGCCATAATCACATTTCAAGTCTAATTCTAAGTAAATAAGTATAGAGGATCACGTAACCCAGTGTTTATAAACATTACAGGTAGACATCAAATTGTAGTTTCCTGAAAACTGTATTTGCTTGAGGCTCGCGTACAACACATCCCAGTAGAACAGTAGACCACCAAGTCTCTGCAGGCAGTGAACATTAACCTCATTTTCCGTCGACGAATTAAGAATCACACAATTAATTATCTGTGAGATAGTGAAGGTCTAGCTTTCGTCTAACATAGACGAGTTCCCATACTAAACCGAGATTAGGAGGAGATCCACGACATTGCCGAAAACGAAATCTGGCTCTGTCTCTAATGCAGAAGCTACGGCTGGTAAACAGTAACTGATGAAGCAGCAGCCACTAACATTGAAGTCTTTCGATTCATACCGCGTCGAAACATCGCTTACGCAATTATCCTTCGATATTTCGGCCTCTCTGTAGAAAGTTATCAGTCAACAGATGTAGTACCCACCCTAGCTCACCGGCACTTTTAATATTTCTTTAAGCACTGCAAAGAAACCTAACTAAAGGAACAAAAATTTGAATCAGTGTTATATTTGTCAAGATATTTCGAGAAAGATGTCATAGACTTTGCTGTTTTCATAAAGCTTCCTGCATATACAGTGGCCAATGGCGATGTGTAGCGGGTACAACGGTTATCGCAAAATAACCAGATCAAGCAACGTCGAGCGTGGCTGTTGCTTGGATGGGTGACCGCTGAGCGATCCTGTCCTTGCAAGCAGCCCGCCTGCCCGGCCATTGGTGGTGGTTCGGAAGTCACCTTTAAGCCGTTGGTCCCTAGGTTAAGTGTTAGAGAGGGCTTCTTAGCCATAACTTCGCCTGGTAAAAAAAGATCTTTACTTAACAAGAATGAAAGAATACGTTCTACAGGTGTAAGTCCCAACATGGAATATAGCTAAACGTCACTGAAGCTTATCACTCGGTAGACTGATACTATTTCTATTTTTTCTACTAAGGGGGGTGTAAAAGTGAAAATACTTTTTTCTGATTGATTGGAAAGACTTTGCTCACTCTCAGTACCCTCGTGTAGTTTCTCTTTTCTGATTCAAATGGATGTAACAATGTATTTTCTGTATAATTGTTTGTATGTCTATCTGCCCACAGGACACTTCGAGATTAAAATAAGCTAGTGACTAAAGTAAGGATTATATCCTACCGTCACTCAACACAATGGTCAATTTAAAATAGAATATAAACCTATTTTTCGTCATTATAAACCATTCTGGGTTATTCACAATCAATTCTAATAATGTACTATAGACTTAACATTTTTCATGCAATCTTAGCAAATCCTGTTACACAACACGTGATGTGGCGAACTCTTACCTTGTAATTTATTATGATTAATGGATAACACCAATATTACAACATTTCATGTATACAAAATGAGAAATCACGAGATTAGGAAATTATGAACTGTAGATTTAAAACAGAGTAATAACAAGGAAGAACGTAGCTATAAAAAAAAATGTGGGGGGGCAGACAACTGATATTTATTCGTAGTGGACATAGGCCCCCGTACGCATACGTAGGCCGTACGTATAGCCCCGAATTTTGTTCCTTAAAAAGTTCTTAACCCGTTTCTTTGTTGAGAACGATCTTTCAGCAGTACATGCAGTAATACTGAATTATTTAAATAATAACGTTTACTAAAAAGTAATTGAAAAAATTAAAACTTTGGGGGGAGTCCGGTCCCCTTGGACCTCCTTGCTGGCTACGTCCTTGCTAACAAGAGAAGACTTTAACAATGGTAAACAATAACATTAATTAATTATGACAGTAGGAATAGAGTATAACCATTAATTAAAACTTTATAACATAGTAATTACTAACATCATACAGAATAACAACTTACTTTATTACGTATTGTATTATTCATAGTAGACATAGCACAGTGAGTACTTACGCTGTACCAAAATAACGAACAACAGTATAAACTAAATATCAAACTACACCAAAGACAAGCAGAAACAATAACAGAAGTAACAATAATATAGCTATAAATAATTAATAGCAGCACAAGAGAACCACAATACCGTAATAGTACTATCGAACTACACTAGAATTGCAAAATAAATAAACTATAAACAATATACATAATTAAAAGGTGTCTTCCGACTTCTATAAAGCTTTCTTAATTTTCCCTTGAAGGAGGCGACTGATAAAAAAACAATAATTGAGGACCTTGCCGGACAAAGGGCACATAGTAAGATATTGTACTTTCGGGAAACGGCTCTTAAAGTTTAGTTGTAAAGATATTTTGTAACACTTAAAGGGATCCTGTGCTTAAAATTTATTGTACTGGAATATTTTATAAACTTTATTATAATGTTATTACTCTTGTATTTACTGAAAAGTACTAATTAGTAAAAATAAAATTTATAAAAGATGTTATGTGCCCTTTTTTAGCAATACATAGCCTATAACCTAAACTAATGGATAAATGCAGTGAAATATAAAAACAAGTTGATTAAAGAACAAACTTTATTACATTCACATAGCCAAAATCATAAAAATAAGGTTTTCAAGAATTTTCCTCAAAAATTTGCTCCAGCCATATTTCGTCATCTGCGGTCAAGTACTTCATCAAACTTCGGACATCAATGATTTTAGCTTCCGACACTTCAGGAAATGGCACTGTTGCAGGTTGAATTTCTCCTAATGTTTGTTTATTTACAGTGTTCATAAAACTTGAAAGGAGAGTAGGTAGGAACAAAAGTGCTAGAACACACAACAGTTCCATCACTTTTTGTATTTAATTATTACGTACTTCATGATTGGTAAACTTCTGTTTTTTTAGCCAACTTTTGAAAGTCTTCGAAGAAAGGCTGAAGGCTCTTATCCCAATCTTTTATGAGACTTCGATCCATTATTACTGTAAAAGGGCTAGGCTTCTGCCGAGCCTTGAACCATAGCTTGCAGCCATGGCTTTGCAGTTCCGATGACCTCTTCTCTTTTTGATATGAGACCTAACAAGACCAAAGTTCCGGTCACATTGTGAGAATGAATGGCCCCTAACTGGAAACAACTGTATAATTTCTACGTCAAACACTTTGCTGAACCACGAACAAAATTTAACCATTGTGGCGTTGCGGTTTTTTGTCCCCCAGCAGAGTCCGATAACAAAACAACAGTTTTTACTTCTGATTTTTCAATATATTTCTTAAGGCAATCGTACAGAAATGAAGCCACACTGTTCGAATTCTTAGATGCTTGTGATTCCATGAAACAGTAGAAGTAAGACTCGTCATCATTGAAAATGTGTACGTTAAATGCATATAACCATAAAAGCCTTTTGTAAAATTGGCTGTTCACATTAATTCTTGGCACTGGGTAGTTTTGAGCATAGTCAAATTCACATACCAAAAAAGAAGAATCAGTTTTTTGCTTTTTCTATGAACTCATGTTTTAAAGCTAGTCTTCTTTTATATTTACGCTGATGAATCTGATAAGGTACTTTGATTGGATCATTAGGATTTCTTGACAGTTTTTTCTCTGCATTCTGTACAATAATCGCACACATCACTTTTAGGTGACCTCATACCAAATTCATGGCCAAACTTAGATTTTGAAACACTTAAAGTAGTGGGGGGTAGCCCATTTTCAAGTTTTCATTTGTTTCAGACCTATAAAACTCTTGAAACAATGTGTAAAGAGTTTTAATATTGAGCTCCGGGTTGTCAAAGTACTTTAGAGAGGTTTTATTGCCACTATAATGGCTTAGGCTATATGGAATTGATTTAAGGTGTGTCTTCATCAAATCAAAAACATTATGTTTCAATTTGTGTGGTCGATTAGTGTGATGACCTCTCCATTCTGTAAAGTCCTGATCATTTAACACTTTTTGTTGGATTACTCTTATTCTTTTAGGACTTATTTGTAAAAGTTTTCTTAAGAAACCTTGACAGACTGATACCTTAAAACCACCAACGTTGATACTATAGGCCCCAAATATTAATTCGGGCCTTTTTTGGGTTGAATGGTCTGAGTTTGTTGATCAATCTTTTCTATACATTTAGAAATAAATGAGTCTTGCAACTCTTTACCTTGGTTGTAGAATGATGAAAATAATTCGTTCTGATGTTCTGCAGTAAAACTTTCAAAACATTTCTTACTACAACACTCGGTAACATAAAAAAACACTGCTTTCCACTTACAGTCTTTCCAGACCTACCGACATACTCTTTGCCTTTAAATCATTTCACTTTAGCACTTTCACGTTTCAAATTTGTATTGTTACTGTATAGTTTACGTTTGCGTTTAACTTTCGGGTGATCCATTGCACTTAATAGCTCTAGTTTTTAAAAGGATTTAACTTATGAACAATGAACATAACCTCAATAATTCAACAATCTGAAAATAGAAACAGCACTGATGTTAGATGTCATTGTTTTGGATTTTGTCAGCTGCACAGCTGCAAAAAAAATTCTCTCAGAAACCAAAGAATAGAGATTTTTTTTCAAACTTTCAGGGCACATTCTAAACAACATGGCGGATCCAATAAAGCAATTGCCGGAAAAAGGGCACATAACACCTATATGCCCTTTGTCCGGCATTGTCCACAATTTAAAAAATCAAAATACAGAATTGGTAAAATAATTCAAATTTCTAGGAATTGTTCGTGTCGCTACATCAAGAAATATTGAAGATTCTATAACACTATACAAAACGTAAAATAGTGTATTAATTTATATAAATTTGAAACAATCTGTATTTAGTTATGTGTTAAATTAAACAATAAACCATTAATAGTCCGCCCAAGTTCTCCTTTACTGCTATGCAGTTGGCAAGACTGGGAGAAACCTGAGTAGGTTAATACAAACAGTGAGGCATCACTGCTGCAACAATGAAAAGATGCGCATCAGCTGATTGTAGTGATGGAGCCTCGGGTGGCCGATAATGACGTGATACAAGTGGCACAGACTCAGCTGGGCTAGTGACCGGCAAAACCGCACCTCTTCAGCGTCCACGACAGCCTTCCCACTTTCAGCACTTCAAGGCCATTACCGCCGTGGCACTGCATATACAGCTCGTTCCTCTCGGTCTCCAAGACGTAATTATTTGGCTTCATGCCAACGTTTCTCTTGTTAGCTGGTCACATTCGTCAGCTTAACTGCATAGTTTTGTCAGGCATTCTGCCGCGACATCCTTTCAGTGTCCCTGCGAAAAGGCAGGAAGTTGTTACTTTACGTTATTACAAAATGCATTTAATGTCTATTTAAGGCCATTTCGTATTTGTAAAACACACTGTAAAGCAAATTACTGACTAAATAGTATTATAATGTAACGACATAGTACTGCAATGTTCTTACCATTGACACCATAATGTGATGCATCCTTAAGCAGAGCAAATACTTTTGTCCAATATGAAAATTTACTACTACTGGTTTCTTTTGAGCAAGATAAATAGTTGGCTAATGTAAACAATAAAATTGTGCTTCATTGTTACCTTCAAGTGTTGTTACCATATTTATCAAATGTATAACCATGATCGAAATAAGCAAACAGTAAAGTAATAATGCAGGAGTCAACGAATTCAAAACAATTAATGCTGATTACTATTTCGTTTTCTTGGTAGTAATATACTGTTCCTTGCTATTGTTTTCCTCGGCAGAACCGCTGCTATACCGGTTTGTATGACGCATACTCTTCGCTCCTTGTTTAATCTGAGATTTGCATCTATCTCAGGCTGTGTTTAGTTTTTACCAAATCTAGTTGACAAGCACTGGTTATAATACATCTGTTAGCAAATCATTTCTCGGTAGGTTTGTAGCTTTCCAGAACTAATTGCATCAATTTCCACTACTGGTTCTCCCCAATGTATCTCAGACGGTTAGACATCTTCAGGGTTTGTTTGTTTGTTTCATGTGTGTTGGTTGAGTGGAAAGACCCAGTGGACCGAGACTTCAACGGGCTTACTACAACTGGCAGGACAGCTTAGGCAACCTGATTTAGGATTTAGGAGGGATCATGATTCTATCCTACTGTCCGGCTGTACGTGCATGGGCAGGGGCGTCGCCAGCCGATGGCCCAGAAGGGGGGGGGGGGAGCTGATATGGAGAATGAGAAAAATATGATAGTGGTCGACAGATTCTTTTTTTATTCCTTTAATTAAAACATAATTTTCGAGGATTTCTTGTAAACTTCTGTACCATTTCAAAGATTTAGGACTTTGGATGCTTTACATTTGGTAACTTTTTTAGAATCTCTAGGGGGGGGGGGTAGCTGCCCCTCTCTGCCCCCTTGGCGACGCCCTTGTGGATGGGATTAAGTATTGCAAGCAAGGCTGATGATTGTGCTACGTCCGTTAATAGTATAGTAATGGTTCTCTAACATTTACAATTCCACCTTTCCTTCCATGCTATCTCCCAACTGTTTTATTAACAACGCACATTGTTTAATAGTTGGGGCCTGAAATTCCTATCCCGTACTATACAAAGTCTTACTTTTGAGCACAGACGTATCTAGGACGGCCTAATGGGGGTTATCACTACCGGAAAATCTGGGAATTTTCTATACCTCCCCCGGAATATGTTTAAATTCTATAATATTAAAAATTGCAAGTTTGGCGACCTTCTCAAAGTATATTATTCTTATTTTATGCAAAAAACCGTTAAACTTAAGAAAAAAGTGTTTGAATAATCCTGCAAAGCCTATCCAAGCAAATTCATAAAGTTAACAAGCTCAATTTTTTACACTACAAGCATCATAAATTTATAACATTAGGAAAATTATGAAATAGCAAAGGTATGAAGGGAAACGTGCTGGAACCCCTAATACCAGGTTATTTTTAATATTACTCATCTCCTACTCATGTAATTGATTACAGAATTAATTACACAGGTCTACAAAATAATACTTATTGAGAGTTGTTTGTATTTTGATAGCTGAATTATATGTACTTTTCAACGCTGAATTCAAAAATACATTCCATTTTTCTATCACGTCAGGTTATCTCATAAACAAGGACCATTTTAGGAAAATCCCAGGGAAACTCAATTTTCACATTTTTTTAAGTTATAGATTTTGTTAAACACAAAAGAAATTCCATAATTTACATCTAAAGTACAGCATTTTGAAAATGTAGATTTCATAGTAAAAAGTTCTTATCGCAAGTGTTTGCGCTTCCCATCTAAGCTTCTTTCCGTGCTCACCTTACTGTGGGTCTATTGAGTGTCGTCCCTTTTAAACATACAGCATTAGTCTGCTATCATCCCTGGTACCATCTTCCCTGATACCATCTTTCTATTTCCTTGATGGAACCTTCCCCACTGTTCTTCACTTACAGCACCAAGGTTTACTAGAAAGTAGTCAAGTGTCAGTGAAGAAAATGAACATTTATGCTCATTTTACAACGAAATTTCTTGAAGTTTTCCAACATAACTGCGACGATTGCCTTATAATTTGGGTCCTTTTTGTTTCCGAGCAAACTGGTTGCACCTATCTGACCCCACACTTTTCCTACAAGCTCATATGAGCCACTTCAACAAGCTAAATTTGGGCTGTGTCGAAGAACTCTGGTCGTTATTATCTTAAGTAAGCGATATGTGAAGCTAAAGCCCACCCAGAGCTTTGCTCTCTGAGTTGACCAGGTTTCGCAGAAAGTGATCGTGAATAAGAAAAGTCGCAGCCACCGTGTCGTGTACAGAATGAATGCGCTTACTGAGATCATACTGCGGAAGGAATAAGATTAGGAAAATCTTCAGATACACCCATAACCTGGTACCATAGGGGATGTATCTTTCCTAGCCCTCCGTGAGTCGCATCACGGAAGTAACCTCCGGGTAGCTACGATTTTCAGTATAAATGACATTTGTGAGGTTGTGTGGTGTCGGCGCTCCGCCGTACCTCACGAGCCTCCTTCCTGGAACTAAAGACAACAACCCCAACCCTGCCGGACTTTCTCTTATTAGTTCAGTTCAGTTTTCGTAGTGGACTGGAGGTAACCTCCGTGTGCGACTTCTCGTGTATTGTCCTCACCCGGAGGCAACTTCCGTATGCGACTTCTCGCGCACTGGTGCTAAATAGGACTAAACTTCAAAGCGTGCTGTTTGCTTTTACTGTTTTGTATATAATTTAGTCTATGTGTATATATTGTTAGTTTTTTTTGTATAGTCATTTTTTATAAAATTTTTTTATCGTTGTGGAAATGGAATCAGACGAAGAAAGAAGAATTGCTCGCCTTTTGGCAAGTGTGGAACGAGAAGAATTACAAGTTCAACGACCCACAGGAGTGTTCCCTAGAGTATTGGTTTTTTGACGATGACGCGGCAGTCAACGATGGAATTATTGATGATCCTGATGAATCTGGAGATGAGGTAAATGATAATATTCCAAATGACTTAGAAAATAACTTAGGTGATGATAGTGAAATAGAACTAGACGATGATGACTTTTCTGATTTAGAAGCTTTACCAATTGCTGAAAGATTAAACGGTGAAATTGTACGCAGACAAAACAATAAGTTAGCTTTCATGAGTAAAAATCGTAAGATGTTATGGGATGTAGAACCCAAGCCACAAAATCGCAACAGACAAAGGAATATTATTCTGATGAGAATGGGACACGTCAGTAATGCTGCAAAAAATGCTAATACTCCTCTGGAAGTGTGGAGTTTGTTTTTTAGTAATGAAATGATTGAAGAAATTACTGAGTGCACGAACATTTGGATTGATAAAAATAAAAGTAATTACAACAGAGAAAGAGACTGTACCAATACAACACCTCAAGAAATAAAATGTGTTATTGGTTTGTTGTATTTAGCTGGCTTATACAAAGCCTCTCATTTAAATTTGGATGACCTATGGGCAGCAGATGGTAGCGGAATTGAATTCTTTAGACTAGCCATGAGTCTTAGGCGTTTCAAATTACTGCTTAGAGCATTGAGGTTCGATGATATTCGTACCAGGCCACGAAGGAAAGTCAATGATAAACTGGCTCCAGTAAGAAGAGTTTTCGAACAGTTTGTGCAAAAATGTCAAGAAAATTATGTCGTCAGCGAGTTTGTCACTGTTGACGAAATGCTACTAAAATTCAGGAGCAAATGTTCTTTCAGGCAATATATAAAAAACAAGCCTGCAAAGTACGGAGTTAAGGTTTTTTCATCTGTTTGTGCCAAATCATTTTACACCAACAATTTAGAAATCTACCCTGGAAAACAACCAGACGGTCCATACCAGGTCAATAACTCTGGAAAGTCTGTCGTTGAACGTATTGTAGCACCAATATCAGGCAGTAAACGTAATGTTACGGTCGACAACTGGTTTTGCTCCATACCTCTTTGTGTCGACCTTTTGAGGAATCACCAACTAACACTTGTTGGTACGTTGAGGATAAATAAAAAAGAACTCCCCCCAGCTTTTGTGGACAAAAAACAAGGAGACGTAGGAAGCTCTAAATTTGGTTTCAAAAAAGACATGACTTTAGTGTCTTACAAAGCAAAACAAAATAAAAAGGTTGTTTTGTTATCATCCATGCATGACGACGCAGCTGTAGACAGAGATGAAGCTTCAGCTACCTACGGCAAGCCAGAGGTAATACTCTTCTATAACTGTAGCAAAGGAGGAGTTGATACAGTGGATAAATACGTTTCACATTACGATGTAGCAAGAATCTCAAACAGATGGTCTATGGTGATCTTTTATTCAATGCTGAATGTAGGTGGATTGAACTCATTCATTATTCACAAAGAAAATGTGAACTCTTCTGTGGCTAAGCGAAGACTTTTTTTACGAACTTTAGCCAAAGAACTATGCAGAGAACACATGGCAACAAGAATAACTGTAATAAGTACTCCAACTGCAACCAAGAAAAGGCTTCGACAGATGTTGGACTTGAATGAAGAAGAGGCACGACCCGCACCCGCTGATGAGGACACTTCAGGTAGATGCTACTCATGCAACTGGAGGAAAAAACCGTTTGTCCAAAACAAGATGTAACAGCTGCAAAAACTTCATCTGTCGTGAGCACTCTGCACCAGTGATGTGTGTCAACTGCGCAGTAAGTGAGGAAGAAGTTCACACAGACTCAGAATAAGCTCTGATTTAGTAGTCAGAAAAAAGTGTATCAATCTTCTTTGTTTTTATTATATAATTTTTTGTACTTTTCTTTTTTATTGTATTCTTTTCATGATTAGTATGTTATCAGAAACTTCGTTAACAAACGACATTTTTTTGTATATACAGTATCAGGGTTACATTTGTTAATTTATTTGATTTAAAATGTATTGTAATTTCAACACTCACATACATATTTTTTTTTACTATAATTTTTGGTACTAAAATAAGTTTTACCTTTTTTATATGATTCTACATACTGTTTTGAAATTACTGTAAATAAAAGTATTAAGTTTCGTGAAAATAACATTTAATTTAGTCACCTGGAAGTAACCTCCGTGTGCGACCTCTCGCGTTTTGAAATTCATGCGACTCACGGAGGGCTAGAGGCGGAAGTTGATCCGAATGTTTTATTCGAATCAGCGTCACTCTCTTGAAACTTCCTGTATTATAGTGCACAGGATGGTAACTCTAGAGAATCCACTTTCTTCGTCGCCCTGAGAAAAGCTCAGGACAAAAATCCACCGCCCATTAGCTTGTGCTTTCGTGTGTCCGCCGGAAAAAGTGATCGGGTGACTCGAATAGCTGGTCCACACGTGGAGAAATGTCTCGGGTTAACCGCACGTGAAATCGCGGAGCGACGAAAGTTGCGGTCACCACGTCCTTGCCGTTGTCACGCGCACTCTTAGTCTTGTTTTGTCATGTCGGCTGTGGCAGGAGTAATGGGCTGTGCGTTAGTGAATTACATGTGCGTTGAGATTACTTGACGCGTACTTAGGGGTTGTCATGTTCTTCCCATAACATTTGTGTGTAGTCTAATAATGTCCATATATAGTTATAAATCAAATCCATTATTTTTAGGGCCAATTGCTTTCTTGGAATACGAAGTTTACATATAAAGAATAGTGGAATTTAACTCAATTAGCAGATATAATTGAGATCTTTAGTTATAAATAATAATTTCCACTCAACTCTTTGTTTATAATGTTGTTCAAAATATCGTAACCTCCTAAGCAAGCATTTAACACTTACATCTCAACGTCCTAGGTTTTATTTCTTTCTTCCAATTTAATTTTATTCGCGTTTCTTCTTTATTTAAAACAAAATTAGTATAATCGAATATCTTTTACTGTATTGAATAAACCTATTTGTTTCAGCTTATGCAAAAGGCCCCCTTTGGACTTCTTCTCAGGATGGTTAAGAGGTAGACTCCACCCTCATGCAGAGTCATGCAGCTTTTAGAACCTAGGAGCACGTTCTAGACTGGTGGTGTCAGAATTGAGCAACTTCTGGAATTTGAGCATTGTACAGGAATAGTCAAATTTCTAAGGCTTAAATGATCATGATGTTTCTAAAGCGTTTGTAGACTAAACATTGGTTTCCTCGGAACGGGATTTTTACTGCCACGTATATTGATGAGGAAATTGCAAATTTTAATGTGTAACTGATTATGACTAATTTGATCCCACATACTTCTTGCAGTAGTGGCTGTGAAGGAAGAATGTAGCTGGGTATGCAATAATAATAATAAGACACTTACATGAGATTTTAACAGCCTGGTGGACAGGAGATGGTGTGTAAACATAACATTGTGTCTGCTCAACGAAAGTGAAGTGTGTCTCTCACCATAAACCGTAACGACTTGGTCAAGTGCAGATGGGGTACAGAGGTCGGCACTCTCGCGTTGGAAAGTGATACAGGATGTAGATTTTTACTTCCGGTCGTCATTAGTGAAGACATGCCATGGGCCTGTCTCCTGTAGACCGAACTGTCCACACAGAACACAAGAGAACACACTCTTATATGGCTTTATCTTATCAGTACAAAACAAGAGAACAAGTTAAATATAGACTCTGCAACTAGGCTTATCGGTACTTTCTAAATATAGTTCGGGGGATGTGCTCTATAGTCCTAAAAATACTCTTGTGTCTCATTCCCATTGGCTGGATTTCTCTATAACTAGTTGAGAAAGGAAGAATGGCCAAAATGTAGTCTAAAACTAGCTTTTTTATAACACTCCAACATTTTTCTAGGCTGAATAAACACACTTTAAATATTAGTTTACCCCATCTTTTAGAATGAGTTAAGATATTTCTACAGTTCTATAGTTGAGATATTTAGGATTAGTTTTCGAACTTCTATCCACATTTAAATCGTTTCATAAAATGATTCTAGATCTTAAATATTTTGGATGTTTTCCCTCGAGTGGAACACACAACATTTTCAATCTTCAAAACTTGAGTCCACACCACGTCGAAACATTTGTGTGACCTCAGTTAAAATCTTGAAATTCTTTTCGCTGTTTATGGTTTAACGTCTATTGCCTGAAAATGGTGTTCCACAAAAAAAAATTAGAAGGCGGTCATACCACAGGCCGCGTATGCTCAAGAATTACAAGTTACTTAAGTTAGTGGGGAATCTAAAAGGTGACTAATTAAGAAAAAAAAATCTGTGCGCGTCACAAAGTACTGGAGATTAGAACAGGCCCAGGTTGACGGAGGGTCAGAAAACAGGTTACTTCATACAGTTTAATCAATACAAATAAAAATGCTTCCTTACATTTAGCAACTTACGCATATAGCTTTTACTCGTAATTATTCAATATTAACGTAAATATCCATAAGTATAATTTAGTGGATACAAATAGAGTCAGTAATTGTGAGCGGCCTATATAACGAGACAAGAGCAAGTAATCTGACACTAAGCTAGAAATTCAATGAACGTCTCTGTAATTCCATCCTTGATATACGTGTTGGCAAGACGTATTCATAAAACATTAGCATATTCTAGTTCTCAAATTTGAGTAGCTGCTGGTTTGACGATGTGTCTTTCCCCCTCATTTACTGCTCTCATCACCACAAGCGGCAATTATTCCCTCACTCCGACTTAACCGCCAATTTTACGCTCACCGGACGGAAACAAGGCACATCCTTACTATGCCAACTGTTTATCTCCTCTTTTATCTTATGGACTGTGGGATTTTTCACTATGTGAAGGGACATAGAAACCCCACACCATCTTTCCAAGAATTTCACAAATGTTCTGTATTTTTCGGACAACTGTTTGAATTAAACGGCTTCCAACATTTTTTTTTCTTTCGTACATAATATGCCGATTATTATTTCTTATTCTAGATAACCATATGAATTTAAAGAATGATTAGGTACAGTAAGATTAAAAATTGCCATACCAAGGCAAAAATTTAATTAAACTCATTATCTAATTTGGACTCAGAATCAAAACGCCTAATTGTTCTTCAACAATTGGAGCTTCAAAGACAATGGAACAAGATCTAAATTATATAAGTAATAACTATTAATTATTACGAATATTTGCTTGATCTTGTCACTAATAAGTATTTTTCCGAACATTTGCCATCGTTCAGTGAGACAATTAGTAATACAGTACTACGTTTCAAGACCTTTCTCAGGTGATCAACATATAACCTAACACATAAATAAAATTTAGGTTGAAATAAACAGATCGTACCATAGCGTTAAGG
The DNA here is from genome assembly GCF_021130785.1 of Homalodisca vitripennis. Classification (NCBI taxonomy): domain Eukaryota; kingdom Metazoa; phylum Arthropoda; class Insecta; order Hemiptera; family Cicadellidae; genus Homalodisca; species Homalodisca vitripennis. The sequence continues at coordinate 36,045,555 of NC_060211.1, read as the reverse complement.
CACGCAAAAGTTAGGCATTGCAACAACTATGTTGCTGTCCTATTGTGACCTTTAGTTCAGTTTTAATAATAATTAATGTTTTTATTAAGCACATGTTTTAGAGATAATATTAAGATACACAACATGATTGTTGTGATTCCTGACTTATGCGTGTCACATCGTTCTGTTGATCTAGATTATAGTTACGTGTTAGGTTAGTTATCCACCTGAGGAAGAGATCAGATTGCAGATCTCGAAAGCTAGTCACTGATTTTTTTTATCACTGAACGATGGCAAATGTCCGAAAAAGTAATGTTTCCTGCAAATTTCTTCCGTTATAAAATTTAAACTTTAAACACAGAATTAGTATTTGTTGTCAACTAAGTACCACGAAGATCAACCTATATTCGGAGGGGTTTGTCCTTTTTATTGAACCAAATAATAAAGGTTCATTCATATGTCTTGGCAATTTACTAAAAAACGTAAAAATGCAATTCTGTACCATTTGCATATGATTACATATTAGTCCGTTTTTTCCTTTTGTATTACTTTTAATGGTTATTTTTTTGGTATTCCTTGTGTAATAATTTCTTTACTCACGTTTTTCTTGTTGCTAACATCTAGACGATCATTACATCTAGCAGTATAGTTTTATTATTACTATGATAGATACAATTTATTTTCTACTCCAATCGATTTATGCTGTAGAAAACCCCAAATTTCAAAGGTTTAGACAATAAATTCTACAAAATTGAGAGATTGATTTAACAAAATTGGCTTCTGAAAGCGAATTAAATGTTATTATTCAGTCTATAAAATATTTGAATTCGCTTTAACCGAACCAATGTGTGAGTAGCCATTATTTTGACAAGGACTAGCACGATCACATGAGTGATTGCCAAAATAATACCTATTTGGCAATTTACTGTCGAAGAGCGCTCCACGATTGAAAAGATTGGATGAATTGACTTTCTCGTCAACAATTTCAAGGGCAAGGGTCGAGTCCGTTTCATACTCTGCCATCGCCCGCCCCACCGCATCATTTCGGGCTATGATTTGATGGTGTCGGGCATGAAGTTGTCCACTAGTGAGTGAGTGATATACGAGGTCGACGATGTCCATCCTATCACCGACCTCGTTCTACGCGATTCATCAGCTTGATATGAGGTTTATCAATTGGAATCATAAGTGTTCCTCATTTATGATGCCACAATAATGATTTTGTTTTGTACGGTTTCGAAACGCAGTTTCTTATATTAAGATGATAACTAGTTTCGTAATTTGCATCATTATTCAACCAAGAGAAACACAAAAATGAAATTTAAAAAGATAAAACTACCGGATTGAATCTAACAAGCAATTTGATTACATTTTATATTTTGTTGTTACAGATGACGGTTCTTCTGCTGCTGCTACCTGTCCTGGTGTCAGCAATCAGCAGGCTACCACCACAGCCTGCTCAACACCTGACACCACCTCAGCAACAGGATCTACCCAAAGAATCCCTAGAGAGCGTGTTAAGGAGGCCGAGGAATGATTCTTCTAAGGCAGTTGAGGAATCAAAAGTCCAAGAGAAGAAAGACCTTTTAGAGCCAAAGCAGCAGGAAGCAAGGGCCATCCTCTGGGCAGCTCCTGCTATACCTGTATTGTCTAGCTTGCGTGGCAGATCCTCGGACTGCAATCCCTGTGATCGGGTGCCTTGGGTTCCCATGGCAAGGGCTCTTAACACCCAGCATTATGCTCTGTCCATACCAACAATACAGTTAACTCTTCCAGTAAACTATGGAATACCCATAGCTCAGCTGAGTCCTCCTTCACAAAATGCACCATCTCAACAATACGGACCTCCTCCACAACATTCAGGATCTTCTCCTCAAAATTCAGGACCTCCTCCTCAACATTCAGGACCACCTCCTCAACAGTATGGACCTCCTCCCCAACAGTACGGACCACCTCCACAACACTCAGGACCTCTTCCTTTACACTCAGCACCTCCCCCTCAAAAGTACGGACCACCAGTGCCACATTCGGGACCACCCCCCTCAACAATTTGGGCCTCCTCCTCAAAATCCTGGTCCACCAAACCAACAGTATGGGCCACCAACAAAAAATTATGTACCTTCAGGTCCATCAAACGCATCTCCACCCACAGGATCACAATATCTACCTCCTTTGCCACCCCCAGCAAATGGTAACGCCAAAGATAACATCCCTCCTCAAAACCAATATGGACCACCTGAGGATGACAAGGAAGGCCTTCCTCCACCACCTTTACCACAGAGATTTCTAATGCCCACGAAAACATATGGGCCACCTCAGCCACAAACACAATATGCTTCTCCATCGAATATAAACCCTTCTTCACTTCAATATCTTCCACCTCCACCTCTTCCAAACTTTCAGTTCCATCCATCTGTAAAGCACGGTCCACCATTCAATGCAAATACTCCTCCTCAAGCATCTCATCCACCTTCCAACTTTCCACCACCTAATGGAGCAAAGCCAAGCACTGCAGGATCTCAGTACCGAGATGAGTCTATAAAAAAACCAGTCCTTGTTGGTAAGCCGATACCTTTCCCCACCATGAGTAAAATCCAACTTCCTCCCTTATACGAGTACCAGGTCTTCAATGACGGAAAGCAAGCTCAACTGCAACCTTATTTGCAACCTCCAGCTCCCCAAAATGTGGTTTTTTACAATTACAGAAACAGACGATGTCTGTAAAAAATGTCAGGAAAAGAGTAAAGTAACAGATTCAGAGCCTGCTCAAGCGGAACACGTGACTGAGAACATAGTGAAAACAACAGTCACACTCAGAGATACTTCCTTGAATCATTTAAAACCCGATGTACAGGTTGTTAAGAGTGTGCCTTTAGCAGAGTACCTAGAATCTGTTCAATACCCAATGCAGATCATTGAAGCTCCAATACTTGATGTTCCTGACTTGCCAAAATACTTCAATCTGGGCTATCATAATTTCCCACAAGTAATAGATAATAATAAGCTATTGCAGGAGAACAATTTAAAACCGAATGATCAGAAACAGTCTCAAAGCAGTGCCCAACAAAATGCATTGATTATAAATCATGAACCAAATGCATCTAACATCACATCACAAGATTATAATTCATCTGGAAGTCTGGACAACGTAAATATTTCAGAAGGGGACAGTGAGTCACCAAGCAGTCTGCCCCATAATCACAAACCCAGCATTGAAACTGTAGGGAATAATTATGGCACAACCGAAAAAAGTTTCACCAGTTCACCCTTCTCTCTAACCACACAGTTTCATTCAACGGCAACCACAAGACCAAGCCAAATATTCCACATAAGCAAAGTTAAGGGAACAACGAATCGACCTCAGTCAACAACTGTACAGTTTTCTACCTCTCAAGATCATTTAACTACTCAAGGTCAATACGTAACATCAAGCCCTAAAAAAGAATCTAATAATGAATTGCAAACTCCAAATCCTGCAAACTCAGCTCATTACCAAGACCCTGCTTACTTATCATCGCAAAAAGTTACTGCAACGAGCGTTAGCTCACCATCCCCTCCCCGTTTACAATTTAACGATTTCCCTGTAGGTCCTGGAGCAATACGAGGTTGGGGTATGCCCACCTATGGGAGAGGATGGGGAAACACTCCTCAACCGTTTGTGATGCCATCTGCCAGTCCTCCCAGAGGTCGATTTGAGAACAGACCTGCTCCAATTCCAAGCAAGAAAGGTAAACTCATCCACCAGATAATTGTTTCCTTACACAACAAATAAACAGACTCCACCTGTAGCTCAGGACCCTTCAAACAACATTGGCTGGACTCCATTACCTCCAACAAATCAAGGAAGAAAAGTCCCAACAGGTCCAAATTTTGATTCCTTTCCATCAACTACAGGATTCGATCAAATGCAACGATATCAGAACTTTTTTCCCACTGGGAATTCCAATAATGCATCTCCTTTTGGAAACTTTCCGTTGAGTTCTTCTGGATCTAGTACCATTGCTCCCCAACAGTTACAGCCAGTTAGGATTAGCCAACCACTTAATCTCCCTCCTCATGTAATTAATCAATTCTTAAATTTGAACCAACAGCCCGCGTCTTGGCCAACCGGATCAGAAGATCTTCAACAAATATTTTCCTCAAATCTTCAAGGTCTTTTAAAAGGTGAGGAGGACTCTGTAGATTTTGCTCGACTTCAGAAAAACATTGATAATTGGACAGCAGAAGGCTACAAACAAAATTCACCCTCAGTGAATTTCATCCCGGTTACGACAATCCCTCACATATTTAACTCCAAGAAAATTCCGGATGAATACTTGACGTCTACTGAGCCAACCGTTTCAAACTCTTCCCAATACGAGAATAAATCTGATGTTGACAAAGATCATGAGGGAGCTGAAAGCCAGAAGCACCAAGTCAAAGTCCACCCTGACATCCACTCCAAAGATCAAGAGGATAAAGAGGAGGAAGCCACTGGAACCTTAGAGAATCTACTGAATGGCTGGTCACTTTTGGAAACGAAAATGACTATGCCTCCAGCAACAACTTCGGAAGAACCGATAACTGAAGAATCGGTCACAGAAGCAGTCCCAACATCAAAGGCTTGGGAAAAGATCCAAGTCTCCATATCACCTCTTACTAAAGAGAAGGTCTATGTGGTGACACCTGTGCCAGCGACTGAGAGTCAGGAGTCTCTTCTATCTACCAGGGTTGAGCGCTCCTACTCTGTGGTGACTGCTGGATCAGATAAGGAGTCAAAAGTCCTGGTAGATCCCACGATAAAAAAGAGTCGATGAAAATTGAGTTGTAAGTATTGAGCTTTATAATATTTTATATGTTATAGATTCATCATTACATTAGATGACCACATCAGACTTTGCTATTTGAGAACCGGATGTACTGGTTGCCATTTTGGTTTTAGCTCCAGAAGAATAAAGTTCAACTTCAAAGACTTTTGCGACTTTATTTGAATTATGGAAGATGTCTCATTTTAAAGATATAATTAATATTCATCCAAAAACCTTTTTGGGGTTTTAAAGACTTTTATTGGTTATCTTGTTAGACTTGCACGGACGGTGTCATAATTCTAACATCAGAGCCTTCTGGTTCACACTACGTTGAAATACTGCTTGTAAAACTTCTTGAAATATTTCGGCTTTACTATGGAGAGCCATCTTCAGTTACAGATGTTAATCCAAAATTCGATTATAGTTTGATGTTATTTCATTGGTTATTCAAAAACATCTCAAGTTGTGTACTTTGATAAATAGACACTTCATAATGAGGGCTTAAAAGTGATTGATGTTTGTAATTTTTCTTATGAGTTTAAAACTCATGGTCTTTCCACTCACTAATATTTTGTGCTAAGAGATACAAGATTTATACCATACTTTGTCTCTATTTATTTATAATAATAACAGAAACAAAACTGTATTAAAATATAAATTATTTTGAAAATAGTTATGTATATAAAGAATTTATTGTGAATGTCCAGATCAGCTACAATTCACCTTCCACATAGGCCTAGTGCAGCATCTGAAATCTGATGCTGTGACAGAAATCCAAAAAAAGTTGGTGTCAAAAGCTTAAAATTACCTCTTTGTATTGCTTTGAGATCAGAGACAGTTATATTACAAAATCAAAAGTAATCTAGTTGAAGAGGCATTCTCATTGTCTCATAAGGCGCACAGCACAATTGAGTGCACTATGATGTTTTAGATATGATCCCAAAGCACTAAGTGGAGATAAAATGGAGCTGAACTCAACATTCACACTGAATCGACCCTTCCCATCATAATAGCTTCGTTTAATGAGGAATTTACTGTCACTAGCTTGCCGGGATAATTGGATTTCCTTCAGTAATAAATTCAGCACACTCTCATCACAGATGCACTGCAGGGAAGTTTGTTTATGTTAGAAGGAGCTGTCTTCTACTATTTTTCTCTTTCCACTTGTAAAAACTACTGGAAGAATAATTGCTTTATGTTGATCATAAAAAGAAATGAAAAGGTCAATATAACCTAACCAAGCAAACACTTAAGCAACTTACAATTATTTCAACTGAACAGTGATTTATAGTACATAATAAATTTGTAATCTTTTGATGCGTATAACAGTATAACGTCTTGTACTGTTGTAAAACAATTATTAAAGTGCTATTACTAAAATTATTATTACATTATATTACATTACAAATTATATTACAATTATTAAACAATTACTAAAATAATTGAAGCCCTAAAAGTTTTATGAAAAGTATTTTCTGTAAATATTTACAACAAATCTTGAAAATTGCTTTATTCGATAATGGTTTTCAAAGAAGACTATAAGCCTTGATTATGGATCCTTCTGAGGAGGATCCATAATCAAAGCTATAAGTAAGCCTAAATTGTGAACATGAATTAGACTGTATCGACTTGACTTAGGCAAGACTCTCTATATAACTTCTCAACTTTGTTACAGACATCATCTCAACTTGAGTAAGATGGGTGGCATTGTAACCACTAGAGAACGATTGGATCAGAGTGGGAAGCCAACATGGCCATGAACACTACAAGTGAATTGTGTTAATAGACTTCACCATTGTAAATAGCCTAGAGATTGTGTTTATAAATAAGTTTTATCCATAAGAAAGTTTTTATTGCTGTGTGGAAATGATATTTCAATATGTACACAGCACCACAAAAACAACTGGTTAAAATTTGTCCATACAAATATATTTTACAGCTTATTTACTTAAGTTTTTGGAATATAAACATTTTCAATAATTGTGTTTATTTTTATTTTTGAAATGTTTACATTTGTTATTTAGAGTGTTTTTATTATATTAACATAAGTAATTACCGGTATCAATTTTATTTTATGAATGTAACATCCTATCAATATTGTAATGCTTTATTTATTTGTTGATCTGTGTTTAAACTGATTACTCCTTTAATGAAAGGCAGGTAAATTTTATGTGTCACTGTCATTTTTAAATATAAAAGATGCAGTTTTTGAGGTTTATTCATATAACATGGATTGTAAACCAGTATGATTGGCTAATAGAGTATTTTAGTTTGAAAGTTTAGGAATTCCGTCATCTAAATATTTACTAATAAGTAGGCCTACATTACTGGCTTATAAAAGTAATGTTACAAATTCACTTTGTTTTTTTTTCTATTTCAGCATCACAATCTAGATAAATATTGTTTAACTTTAAACAGTTCCCATTTCAGACAGATGTTTAAATTAATAGTTGTGGAATTAGTGAGATAATAAAATGTACTACAAATATGAATTAGGTATATAATTAAGTAAGTAGTAGAGAAAATTTTACTGCAAGGTGTTTTTTAATTTGTTCTTGTAGTGTGTGTTTGAAAATTTGTTTTCCTTTACTCATAGCATTTGTTATCCTGAGAGACAATACAAACATTTGCAAATAACATTTATTCAGTTTTCGTGTATTAAAATATTGAGAGGAAAATTTATTGCCATGTTTTTTTTCGTAAGTCACAATGTTGATACATACGTCAGAAGGTTAAATATTAAGTGTATAGTTTACCATATTTATTATTTCTGCAGAATACTAATTTATGAGGTGCAGAACACATCAAATGACTGTAGAAATCACTCGTTTTTTTGTGTTTTGATTTAGACTAACAGTGAGTTAGTAATGTATATAGTAATTGAACTGATAGTATATCCGTCCTTATAGTTTTAGTTTTATATTACATTTTTTTTATGCCATTTTCTTTCTGTAATGTATATTAAATATTAAATTTCCTAAAACTTGTCATAATTATAATATATCCCTAGAGTACATCTTAGACTTACTTAATTGTATGTTTCAATAAAATAATCGATTTTTATTTTTTTTCAGCTTTACAGCACAAGTTATGATGTAGTTCCAACTCTTATTTTGGAGTTACAAGTACACAGTTTTCATGTGTAACTTTTTCTCCATTTGAGTTGTGTTAATAAATAGTTATTTCAATTTATTTTTGCTATTGTATATATAAATATTTCATCCAGTGCTTTCTAATTGATTGTAATTTCAAAGAATGAGCATTAGCAAAGCCTATCACTTTAAGGGACTGGAAAAACTTCATTCTGTCTGTCTGTGCACATACACCTCAAAAACAAACTTTTGCACAAACAAAATTTAGCACAAAGATACTTTTCTATATAGGCAACACTGGGTTAGATGATGGTGATGGTGCCATGCCACTCCATGGGATTTTTTCTAAGCAATAGTAAATATACCGGGTGTCCCAAAAGTCCCACCCCCCTTCTAACTTTTGAACGGAATTAAACAAAACCAATATCCTTTAGGGGATAGTTATATTATGACAAATGATGATTTTTGCGCTACATGAGAACTTAGCCCCTCAACCCAAAATGGGGCATTGGGGGGTCAAGTCAAAATTTTAAAATGCAAACCCCCATCAAATGACACTTCATTTTAAAGGTCTTTATAAAAGAAACAATGCCACAGACTAGAGGTCTCTATCTCAATCCAGTACAAAACAACAGCTTGTCAAAGTTTTATTGAAAAGTTACGCTAAAAAACACTATTTTTCTTAACTCATCTGTTCAGACTTATTCTTAATACTAAGTGGGGGCTAAGTTCTCATGTAGCGCAAAAATCATCATTTTGTCATTATATAACCCAGTATATGATGGGTATATTATAGGTAACCATGAAAGCAACAAGAATAAATAAGTTTATAAACAAACTGAGTAAAATCATTGATATTTTAACATGTGCTATATTATTACATGTAGCTTATTCATACAGCAAAAAGAAAATGTTCTTTTCTCTATGATTGCCTGTCTGTCTATCTATTTGCAGGACATCTCAGGAATTAAATGAGCTACAAAATGTTTGCATGCAACCTTTGTGGATCCTGTTACACAACACTTTGTAATAGGGTCAGTCACAGTGTACAGTGTATTACTATTGAACCAGTGGCGTAGCCAGAAATTTCGTTCGGGGGGGGGGGTCCGAAATCGGGGGATCCGGGTGACGTTTTCTGTGTTATTTGCCAATGAGTTCACTGGTAAAAGGTAAATACCAAAAATATGGAGCATTAGTAACTACGCCTTATAGAAAGTGGAAAGGTGTAATAGGCAAATTCAACTATCACAGCAACTCTAGTATTACAAATTTTCTTGTATAGCTACAGAAACTTTACGAAGTTCGATTCTGGCCGAGTAGAAGGCACCAAAGTGATGTTGGATTCAACGGATAAGAAAGAAAAAGAACAAAACAGAGCTTCACTCAAGCTTATAATTGACACAACTATATTCTGTGGAGAAGATGAAATACCCCTTCGGAGACATTGGGCCACTGGCGGGCCGAATACCCTTTAGAAAAGGAGGGCAATTTTCGAGCGTTGCTCGGGTACAGGTCAAACTAACGGTCGGAAAATGCACCGAAAAACTCTACAGATTAGAAGTTCGGCTACTTTGGATTTCACTGATTGAGGTATTTATGAATGAGTTATAATGACGATTTTTTGTATCATTACACTGTAGACGAGTATATAATTATTGGGAAAAAAATCACTTTCGGTCGTAAATAAAATACTCCTGAAAAAAAACTCTAATTGATTAGAACTTCAACTACTTCGGACTTCAGTTATTGAGATAAACGTGGTACTTTTGGTTGAGAGTTAGGACGACGATTTTTTTGTTATCATTAAACTGAACACACTACCTATATAATTATCGAGAAAAAAAATCACTTCCGGTCGGTAAATACTGAAGAAAAGCTCTACAGATTCCAGTTTTGACGATTTTAGATTTTACTCGTTGAGTGGTTGAGGTAAAAGTGGTACTTATAATTATGTTAGGACATTGATATTAGGTTTCAATTCAATGCCGACTAATAAATATATAATTATCGAGAAAAAAAAAACAAAATAATCATTTCCGATCGGAATATACTAAGGAAAATGAAATAATACCTCAGCCAGTGAAATCCAAAGTAGTCGGAACTTCTTCAGTAGAGTTTTTTCCGGTGTATTATCCGACCGGAAGCGATTTTTTCAATTTTTCTTCGATAATTATATAGGAATTAGTCGGCGTTCAATTGATACCTTAACTCGCTGTTCTAACATAATTTTAAGTAGGCTACCTTTTTTATCTCAACGACTCAACCAGTGAAATCCGAAATCGTCAAAACTGGAATCAGTAGAGCTTTTCCTCGGTATTTCCGACCGGAAGTGATTTTATTGTTTTGTTTCTCGACAATTATATATGTATTACTCGGCGTAATTCTAAGTACCACTTTTACCTCAACCACTCAACCAGTGAAATCCAAAATCGTCAAAACTTGAATCTGTAGAGAGCTTTTCTTCGGTATTTACCGACCGGAAGTGATTTTTTTCTCTCGATAATTATATAGGTACAGTGTGCAGTTTAATGATAATAAAAAATCGTCGTCCTAACTCAATGTAAAACGCCACGTTTACCTCAATCACTGAAGTCCAAATTAGTTAAGTTCTAATCAGTAGTGTTTTTCAAGTGTATTTTCCGACCGAAAGTGATTTTTTATATTTTTTTTCGATAATTATATACACGTCTACAGTTTAATGACACCTAAAATCAACGTCGTAACTTAATACTAAGCAGCCATTTTACGTCCCCAAAACGAATTTGAACGAAGTGGTCGTTAATTTAAACTGTTCGCCGTGTTACGGTTCAGGTTACTTTGCGACGTCACGTGACCGCACCCTATAGAAATACCATGATTACACTACACTATCCGAAAGGCCGAGCCCAAAAGTATCGTTTGCTTATTTATGATTTAAAAGAAAGGACAATTATATTTTTAACAATAGTCACTTTAATCAATTACATCAATCAATTTAATGTTTGTAGACAAGAATAATGATAACTCTCCTTTTTTTTCTCCTGCTCCATGCTTTATTTTTTAATATGTCTTAAAATTTCGGGGGGGTCCCTTCGCTACGCCACTGTATTGAACAAATAAATTAGGTTATTTAAATCTTTCAAATTTATTTCTTTAAACCACACAGTTATTTTACACACTGCCCTGATATAAACTAAACCATTCCAACCTCAACAGGTACTAAAGAACTAACAGTGTTTGAGTACCTAACAATGGCTATAATGTTCAGTGTTTTGTTCCACTAGTAATTTCTGAATGATTATAGTTAGTTCTGTAATAATATGCCTCTAATAATTGTGCACTTGGTGGGACAATGAGAACATCTATTCATATATATTACACTAGACGGCTGCTGGGAGACCAGACCGAGCTCTTTATGGTCTTGGTGGCTCTAATATTGGAATGATACGAAAAGTTTTTTCTTTAACGTCTTCATTACAACTTTTTTGGATTTCTTCAGTGGGACATGGACTCTAGATTTCAGGTGTGAAGTATACGTGAGGGTGTCAGATTTTCAGTCGCTTCACTAAGCGGAAGGTGAAATGGATCTCAAATCAACATTCAAATTGAATCAACCCTTTCACCATATCTACGCTTTCACTCTTAAACTATAAGTTTCTGTTTGTCATGTCTTTAAGAGAGCGAAATATTCACAATTTAGTGGAGATGCAAGAACTTAATATTGCTGCAGCAATAGTGCTTGCGTCAAAGAAACAGAAAAAAAATTGTAGACTACTTTTAAATCTAAGCTCTTTATTCTCATAAGTTTGTATATATATTTTCCATGTAGATTTTTGGCATATTTAATTAAATACAGTTTTTAAATAAATGTGACTAATTCATTTTCATGTTAAAAGAATAGTAAAATCTGTCTTTATAGTAATAATTTATATTCTATTTAGATATTTTTGTTATCCGTTTATATCCTATACCTTCACTGTGACTACACTGAGTGATCTTGAGAAGCCTAAAAACACAGCACCCCTTAGGGCGTTCTCCACAGCCATTGTGTTAAACTTATGAACAATAAACAGTCTCGCTAAAACACATGTAGTTAACACCTACATTGTGGTTCTGTAAATTTAGTGGTGTTGAACAATTTCATGGCATACCACATCCTAAGTGTTAACCATCTAACTCTTGGTCTTGGTACCTGATGGTTAATACCTCCATTGTGGTTCTATTAAGTCCAAATCAAAGTCAAAAAGTTTTTATTCCTTTTAGTTACAATGCTGTAACATTTAAATGGTGTCAATTTAAACAAAATAAAAAACGTAATATAAAATAAGGCTATAATAAAACTAAAATAAAAACTACCTGATTTGCAAATCAAAATATTCATTTAATATAAAGCCCTGTCCATCAAGTATACTTTAAGCTTTCTTTTAAATATTTTATGTTATGTTTCTTGTTTGATAGCCAGTGGAATGGATTTTAAGAAATTTGGATCAAACGTATGTAAGTTTTTTTGTGAAACAATTTAGCCTATGGTGAGGTATTAGATGATAGTTTTGAAGTTTGGCATAAAAATACTTACTAAGTGATTTTGAATAATCTTACAACATATCACAACCTAAGTTTTAACCATATAACTCTCAGTCCTGGTACATGATGGTTAATAGAAGTTGTACAGTACTGTATTGGCAATCTTTCAGATTCCTGTACACAGGGTTGAAAATCTAGGGATAATGCCATGATGTGCTATTATGTTTTGCTTCATTCTTATAGCACAAAAAAAAGCAGAATTATATAGCATGAAGAATTGTAATGAATATTGACCATGATTTAATTCATAAAAGATTATTGTTTAATATGAGCCTTAGTTGCTTTATTGATTGTGATTATAAATTAAGAAGATGCTGCTATTTGCATTTGCATCTTTGTTTTGTTCCAAAACTTGACGTTCTTGATTTTCTTGTTGGACAAAAGATAATATTCATAACAGTATCCCTGCACCACAGAGACAGCGCAGCTGTAACTTTCCAGTTACAAATATATCTTTGAATTAGTATCTATGGAGGCATGTCTAGAAAAATATGACTATATTAGTAGTAGTTTTACAACAAAGAGCCATATGAACTACACTAAAATTAAATCAGCAATAGCCTGTTAAAGAATCTTTCAAACATTTCAACATATCCCTCCAGCATCAGGGAACAGCTGGTGGTCAGCAGCAATATGGACACACCGTCTCAGATGTAGTCAGATTAGTTTTGTGTGGACTGCTCTATTATCTATAGCCTTTATATTTATCATTGATTTTTTTCACTAATTAGCTGCTGAAGCAAAAATGCGAGAATTACAGGGGAATAACTTTGTTGTGCCATACACAAAAAATTTATGAAAAAATATTGTTGCAGAAAATTAGACCAGTACTGGAAGAAACAGGAAGAGAGGAGCAATGTGGTTTTAGGAAAGGTAGGTCAACGGTGGATGCTATTTTTGTGATGAGACAAGTGTTAGAAAAGAGGTGGGAAATACGGAAAAGATACAATGGTAGCGTTTATAGACCTACAGAAGGCATATGATAAGGTACTGAGAGAAAGGATATGGGAGAAGTATGAGAAAGAGAGGATTGCGTGAGGGAATAGTAGAAAGAATAAAGAACCTGTACGGCATATGTAAAAACAGGGTGAGAATTGAAGAAAAATATACAGAAACTTTTAAAACAGAGAGAGGAGTAAGGCAGGGAAGCATATTGTCACCTTTCCTTTTCAATATTATAATGGATGAAATTATTCTAGAAGTACAAGGAAACAGAGGAGCAGAAGAACTTAAGACAATAGCATATGCGGATGACATAATGATATGGGAAAATAGGGAAGAAGAGTTAGAACGAGAGTTAAAACAAATGGGCAAAAGTGGCGAAGAAATATGGTTTAGAGATGAACATACAAAAATGTAAAGTAATGAAAGTAGAGAGAAGGGATGGAAATAACAAAGACGTGTTAGTTGAAGGAAAAAGACTTGAAAAGGTGAAGGAATTCTGTTATTTAGGAAGTATCATAACAGATAGGGGCACAATAAGAGAAGAGATAGGAAAACAGAATATGGAAGAGTGGAAAGTTTTTCAATATGGTGAAGAAGATTGTGTGGAGTTGGAACATTGGGAAAGAATCAAAAGTATTGATGTATAAATCTTATTTCCAACCAATTTTTATTATATGGAGCAGAGACGTGGACGTGGACTAAAAATGATTTAAGCAGATTGCAAGCTGCAGAAATGAGATTTTTAAGAGGGATAGAGAAGACTACAAGAAGAGATAGAATAAGGAACGAAATAACCAGAGAAAGATTGAAGGTAGTTTCACTGCAAGAGACAATGGAAGGAAGAAGAATACAGTGGATGGGGCATGTGAAGAGGATGGGAGATAATAGAATGCCTAGAATAGCACTGGAGAAGGAGGAAGGAGGAAGAAGACCAAGAGGAAGACCGAGAGGAAGATGGGAGGACCAAGTGTGGAAAGATATAGAGAGAAGGGGACTACCGAAAATACAGGTGGGATGAAGAGGAGACCTGGAAGGATAGACTAAAGTGGAGGAGGCTGTGTTACGACGACCCGTGAGAACGGAAACGTCTGACGATGATGATGATGATGATGATGAGTATTGCTGTTCATACACTATGAAAGGAAATCATACAGTACATATGTAACAAGGCACAGAAGTAATATTTCCTTAACTGCTCAAGAAATTAAATTAAAATTTATATTGGAAGTAAATTTATATATTCGCTTCCAAATCTGAAAAAATCCAAAAAGCTTCTCTATAATGAAATTGTGCAAAATAAAATAAAAACTTCTTTACCAATGGGGCAGTGCAGCGGTTTACTGTAAGATAACTGAATCAAGCAATGTAGACCATGGTTGCTGCTGCTGGGATGGGTGACCACTGAGCGATCCTGTCCTTGCAAGCAGCCCATCGGAAGTCACCTTTAAGCCATTAGTCTCCAGGTTAAGTGTTAAAGCTCCTTAGTCCTAACCTGGTAAAAATAAGACAGTCTTTACTTCTACAACTAAATGGTTTCTTTTGAAGAATTTTTTCTGTAGTCTTTAAAAACCTTTGGTTCATATTAGGCTTAGAAGAATGTTTTATGTATTAATGACACCATTTATTTGTAACTTTATGTATAATACTTGTTAAATAAAGATTGAAACTTGAAACAGAATGCAGTTTCAAATAAAGTTAAAAAACATCATAGGAGATTCACACCATTGTCAAACTATAATACAAATCGAGTGATTCAACGTATTTCAAACCCTCAAGTTTATCAGATATAAAACTGTGATAAACGTGAAGGAAAAAATGTGTACAAAACAATTCAAATGCTGCTGAGTCTTTAAAAGAGCTTGTTACCTGGTACTGGTGAGTGGTGGGATGACATTGGTGTCACTGTGAACCTTATTCACTTATAAAAGAAGTAATTTCACCTAAGAAACATAGAATATGATGGAAACAATAGTAAAGGTTGGGCATTGGTTTTTGTACTTCTCAAACAATCCCAGGTGACATATAATGAAACAATTAGGTGATGATATTGGTTGAGAGTTTCATGTGTACAGTACTCTAGACATGGAAGTTTATGTTCTGATGAGGAAACCATGTCGAGAAATAAACAAGAGGATGCTAACTTCTAACTCGTAACAGCTCAATCTTTATTTAGCCCCAACTTTGTTCCTGTGTCTTCTTTGTCTCTAATCCGTAGTCATTACCATAGTGTCTTTTATCTTGGTAATACAATGTTGAAGATATGTCATATCCATACGATTAATATAAAGTGTCAAGGTTTAAAAAACTCTTCTAGTCTGTAATATGACCGGTTCAGCAATCATTGGTAGATCCTTTTCCTCAATTACTGGTGTAAGCAATGAACTTTGACTTTATCAAGAAAAATGTTTCAGTATTTGGCACCAATGTATAATGGTTGTTTTGTAAGGCAATGGATAGGAGGGCATAACTTTTTTGCCTCCTTGTCTGGTAATTGGGGATGTTTGCTCTTCTTGTCAGATTTTGCTAGTTTCCATAAGTAACTAACTATCTTCAGGATGAAAAGTTAGGATATTGAGATGTTTAAAATGAGTTGTTGAAAGAGTCCAGTGGCCTAGAGAGAATGTGTATTGCCTTTTTTTGGAGTACCAAGATCATATAAAGGTTTTCCTTTAGAGGAGTTTCCCCAAGCAGTGAGACCATATCTTAAATGGGTTTCAAACAAAAAATGGTAGGCTATTTTAACTGTTTTGGGACTGCTCATCTGCTTAAGCCTTCTTAATATATATAAAGAGGAGCTTATTTTTTACAAATCTGGTTTACATGAGGGTTCCAGGATAGTTAGTCATCTATCAATGCTCCAAGATATTTTGTCTGGTACACTCTAGTCAGCTCAGGTATTTCAGCTGTCTCATCTTTTTAATCCTACAAAGAAAATCTGCTGACTTTTGATTTTGTTAAGAACCAATAATTTGCACTACAGTACTATTGGGTCATACAAACTGCAATGTATGATTGATTTCAGGTTTCAGTGTTTCAAGTGTCCGGTTCTGGAGAAGGAGATCAGTGTCGTCCATCCACATTAAGGATGCACAATATTCGCTAAAGTAGCTTGGAAGATCACTTACATATATTATGAAACAAATTGGTTTCAGAATAGATCCTTGTGGCACACCTGTGGTCACAGCTATTTTGGGTCTTTTTGTTTCAAAGTTAATATATTTCAACAGATTGGGTTTGATTTTTAAGAAAGCTCTTGAAGCACATTAATTTCTTTAGTTTTTTAAAACCGATATTTTCCAACTTGCATAGCAACATTTCATGACTTAGACTGCCAGAAAACCTTGCTATAATCTAGTAAAATAGCAGTTGCTGTATCATCTTCCTCTAAAGATTTCTTAAGATTCTGTAATGTGGATTAAAGCTGTTGATATAGAGTGACCCCAGGTATTAATCCATGCTGTTCTTCTGGTATAGGATTGTTTGTTAGTATGTAATGCATCAGCATTGTGTGAGTGATTTTCTCAAGAAGTATAGATACAGTCGGGAGAAACTGATATGTTTTCTTGATTTTTTGTTTCGCCTTTCTTAAATTTTGGACAAACCTTTACAACTTTCAACATGCTTGGAAAAAACTCCCTGATGAAAGATTTATTTATTTATTTTCATATATTTTTGAAGAAATTCCATTAAAACTACCTGATGTTTTTTGACTGCAGGGATGTGATTTTGTAACTTCTTCATGGTTATAAGAATATTATTGCAATTGTTATGAAAAGCTTCTGAAACAGGTATACTCAGTGCAGTGTTAGTCAATATATTACAGGGTGATTCAAAAACTTAAACGGCAATCTCTCGGGATCTTATTCTATAGCTAAAAACAAGTAAAAAAGTTCATATAACCATATGCCCGGAAACGCTTCGTTAGCGAGTTACGCCTAGCGAAAGATTTCGCCCGGATTTCAGAACCCTTGGTGAAGTCAGGCCATATAAAAATGGTAAAGGTAGTTACAAAGATTACAAATACGATTGTTTTTTATGTTTTTATATATCTGACAAAATTTATTAAAATTCGTCCCCAGAGCTGTAAATGCAAATACTTTCAGAGATATCTTACGTAAAACACAAGAATTGGTGCAAAGAAATAACACATTTTTTGGTGTTTAACGTAAGATTACTTCCATAAATGTTAAATAAAGGTCATTTTTTTCTTAAACAGATTTGTAGAACATTTAATTCTGAAAAAGATTCATGTGAATTACTTAGGAAAAAAAAATTAATAATAGGTATTGAAATTTAGCTTTATTTAAAAATAAAACAACGCACAAAAATGCATATTCTTATCTGCATAAAAATATTAACTAATGTTTAGGTTGTGAGTAAACAGCTGATCATTTTATTCTAGACTGAACATTAACATAAAATGTATTTACCTTTATAAAAACTGTAATAATCACCTATAATAGTTGCTCAAAGTGTCCTCCGTTGTTAGCAATGCACGTTTTCGCACGACGAATCCACTCTTTTCTAGCGCGTTTCATAACGTTTGGAGCATTCTTGATAGTTTCTGCCGCCTCTGTAATGCGATTACGTAACTCCTCTATGGTGTTAATCCGTTTTGAATAAACAATTGACTTCATCCAACCCCATAAGAAAAAGTCTGCTGGCGTGAGGTCAGGAGAACGTGGTGGCCATTTTACTGGTCCATTTCGACCAATCCATTGTCTACCGAATGTATCATTTAAAATTAGTTTTTCACAACATTTAGAAAAAAATGTGGAGGTGCTGCCGTCGTGCATAAACCATGCATTTTATTCTGTTTTGAACAGGAATATCTTCCAAGAGGGTAGGCAGGTTTGTTCTTAAAAAATTTAAGTACGCTACTCCATTAAGTCGATTAGGGAGGAAAAATGGACCAATCAAATTATCACCCAGAACACCAAGCCATACATTGACTGAAAATGTATGTTGAAAATGCCTCGTCGCGGTTTCATGTGGGTTGTCGTACGCCCAAGTATGGGTATTACGAAAAATTTACAATTCCATTTCTAGTAAAACAGGATTCATCAGTAACGCGAAATACGCCGAAGAAAATACTGATGTCGTAAAACAATTTCTTCTTAACCAGCGGCAGAACAGAAGACAGAACATCTTCCGTTTATTAAGATCTTGCGGTAATAAGTTCTTGAACACGTGTTATATGGAAATGGGTACAACTGTGCTTCATGAAGTGTCCGCCATACGCTTGACTGGCAAATATTTAACTGACGTGATAATCGTCTGGTGCTTGTGGTTGGTGATAATTCTACAGCATTTATTATTGCTTGTTCATTATTATAGTTCCTTGCGCTACGTTGACGACCAGTATCTATTCGCTTCGGTTTTAAAGCTACCAGTTTCTCTAAGTCGTCTCTCCACAGCTTCAAATGTTTTGCGATCAGGTGTTCTTCGATGTGGAAAAGTATCACGATATTCCTGAAACTGCAGCTAAACCATTCTTGTTAACTTTGCCGTAAATCAGTATCATGTCCGTATATATCTTCAAACGAATACATACCATTTACATTTATCTGCACATTATTTACTAAGATAATTACATACACTTTTATAAAAATATTTAATAAAATATTTTAAAAATTAATATTTAATAAAATATTTTTAAAAATTAATATTTAAATAAAATATTTTAAAAATTAATATTTAATAAAATATTTTATACACTTGTATAAAATATTTCCAAATAATCACAGGATCTCACAAAAATACAATCTTCACACGCCACAATACAAAAACCTCCATAAAGGTTATTCAAATATTACTTCATGAACTTAATTGTTGATCAGCTGATATTGCCAACCTTTGCAAAGAAAATATGACGATAAAAAGTGTTGAATAAATGATCAGCTGTTACTCACAACCTAAACATTAGTTAATATTTTATGCAGATAAGAATATGCATTTTTGTGTGTCTGTTTTATTTTTAAATAAAGCTAAATTTCAATACCTATTATTAATTTTTTTCCTAAGTAATTCACATGAATCTTTTCAGAATTAAATGTTCTACAAATCTGTTTAAGAAAAAAAATGACCTTTATTTAACATTTATGGAAGTAAGCTTACGTTAAACACAAAAATTTGTTATTTCTTTGCACCAATTCTTGTGTTTTACGTAAGATATCTCTGAAAGTATTGCATTTTACAGCTCTGGGACGAATTTTAATAAATTTGTCAGATATAAAAACATAAAAAACAATCGTATTTGTATCTTTGTAATCTACCTTTACCATTTTTATACGGCCTGACTTTACCAAGGGTTCTGAAATCAGGCGAAATCTTTCGCTAGGCGTAACTCGCTTACGAAGCGTTTCCGGGCATATGGTTATATGAACTTTTTTACTTGTTTTTAGCTATAGAATAAGCTCTCGAGAGATTGCCGTTTAGTTTTGAATCACCCTGTATAATGAGGTTGGTAACAAACACATTAAATTAATTTATCACATTTATTAATGTATATACAGTGCTTTTTACATATGTGGAAATAAATGTTTTTATCTGTTTAATCTTACATTATTTGATCTATGAAAGTAATAATACAGTACCTATATAATATTTGTATGTACCGAAATAGCATTTAAAACAAATTCTTATATAAAACCTTTTTTTTTAATTCAAGTGTGAGTCCCTTATTTTCCAAATACTAGGATTGGAACTTGAATCAAAGTTGAAGTTAAGTTTTTAGAAGATAATTTTTTTTTTTAATTTTCCATGGGTGGACTTCATACCCATTTTTTTAAATTTTTTTAATTTCCTTAATCCCAGACTCCCTCACACCTTATATCTCCTCATTTTTATTGAATATAATTAATTAACTATTTATTAAGCAACATGAAGAATAAATGATTATGGCAAGTTATTTTAAATATAAATGGTTTATCCAATTGGTAAGTAAATAAATAAACATTGCTGCTTCACCTAATATTTTATCCACTATATGCAACCATTATTTGGTCAGGAATACACGGTAAATAAGTTAAGTTGTCTGTGTCTCACACACTTTTTTCTTCAGTCAAGTACTTGATGTTAAAGCCCATGCTAAGATTAACATAGATATCTTGGGTAAATAAACACACCTTCTATAATTGTTGAAACATATGATCTTACAAATAAACTTTTTTAATATGTGAATAAGAACAAACTTTTGTAGTTGTCTTCTAGAATATTAAAAATAAGTAGAATATTTATTGGTCAGCATTAATCAAACCTAGGTCTTTGTTTATGGGAAAGTATCTTCTAAGTTACAATGTTTTTTGAAGATGAATAAATACAATATTCAAGGAGGCTTTTAAAACAGATTATCTAAAATGTTTTAATTTAAAATTGAAAAAAATGATTTTTCCTCGGTTTAGTTTAATTTTATGCGCAGGACCTAGAGAGCAACAAGAAGCTCTTCACAAGGGTAGGTAGATTTGTGCTTGGACGTGAATGTATGACAACAAGTGGGAGCTAGCTCAAACCATATAATGGTTATATTGGGTTAGTACCAATCAATTACAGTTAGATGCTCAATTTTCATAAACTAATTCAACAGGAAATTTATACTGTGTATTTAAAGTTAAAATTCATACTTTCCAAGTAAAAAAGTTAAAGTTTTTCTTACACCAAAATGATAGGTGTGTATTGTACTTTTTACATCTTACATTTCTTGTTTCAAATTAGAGGTACGTCACGTGCAGTTGGATTTTACTTACATCATGAAAACGTTGTCCAGAAAGACTGAATGAAAACAGGCTTCATTGTTGAGGAGTCAGTCCAGTTTTTCTGCTTGGATGTGGACTTTTCAAAAATCATTAATTTTGATCACTGAAACCTGGAAATACTGGATATTGAAAAAACCACATTCTTGTAACTTGACTCTATAAGTTACCGCTCTAAAAATAGCCTGCAGCATTTGTTTTGGACTTGGACCCTTTCCTTTATCACTTTTTTCCTAAAGTGTAAGAGGGTAAAGATGGCCTGTTTTTATTTAAACAGGGGTGTGTATTAAAAAGCGTCCCCTGTCTCCAGGACTTGATAATTCCCGAAATGAAATGACAAATATAAGCAATTAATAATTATTATAAAAACTTAGTACTATCATTACTGACCACATATAAATAAATATACTTTTTTGTAATAAATGGGGGGGGGGGGGTGGGGGGGGGGGGGGGTGGGGGGGGGGGGGGGTGGGGGGGGGGGGGGGTGGGGGGGGGGGGGGGTGGGGGGGGGGGGGGGTGGGGGGCACTTTTTGTCGTATCTCTAACGGTTTAACCGCAAAATGCCCTCAAAGTCAAAAGTTTTTACGAATCCGGAAAAAAATCTATGAAAAAGGTCAATTTTTAAATCCCTTGTCATTTACTTAATGTCCGGACTTAACCAGTCACCGAATTCCGCTTATCCCCGAATTTGCAAGCGTTTACTTTGGGGGCCTGGGGGCGTAGCCCCCAGCGAGCCGAAGGCGAGTCTAATATATATACAACCGCATGTGTAACTGACTGACTGACTGACTCACTCACTCACGTATACTAATTCTAACCTACTTCCAGATGAGTTAGAGACTTGAAATTTGGTACACAGATAGCTTTCCACGTGTAACCACCAGGAAAATCCCGAAAAGTGAGAATTTTTCATTTTCAACCCCTCAAAAAAATTCCCAAAAAATCGCGCATTCTTCACCCCTGCAGGCATTTTTTGTAAGCCCGATAGCGGGCGAACCGTTGGAGCTAGCTCGGATCTGACGGAAAATTCATGGTCAGGAATGAAGTGAACTACAAAAAAGGTCTAATGACTTTTTGCTCTATCTTCCATGGTTAAGCGACAAAACGCTCGAACATTTGAAATTCCAGAGATTTTTTCGATAAAAATAATGTTTCAAGCCCGATAGCGGCCGAACCGTTGGTCGTAGCTCAAATCTGATTGACCCATCAAATTAGCAAATTGCGCGATCTACAGAAAAGGTCCAGTAATCTTTTGCCCTATCTCGATTGGTTTGGCCGAAAAACGTGATTATGTACAATTTTGTTGTAACTTTTACGCGAAACTTTTGTTTTTGGGGTCGATAGCGGCGAAACCATTGGTCGGAGGTCAAAATAAGACTAACGTTTTATTTAGGAAATAAGATGACCTACAAAAAAGGTCCAGTGACTTTTTACTATATTTCCCTTAGTTTGACCGCAAAACGCGATTAAGTGAAAATATTGGACATTTTCGCCTAAAAATTTACATTCCGGCTTGATAGCGGCTAAACGGTTGGTCGTAACTCAAAACAAATTTTAAACGGGATTTAGGAAATCACGTGATCTACAGAAAAGGTTCAGTGACTTCGGGAGTTGGCTGAGCGTTAGCTAAGCGTCAATAGTAGATAGGGACAGAGGAATATTTATTATGTTCACAGACACAATACCCTCTAAAAAAGGCCCAAGTGTGTCATTAACCCCCGGTAATATTAACCCCCCCCCGGGGATTTCCTGGTATGACCTGATAACCTCCTGTACATTCAACCCCCTGATGTGTTAACCCCCCTGGTAACATTAAACCCCCCCAGGGAATTTCCTGCCATGACCTCATGTCCGAATTTTACCAGTCACCAAATCTCTTAAACCCCCCCCCCCCCTGGGAAGATCCTGGTATGACCAGATAACCCCCTGGAGACTTATCCCCCGGTAACGTTAACCCCCCCTGGGAATTTGTTCATATGACCAGACAATATCCTGACGAAATTAAACCCCCTCTTGTCTTAACCTCCTTAACATTAATCACCCACCCAGGGAATTTCTCGCCTTGACTAGATAGTCTCCTGGTGATATTAAACCCCCTGTTCGACTTAAAATACTGCCTTGAGGTCGGTTTTTATTATGTTTATACTAAACAATTCAAGATAGCTGACCCGTGCAGACTTTTCTCCCGAGCTCATTTCTGGCTAAACCATAGGTCGTAGATCAGATCTGAGGGCACAATCGAAAGACAAAATTAAATTTCCAACAAGAAAGGTCCAGTCACTTTTTGTCGTATCTCTAACGGTTTAACCGCAAAATGCCCTCAAAGTCAAAAGTTTTTACGAATCCGGAAAAAAATCTATGAAAAAGGTCAATTTTTAAATCCCTTGTCATTTACTTAATGTCCGGACTTAACCAGTCACCGAATTCCGCTTATCCCCGAATTTGCAAGCGTTTACTTTGGGGGCCTGGGGGCGTAGCCCCCAGCGAGCCGAAGGCGAGTCTAATATATATACAACCGCATGTGTAACTGACTGACTGACTGACTCACTCACTCACTCACGTATACTAATTCTAACCTACTTCCAGATGAGTTAGAGACTTGAAATTTGGTACACAGATAGCTTTCCACGTGTAACCACCAGGAAAATCCCGAAAAGTGAGAATTTTTCATTTTCAACCCCTCAAAAAAATTCCCAAAAAATCGCGCATTCTTCACCCCTGCAGGCATTTTTTGTAAGCCCGATAGCGGGCGAACCGTTGGAGCTAGCTCGGATCTGACGGAAAATTCATGGTCAGGAATGAAGTGAACTACAAAAAAGGTCTAATGACTTTTTGCTCTATCTTCCATGGTTAAGCGACAAAACGCTCGAACATTTGAAATTCCAGAGATTTTTTTCGATAAAAATAATGTTTCAAGCCCGATAGCGGCCGAACCGTTGGTCGTAGCTCAAATCTGATTGACCCATCAAATTAGCAAATTGCGCGATCTACAGAAAAGGTCCAGTAATCTTTTGCCCTATCTCGATTGGTTTGGCCGAAAAACGTGATTATGTACAATTTTGTTGTAACTTTTACGCGAAACTTTTGTTTTTGGGGTCGATAGCGGCGAAACCATTGGTCGGAGGTCAAAATAAGACTAACGTTTTATTTAGGAAATAAGATGACCTACAAAAAAGGTCCAGTGACTTTTTACTATATTTCCCTTAGTTTGACCGCAAAACGCGATTAAGTGAAAATATTGGACATTTTCGCCTAAAAATTTACATTCCGGGCTTGATAGCGGCTAAACGGTTGGTCGTAACTCAAAACAAATTTTAAACGGGATTTAGGAAATCACGTGATCTACAGAAAAGGTTCAGTGACTTCGGGAGTTGGCTGAGCGTTAGCTAAGCGTCAATAGTAGATAGGGACAGAGGAATATTTATTATGTTCACAGACACAATACCCTCTAAAAAAGGCCCAAGTGTGTCATTAACCCCCGGTAATATTAACCCCCCCCCCGGGGATTTCCTGGTATGACCTGATAACCTCCTGTACATTCAACCCCCTGATGTGTTAACCCCCCTGGTAACATTAAACCCCCCCAGGGAATTTCCTGCCATGACCTCATGTCCGAATTTTACCAGTCACCAAATCTCTTAACCCCCCCCCCCTGGGAAGATCCTGGTATGACCAGATAACCCCCTGGAGACTTATCCCCCGGTAACGTTAACCCCCCCTGGGAATTTGTTCATATGACCAGACAATATCCTGACGAAATTAAACCCCCTCTTTGTCTTAACCTCCTTAACATTAATCACCCACCCAGGGAATTTCTCGCCTTGACTAGATAGTCTCCTGGTGATATTAAACCCCCTGTTCGACTTAAAATACTGCCTTGAGGTCGGTTTTTATTATGTTTATACTAAACAATTCAAGATAGCTGACCCGTGCAGACTTTTCTCCCGAGCTCATTTCTGGCTAAACCATAGGTCGTAGATCAGATCTGAGGGCACAATCGAAAGACAAAATTAAATTTCCAACAAGAAAGGTCCAGTCACTTTTTGTCGTATCTCTAACGGTTTAACCGCAAAATGCCCTCAAAGTCAAAAGTTTTTACGAATCCGGAAAAAAATCTATGAAAAAGGTCAATTTTTAAATCCCTTGTCATTTACTTAATGTCCGGACTTAACCAGTCACCGAATTCCGCTTATCCCCGAATTTGCAAGCGTTTACTTTGGGGGCCTGGGGGCGTAGCCCCCAGCGAGCCGAAGGCGAGTCTAATATATATACAACCGCATGTGTAACTGACTGACTGACTGACTCACTCACTCACTCACGTATACTAATTCTAACCTACTTCCAGATGAGTTAGAGACTTGAAATTTGGTACACAGATAGCTTTCCACGTGTAACCACCAGGAAAATCCCGAAAAGTGAGAATTTTTCATTTTCAACCCCTCAAAAAAATTCCCAAAAAATCGCGCATTCTTCACCCCTGCAGGCATTTTTTGTAAGCCCGATAGCGGGCGAACCGTTGGAGCTAGCTCGGATCTGACGGAAAATTCATGGTCAGGAATGAAGTGAACTACAAAAAAGGTCTAATGACTTTTTGCTCTATCTTCCATGGTTAAGCGACAAAACGCTCGAACATTTGAAATTCCAGAGATTTTTTCGATAAAAATAATGTTTCAAGCCCGATAGCGGCCGAACCGTTGGTCGTAGCTCAAATCTGATTGACCCATCAAATTAGCAAATTGCGCGATCTACAGAAAAGGTCCAGTAATCTTTTGCCCTATCTCGATTGGTTTGGCCGAAAAACGTGATTATGTACAATTTTGTTGTAACTTTTACGCGAAACTTTTGTTTTTTGGGGTCGATAGCGGCGAAACCATTGGTCGGAGGTCAAAATAAGACTAACGTTTTATTTAGGAAATAAGATGACCTACAAAAAAGGTCCAGTGACTTTTTACTATATTTCCCTTAGTTTGACCGCAAAACGCGATTAAGTGAAAATATTGGACATTTTCGCCTAAAAATTTACATTCCGGGCTTGATAGCGGCTAAACGGTTGGTCGTAACTCAAAACAAATTTTAAACGGGATTTAGGAAATCACGTGATCTACAGAAAAGGTTCAGTGACTTCGGGAGTTGGCTGAGCGTTAGCTAAGCGTCAATAGTAGATAGGGACAGAGGAATATTTATTATGTTCACAGACACAATACCCTCTAAAAAAGGCCCAAGTGTGTCATTAACCCCCGGTAATATTAACCCCCCCCCCGGGGATTTCCTGGTATGACCTGATAACCTCCTGTACATTCAACCCCCTGATGTGTTAACCCCCCTGGTAACATTAAACCCCCCCAGGGAATTTCCTGCCATGACCTCATGTCCGAATTTTACCAGTCACCAAATCTCTTAACCCCCCCCCCCCTGGGAAGATCCTGGTATGACCAGATAACCCCCTGGAGACTTATCCCCCGGTAACGTTAACCCCCCCTGGGAATTTGTTCATATGACCAGACAATATCCTGACGAAATTAAACCCCCTCTTGTCTTAACCTCCTTAACATTAATCACCCACCCAGGGAATTTCTCGCCTTGACTAGATAGTCTCCTGGTGATATTAAACCCCCTGTTCGACTTAAAATACTGCCTTGAGGTCGGTTTTTATTATGTTTATACTAAACAATTCAAGATAGCTGACCCGTGCAGACTTTTCTCCCGAGCTCATTTCTGGCTAAACCATAGGTCGTAGATCAGATCTGAGGGCACAATCGAAAGACAAAATTAAATTTCCAACAAGAAAGGTCCAGTCACTTTTTGTCGTATCTCTAACGGTTTAACCGCAAAATGCCCTCAAAGTCAAAAGTTTTTACGAATCCGGAAAAAAATCTATGAAAAAGGTCAATTTTTAAATCCCTTGTCATTTACTTAATGTCCGGACTTAACCAGTCACCGAATTCCGCTTATCCCCGAATTTGCAAGCGTTTACTTTGGGGGCCTGGGGGCGTAGCCCCCAGCGAGCCGAAGGCGAGTCTAATATATATACAACCGCATGTGTAACTGACTGACTGACTGACTGACTCACTCACTCACGTATACTAATTCTAACCTACTTCCAGATGAGTTAGAGACTTGAAATTTGGTACACAGATAGCTTTCCACGTGTAACCACCAGGAAAATCCCGAAAAGTGAGAATTTTTCATTTTCAACCCCTCAAAAAAATTCCCAAAAAATCGCGCATTCTTCACCCCTGCAGGCATTTTTTGTAAGCCCGATAGCGGGCGAACCGTTGGAGCTAGCTCGGATCTGACGGAAAATTCATGGTCAGGAATGAAGTGAACTACAAAAAAGGTCTAATGACTTTTTGCTCTATCTTCCATGGTTAAGCGACAAAACGCTCGAACATTTGAAATTCCAGAGATTTTTTCGATAAAAATAATGTTTCAAGCCCGATAGCGGCCGAACCGTTGGTCGTAGCTCAAATCTGATTGACCCATCAAATTAGCAAATTGCGCGATCTACAGAAAAGGTCCAGTAATCTTTTGCCCTATCTCGATTGGTTTGGCCGAAAAACGTGATTATGTACAATTTTGTTGTAACTTTTACGCGAAACTTTTGTTTTTGGGGTCGATAGCGGCGAAACCATTGGTCGGAGGTCAAAATAAGACTAACGTTTTATTTAGGAAATAAGATGACCTACAAAAAAGGTCCAGTGACTTTTTACTATATTTCCCTTAGTTTGACCGCAAAAACGCGATTAAGTGAAAATATTGGACATTTTCGCCTAAAAATTTACATTCCGGGCTTGATAGCGGCTAAACGGTTGGTCGTAACTCAAAACAAATTTTAAACGGGATTTAGGAAATCACGTGATCTACAGAAAAGGTTCAGTGACTTCGGGAGTTGGCTGAGCGTTAGCTAAGCGTCAATAGTAGATAGGGACAGAGGAATATTTATTATGTTCACAGACACAATACCCTCTAAAAAAGGCCCAAGTGTGTCATTAACCCCCGGTAATATTAACCCCCCCCCCGGGGATTTCCTGGTATGACCTGATAACCTCCTGTACATTCAACCCCCTGATGTGTTAACCCCCCTGGTAACATTAAACCCCCCCAGGGAATTTCCTGCCATGACCTCATGTCCGAATTTTACCAGTCACCAAATCTCTTAACCCCCCCCCCCTGGGAAGATCCTGGTATGACCAGATAACCCCCTGGAGACTTATCCCCCGGTAACGTTAACCCCCCCTGGGAATTTGTTCATATGACCAGACAATATCCTGACGAAATTAAACCCCCTCTTGTCTTAACCTCCTTAACATTAATCACCCACCCAGGGAATTTCTCGCCTTGACTAGATAGTCTCCTGGTGATATTAAACCCCCTGTTCGACTTAAAATACTGCCTTGAGGTCGGTTTTTATTATGTTTATACTAAACAATTCAAGATAGCTGACCCGTGCAGACTTTTCTCCCGAGCTCATTTCTGGCTAAACCATAGGTCGTAGATCAGATCTGAGGGCACAATCGAAAGACAAAATTAAATTTCCAACAAGAAAGGTCCAGTCACTTTTTGTCGTATCTCTAACGGTTTAACCGCAAAATGCCCTCAAAGTCAAAAGTTTTTACGAATCCGGAAAAAAATCTATGAAAAAGGTCAATTTTTAAATCCCTTGTCATTTACTTAATGTCCGGACTTAACCAGTCACCGAATTCCGCTTATCCCCGAATTTGCAAGCGTTTACTTTGGGGGCCTGGGGGCGTAGCCCCCAGCGAGCCGAAGGCGAGTCTAATATATATACAACCGCATGTGTAACTGACTGACTGACTCACTCACTCACTCACGTATACTAATTCTAACCTACTTCCAGATGAGTTAGAGACTTGAAATTTGGTACACAGATAGCTTTCCACGTGTAACCACCAGGAAAATCCCGAAAAGTGAGAATTTTTCATTTTCAACCCCTCAAAAAAATTCCCAAAAAATCGCGCATTCTTCACCCCCTGCAGGCATTTTTTGTAAGCCCGATAGCGGGCGAACCGTTGGAGCTAGCTCGGATCTGACGGAAAATTCATGGTCAGGAATGAAGTGAACTACAAAAAAGGTCTAATGACTTTTTGCTCTATCTTCCATGGTTAAAGCGACAAAACGCTCGAACATTTGAAATTCCAGAGATTTTTTCGATAAAAATAATGTTTCAAGCCCGATAGCGGCCGAACCGTTGGTCGTAGCTCAAATCTGATTGACCCATCAAATTAGCAAATTGCGCGATCTACAGAAAAGGTCCAGTAATCTTTTGCCCTATCTCGATTGGTTTGGCCGAAAAACGTGATTATGTACAATTTTGTTGTAACTTTTACGCGAAACTTTTGTTTTTGGGGTCGATAGCGGCGAAACCATTGGTCGGAGGTCAAAATAAGACTAACGTTTTATTTAGGAAATAAGATGACCTACAAAAAAGGTCCAGTGACTTTTTACTATATTTCCCTTAGTTTTGACCGCAAAACGCGATTAAGTGAAAATATTGGACATTTTCGCCTAAAAATTTACATTCCGGGCTTGATAGCGGCTAAACGGTTGGTCGTAACTCAAAACAAATTTTAAACGGGATTTAGGAAATCACGTGATCTACAGAAAAGGTTCAGTGACTTCGGGAGTTGGCTGAGCGTTAGCTAAGCGTCAATAGTAGATAGGGACAGAGGAATATTTATTATGTTCACAGACACAATACCCTCTAAAAAAGGCCCAAGTGTGTCATTAACCCCCGGTAATATTAACCCCCCCCCCCGGGGATTTCCTGGTATGACCTGATAACCTCCTGTACATTCAACCCCCTGATGTGTTAACCCCCCCTGGTAACATTAAACCCCCCCAGGGAATTTCCTGCCATGACCTCATGTCCGAATTTTACCAGTCACCAAATCTCTTAACCCCCCCCCCTGGGAAGATCCTGGTATGACCAGATAACCCCCTGGAGACTTATCCCCCGGTAACGTTAACCCCCCCTGGGAATTTGTTCATATGACCAGACAATATCCTGACGAAATTAAACCCCCTCTTGTCTTAACCTCCTTAACATTAATCACCCACCCAGGGAATTTCTCGCCTTGACTAGATAGTCTCCTGGTGATATTAAACCCCCTGTTCGACTTAAAATACTGCCTTGAGGTCGGTTTTTATTATGTTTATACTAAACAATTCAAGATAGCTGACCCGTGCAGACTTTTCTCCCGAGCTCATTTCTGGCTAAACCATAGGTCGTAGATCAGATCTGAGGGCACAATCGAAAGACAAAATTAAATTTCCAACAAGAAAGGTCCAGTCACTTTTTGTCGTATCTCTAACGGTTTAACCGCAAAATGCCCTCAAAGTCAAAAGTTTTTACGAATCCGGAAAAAAATCTATGAAAAAGGTCAATTTTTAAATCCCTTGTCATTTACTTAATGTCCGGACTTAACCAGTCACCGAATTCCGCTTATCCCCGAATTTGCAAGCGTTTACTTTGGGGGCCTGGGGGCGTAGCCCCCAGCGAGCCGAAGGCGAGTCTAATATATATACAACCGCATGTGTAACTGACTGACTGACTGACTCACTCACTCACGTATACTAATTCTAACCTACTTCCAGATGAGTTAGAGACTTGAAATTTGGTACACAGATAGCTTTCCACGTGTAACCACCAGGAAAATCCCGAAAAGTGAGAATTTTTCATTTTCAACCCCTCAAAAAAATTCCCAAAAAATCGCGCATTCTTCACCCCTGCAGGCATTTTTTGTAAGCCCGATAGCGGGCGAACCGTTGGAGCTAGCTCGGATCTGACGGAAAATTCATGGTCAGGAATGAAGTGAACTACAAAAAAGGTCTAATGACTTTTTGCTCTATCTTCCATGGTTAAGCGACAAAACGCTCGAACATTTGAAATTCCAGAGATTTTTTCGATAAAAATAATGTTTCAAGCCCGATAGCGGCCGAACCGTTGGTCGTAGCTCAAATCTGATTGACCCATCAAATTAGCAAATTGCGCGATCTACAGAAAAGGTCCAGTAATCTTTTGCCCTATCTCGATTGGTTTGGCCGAAAAACGTGATTATGTACAATTTTGTTGTAACTTTTACGCGAAACTTTTGTTTTTTGGGGTCGATAGCGGCGAAACCATTGGTCGGAGGTCAAAATAAGACTAACGTTTTATTTAGGAAATAAGATGACCTACAAAAAAGGTCCAGTGACTTTTTACTATATTTCCCTTAGTTTGACCGCAAAACGCGATTAAGTGAAAATATTGGACATTTTCGCCTAAAAATTTACATTCCGGGCTTGATAGCGGCTAAACGGTTGGTCGTAACTCAAAACAAATTTTAAACGGGATTTAGGAAATCACGTGATCTACAGAAAAGGTTCAGTGACTTCGGGAGTTGGCTGAGCGTTAGCTAAGCGTCAATAGTAGATAGGGACAGAGGAATATTTATTATGTTCACAGACACAATACCCTCTAAAAAAGGCCCAAGTGTGTCATTAACCCCCGGTAATATTAACCCCCCCCCCCCGGGGATTTCCTGGTATGACCTGATAACCTCCTGTACATTCAACCCCCTGATGTGTTAACCCCCCTGGTAACATTAAACCCCCCCAGGGAATTTCCTGCCATGACCTCATGTCCGAATTTTACCAGTCACCAAATCTCTTAACCCCCCCCCCTGGGAAGATCCTGGTATGACCAGATAACCCCCTGGAGACTTATCCCCCGGTAACGTTAACCCCCCCTGGGAATTTGTTCATATGACCAGACAATATCCTGACGAAATTAAACCCCCTCTTGTCTTAACCTCCTTAACATTAATCACCCACCCAGGGAATTTCTCGCCTTGACTAGATAGTCTCCTGGTGATATTAAACCCCCTGTTCGACTTAAAATACTGCCTTGAGGTCGGTTTTTTATTATGTTTATACTAAACAATTCAAGATAGCTGACCCGTGCAGACTTTTCTCCCGAGCTCATTTCTGGCTAAACCATAGGTCGTAGATCAGATCTGAGGGCACAATCGAAAGACAAAATTAAATTTCCAACAAGAAAGGTCCAGTCACTTTTTGTCGTATCTCTAACGGTTTAACCGCAAAATGCCCTCAAAGTCAAAAGTTTTTACGAATCCGGAAAAAAATCTATGAAAAAGGTCAATTTTTAAATCCCTTGTCATTTACTTAATGTCCGGACTTAACCAGTCACCGAATTCCGCTTATCCCCGAATTTGCAAGCGTTTACTTTGGGGGCCTGGGGGCGTAGCCCCCAGCGAGCCGAAGGCGAGTCTAATATATATACAACCGCATGTGTAACTGACTGACTGACTCACTCACTCACGTATACTAATTCTAACCTACTTCCAGATGAGTTAGAGACTTGAAATTTGGTACACAGATAGCTTTCCACGTGTAACCACCAGGAAAATCCCGAAAAGTGAGAATTTTTCATTTTCAACCCCTCAAAAAAATTCCCAAAAAATCGCGCATTCTTCACCCCTGCAGGCATTTTTTGTAAGCCCGATAGCGGGCGAACCGTTGGAGCTAGCTCGGATCTGACGGAAAATTCATGGTCAGGAATGAAGTGAACTACAAAAAAGGTCTAATGACTTTTTGCTCTATTTTCCATGGTTAAGCGACAAAACGCTCGAACATTTGAAATTCCAGAGATTTTTTCGATAGAAAATAATGTTTCCAAGCCCGATTAGGCGGCCGAACCCGTTGGTCGTAGCTCAAATCTGATTGACCCACTAAAATTAGCAAATTGCGCGATCTACAGAAAAGGTCCAGTAATCTTTATGCTCCTATCTCGATTGGTTTGGCCGAAAACGTGAAATTATGTACAATTTTTTGTTGTAACTTTTTTACCGCGAAACTTTTTGTTTTTGGGGTCCGGGATAGCGGCGAAACCATTGCGGGTTGTCGGAGGTCAAAATAATGACTAACGTTTTATTTAGGAAATTAAGATGACCTACAAAAAAGGTCCAGTTGTGACCTTTTTTACCTATATTTCCCTTAGTTTTGACCGCAAAAACGCGATTAACGTGGAAAATATTGCGACATTTCTCGCCTAAAAATTTACATTCCGGGCTTGATAGCGGCCTAAACGGTTGGTCGTAACTCAAAACAAATTTTAAACGGGATTTAGGAAATCACGTGATCTACAGAAAAGGTTCAGTGACTTCGGGAGTTGGCTGAGCGTTAGCTAAGCGTCAATAGTAGATAGGGACAGAGGAATATTTATTATGTTCACAGACACAATACCCTCTAAAAAAGGCCCAAGTGTGTCATTAACCCCCGGTAATATTAACCCCCCCCCCGGGGATTTCCTGGTATGACCTGATAACCTCCTGTACATTCAACCCCCTGAATGTGTTAACCCCCCTGGTAACATTAAACCCCCCCAGGGAATTTCCCTGCCATGACCTCATGTCCCAAATTTTTACCAGTCACCAAATCTCTTAACCCCCCCCCCCTGGGAAGATCCTGGTATGACCAGATAACCCCCTGGAGACTTATCCCCCGGTAACGTTAACCCCCCCTGGGAATTTGTTCATATGACCAGACAATTATCCTGACGAAATTAAACCCCCTCTTTGTCTTAACCTCCTTAACATTAATCACCCACCCAGGGAATTTCTCGCCTTGACTAGATAGTCTCCTGGTGATATTAAACCCCCTGTTCGACTTAAAATACTGCCTTGAGGTCGGTTTTTATTATGTTTATACTAAAACAATTCAAGATAGCTGACCCCGTGCAGGACTTTTCTCCCGAGCTCATTTCTGGCTAAAACCATAGGTCGTAGATCAGATCTGAGGGCACAATCGAAAGACAAAATTAAATTTCCAACAAGAAAGGTCCAGTCACTTTTTTGTCGTATCTCTAACGGTTTAACCGCAAAATGCCCTCCAAAAGTTCAAAAGTTTTTACGAATCCGGAAAAAAATCTATGAAAAAGGTTCAATTTTTAAATCCCTTGTCATTTACTTAATGTCCGGACTTAACCAGTCACCGAATTCCGCTTATCCCCGAATTTGCAAGCGTTTACTTTGGGGGCCTGGGGGCGTAGCCCCCAGCGAGCCGAAGGCGAGTCTAATATATATACAACCGCATGTGTAACTGACTGACTGACTGACTCACTCATCACTCACGTATACTAATTCTAACCTACTTCCAGATGAGTTAGAGACTTGAAATTTGGTACACAGATAGCTTTCCACGTGTAACCACCAGGAAAATCCCGAAAAGTGAGAATTTTTCATTTTCAACCCCTCAAAAAAAAATTCCCAAAAAATCGCGCATTCTTTCACCCCTGCAGGCATTTTTTGTAAGCCCGATAGCGGGCGAACCGTTTGGAGCTAGCTCGGATCTGACGGAAAATTCATGGTCAGGAAATGAACGTGAACTACAAAAAAGGTCTAATGACTTTTTGCTCTATCTTCCATGGTTATAAGCGACAAAACAAAACGCTCGAACATTTGAAATTCCAGAGATTTTTTCGATATAAAATAATGTTTTCAAGCCCGATAGCGGCCGAACCGTTGGGTCGTAGCTCAAAATCTGATTGCCCCATAAAATTTAGCAAATTGCGCGATCTACAGAAAAGGTCCAGTAATCTTTTGCCCTATCTCGATTGGTTTGGCCGAAAAACGTGATTATGTACAATTTTGTTGTAACTTTTACGCGAAACTTTTGTTTTTGGGGTCGATAGCGGCGAAACCATTGGTCGGAGGTCAAAATAAAGACTAAACGTTTTATTTAGGAAATAAGATGACCTACAAAAAAGGTCCAGTGACTTTTTACTATATTTCCCTTAGTTTGACCGCAAAACGCGATTAAGTGAAAATATTGGACATTTTCGCCTAAAAATTTACATTCCGGGCTTGATAGCGGCTAAACGGTTGGTCGTAACTCAAAACAAATTTTTAAACGGGATTTAGGAAATCACGTGATCTACAGAAAAGGTTCAGTGTACTTCGGGAGTTGGCTGAGCGTTAGCTAAGCGTCAATAGTAGATAGGGACAGAGGAATATTTATTATGTTCACAGACACAATACCCTCTAAAAAAGGCCCAAGTGTGTCATTAACCCCCGGTAATATTAACCCCCCCCCGGGGATTTCCTGGTATGACCTGATAACCTCCTGTACATTCAACCCCCTGATGTGTTAACCCCCCTGGTAACATTAAACCCCCCCAGGGAATTTCCTGCCATGACCTCATGGTCCAAATTTTACCAGTCACCAAATCTCTTAAACCCCCCCCCCCTGGGAAGATCCTGGTATGACCAGATAACCCCTGGAGACTTATCCCCCGGTAACGTTAACCCCCCCTGGGAATTTGTTTCATATGACCAGACAATATTCCTGACGAAATTAAACCCCCTCTTGTCTTAACCTCCTTAACATTAATCACCCACCCAGGGAATTTCTCGCCTTGACTAGATAGTCCTCCTGGTGATATTAAACCCCTGTTCGACTTAAAATACTGCCTCTGAGGTCGGTTTTTATTATGTTTATACTAAACAATTCAAGATAGCTGACCCGTGCAGACTTTTCTCCCGAGCTCATTTCTGGCTAAACCATAGGTCGTAGATTCAGATCTGAGGGCACAATCGAAAGACAAAATTAAATTTCCAACAAGAAAAAGGTCCAGTCACTTTTTGTCGTATCTCTAACGGTTTAACCGCAAAATGCCCTCAAAGTCAAAAGTTTTTACGAATCCGGAAAAAAATCTATGAAAAAGGTCAATTTTTAAATCCCTTGTCATTTACTTAATGTCCGGACTTAACCAGTCACCGAATTTCCGCTTATCCCCGAATTTGCAAGCGTTTACTTTGGGGGCCTGGGGGCGTAGCCCCCAGCGAGCCGAAGGCGAGTCTAATATATTATACAACCGCATGTGTAACTGACTGACTGACTGGACTGACTCACTCACTCACGTATACTAATTCTAACCTACTTCCAGATGAGTTAGAGACTTGAAATTTGGTACACAGATAGCTTTCCACGTGTAACCACAGGAAAATCCCGAAAAGTGAGAATTTTTCATTTTCAACCCCTCAAAAAAATTCCCAAAAAATCGCGCATTCTTCACCCCTGCAGGCATTTTTTGTAAGCCCGATAGCGGGCGAACCGTTGGAGCTAGCTCGGATCTGACGGAAAATTCATGGTCAGGAATGAAGTGAACTACAAAAAAGGTCTAATGACTTTTTGCTCTATCTTCCATGGTTTTAAGCGACAAAACGCTCGAACATTTGAAATTCCAGAGATTTTTTCGATAAAAAATAATGTTTCAAGCCCGATAGCGGCCGAACCGTTGGTCGTAGCTCAAATCTGATTGACCCATAAAAATTAGCAAATTGCGCGATCTACAGAAAAGGTCCCAGTAATCTTTTGCCCTATCTCGATTGGTTTGGCCGAAAAACGTGATTATGTACAATTTTGTTGTAACTTTTACGCGAAACTTTTGTTTTTGGGGTCGATAGCGGCGAAACCATTTGGTCGGAGGTCAAAATAAGACTAACGTTTTATTTAGGAAATAAGATGACCTACAAAAAAAGGTCCAGTGACTTTTTACTATATTTCCCTTAGTTTGACCGCAAAACGCGATTAAGTGAAAATATTGGACATTTTCGCCTAAAAAATTTACATTCCGGGCTTGATAGCGGCTTAAACGGTGGTCGTAACTCAAAAAACAAATTTTAAACGGGATTTAGGAAATCACGTGATCTACAGAAAAGGTTCAGTGACTTCGGGAGTTGGCTGAGCGTTAGCTAAGCGTCAATAGTAGATAGGGACAGAGGAATATTTATTATGTTCACAGACACAATACCCTCTAAAAAAGGCCCAAAGTGTGTCATTAACCCCGGTAATATTAACCCCCCCCCGGGGATTTCCTGGTATGACCTGATAACCTCCTGTACATTCAACCCCCTGATGTGTTTAACCCCCCTGGTAACATTAAACCCCCCCAGGGAATTTCCTGCCATGACCTCATGTCCAAATTTTACCAGTCACCAAATCTCTTAACCCCCCCCCCTGGGAAGATCCTGGTATGACCAGATAACCCCCTGGAGACTTATCCCCCGGTAACGTTAACCCCCCTGGGAATTTGTTCATATGACCAGACAATATCCTGACGAAATTAAACCCCCTCTTGTCTTAACCTCCTTAACATTAATCACCCACCCAGGGAATTTCTCGCCTTGACTAGATAGTCTCCTGGTGATATTAAAACCCCCTGTTCGACTTAAAATACTGCCTTGAGGTCGGTTTTTATTATGTTTATACTAAACAATTCAAGATAGCTGACCCGTGCAGACTTTTCTCCCGAGCTCATTTCTGGCTAAACCATAGGTCGTAGATCAGATCTGAGGGCACAATCGAAAGACAAAATTAAATTTCCAACAAGAAAGGTCCAGTTCACTTTTTGTCGTATCTCTAACGGTTTAACCGCAAAATGACCCTCAAAGTTCAAAAAAGTTTTTACGAATCCGGAAAAAAATCTATGAAAAAAAAGGTTCAATTTTTAAATCCCTTGTCATTTTACTTAATGTCCGGACTTAAACCAGTCACCGAATTCCGCTTATCCCCGAATTTTGCAAGCGTTTACTTTGGGGGCCTGGGGGCGTAGCCCCAGCGAGCCCGAAGGCGAGTTCTAATAATAAAATCACATGAATTTAGTTAATAAATTAATCGAATATTGCATTACTAGCTCTTAAAGCTATAACTTAATTCTATTCTTGGAAATGCTTGAGCATTTTAAGTTCATGAAAATTTCACTATAAATATAATCAAAAAACCATTATAATTTTAATAACTCAGAATGTTACAGTTTCACCCAGATATATGGCAATGGACTGATGGCTTTGGATCTGACTAACATCAGAGTACCAAGTAATTTATACCTTTTAAGCTTTGTAGCATGGTTTCTTTTGGAAAATTATAAAATATTTTGTTTCCTCGAAGGCTCTTCATTTGATGCAATAGAGTCATAAATCTAGATTGGTACCAACCTGGGCCAAGATGGTAGACTTCCACGGTTTCTAAGTTCTATAAATGTAATGAGATGTTCTTAAAAACGTTTTTAACAACTTTAAATTTCTGACAGGGATTTTCTTATATAGGGTGTTAAAATACCACGTCCAACTCGAAGAAGTAGATATTAAAGAATATATATATATATATATATATATATATATAATATATATATATATATATATATATATGTATGTATGTATGTATTTAGGGTGATTTTCACATGCATTATTAAGAGTAGGCTGCTATGAGCAGAATTGTTGTGATCTGTATTTTTAATTCAATTTACAATAATTATTTTTTGTCTATTTAGTGCATATTTTGCGAAACGATATGCAATGAGCTTACACAAAATGTGATTTTTGTGATGTATGTGCACAGTATGTTTGATTTATTATCATGTAAATTTATTTCTTTTAAGTGATCAACTGTATGTGTGGCTAAGTTTATTTCTTAGAATATTTAACACCTGAGGAAGGAGATGGATTTCAATTCACGAAACGTCATGTTATATATTTTGTGCCATGTAGCAATGGCAAAGCTCCTTATATCCTTTAAAACCATTCATCGTCAATAGCAAATTTTAAACGAAGAAGAAACCACTTGTTTGCCGACCACACTGTTTCCCTAATAGAAAGATGTCTATTACCAGCCGTATACGTAATCTCACGACATAATTACTGTGATGACTGTGGGAGCTCCGTGCCCTGTCACTTTCACCTGTGCTCACTCCAGTGCTTGACTTCTCGTGCTTGTGACTTGCATCATGTACAGTGACAACGTTTAGACTGGCCTCCAACTAGATGTGGTATGATGTGTTGACTTTAACCTACATTGTAATTATATGTTAGGCTAGTTATGCACCTGAAAAAGACATCAGATTGCAGATCTCGAAACGTAGTGTTATACATTTCTTTATATATTTAACGGTAGAAAATGTCCGAAATCCTATTATATTTTCTAATCTTACATCACCAAATAACAATCTTTAAAGTTTCAAAGAATTAGACTAATTCATAGGGAATACTTGAAACAATATTCAAACACAAATAGGTTTAATTTTGGATACTGGTATAAATAGCATATTCTAAGACACTAAAAGGCACGAAGATAATATCAGAAAATTATCAAAAACCAAATTCGTTTTCTTATTATAAGTTTTACTCATGAATTTAAAACACTCTTATACGATAAAGTATTTTTCCCATACCCATATAATTAAAGAAAACGATATATACACAGTTTTATTTATCTCATTCCCATCAAGCAAGTTACCAAAAATAGCAGCATTCAAATCAAACTAATTACATGATATCTAATTTACATTTAACTAACTGTAAAGTACCAATTAAGGGATAATTATATAAAAATAAGGGTTACAAATAAAAAGTAATTAACATAATTTTAAAAGCAACACAAAAAAGAAAAACACATTTATCACTATATTAAAATTACATTAAATATATAAATAAGTTTTTTTTTATCAATAGTTTAGCTATGACCTCTGTATCTGCTGATGAATCTCTTTGAATTCTAAATCAACGTACTAAAAAATATAACATTATTAAGCCTAATATAATAGTTTTAGTAACCAACCGTATTTTGACCGATCGCAAGGAAATTTCAACTTAAGTAACAAGGAATAAAAATTGTTTCCATCTAAATGTATTCTGAATAAATATTCTTACCATATAAAAAAATTATCAAAATTTACATTTATTGTAAAAAATTAAAACTCTTACTGGCGCGCCATCATAAGTTATGTAAAAATTGCTTCTAATTGTAAAAATAGTTATTAATAAATTCGTCCCTAAACTCTGTACACAAAAAAGATGTTTACAAAACAATACCAAATGTATTTTCAATTGATGTCCTTGTAGAAATGTACTGGATGTGAATTTAAAATGGTTCAAATCTTATAAGAAATTGTCAATAATAAGTATCCTGAACAAATTAAAATCACATTAAAATTATATTCCAATAAGAGTTGTCTTTGATTAACCATTGTATATTTAGAAAAAAACAAAACGAAAAAAAACATGGAATGGAATAAAAATTCGAGTTTTACAAACCCAGTTACAAACTCAGGAGGACAGGCCTTTGACGTTTTGATCCTAAAACCAATAGATCACTTTCTTTGATGAATAGAAGCATATTTCAAGTTTCTAGGACCTTTCCATCAAGAGTTATCGCACAGACGGATGGACAACGACATGATGTCAAGAAGATCCCGTCGGGTCCTTTCCATGGAAGTGTAGTATATTTTATACTTCTATTATACTAAATTCGTGAATTCAATGTATTTTTTTTACTATCACTTTAACTTTGTAATGCACTTATTCGTTATATGTGTTTCAGACAAAACGATACTACTCGTAATTATCACCTGGGTATTATGGCTTCCATCCTTTTATACTTCTTCATTACTCCACTCCTGGTTTTGTGCGGAACTCAGGCCACAGAACGGCCACCATTCTTCGCCATCATCGCTTCACCTCAAGATACGGACGATTCAAAAGTCTTTCCTGACGCAACAGAATATGGAAGGTCTGAAGATTCTCTGGACCTACTAACCTCGTCTAGAACTCTTTATTCAAACACGTTCCTGTTTATTCCTCCTGAGATTCGTTGCCGAAAATGCTATAGGGTTGTTAATGGAGAATGCAGAAGGATTGTAGGATGCAGACTGAGGGATCCATAAAGTAAATCTGTACGTACTTAATATTAAAGTACTCTTTTTTTAGTTGCTGCAGAATATAGTAACGCTTGGAAATAGTTCAAGGTTTCGAAACAAAAAAAATTAATATTTATAGATATAGTACGTACAGAATATAATGTTGTTGTTCAGAATTAGTTAATTTACAAGCACATGATCTGCCCTACAAGTCTGCTAGTTACAAGTTTAGCATATTCCTGCTTTAGGATAGTGATCAGAATTTGGGTTTTCCTTTTCTATTTTAGGAATGATGATGAAATTAGTTCAGTATTTTTCGGGAGCATAACCAGAACGATTCGCCATTGGAAGTATCTTCTAATAGGAGTGGTTCTTTTAGCTTCGATTACTTTTCAATTCCCCCACTCATATCCGGATGATTGTAATCATTAATAAAAAAATTGAGCCATTATAAAAACTATGATGAAACTTGAAATCTACGCTGTGCTGCCCAAGAAACCCTACCTGCTTATCACGCACATCATTTTTCTAAAAAGTTTGTTACCGTGGGGCCAGGTTCATCTTATCCCCAGAGCTATGCAGTTTCCATATCAGGCTGGAAATTAAAAGTCCACAGAGAAGTTTTACTATCTCCTATTTACCCATCATTTCCTAGAAGGATACCTTCTTCTTCTGTACCTCCTCTGCAGAACACTAACGTTCGGGAATATCAGTAAACATGACAGCCAAACACTACAAACATTTACTATGAATCTTGATCAAATATGAACGAACAAAAAAAGTACTCAGTGTGTCCATAAATCAGGATTTTATTAAAATAATATAACTTTCCCAAGAAGTTCAAAACTTAGCGCTTAGGAGTGGTATTTCAAAAAATATTTGTCCTATAGCACCATCGAAAAATCTTTTTTGTAATGTGTAGTATCACTTGTTTTAATCTTTTACTTAATACCGATCAGATTAGCTCTTTTGTAATATTTCTGAAGAAGAAGAATATACAATCACGTGTTTTCACTATTTTAATCTCGGAATGTTACAGATTAATAAATGTTCCCATCTGTAATTATAGATGTGAACTCCGCTCCTATCACGTGACATGTAGAGGATGCTACGGAATATTAGTTATAAAACAAACGGTTTTATTAAAAGGCGTAAGTATTATACATTCCAATCACATGTAGTACATATTACTATTAATAGTTACTCTAGTAATATTCAGTAATTTCCACTATATTTGACGATAACAATTTTCTGACCATTTTGACCATACAATAGAACTACAGAATTTTTTAAAACATATTCCACAACAAGAGTCCAGATTCGAACTAGTGGAGTTGCCATTAAGAAATCTTTGATACGT
Source organism: Homalodisca vitripennis (assembly GCF_021130785.1). Lineage (NCBI taxonomy): Eukaryota > Metazoa > Arthropoda > Insecta > Hemiptera > Cicadellidae > Homalodisca > Homalodisca vitripennis. The sequence goes on along the minus strand of NC_060211.1, from coordinate 36,003,367 downwards.
TTAATTAATGACTTTAACTTTAATTAAAAATAAATTCCAAAATATTTGTACTTCATTGATTAAATCTTCAATAATCATACACTTTACAAAATGTTAAACAAAGGATTTTCTACGCATATCACTAATCTCTTTAAAAATAAGAAATCAGCCTGCAATCAGAATAAAAGCGTAAAAATTGCATTAGGATTGATATTCTTCTTCAATATCGTTTTAAATTTTGGGTGAAAATAGAAAGTATGGCGTATTTCACGCTAGGTAAGACTGACTATAGTTAGTTTTTCTACAGAAGAGCTCTTCCGCCAGGTTCCAGCGTAAGCGGCCACTGATCATCATGGATAACCAAAAACTCTTTTGAAATATGTTCTATTTGGGGGATAGGGTTAAATTGAATTGCCAAGAATCCATATCAGTATTCACGGCCAGTACCTACAGTATTTTCATTTTATCCAGTAGTTTTCAAAACCTCAAAATAATAACCAATAAGGGATTTCGTAAGGGTTTACACAAAAAATTATGTACGCCTTTAATTATTGACGTAGAAACTCGAACATTTTTTATGTCGTTTTTCAAAAAACATTCAACAAAATGCGAATAAGAATTGTTTTGCTGTCATTACTTTTAGATTAATGATGATTTAAATTGGAGAATGCTTAATTTTAAACAGAAAACCGTGTTTTTCTCTATATGTTCGGTTATAGTAATCCAAAAATACAAAATATTTTTACTGTACTCAAATACATGGGGAATACTACTTAATCAGCAAAATAATATTTCAGAGGGTTTTTTGCTGTAAATTTTAATATGATAGACATTTGAAGCGAGATGTTTAGCGTGTAGGAGAGATCCCCCGGGCCCCGCTCCATCAGAGATCTTTAGAAAAACAAACAACTATATATTGTACCACTGGTTTTAGATTAAACTACTAAGCTCAGTTTATATCAAAGCCTTTCTAGAAAATGCGAATAAAATAAGATTTTTACACCTTTTACAAATTAAAAACGGTCCTTACAAAAGAAATGCTATATTTTCAAAACAAGGTTTTAATAAATATTAAATACCATTTAATTATTTATTATGCAACCAATTACTTATAATGTTTAGTAGTATTATATAAATATTATCAAATTAAACATTATTTAATTAAAATATATAAATTTTTCAGTTAAATAAATAAATATATTCTACAGAAACTAGCACATTACGTTTAAAATAAAAGATTGTTTTTAACAAGACACGATCTATTAAACAATTTTTTATTTAAGGTAGTAAAGGTAGTAATGAATACATCATATAATCGTTTGTTTGTCAACGATAAAATATGAAAATACTATAACGATGCACTGACCTTACACCAAAATGCTTGAATAATTGCAAAAATAATATCAATGTTATTGCAGACATTTAAGTTTAAGTAGTTCACCATTTAAATCTACTAACCAGTAAATCACGTTTTCATAAAACCTGAAATACAAAACCAGCACCGCTTTACAATCACCACAGAAAACCGAGTTCATTAACGTTTCCTTCAACTCCATTGCAAAATTAATCCCTAATTTAATGGAAATGAAGATGAAATGAATATTATTAATATATAATATGAATATCATATTATATTAAATTGTTAATTAATGTAATAAAACTACTTTATACCATTCTCGGGATCACTGTTTACTAAAATTAGATATACGATAAGAGTAATCTTAATTAGTAGTAAAGTGTTTGCTACTAAGGCTGTTACAAATTTGATTCCATCTCCGTTATATTTAATTTCGCATTTTTTTAGGATGTGCAATATATTTTATCTTTCAGAGATACTTTCCGATACGTCCATCTGGCTGATACATAGCATTCAACCTATCACCAGTAGAATCAATAGCACAATAGGGATTACATAAAATCATCAATACCAATAAACTCGTTACACCATATGTCCACGCAAACATTTGTTATATGCTTTTTTAGGTTGAACTTAGGTTTGTTATGATTGAATGAATACCTCGAATAAACTGTGAGCAATTGTTAAAAGCGGGTTTCAATGAAAAAAAGACACAGCATCAGTATGAAACATTAAAACATTCTACAGCTAAAACAGGTAATTATTAATAGAACTAGTTTGTACTGATTAAAGCATAGACGGAGTAGATTTGAAAAGGCTGGATAAAAGTTTGAAGGCTTTGAAGGACTATTGTTAATTTTAACCTCTTTTCAGATCTCGCCATGCTCTCTTCATCTCCTTCCATCATCTTACTGGTGTTGTTCTTTTCGGTCTCCAGCGCCTCACCTACCCTCTCCAGGAGATATCCCAGACAAGCAGTCTCTTATGAACCCGGCGACGACGGACCTCTCATATTCCCAGATTCCGGAGAAACCCTTTGCAGAGCAGCCTTTTGAAATACCTCCAAGTGTTATCTAAACCCTCCAATATGACATGAACAGGAACTTAATTGATATCGCCATTCATCAGTATCTTTCAGGATACAATATGACCCCTAGTGGTTATTGTCGAAGAAATTGAAGTTAATTATCGGAGTGAACTTCCACGTTGTTGAAGATTATTGTACTTTATTTATTGGATTTTTATGTTTACTATATTTAAGACATTTGTATGTTAACTTATATGTAAAATACTAAAAGTATTCACATTTTAGATAGTATTACATAAGTGTTTTGTACGAATACGGACAAACGGAAAATACATAGGGGCAAAAAAGTTATGCTTTGTATTGATATTGAAATAAATAAGTTAATTCATCTATTAATCATTAGAGTCAATAAATGATTTTGCAAAATCTCCATAACTGCAGCTATACAATGTAAATTCCTTTAATGTATCCTTGAATCAAACTGATATCTATATTGAAAGTTCTTAATCGCTGTTATAATGGCATTTACATTTATTAATAATTTTTAAGAATATTATATTTATTACAAAAGTGTTTTAAAAAAACTCTTTTTAAGTTTTCTTGAACTAAGGAACCTTGCACATTTACATTCTGACACTTTAGCATTATTATGAGTCTTAGAGATCCAAATCCTTTATTATTTTATAAAAACATTGTATAAATTTCAAAGTTTTGAGACTTTGTACTCTGATGTAATCGTATCAAAAACCATTAATTTGCATAACTACACTAAATTTATAATTTAAATATATATATATATATATATACGAGTATATACTCGTATACTCGTATATATTATATATTACGGGTATAATATATACTCGTAATATATACTCGTATATATTATACCCGGGCAAGTGTGAGATCCGGGTTCGAGTCCCGGCGGAGCTAGTACTTTTGTGATTCAATGTTTATTTACAAATTAAATATGGCTATTACCATTAATAAAAAATTTGAGTAATGTATATATATATATATCTAATTTTTCTAATTCAACGTGGTGTTTATAGACCCCATAAGAAAATTCCTGTCAGAATTGAAATTTGTTAGAAACGTTTTTAAGAACAACTCATTACATTTATAGAACACGAAGCTTTTAAAGCTCGCTCCAATATGCATAGTTGAACACTTTTTATTGTATGTCAACCAAAAGAAAATAATATGATAATAACTAAAAAAAAACCCAAGCGGAAATTTCACATAACAAAGCTATTTAAATTTATTACGTTTTTTGGGAGAGTAAATACAATATTGAAGGATATGAAATAGATATTACAATCTGTTGCCATAAACTAAGACATACATTTCCAAGATAATTATAGTAATAAGGCGAGAAAAAGGGAAGTTACCACAGCTAAAGTTTGTATACCAGTAATGAACTTCAATATTTATTTTTGGACCATGACCATCACATAAGTAAAATTGTGTAAATCTGTGATATCCTTTAAATGATTCCCTCATAGTCAGGTAGTTAAGGCACGACAATAACGGACAAAGAACGTCAGAATGGAGGTTCTGATGTTGTATGTGCGTGACCATTCACATTACCCGGGTCTTCTTTCTCAAGTTGCCACTTACATTCAATCCCTACCATCATGCAACATTTGCTACCCTCATCCTACGTCATTTATTTACAGCGAATATTTTTTCCGCTGTTGGAGATTAAGAATTCACGTACTATAGCTAAATATTGTCACGCCTCCTGCTCAGCTGGGGCGAAGGGGGTTTACTCAGGAACCAAACGAAGCTCAGATTACAGCAACTTTATTAACTTAAACAACAACACTTCCCGAACCCACGGACACCACGCGTCACGACCATCACTAGGCTAAGCCCTACACTAGATCGGCCCTCAGGGAGCTCGGACGTCCGCTAGCGCCGGAGTCCCTCTCACGTACACACCGCCTCGGGCGCTCACCTTGCTGACCTCCCCCTCCAGTACTTCCAGACGGCGGGAACATGGGCCCCGACGTCACACACCCCCAGCCAAATTAAGGGTGGTTGTTGGGGTGGATGCCCTCTAGGAGTTCGTCTTCTTCATTCTTCCAGGCCCTGGCAGCTGGGTCCCTTGGTTGTGTTCAGCTGGGCGGCTGGGTCACGTGCACAAGTTACCATGGCGTCTACCCTCACGTTTCGCCGCGTATCGCTAACAGTGTGGCTAGCGGTCGGGTTCTCCAACAGTCAATAGTTGTCTTTAGATGTGGAGGAAACACATGGGGAACAACGACACTGCGGCAGCCACTTCTCAGGGACAGTCCATTTACACTGGCACATAAAGTCTCTGGCGTTGGGACGGCTCGATCACACATAAAGTCTCTGGCGTTGGGACGGCCCGATCACACATAAAGTCTCTGAAGTTGGGACGGCCCGATCACACATAAAGTCTCTGGCGTTGGGACGGCCCGATCACGAGGCCTCAGTCGTTCGCTCCCATCGGTACGCCTTCACTAATACATTTCCAGGGAAAGTTTATTAATTTTAATGTTATTCCAGCAACAGGCAATGAATCGTTTCCTCACAAAGGTTTGCCTTCTACAAAAACATGTTGTCCTACGAGAGCCTATCTACCCTACTCTAGTTAGCAATGTTTGCTATTGGTGTAATCGCATTTATTTGACAGAAACATTAGTTCATAGAAACTTACTCTTAAATACCCGCGGTGGTGTCCATTCCCTTATATTATACATCTATCCTTACGTGTAGGTATATTCGACATTTTATATTAAAAATACATTAATCAACTTTACATGTCTTTATAATTACTTGAAGCGAGAAATTATAATTGTATATGAATAAATGAGTTCATGACACATTTCGGAACCATTCAGCTGTTCTGTGCGAGTCATACAAAACAAAATATATTAATCCTCTATATTGCCCTTTCTTATGATCTAGTACAATGACGATATTCCAACTCAAACATGATAATATTATTATTAGAATACAAACTATTTACCAAATTACTAACTAGTACATTAATCCTTATTATCTACCCATACTATAACTTACTATTGCAAAAACACTTTTTTTTATAGATAATAACCTTACAAAGTGGATATTATTATAGGGACCCAAACTAAATAATTGTAATTATAAGTCCACGACAAGGCTATTCTAGATATTTGACATCTTCCTACTCATTAACATAGACAAGTGAAACAAACCATAGTAGGACATTATAAGCGTAACCATGTACTACAGGATACAGATATTTTACAGTGCAAGAGGTGGTACAAAGTTTTGTAACTGAAGTTGTGCACAGCGGCAGTGTCTACGTGACAAAAGTAGCTGTGGTCAGCAGTAGCCGTCCGGCCTCTCTGGTCACCTGACCTCTCGGGTCCCGGCCTGGCTCTGAGCTACTGGACTTCCCACCGGTGCTCTAAGACTTAGCATGAAATTACTTCGTTTTTCAACAAAGCTCTTATCTCTTAAATTTTATTCTTTACATACATCTAACTACCTTTTAATATAACTACCTCAATACCACACAAGAATATGTTAATAGCTAACTATACCCGAACAACAACTTATAAGTTACTTTGTATGCATTGACAAGTTAATACTTGATTATTTTTATTCCCCAAATTACAAACAAATTACAAAAGTAATTACTTAGTTCTTAACATTGGTTAGCATAACCATATACAACATTTGGTTTCGTATGCGGTGTTACAATCTTAGAAACTTAACTTGTCAACGCTTAATTCATAATTACGTTAATGACAACTGGAAGAACAACATAAAATTATTATTAAATTTTTTACATCAGTGTTATAATACAATAGGCAATTATATTTTACTAACATATTATTATGTCATTGCGACGTACCAATCCTCTTAAACATTAAGTCTTAACCTAATCTAGGAATTCTAAAACTATTTCAAGGGTCCCCTGTATTTACAGAATAATTATGAGTTTAACAATTTAATTATTATTAGTCAAAATCAACTTCTAACCATTCCACGCTGATATTGGCGTATGTATACGTACCGCTGGAAAACAGAATATGTATTTCACCTAGTCAATCATAATAAACAGTTTTGGAATATAAACTCTTATATTAGCTAATACTCATATTCACTCACATTCACTCTGAGTGGCCACTCGGTTTTTTTTCATTCAAACTTTCACACTCCCCCACATTTTCATTCACACACTGGACTTACATGTTTACGAATTCATGATAACAATAATCTCCTGAAATAATATATTTTATATATTTTATTAATCATACACTATAACGTTCACAGTTTATACAGTTTACCTCGAAGTTTACCTATGGTTACAACGATTACCTGGTATCCTTTTATACCTTATCACGAACTTGGTCCCACCATTCAAGAGTGATTCTCAGCTCCTTTCCATCGACCTCCGTGATAGGTAAGTTCTTTTGGCAAGCCATCGTCTCTGACGTCACGTTTGGCGGTCATCGCTAAGTCGTCGCCTTTTCGTCTCGATACCTTGGATCTCCAGTTTACCCATAATCCCACGACGTACCGACAACCAATCAGAACCAATATTATTATAATGCCACAAAATAAATCCACAATAAATAATTGTTCCTGGATTCGGGGAAAATATTTCATTTTCTGCTCTCACAAATGCTCCTATAAGTAAGCCTACTAGATGGGGATTTCTCACAACAATTATGGATAGTAAAACAAAAATAAATGGAGTGGAGCACGGCTGACAGTGATGTATACATGTCCCTCTCCACTGACAAAACCTTAAGCGTCGGGCTCTCTAACTTTCTATGTTCTGAAAAAGATAAATTCCAGTGGCGGCAGCTGACTAGGCCATTCGTTGTCTAAGCATTCGTCTAGTGTCTCGAAAGTGCTGGAAACATGATTAATTTTAGAGGTGATTTTCAAAGTTTTTAATTTTGACCACGAAGGCTGGAAGTATGTGTGTGCCACAGCTAACTTATCCGCTTCCTGTCTACACGGATAGCTTTCTGAAACCAAAATGTGGGAGTCAGCGACTAAGCTACAATCACACGGCACTCTCACGTGTAGTGCACCCAGGCTCTTACGCTCTGTTATCTTAACTGTAGTGTTCGAAGTGTATCTGCACACAAACTCTAAATGCTCAACAATATGGGTTAGTACATAGGTGAAGTCGTCTATCTGGGTGATAAGTGGCACGTCACCTGACTTACATGAAAATACACATAGTGAGCTCAGCTCTTGTATGGTCGCACCCATAAATGTTTTTCTAGGGCAACGTGAACCGGACACAGCGTCACCGGCGTATCTAGGGACATAGCATAGTGGATTAATATTCGGCTGACAGTGCTGCAAGGCTGCTCACTGTATCACTACCATACTGTCTTCACTGTTAACCAAAAATGACGTTTCCTGCTTAATGGTACAAGTCTGGTTATTCCACGCGAAAGGTATTATTAAAGGGGTGTACAATCTCCATTGGGACGTAAGTTTCTTGATTGGAATCTGCAAATTTATTAAGATTGAGTTACCAGAAATTACACAATCAGCTATTTCTAACTTAAGGTATTTAGACACTTCCTCCACTGGTATCGCTAGGTCATAGCTGTCCGCTTTTAATGCAACTGTTAATTTTGTTAAATCCTCTCTTAGCTTATCTGCAGTTATTATAGAATTCGGGATCTTCCCCTCTCGAACATTGACTCAATATCTCTAGGCGTGTAACAAGTTGTAACAATTGTAACTGACGTGCTGTATGGTGCGCGCTCACCTATAACAAACTAAAACTCTTGTAATCATTTATCTGTTCGTTTGTGAATTCCCTGCTTCTGAAATCGATCGATTAACCTTGGTTATGTTAACGCCAACATCCACGACACGTGCGAAGGTCCTCTCTACTTCTGCACTGTAATTCTTCATACCTAAATTGACATTCTCTATTTCTGAAAAGGCTTCAGTTACTTTGCTCACTTAAGCTATTTTCAAATTTTTGACAATAAATATGTATTAGTGACTAAAGGTTTTAACTGTCGTTTAGTCGTTACTCCACAGCACCAATGGGCGAAATCTCCTATCACACTTAAACTCCTCTGGACTCTAGCAGACATACTATTAGACTTTACATATACATCGGATTTCCCACTGAGGCTCGAGTTCAGCCATTTCACTTGCTGTCCTATTCTTTTATCGGCCTGAAGAATCCATGCGAACAACATACATTGGGGATCATTTAATACTCTGTTTCAAAAACCATTATTCTCTGGCAGTGACAAATGAGCCATATCGACCTCTGGCAACACACTTTGATACACTAGAGGAAACTGATGACTCTTACATCATCATCTCGGGTATCTCTTTCCAGTACACCCCTGTAGTTACAGATATCGGCACCCGGGTGTCGCTGTGCATCGCGGTAACTGCGACTGCACACAAAATACACCTACACGTAACTAGATACATCACCGCTATCTGGTATTCCATAGTCGCTCACCTCGTTCCTGTCTCTGTCAGGACTTAGGTACACACACAAGTAACACAATTAAACAAGAAATTAAAATGTTAAACACTGTACGATAAATAGCAATTATTGGAAAATTATTAAATCAGTTCTGAGAATAAACGTATATGAATATATATAATGAACCACGATTATGGGACTCAGGTTGTCTTCAGTTCACTTATGTCCACAACGGCGACACCGACCACGACACTAACCGAACTAATTGTCCTCAGCAAGGTCTTCACACTCTCCCCTTCCGTTCGAACTTTGATCTTGCTGACGGCACGTTCATAGTTCATTCACCGGCTATTGATTGTCGTGAAGCACACCTTCATGAGTCCCTCATTTCGTGCACTAATGTTAAGATTTTACTACCACTCACTACAATTCACAATAAATTGGAAAGTCCAAAAATTGAACATGGTCCTACATTAATAATTATTAATCTACCTTTTACTAAATATTATTTACAACTACTTTTAGTCCATTTTGTTTTGTTTACCATAACCCTCTCACAGTGTCCTAGGGTAGTACCGCTTCAGCCGACTAAACGTGAATTGTGTCCTGGAACGGAGGCTTCTTTCCTTTGGTGACTAGTATCACGTAGTTCACGTCCGATAGCTTAGCCTCGACCTTGTATGGGTCCATACCATCTGTGTAGCACCTTAGTCGATCTACCCTTCTTGCGGATGGGAGTCCACACCATTACTTGATCCCCTGGTTCAAATTCCACATGCCGATGGGTCCTATCAAACCTCTGTTTCTGCTTCTCCTGTGTACCGCTGATTATCTTCTGTACGTCTTCACGGCACTTCTGAACTCTCTCCAGCACTTCCTCGACTTGTGGGTCCTCTGACGCATTTTGGCATAGGGACACGTCTATGGGGAGTCGTGCTTCTCGACCATACATAAGGAAGAAGGGTGTGTGTCGAGTTGTCCTCTTGTACAGATGTGTTATAGCTAAAGCAAGTAAGGCTTACATACAAATCCCAGTCTCTCTGGTTAGTGCTGACATAATTCGACAGCATTTGGGCCAAAGTACCGTTAAAAATTTTCTGTCAATCCATTACACATGGGGTGTTAGGCAGTTGTAAATACTGGTCGTATTCCCAATCCTTTTAACAATTCTTTCACCAAGGAGGATGTGAAATTCGTCCCCCTATCTGACAATATCTTCTTTGGGCATCCGAACTTACAGATTATCCTGTTTACTAGGAACCTCGCTGTTGTTTTCAGCAGTCGTGGTTCTCGTTGCCTCGGCCTCTGCCCACTTTGTGACGTAGTCTACTTCTACTATTATATACACATTCCCTTTTCGCTGACCTCGGAAACGGTTTCCAAGAAGTCCACTCCTATGGTATCTAATGGCTGTCCCACGGGAATAGGTTGTAAGAACCCTGCGGCTGCTCGTTTGGGTGTCTTGCGACTCTGGCAGTCCGGCACGTTTTTACGTATCGTTCAAACTTCCTTAACCATATTTGGCCAGTAGTATCTGCTTTTTATCTTGAAGAATGTTTTACTGAACCCCAGATGGCCGCCAGATAACGGACTGTCATGACATTCAAATAACACCTCATCTCTGATACTTTTTGGGATCACTAGTAACTTCTTGTGACCTACATGTGCGACATTCGTCTTATATAGTAACCCGTCTTCAACTATAAAGCTCTTAGCCAACCTTCGATCTGCGCTAGCTGCTCCGTCGGGGTCTTGAACTGCTTCTATTATCCTCTTGCAATCGGGATCTTCTCTCTGTAGACTGGTGAGATCTTTCAGGTTAATTGCTAACATTGGGATATCATTGGTCTTGTCCTGATCCTCCGGATCGTCTACCCCTCCGTGATTCCTTGATAGACAGTCTGGTACCACGTGCAATCTCCCTTGCTTGTGTTTTGTAATCAAATTCCATAAGTTTGACAGCCCCCAACGGCCCAGTCTGCCCCGACAGGGTCTCTCTGTTCTTGTCTAACCAACATAGCGCGTGGTGGTCCACCACTATAGTAAACTTTTCGGCCCCATAAGAACTGCCTAAAATGTTGCGCCGCCCAGACCACAGCGATGCACTCTTTCTCAGTCAGTTTTAGTGTATTTCTTCTCGGCATCCGATAACCTTCGTGAACCATACGCTACTGGAAGCAATGTCTCTCCATCCTTTTGCATAAGGGCTGCGCCTACTCCTTGGTCACTCGCATCAGTGTGCAACTCAATGGGCAACTTTGGGTCAAAATGTCTCAGAATTGGAGCTGATGTCAGGCGCTCCTTCAGATCTACAAAGGCTGCCTCCTGTTCAGGACCCCAATGGAATCTTACATCCTTCCTAGTAAGATGGACTAAAGGACCAACTACCTTAGAGAAATCCGGCACAAAAGATCTGTAATAATTACACATACCAATAAAGGATCGCAGAGTTCTTAGTCCGTCTTGGAGCCTCAAAGTCTTTTACTACTTGTATCTTGTCAGGGTTTGGACTTATACCTTGGGCGTTTACCGTATGTCCTAAGATCTTGACTTCGCTATACCCGAACGAACATTTGGTTGGATTAAGAGTCATAGAGGCTGATCTAAGCCTTTCCAATACCTGCCTTAATCTGCTCAGCATGTCATCGTATGCTGGTGCCATGACTAATACGTCATCGAGGTAAACCAGACAGCTCCCCTCATTTCAACCCTGCTAGTACCTGGACCATACATCTCTGGAACACCGCTGGGCTAGTCTTGAGTCCAAAGGGGGTACATTCCCACTCCCAAAGGCCGTTCTGCCGTTATAAAAGCAGTTTTTTGCTTATCCTCATCCTTAATTGGTATTTGCCAATAACCAGAGTTCATGTCTAGGGTGCAGAACCATTGACATCCGTTCAAGTATGTCAATATATCTCCAATTAATGGTAATGGGATACGCTAGATCTTGGATACATAGGTTCAATTATACGGTAATCTACACAGAAACCTCCATGTGTCGTTTCTTCTTCTTTAACGAGTACAACTGGAGATGCGTAAGCGCTGTTACTTTTCCGAATGACTCCTTTCGTTAGCATTTCATCCCACCTGCTCTCTGATAATCTCTCGCTCACGATGCGACACCCTTATAGGGAGGTTGATGCACTGGGGTATCGTCAGTGAGTGGAACGGCCAGTTTCACACACGTTTGTTTCGTCCTATTTGAGATTTATTCCAGGCAAAGCGGTCTCTAAACTCTGTCAGCAGTTTAAGTAGGGCTTTTTTCTCTGGAATAAATTGCGGATTAATATCTATTTTTTGCCTCCTCAAGCTCGCTCTTTTCTTGTCTTGTGCCCCCTCGACTTCGCTGGTCGGTTCTTCTCGCAGTTCAAAAATTTCATATTACCTCCGCTAACACTTCGCCTCTTTGTAGGCACTTTTTATCATCTGCCAGATTCATCACCAATACTTGGTTAGGTGGCTCGGCGTGAGTCAAATCCGTAGGGCACTAGAACAGATTTTTTCTCTAAATATTCCTTCCTTTGGTTCCATAACTCCTAAAGTGGGCAACAAAACCTTCGTACTTAATTTTCAGGAGTCTCTGACTTCTTGGAGGGAGTTCAGTAGAATCATCACGATATTACTCTGGCCTGTATTTGTTGTCTTTTTCTTTCTTCAAACTGTATGTGCCTCAACCACGAGGGGTTCTGGAGGTGGACGCAAATACTTGGCGTCTTTTTTTTTCCGCGCCTAAGGAAATCTACTGAGATTTTTTCTTCCGTTGGCGATTATAAAATGGGGCTCTTTCTCCTCGAGAAATCTATTGTTGTACCAAACTTCAGGTGGAAATCGTTTACCCAGGTTACAACAGTCACCCACTCCTTTGGCCACAAAACACTGGGAACAATATTACACAGTTGGCTGATTACTAAGATAATTTCTATTCTACCCAAAATCTGTACTGGCTCATCGGTGGCTGTCTTAACATTCATTCCTTGTACTGCTTTAATCCTGTCTCTCACGTTGGCTACCAGATTCTCATCAACACAACTCACACAGGCCCCAGTATCTAATATTATTGGCGTCCTGTGATTTAATTTTCCCTTTTATTTCCAATTACTCCCACGGTCCTAACAGTACTGGCCTCGGGACGAGGGAATTCCTTGGGTACAGCGTTGGTAAAAATTCCCCACGGCGATACTCATGGCGTGGATTACGGTTGTTATCTCCTCCATGTGTCATGCCATTTCTCGGGCGCTCATGTTCTTGGCACACAGACGCTCATCCTCTGTTCATTAGGATGTTCCCTCTGTTGTTGGCTCATTCTAGCGGAACCACTTGCTCTCCCTGATTTAGTGATTCCCTCTGTCGTTTTCCCTGATTTCCTGAGCGACAGGCAACAGCATAATGACACGGGTCTATTGCACTGGTAGCATATCACTCGACCGTCCACTAGTTCTTCCACGAGGTGGAGTAGGCTCTTCTTGCTCATCCCCTCGGTTCCACCTTCCATACTGTTCACCATCTTGTGCTCTTCTTTCCCTCGGAACTTCGAACTGAACCCTTGGCTGTTGCTTATTGTTCTCAGTCATGCGGCCTCGTGTATCTCGATTCTCTTCTCCTGGTGTTCTAGAAGACGCATGCTTAACTTGGCAAATTCAGATGTTAAGTTTTCTAGTTTGCTTTCTAGCTCCTGTGTTCTTTCCGTCTTGGATGGCTGACTGGCGTTTCCCTGTAGTTGTCGCCTTTGATGAGACTTCCCCCAGTAGGTGGTCTACCCGCTGTCCAGCCATGAAACGTGCGGTCTGGATCTTCCTTACGTTAGCCAGTAGGCTTTCTAGAGTGTCATTGGTCATCACCATCACTTTCTCCAATAGAGATGGCCTTAATCCTCTTAAAACATGTTTGATCTTAGTTTCTCTCGTTCATTCTGGGGTCCACTTTTGAACATAAATTTAACACATCTTGTACATACGATTCTACGGGCTCTTCCTCCCCTTGCATCCGCATCCGCAGTCGGAACTCCATCTGTTCATCCCAAGCGATTGCTTGAAACGTATCCTTCACCCGTATACCATTCTTTACCCGCTCCCAGGTGATATTGGCTCCTAAAGATTGCTCTAGGTTTTCGTACCATTTCAGAGCGGCCCCTTCCAGGTAACAGGGGAGAATAACCAACATCTTATCCTCGTTCCAGCCATTGGCCTTTGCCACTCTTCAAAATTGGGCTAGATACTCCTCCACGTTGTCCTCCATTCCGCCCCTGAACTTTCCTGGAGTAAATAACAGGCCCCCTGGCTTCAGCCATAGCTTCTACTTCCTCTTCACCGTCAGGACCACTACCAGGTAGGGGAATTAAATCGACTTCAGCTACGGTTCCTACTTCCTCAAGATGTCTTTGGGGTTGTCCTGGGTCTTCGGGAACCTCACTAACTGATATCAGCCTTGACTGACTTCTTGTTTTTACACTAAACTTGATGTTTGGGGACTGACATAACGATTGCTCCAACCCTATCACCACGAAATTAAGATTTAAATAAAAACCAAATCAGAACAAAATTAAATCAACACAAAATCAAAATCACAATCACAATCCAAATCAAATCAACAATTTAAATATACATATTCCCCTGAACAACAAGGGTTATTCAACAACAACCACAACATTTTCAATGCCGCGACAGTCGTCGTACCAATTGGGTTTGACCTGGCCTACCCATTTTTTTTTTTTTAACCACTTTATAAAAACACAAACTATTTCTCAAAATTATTATATTCACCAATAAAAAGAAACAGCTTTGTTTACATCACGGGTAGGTTGCCCTCCCTTACCGGTACCTTGGTTCGACGCACTTTGGCTGCTAAGTAGGCTGCTCTTACAACAACTAACAAAATTATGTTCGGCTTACAAGCTACGAGAAAACAAATAAAAATTATTTACTCCAAATTACACTTTGCTTTCAAAACGTAACTACAATTATTTGGATCAAAAACTAACTTTTCTCTCTTGTTCTTTCAATCTACATTTTTTTTTCAACTTAATCAATTTACTTAAAAAAAAACAATCCGAATTTTAAAAAGAAATATTCACTATTATATTATATTACTATTAAATAATATATATACTAACCTGGGATCGTTAATCCGTCTTTGGTTTCTGGATCACCTCAGGATACCCGGCTGCCTCCACCAATTTGTCACGCCTCCTGCTCAGCTGGGGCGAAGGGGGTGTACTCAGGAACCAAACGCAGCTCAGATTACAGCAACTTTATTAACTTAAACAACAAACACTTCCGAACCCACGGACACCACGCGTCACGAACCATCACTAGGCTAAGCCCTACACTAGATCGGCCCCTCATGGAGCTCGGACGTCCGCTCGCGCCGGAGTCCTCTCACGTTCTACACACCGCCTCGGCGCTCACCTTGCTGACCTCCCCCCCTCCATTACTTCCAGACGGCGGGAACATGGGCCCCCGACGTCACAATATTTTATCCACACAGGGCTTCATTCTCAAGGTTTTTTATTAGTGTCTCTAATTTAAATGCATAAAGTGTTTGATGGGCTAATGGGCTACCTATGTTGATTTGATCGGTACCAAAGTGCACTTTATATTATATTGTTTGAACGTTAATAATGCTCATGCAGTTTTATTAAGTTGTGTGGTAAAACACCAAATAGTTGGAACATGCATCTTGATTTCATTCTTCAGCAGACTTCCTCTTAATCCGACAGGCCGTCATTTTGAGGGCATTGAGATATTAACAATTATCTCAAGCAATACTTAATCTTCCGAATATTAATTTTAAGTATCTGTCACTTCGAATTCAAAAGAAACATGCTCTAGTACAAACAGTGAGATTGTTTGCGCTCGGACTGCATACGGACATGTGTGGCCTCACGGTAACCGAGCCGAGCCCGCACCGTATGTAGTACCATTGGTGTAGTGATTTTAAACAACTAAATTATTTTAGAATTTAGTTATTTAAAATTTTTACATAAATTAGTTATGTAAGCATCTATAAAAAAGTTTTCATTAATTAATTAATAACAAGGATATACTTATTTGTGCAAAGTTTCTAATTATCTTGGATATATTGAAGTTACTTGATACATTTATTCCGGTATTTTGTATGGATCATATTTTAGAATGTTTCTATGATATTTTTATTTGTAATTTTTTTTCAATAAATTAAAGTTTAAAATAAAAATATTTTATTTGCAATACGATTTTCCATGCAAGAAAACTGTAACATTGAAATGTTTCATTCACCATAGCGATTAATAAAAATTACAACAATAAAAGTAACATTCTTCATCTCAAGCAATACTTAATCTTCTGGATATTATTTTAAGTATCTTTCACTTAGAAATCCAAAAGAAATATGCTCTTGACTAAACAGTAAGATTGTTTGCGCTCCGACTAAGTACGGACATGTGTGGCCTCACGGTAACCGAGCCGAGCCCGCACCGACACTCGGACGACTCACGTGTCGGGCACGGTGCGGTCATGTGTCCTGGCCTTTACGTGTCGGGGCACGCTGCGGATATGTGTGTCCCAACCAGCGATCACATAAGACCAATAGATGGAGCACTCCTATTCCTACAACATTATAGTAGAGAATTTATAGCATGACCGGTGACTTCGAGATGCGCCGTAGGCAAAGACGGAACTAAAGTGGTGGGGGGTGGAGCGGGTGGAATTTCTGAAAGTACGCTGAGACGAATTTTTGAAGGAGGAAAAAAATAAGTCCAATTGGCAATTCTTTTAGTACGCCCAACAAAGTAAAAAACGCAAAACATACTAAAAAGTAATCTGGACAATTTTGATTTGGGTGTAGTTCGAAGAACAATAAATAATTTTCATCGACAACGGGGTTTTTGTTATGTTAAACTATTGCGTGTGGATCGTTGGCGTTATTGTTATTTTAAGTATACATCATTAAATTAACTTGATACAAGTTGGTAGATAAAACTGAGTTTTTCTTATTCTACTGTGTATATTGACAAATTAGTTTAACCAGTTTTATATTAATTTTTAATTTAGCAGCTAGGCTATGTCAGTTGAAGATTGTGTAGTGTATAATTGTATCTACTATCGTAAAATCCTGAAGCTTACACGGTTAGTAATATGATAAATTGAATTATTAATGGCTAACAAAGCGTAACAATTACAATTCTGATCTGTTGTCGTCGTTGGAGATCAAGAATAATATAAATTCCTACCCTTTCCCAATTTATGAGAACCCTTTCTTACCACCAGTATCTCTACTACTGCGAACTCATTAAGAAGGGTGAGCTATTGAACACAAATTTCGACAGAACATAGTCATTGTTAAGATCACGTACATCCGGTCCCAATATTTCCAAGATTTCCTGTAATGAATTCCCCATCATAAAAGTCCGTCGCCGTAACTTTCAAAAGAGTCTAGAAATGTTCAAAATATTCTCAAGGTCTCCTATACTAAATTGCTCATCATAAAAGACCACCGTGGTAAGAAACATAAGGGTCTAGAAAATGTTGGCAAACACTACAATATTCGGCTCCCGCCACCACTATGAGCCGGGAGCCGAAAACTCTCAGTAGGGTTAGTAGCACAGTATTCACTCCCCTACTTTAGATTGTGCCCCCCACGCGCTCAACTCCTCCACTCCTCACGCGCATCCCACCGGTCATGCTATAACTTCCCTAGAGTACTGGTTGTTGAAGCCAGCGGCGGCCATCTTGAAGAGCATCTAGAAAACGCCAAAACACCGTCCAGAGAAGCTTAAAAATTTGCAGTGCGGCGCGCATAAATAAATCGCCACCTAGCCCTCACTTAGGAATTAAGCCAAAATGTTCAAATTTGGTGTACGTATATCTCATAAAACACCGATTCCAATGGCGCAACTCAAATTAACCAGTTTTTGATCATCTATATAATTTTAATGAGCAAAAAAACTGTAAAAGTTTTATACACATTTGAAATCGTAACATGAAAAAGTCTGTGAGGAATTTTTTTTGTTTTTAGGACAGGCAAGTTTTGTAAGCGGGAATAGTTTGAGATAAAGAGTTGAATTATTTTTTTCATTCGAAACTTTTTTTTCTAAGACCAGTCGTTTTCCTGATATTATCGGCAGAATATAGGCGAAAACCCTGACCGCATCGCCCGACCTAAAACAGATCGCCTACACTCCAGGCCGCTCTCGGCTCTTAAATTAAAACTCAAACATATCGTTAAATTTAAAATTCATTTAAATGTAATTAATTATTTTTAATATGTTAAACATTTTTTAAACCCCATTTATAAGGCATTCGCTTATCATTTTTATTTAAATAGAAAACTGTCATTTAGTGCAATTAAAATATTAACTAAACTTGAGGCAATATAAGGTACAATAAAGTAAACTACTAGACATAGACTTATTATGTTTATAAATAATGTATTTAATATAATGGAAATTACAATATGAAAATTAGAAACATAAATATCCAAAGCTTACAATAAAACGTACCTCTCTACCTGTCCTAAAAATGTTTTTAATAAATGACTGCGTATTCTGCTTTTGTGTAATGAGGCACTGACATTTTTGCAGTGGTGATGTAGTCGTCGCACTTGTTGAAGTATTGTTTTTCAAATAGCTTTTTTTAACTAATATAAGGTGATTTACCCCAGGATCTTGTTCAAACTAACAATGCCCTCCTGGGAACTAGATTTACACCGATACACTTTCGTAAACACTGAATTTACCATTCTGTCCATATAGTTTTTTCACCAGTTGTCACGTCGCCTTTATTAATACGCAACTTTACTTCTGTTTCACATAACAAAACAAAGTTTCACAACACCTTCAGAAGGTTGTAAAAGTCCTCCTCGGTTTTTTACAACTTATCAAAACTGTGTGCGGTATTGCGTTTCTTCATTTAGTCCGGTAAAATAAAGATGCAATAAATAAGGGTTCTCAATACTATTATCATTGTTATTATTATTATTCAAGTTTTATTATTATTTAATATACCATATTTATAGATATTAATTATAAATTATATATTCTCTAAATAATACTTATTTCATTTTTACCAAACATACAATATTAAAATAAATACTTTTAGTCCATATTACTATATTACTATGAATATTATATCTCGAAATATAGATCTCTTGTTCGAACGTTTGCTGTTTCTGCGAAGCTGTAAGCAGATGCTCCATTGTTATATATGAGCGGTTTTTTTTTTACTTTCTACACACCGTAACGAATGAGTTTGGAATTTCTATGTATAAGTACAGTAGTGGTGGTGAGATAGTTTACTTGATGATGGGAATGGTAGGGTATTTCTCTGTGTTAGTATTTCTATAACCGATAAAAATTTATTTTATCCGTTTAGTTGAAAACGACATCTTAGCATTAACAGACGTACGATTTTGAGTGTATCTTTTAATTGAAATGGCTGATTGTTGTTTTATTTGTAATACATTAATATCAGAAAGTGCTTCTGTGAGAGTTTGTGCGTGGCTTACAAACATTAAAAACTGCAAGTATTGACAGAAATAACGGTAATATAAATTATTTAAATACTTTGACTTCTGTGAAGGTGCATGTTGATTGTCGAAAAGTGTATATAAGTAAAAATTCAATTGCTGCATCGAAGCGACGTAGCAGAATACGATGAAACTCCAACTGCAAAAAGTCCACCTCGTAAAAAACGAGAAGAGGTATTTGATTTTAAAAACATCTTGCTTGTTTTGTGGTCAAGTAGCTGATTAAATCGCAGAAAAAAAGAAAAAGTGTAAAAACAAATATCTATAAATATGGTACTATTAAAATAATAAATAATAATAAAAATTGAATAGTAATAATAACAATAATAATATGTATTAAGTAATAATAATAATATTAAGTGAATAATTAACAATATAAACTCATTTATTTATTGTATTCTACTGGCTGACCTCGCATTATCGTATTATACAGGTAAACGGTTCCCTACTCTTTGCGCTATATCTCAAAAAAGGGTTGAAACGTACATAAAATTACTTCAGTCAAAAGTTGAAGAGAATGTTCCGTTCTACAATATCCTCTAACCACATTCAAAAGTCATTTAGCGTAAGGGAAACGAGATATCTGCAAAAAACCGATTTTCGTGAAGTTTGACCTTAAATATCTTAAGTCGCGTACACGTGATTATATGAGATTTTGAGGTAAGTTTTTATACCATCAAAATAAAAGTCGTATGCAAAGTTTTAGCTTATTATCTTTTATTCCGAGGTTGCATCCTTATTATTTTGCCTTATTTTGACTGAGTTAATTAGCCTGTAACAGCTGCAGGCACCCGCTACAGGCTATTTTATTTCTTAACGTTCTTACTATAAAACCAGAGAAAGGTACTCCACAATATGCGGCGTTACATTTGAAAGTGTTTCCTACAATATCATAATAAAATAGTCGAGATCTTCATCTTCCTTCTCATGTTCTAAAACCTGCCAGACAGCAGCGAACGCAGTCTGAGCGCTCGCCACTAGGGTGAATCATCTCAAGGTCGCCACCATTGTTGTAGCATCGCGCACCAGAGTCGGCTTTCAACGGGCAAACCCCACTGCTCCATCTATTGGTCTTATGTGATCGCTGGTCCCGACATAAATTCGACTTAACTTCCGTCGCTGATGTGTCGAAAACGCTGAAAACAGATACGTCACCACCACAAATCATTCTGTTTTTAAACTGTGTTAGTGTTTTGTTACGGTCTTTTAAGAGTTAAATTATTGCGTTTTTCATATTAAAACTTAAATAGAGAACAATAATCAACAAACAAATTTCCAATCGTAATTTCTAGCCATATTAGGTGAACCCCCAGAGTGATGGAGAAGGGTGTGGCAATCCAGCATTCTTACTTTCACTTTTCCTCTCCCAACTATTCTCCTTACTAATACAGAGTTTGCCTCCCTCTCAATCGACCATAAGGGGCCCCAACCCAGATCGCATAATCATCACATACACTGAAATCGTAAAAAACAAAAACCTCAAAAAGTTAAAACCCATTGCAGTAGATAATTCCTTCAATGTTATATTAAAAAGTTGTCTAAAAATAATCACTCGTCCTCTTTAGACATCATTCATTCACTGTTTCTAGTACTCACGTACAATTTCGTAAATAGCCTTAACAAAACACAGTTTTAACACATAATGCAGGTATGATATACATTTCATCCTTCACCGTGTTGAGGTACACACAATTTAAAATAACACATTTTACTACCACCTCTGAACTAACAGACAGCCCCAATTTTACGTGTTCGATTTGTTGTCAACATCAACAGTTTCTCCTCTTGTAACATATGTAGGGCTGCAAACACCAGTCTGTATATCAATTAGTTGATGTTTTGACGTCGAAGCGTGTTGCAAATGTTACACGAATTGTTGTGGCCATATGCTGCTGACATAAAAACGCACAATATATGTCCTTAGTACATCTTGTTAAAAATTTAAAATGTTGTTAATTTTATCGCAAAGTGTTACTAACGAGTTTTATGAATAACTAATATCATGTTTCCGATTTGATTATTTCGATTTAAAATCCACGTTAATCTCTAAAGAAGTTTATTTAAGAACGTTAGGTCAAATAATTAAATCTAAATAAAAAATAAAAAAAACAGAAATAATGGAATTTGGAACTTATTCAATATTGATCAATGAATGCTCGCAATACAGTAGGCATAGTAAAAGCAGACTCATCTAAATACTAATCGTGAGTATGCTTTTCGATCATGTTCGATCCTTTCTACGAAGACATTATTTGACTTGACTTCTAACGCAGCAATGACGGACGTAGACATAGCAGACAATTCAACACACGTCTCTGATTAGAAGCGTGTTACTGTTTAGAGACTAGACTGCCTTTTATTGATTGTAGTGTCTAGGGACACTGGGTGGAATAACGTCTAAATGTGTGTAAGTGAAAGATCATTATGATAGTTAAATTTGGGTATCAGAAGAAGAATTGATATAGTATATTTATAATATAAATTAATTTACTGCAAAATGTTTGACCTTTCTGGTTGATTTTAAGATTTTTGGTTTAGTCGACTGTTATGTTATCCAACCTCTTCCCGCATGGTTGGTTGAGAGGGAGATTATTGTTTGAGTAAATCGATAGCGGTGGAGCCATGCTATTGATAACTTTCCCTCTCTTATCAGTAACAATGGAGGTGCTCTTCGTAAATTATTGATTTTTAATTGATTTATTCGCAAAAGGTCTGCTCATAGCATCCTACTATAAAACAATTCATGTGAAAATAACGGTTTTTTATTTCCAAAAACTACAGTTGTTTGCAATATATATTCTTGATTGGACGTGGTGTGTTAACACCCCACAAGGAATCTATCTGACAGAATTGAAAATTGTTAGAAGTGTTTTAAAGAAATTTGATGGTATTTAAAGAACTGAAGAACTGTGATAGTCTTTCATTTTTGAACTGGTTATTACAATGTAGGTTTATGAATTCAATGCATCATGCCTTCGAGAACCAAATATTTTATTATTACCAAAAGAACCAAGGTATTAAGAACTTGAAACTCTGATACAGTCATATCCAAATACATCGATCATTTAACAATATGTCTCGTGAAATTATAACATTCTGTTTTTTTTTTACATTATAACATTTTTATTTAATTTACGTGAACTTAAAATGCTTATTAAGCATTTCCAAGAACAAGATTAAGTTACAGATTTAAGAACTAGCAATGCAATTTCCGATTAATTTCTTAACCAAATTCGTTCGATTTTATTATCAGAAACACATACAATCTTGTACTTACTGTATACCTGTACTTATTTTAATCCCATCGATCCAAATCTTTATATAAGTTTGTCAAATACCTGCATAAAACCACTACGCCAGTAATGTAAGTATACCCACACAATAATTGTTTTTAAAATATAAAAAATAACGAAACTTAAACTTGTAATAAACCAAAATATTGACGAAATATTATTTCTATAAAGAGATAAACAAAACTTTATACAGTATTTTTTAAAATTATATGGAACACACAATAAGTGGCATTGCAAAAATCATGATAATAAACTGTAAATGGCAACTAAAATACGCAATCTATTTTTTTTAAATGGGCAGTATTTTGTTGTTTGACTTTATTACTTAGCTATTCTTATTCTTGACTTTTGTTTGTTTATATTTTACATAAGTTGTTTAATTTAATACTGTGCTTACAATATAGTTTGACTAATACTAGAAATCCATAATAAACTTTTATCTCTTGAAAACGTTCAAATTTGTAAAATGTCCCATATTTGAATTATTTACTGAGACACATAAAGGAATAAGACGTATATCAGTTACTTATTTTTAACTGCACGCTTGGATAGAGTTAGCATATATGTACTCACTACGAATATTTATTATAAATATAATATATCAGTATCATAACGTGTGTGTGTGTGTGTGTGTGTGTGGTGTGTGTGTGTATGTGGTGTGTGTGTGTGTGTGTGTGTGTGTGTGTGTGTGTGTGTGGTGTGTGTGTGTGTGTGTGTGTGTGTGTGTGTGTGTGTGTGTGTGTGTGTGTGTGTGTGTGTGTGTGTGTGTGTGTGTGTGTGTGTGTGTGTGTGTGTGTGTGTGTGTGTGTGTGTTGTGTGTGTGTGTGTGTGTGTGTGTGTGTGTGTGTGTGTGTGTGTGTGTGTGTGTGTGTGTGCAAGAATCAGTATTTCAAACAGTAATCATTTTAGATTTACCGTCGGGATTTTTGGGAGATATTTAGCAGAAATGGCTGGGGTATAAAGGGTATAAAATGCTAATTAATATTTATACTAGGTTAACTTCAACAACCTAAGTTAACTGAATCTCAGTCTAATGACATCCATCTTCTCTTCAGCAAAATTTTAGATCTTTCTCTTAACCTTCTTCCTAGATCCCATGTTCATTCCGTTTCCCAAACGAAGAGTTACAATGTCTAATACACATGCCGTTTAACAGACGAGGTTTTGACCGAAGACATACAATTTCAAATATCAGTAACTCAAATAAAACGCATGTATTTCAAAAATTCAGTTATTAATTAAATTTGTTTGAGAATTTTAACTAAGGTCAATCACTCAAATGCAGCAAATTATAAATTCAGTAGAGGTATGCAAATTAATGGTTATCCATATGATTATATCAGTAGTACCAAGTTTTAAAACCTTTCGGGTCCTATGTAATGTTTCTTATGAATAAGGAAGAATTTGGATCTCCTACGCTATCTATCTAATGAAGTAGAATCAAGATTAGCTCAACATAACGCCAACGAACAGGAAATGAAAAAGTGCCTAAGTTCAAGAAAACTGAGTGTTATTTTAATAAATTTTTTTTAATCAATGTAATATTTCTAAAAATTATTGACGCAAATATTTCCTTATATTAGTAATTAAGAATTTTTAATTGCCATAACCGTTTTGATTCAAGGATGCATTAAAGGAATTTATATTGTATAGATTGCAGTTATGAAAATGTTGGAAACTTATCTACTGACCGATTTTTTTCACAGACTACTCTAATGATGAATAGATTAATTGATTTCATGATCAACACAAAGTTACTTGCCCTGATGTTTGTCCGCATAATAAAACACTTATGTAATACTTTTATGTGAATAATTTTAATATTTTTACATGTAGAAGCATCTTAAAATCTAATAAACATAAAAAAATCCAACAAATAAATTACAATTATCTTAAACCACGTAAAATATTCACATCCAGTAGTAATTAAAAAACCCAAAATTCCTTCGGCAAATAACCACTAGGAGTCATGACCTGTATCCTGAAAGGACAACTCATTGAAAAGGAAATATCAAGTTAAGTTTCCTCTGTTTTTTATTTAGGTTTTTGGGGGATTGGAAGGTGGGGTCGGTGGGGGTGCGGGTGGTTGGGAGGTAAACACTTGGAGTTCATTTTCCACAGGCAAAACTCTGCAAAGCGTTTTTCTCCGGAATCTGCGAATATGAGATGGAGTCCAATCGTCGGGTTCTTAACGGAGGGCTGCTTTGTCTGGGATATCTCCTGGAGAGCGTAGGTGGAGGCGCTGGAGGTACGAATATGAGCATCACCACTAAAGATGATGGAAGGAGATGAAGAGGAGGCCATGGCGAGATCTGAAAAGAGAATATTTAACGTTAAACAACTTGTCTTCAGAAGCCCCTCAAAATTGTTATGCAGCCTTTCAAATGTACTCCGTCTATGCTCTCTAATAATCAGGTCCAACTAATTCTTTTATAAATTACCTGTATTAACTGTAACAAATATTTTGGAAGATGGTTTATTAAACACTGATGGAGCCATTTTTCATGGAAACCCCCGCTTATTAGAAAATCGATAACCAGTTTATTCAAGGGTATTCCAGTCAAATACATACACAAACCTAAGAAGATCAACATCACAGAGCAATATAACAGGACCTTGTACCTGGAAGTAAGGTGTTAATGAAAGAATAATCAAGCCAATAAAAATGTTGTACCTCCTTATTGTGATAACTACTAGTGATAGGTTGGAGACATTTTATCACCCCAGGATTTTATATTTTGGACGTGAAAAAAAAGTTTGTGTACGGTTGTAACAAATACGGCAATAAATCATGATTTAGTATAATATTATAAGCATAGTCTTTTTATCCAGTATCAAATTAAACACACCCAATGCATGAGAAATATAAACGTGTAACTGACAGTGGGAATATGATGTATGATTTGGAAATAGTTTTCATTAGTTATTAATTTACGTAACCATTTTTAATATTTATCTGTTTACTTGGGTGAAAAAATTATTTGTTGACGTTTTGTTACCACTACATCACCAAAATTGTGATTAAAATAATTCACATTCAACATTTTTTTTACCACAGTTTATATTATTTGGGGTGGGAATTTGTACTCAGATGGTTATATATTATTATGCATTATAGCTCAATAAATTTGTTCACATTATCTCAGGTCGTTTACAAATAGTATTTCTTTTATTTTAAGTGCTTTTTATATCTCGTTTTAAGGTTTCTAAATAGCGAGCATAACATATTATTATGGTTAGTAATACAACATTGTGGGGAATAATGTAAAACAACACAAAAACTAGCGTGGTCTTACTTATAAATAACAAATTAAATTACAAAAATTGGTTTTACTTAAAACGCATTATCTTGAGAAATTCTGGATTAACTTGAGGTTAATTTATTTTGTATAAAATTATTTATATTGAAAACAAGAAGAATGTTTATGTGTAAATAAAAGATTTATAAAAAGTAAGTTAGCTGAGATTATTATGGTTGAATTAAAACATTGTGTACAGTATTGTACACTGTTTCATACTTTAAATTTTAACATACTTACACTAAATGAGCTGATAGTACTTTCAAGCTAAAGTTTTTCAAAAATTGTATAGTGTGAATAATCCTGTGTTTATATTTAAGAATTTTATAAAAATTATAAGTATTACAGTAACTTCATTTAAATAGTGAAAATGCATATAGAAAATAAATATTTACTAACTTAAATTTTAGTCCATACGGCGCCAGCGACGACAATTAAAAAACACCTAATACATTGTAAATTCTATTTTATAAAGCTCTGTTATCAATATCATAATTCACGAGCGAAGCTTCTACATTAGAGTACTCCCAAACTGGCCGATTTTCCTTAGAGATTGTTGATATGGAATGACGGAGGAAAGGAAAACATAGCTGATTGAGTGGTGTTGAGTTCTTTGGTGTTCCTCAAGCAAATCCTTTCGGAGGGATCTCTGCATGGACTTTATTTTAACGTGCATTGTAGATCTATACAAATCGAGCCGTTTTATTAAATATTTTGATTTATATCCGCTGTGATATTGAGCTTTGGTTGTTGCATGAATGTTGTTTTTCGGTTATTATTTATATATTTAAATTATTTTGTTATTTATTTGGCATTCGTGTGGTAAATGCTTATTATTTATTAGATGTACCATTTATTAATTGATTATTTATTAGGTTTGGTATTTTCAGTTATTTATTAATGGGGGTGCTAATATTAAACTTCAGCTGTTATTTAATTAATGTTTTTCATTATTATTATAATTAATCGATTTTTATACTTATTTTGGTGCATGTTGGTGTTAATGTTTATATGTATATTATGTTAATGTCTGGCGTGCCATTTGTTTACCATTTGTTGTTTGATTTTGGATGGTGGTAAATGTATTATTTATTAGATTGGGGGGGGGGGGGTTGTTTGTTAAAGGATTATTTTATTAGGTGGTTATTTTTAGTTATTTATTAATAGGTGGTAAATTAAAACCTCAGCTGTTATTTTAAATATTTTTCACATTATTTATAATTAATCGATTTGAGTATTTATTTTGATGTAGGCGTAATTTGTATGTATATTTATGTTAAACTTTGAATATTTGATAATATTGTTTTTCTATTATCTACAATTAAGTCGTTGGCGATATGTAAATTGGATTTGTTAATTTCTGGCCAATGTTTTTTTTTGTGCCAATCTGTTTACTTTGATATGTACACGAAATGGTTTTACCGTTGACTCCAAATAAATGAAATGTAAATGAAATGAAATAGTGAAAATTTATTGGCGACAACAGAGAATTAGCACTAAGATGCCCTCCAAACACATTATTATTTTATTTCAAACCATTTCTCATGCCCCTCAAATATAGAATTACTTTTGCAATTGGGAATTAAAGAATGTCATCAAATGAACTCGGTTAAGATATGGTGATTTTAAAGGTTGTTAGTTTTGTATTTCAAGTTTGAAGAATTTGTTTTACTGCTTTTAGGTTATTAAAAACTGGTTAACACAAATGTTCTTAACCATTGATATAAGTTTTGTCGATAATAAAGCATTGTTTTTGTGTAGGAAAACAGGGATTTTTCCGGGACATTTTGCCATCGTTTCAGTGGAAAAACAAGAAAATAGTAACAACTCTACGTTTCGAGATCTGCAAATCTGATATCTTCCTTCAGGTAAAGAACTAACCTAATACATAATTAACCAACTAGGTTTAAAAATAAACAAATCTTACTAAAGGCGTTGTGGCACGCCTGTCAGGAATCAAAACCTACATGGTTGTTTTGTCCAACTTCACTAACACTAAAGACATTGCACTTAATACAAAAAACTATTACAAAACACATAATTCATTTAAAAACTAAAACTACGGAATACAGGTCACAATACGTCTTTCATCTCGTCTATCTACTAAACCACCTACGGACTGGACCAGAGGGGACTACAGCCAATTTGGCAAATCGGTGGAACGGCACGGGCTTAAAACAAGATGGCGGAAAAATACAAGGGAAGGGGAACAGGAATGGGCCCTTTCGTTATTATTGGTTCATGCGAGATGAAACTTCTTTAAAACCATATTCTATTTTATTTATGTTCCTTCCAAACGGTCAGAAAAACCTAATGTTACATTTAATTATAACTTATTAATAGGTGATTAAAACATACTTAAACAAAAAAGGGGCCAAACCAATCATGCAACTGGACTCTAAATCAGATTCTAGGCATATTGTGACCTCCCGCATTGGTTTATTACAAATAATTCCGATCCGTTTTGATACTTATTGTGTTTTTCTCTTTCAGTATCATTTTCTTAGAAATTTGGCAAAACCAAAGCGTCCTAATCTCGACTTATGGTTGAACTGATTGGTTGGGTCTGCCAATTTAATGTATGTTGCGCTCAATTTTAATTTTCCTTTTGAAGAAATGTGGTTCCCGGATGTTATTATGTGGGGCTTCAGCCCAATTCATATGATGGTCTTCGGAGTCCAACAATGGTGTGCAATTTTTGACTTTTCTGTTGAAACCCTTTCTCGTGTTTCCTCTTTGTGTTCTTTTATCCTTACGTTTTAGTGGGTCTTTTTGTTCTAGCGCTATGTATTCCCATATTGCTCGAGAAGCTACCATTTTATACTGGTAAACACAGTTTTTGTGGGAATCCTGAGGTGTGGCCATTTTTTGGTTTTGTTGTTTTTTATCGAGACTTTGTCTCAAGAGTGTTTGTGGTGTTTTAAAACGCGGTTCTAATGTTGTTTACTTTCTACCTTCTCTTCTAATTTTCTCCGATAATCCCGGGCACATGAAGGGATTGGAACATAAACGCAAAATTTTATCCACAATTCTGTTTTTTCTGACCTCCAGGAAGGAATGATTCTTCTGGTTCGTTTGCACTTATTAATTTACTAATTGAGGGTATCCATTGTGGGGGGGGGGGGGGGTGGGGGGGGGGGGGGGTGGGGGGGGGGGGGGGTGGGGGGGGGGGGGGGTGGGGGGGGGGGGGGGTGGGGGGGGGGGGGGGTGGGATTTTTGGAATTAAGAATAGGCCTATGGCCTATATATTAACCAGGCACCTAAGAATGAATAACTTAAACACACGAAAACACATTTAATTCACAAGGAGTTATTAAAATTACAGTCATAGTTATGAAACATATTTTATTAAATTAAATGTCATTACAATTGTTATAATGTTTCAACTGCAGTACCGTATATACACAACACATGTTATATGTAATATTTAAAATTACTTGGTATATTAGATTTAAAGTGTTAGTTAAATCAGTTATTTATGTACTTAAATCTTTAGTAAAAGAACTAGATCTTACAATGTTGTGTTAATTTTAGTATAAGGTATGAAAACTATTTATATATTATAAAATACTCAGCTGACACATATTTTGTATCTTAACAGTTATTTTAAATTTAATTAATTATATAAAATCGTTACTAGTTAATTTATTGATTCATTATTTTGCAAATAAATGGTATGAAACTAAATAAATATTATCATGCAACTAGTTATTAAAAGTTAGAATTTTTACTTAATTTTAAGACATGGTTGCATTTTTATATGATTACTTTAAGCTACTATAATATTTCATTATTACTAGAAGCAAAGTTATACCATATTCAAATGATTAGTTTACTTTTAATGTCTACCTACCGCCACAAGTTGTATTATTGATGTATTAAACATTTTTTCAGCGAAGCATTCCAGTAAAACTAGTTACTTTTTCATTATGGTTCAAGCTTCATAATGCACCATAACAATAATAGTGTTATTTTTTACAAATCCATTTGAAACATCCATTAGTTCATTCCAAGGGTAAATTAATGATCTGAAACCCCTGGATACATCCAGTTCGGTTAAATGTATGCGTTGTGAAACATTCTCATAAATTTGGCTTGCCTTGTTGGTTGAAAAGAATCAATTCAAAATGTAAATGAATCGACCAACAATCTTTTGAGTCTCCTCCACATTTCAGAAAAACACCTAAGGCGTATTTTCCATTTTTAGTTTTTCTCAAAGATATATTCCATAAGTAATTCTCGAAAAAGAATTTTGGAGATTTTTGTTCAGTAGTCAGGGTTTTAATATCATTTACAGTATAAACAAATGTTTTATTGACTTCCATTTTACATCGAGAATCAACTGAGTCAGAAACACTTTTTAGCATTATTGTATTTCTAGTACCAAAAAACTTACATATTTCATTCACTTCTTCACAAGTCAGTATGCCAGTCGGGACTACTTTTTCACAAAATTCTTCACAGGTGAAAGTGCAGAAGCGAATAAATTTCAGATGTGGAAGTATTTGCTTTCTCAAAACCTCTCCATCGTCTGAATCTGTAGTGTGTTTTGCCCACTTGACCACAGCCTCCCAAACACTGGGTTCACTTATATTAGAACAGTCTGTTTCTACAATTATCAACAGTGCTTCAGCACTAAGCTGCAGAAACTTTTTGGAAGAAACAATTTGGTCCATTTTGGTTCCCAAAATTTCCATAGTCAATTTCCTTATTTTCTCATGTGAAAAACAAAATGAATTTGAAATTGCAAAAAATATATTGTCAATGTCCTTTGGAAGCAAGTCTAGAATATGTGACACAACTGTTGGTTTTATCTCTGTAACTAAGTACTTTTCCACTACGTAAAGCAAATTGACACTCTCACAAAACGAAAGTTTTGGAATCACAACACTACTGCCTCCATAAACACATTTCATGAAATTCCAGAAAGTTTCAGGCTCAATATCTACGACTCTCACATCTCCCTGTTCAGCCAATTCACTGTTACCTAGCATTTTCTGCAAAGGTTCACTGTATGCAAATAGCAAGTACTTTATTGCTCCGATCCTTTCAGTGTGTCCTGATTCTGTCCCCAAGACAAAGAAGCAATCATTTCTAGACGTGTCAGTCAACCAGTACTTGGTATGGGGTGGTAAATCATCGTCCACTTCCTTTTCTGCAACACAGTTTGATAATGTAGTTTTTTATTTCAAAATATCATTACACTAATATCACTCACGACTAACTGATTAAAACAAGAGTATTTGGCACTATACTTCCAAATTTATCTATTAAACTATCTATCATTAAATTTAGAATAGCACTATTTCATTAGATTGTCTCAAGGAAAAGTAACAAAACACCACATTGGGTCTAAGAATAGAACTGATAGTGGTATCTGAGCTTACTCCCTGATATTGTATCTTCAAGCACAAAGATAAGTCTAACCTTTCTTGATTACACCATTGGGGGCTCTAATTAGGTCTTTGGAAGCCCTTGTAATCCCTCATTCTGAAACATTCTACCATTGAGTATTTTTTTGTTAAAAAATTATTTTAAGTACTAATATCATTTATGCTTGATTAGTACATATGATAAACCATTGATTATTTAATAATTTATTGACACAACTTTCTCAAATTATTATATACACTTAACTCAAATAACTCATTTAATCTTTAATAACAATTAATTTAGTGTAAATTAAATAAATTACTTTTTCAGTTACTATGTTTTACTAATTGTGAACCTGTGGTGACTGTTCAAATTTGTGCAAAAGTGTCAACTTGACTATTTCCAGATGCAGATGAAAATGATAAATTTGTTTATGATAAAATAGTAAATGGAATATGATAAAAGGAAAGATTATATCTCAGTTATCTTGTACCATGGAACAGATCATAGAAGTATTTGCTTCTCTAAAAACATGTAAATACAATATTTATAGTTTTAGATAGATTTTGAAACAAAATTATATATTTACTAGCAGTCACCCGCCCCTTCGCACGCAATTTCGTAGTTTTGCACCTGTATGAGCACTTCTGACTCGAGCGAGTAATATTTTCCAATGTTCCTTTTTGCCACAATAAAAAAATATGTTAAAAAGCGTATATTTATGGTGATTGTAATTTACTTCGATGTTATTTTTTGTCCCATTGCTGATTTTGCTTCTTTTCTAAAACAAAAATACATATACAGCTCTGAGAACCCTACTTTTGTCAAAAGACAGCTAATAATTTAGGTTTCACAACAGTATTTAAATATAAAGTAAAGGTTAAATAGTGTCTTTTATATCTGCACTACTAGCAGTTACCTGCTGTTTTGCACGCAATTTAGTAGGCGTTGCACTTGTATAACCATTGTTGGTTCGAGTGAATTATATTACCGACGCCAATGTTCAGTTTGACTTGTTAAAACAAATCACAAACAAGAAAATACGTAAAAAAGCTTATATTAATGACCATTCTAATTTACTTTGATAGATAGTAGACTAGCATTGTCTTTTATAGATAATATTTGATAAAAATGTACAGCTAAAAGTACAGTAACAATGACACTACGCGTTTGTTTCTTTATAAAATAAAAAATATTGATAATACTTTAGAACGTTTAGATCTGGAGTTAGTACATTAGATAAAAAGCACAGTTAAGCAAACTCACATCGTAGCGAAATCTTGCTGACTGCTTCAAAGGGAGTCTTCGGTGTCAAATTTTGACCATCTTATGTTTTGTGGCATCTTGCAAGATAGATGAGTACTTACCTAATCGCTAAAATCTAAAAAGGCGTTACGAATATTTGTACTCACTATAAATGTAAACAAATTGTAAACAATAGGCAATGTTTACACAGAACAGGCGATTACATTATAAATGCTCTGTTAATTAATATTTCACAGCTTTAAAGACCAGTGGGGCGTAGCCCGGATAACAAAATAAGAATAGGCCTATATTCATTCCAGGGAACCTAAAATGTCCATGTAGCCTAAAATATCAGCTCAATTGGTTGAATAGTTTACGCGTGAAAACGTAACAAGCAAACCTACTTTCAAATTTATAATATTATTATAACTCGGCTTGTGCAAACAGTAACTGTCTAAAAAAAGGCTAAACAAGTTACAACTATATTTAGTTAAGTTTGTTGCCAGTTTGACACTATTTCTGAATTGAATTGAATCATAGTTTATTTCAAAAATATTTACATGCGTGCGGTTTGTAAAATAAGATAGAACTTCTTAAGAATGTACATAAAATGTAGCACAAATCCACAATAAGTAGTTATAAATGTAGTTACTATACAGTTGATAGAATAAAATTATGTAACTAATTGGACATTAATTTATTATCAAATTTCCATTATCTTATTACTATACTAGTTAAATGTTTACTTACGAATATTATACACATGATTTTAAAGTGGCCTAGGAAATGGCACACACCCAAGCCAAAAAACCCGTATTTAGATAGTACGGTGTTGAAATTTATTTTGCGTAGATACTACAAAATAGTGTAAAGGAAAGATTTAAAGAGATGAAAGAAGAAAAATCAGGAATGATGTATATTACAGATCAAAAAGCCAACACGCAGAACAACCTAACATAGTACTAGCAGATGTGATGACGAAATGTTATAAAATAAAAAAATAAATGTATAAAGTAGGACAAACCCATCGACAGGCATCGTTGCTGTTAAAGTGACATCAAGAGGCAAGGTCAAAAGTCAGATCCGTCTGTAGTCAGCCGTAATTGAAGCCATTCATTTCAATGTGTTAAAAAGTTCATTTATCTCAAAATTTAAAAAACCAACTCCGTTAATTATGGACCTGCCGAAAAAACAGAAAGTGGAATACTTATAACATTTCCTAAACCTTTTGTGATAAATCATCTTTTTGTACTACAAACTGGTTCAAAACATCGATTACGTTTGAATAACATAAGGATGTTTAAGCACCAAGAACTGATGGAACAAGTTTTAAGTTTTACAAAAATTGAATTTATTAATAACTTAATTGGCTATGGTCACTGGTGAACTTAATACAACTTTTATTTCTAATAATATGTCATTCAAATCAAAGAATCCCCATTATTTATGGACCTAGATAAAAAAAAATGTTTTGGAATGCATACAACGTTAAAAAAAAACTTGCTGTTTATTTATTTACATCTGACAATTAATTTATATCTGAAATTGTTTGCGGAGCATTGGGTACAGGTGAATTCTACGACAAAAATTAATATTTCATTTCTCACAAAATCTACCTACATCTTCCAACTGAGCTAGAAGGACTATTTGATACCTCGTTAGATATTGAGATAATTACCATACAAAATTTGTATAGTTGTACAATAACATTGAAACAATAAGTGAAAATATTTGCAAGCATAATTTCTGATTTACTATACTATATCAAGTCCAAGCTTTTAGAAAATAAATTAAATGCTCGTAAAATCTTTTCCTTTGTCAGATTTCAGAATAAGTGTTACAAATATATTTATGTGTCGAACTGTATATAATTGTACAATCAATGATGTGTACAAATGAATCTTCTTATCTAATTATACCAGAATGGGAAAATCTCAAATAATGAGATTATTCTGTATTCTTCTATAAAAAGTAAATTATAATGAGTAAACATAATTAATTACTAATTACTTTTAAAAGGTTGATTAATAGTTTCATAGTGTAATGTGTATTTGTAATATTTAAATGTAGCACACCGGAATCTCGGATTATTTTCATCAGATATTTACAAAAAAAGTTCATTATTCAAGTTCACTAGATATATTTTATTCGCATTAACTATTAACATTTTAATTAATTGCAAAAAGGAGTCAAAACCCTGAATCAAGTGATTATAAAATAACTTTTAATTTTATAATTTAATAAAAAATATATAGTTAATTAAAAAAAAAACTATTCACACAAATAGGCCTAATAATGTTTGCGGACTAATTTAAAAAGTACACATACATTCAACGCGTAATTGTAAAGCAGTGAAAATAATGAATTAAAACAACAATGAAAGCAAAAATGATGACCAAATAATTGAAATGCTGCAAAAATTCAGTGCCTTCCAAATTACAGAGACATCGACAAGCGAATAGACAACAATGGGAATTCTAGAGCAGACTTGATAATATTACAGGGTGGGAACTGTGTATAGATGACAAGGCAATGGAGTACTAAATAGAATGATAAATTGTATGGTCACTTTGGTCCGGCAACACAAAGAAAAATTAACACCCAAGTCAAGCCTATTGGTAGACATCTAAAAAGCAGCGTGGTGAGTACAGTATATGCTATTATATCAAAATCAGATATTCACTATGCAAATTATTTATTAATTTCAACGTTCACAATAATTCTGAAAATAATGTTCATTTGACTTATAATTGCATTACAAAACTATATGGCAATAATTGTTTTCAAGGTAAAATGAAGAATTTTTGTATGCAGATACAGCGAGGCCATAAATTTACTCTATCAAATTTCACCACTTGATTTGTCAGGTTAAAATAAGTAAGAAATTTAAAGATCAATTCGGCAAAACAATATGTACTGAATCCAAACAAATTGTATAACGAATGTGGAAAATTACAACAAGCTAGTAATCTTATCTGGTAAATTCAACAATCAGCTGATTATTAATCAGCAGTTAAGTGACATTGACAAATCGATTAGTGAAGTTAAAGTGAAGGATAAGGCATAGTTACATCTTTAATTTTCTGTTATTATTTGCCATAGTGAATTAAATTTGGAATCAAAATGTTCATCGAAAAGAAACCCACACTTCACCGTTCTTATAAATATTTCATTAACTCTTTTTTTCTGATTTATTTCAATGTGAAAATTTTATATAGCCACCATTTTAAACCTGATCAGATATTTTTCTGACACTACCTTAACAGGTCTTGATTAGAAGAAACATTTTGCAAAGCTTGAACTTTTATACCTTTATGTCTTTAAAAATACGAATAAAGAAATAGAGGGTGAACTAAACAAGACAGTACTATACTTTATATTATGACATGACTTTGCTCAAATTGTTATAGTTAAAATAATTTTAACATGTGAGAGGTGTCACCGGCTCCATGTACACGAGAGGTTGCTTGAAGGCAATTTGCTCATGATTACTTTTTACTATTAATTATTTTGCTTCAACAGGAAATCTTCTAAAAATTCACATGATTAGTTTGATTACTGTGTTGCCGAATATACTACTTTAAATTACCTGCAAATCAAATTGTGTAAATAAAAAACATATTACAAGTACTGTATCGTAATTTTCCGTAAAATTTAGAATACGCAAGAGGTTGAGCGTAAGCAAATTATCTAATACATTTTTTTAAGTGTGTAAGTAAAAAATTTGTTTGTACTCCAAAAGAAATGTGTATAATAAAAGAACAACGTGCAAAATGAAACTTGAATTTATTATAAGTGAATGACTGTATACATAAATTTAAATATTTTTATCAGGGAATATTGCCGAATTGGGTGTACAGTACATTTTAATTATTTTGAAAACAAAATGAATAAAAGACAAACACATGTTAAGATATTGTGAAGAAATATATGAGAAGAGATACGCGAGTTCCTAACCTGCTGATGTTCATAATAATACTAAAAAAAATTCAAAAAGTGTGGTAAACTGCCACGGGTTTTACCTCTTGCATGTTAAGATAATCTGTATAAAAAAAGATACAGAAAACAATAATGTAAGTGAGGTTCCTTTGGATTGTTATAAAGGTCAGAATGGTGCAGTTCTTGAATGGCTGGAAGGTGCCTGCTTCACGGCTTACCGATGTTTGCCTGCAGCTAACAGGAGTCTGTCCTACAAAACCTTCCAAGGGCAGCAGTATCTTGGTGATGAAGCTATTCGTGATGTTAACCAGTCTAGTTCAGGCTATCATTTCTCTCAGTGTCCACTGGAACGACAACACAGAAGTTTTCCGGGTGGTAAATGATGTCAGTGCCATAACTTATGGCACCAGCCTCGTTTTCACGTTTGGCCTCTACCACGACCGGATTGAAGAGTTGTTGACCATGCTGCAACAGGGATTGTACCAGTACTCCACACCTCTCTCCGACAAACAACACGTTGCTAAGAGAGACGCCACCATGAGGGTTAAAATTGTTGAAAGAGTTTTTATAATTTCCTCGATTCTTGGGACTTTCTTCTTCTTCATCAGCCCGATGATTTTTGGTATCATAAACTTCATGAAGGATTCCCACGAGAAAATTCCGTTGCCTCTTTCTCCCTGGTTCCCCTTCGATATAGACTCCGTCTACCTGTATCTGACCATTTACACGGTGGAAATGATGATCTCTTTGATCATCATCATATATCACATATCTTGGCAGTGCTCTCTGTACTCCTCCATCCTCTGCCTCCAGGGAGAGATGAGGATACTGGATTTGGCATTCATGAACATACCGGAAACAGCAAAAGTCATGACTTCTAGAGCTTCTCACAGGGGTGACGTTCAGTATTACAACAACTGCTGTCTCAAAGAGTGCATACAACATCACCAGAAGATTTTACAGTAAGTAAGAGTCATGTACTATGAAAGTATACATAGAACTACTGTGTCATGTGAATAGAGAGGTATTCGAAATTCATATTGTACGGATGTTAGTATTTTTAATGCAACAAAATGTTATATGACATTCTTATGGTAGTTGGCATTTAGTAAATTAAAAAATGTGTGAATTGACGTTTACGGGAAAGAAATCATACCGTTGAGGAGGTTATTGCTGTGTGGATGATTATGAGGATAACTTCTGATACACCTTAACGCGTTGAGGAGTACTATACCATGCTAAGGACAGCTATACACTTCAACATATCTAGGGTCTAATAAAGCAAGCAAAACTAATTTGTGGACTTCAGGGAGTAAAGAACACTTCGTAGTTGTATTAATTCAAAATGTATTTTAACATTATGAAAGACCAAAATAATGCGTTATTCAACCTTCTAGGCGGTAAACTGTACATTTTATTTCAGGATTTTGGCATAGTATAATAATCTTCTAAACACGGATACGTGGCAAAGTGATACTTTCCATTTAAGAGCACAAATATGCAGTTTCTCTTAAGCTCACCCGGTGTTTTCTTTTTTGAGTACGCAAAGCAGTGTTTTGAATTTTCTCCAGCCGATTTCCCTTCTGGTAGAGGGCGTGGGAAATGGTGAACTTGCAAGCGTAGCGATTCTTCCACCTACGCGGAGTAGCTTCGGCTTCTTCTCTCGGTGCAACATGTGTTTCCTATATTTTTTCTAATGAAGCTTATTCGGAAGTCCGTGGTGTAAAGTTTGGAGCTAGGAGTAACAATGATCAATGATTTGGAAGAACCGAAAATGACAGTATATTCGGCAAAGCTGTAATTATACATTCTGCCGCTGGGAGCCAACGCCTTAGAACAACTTTGAAGATTTTACAGTCGAAAATAGTAAATAAACACGCCACTGAAGAATGTAAACAACCGTAATATTTATTATTTGAGCGAGCTTGCGATGGACGGTTAAAACAGTCCAAACAGAGCCTTTTGCGATCAAACTGCTATAACCGTTAGTACTCCTTTAAAACCACTTTCAGATACTCCTAGACAAGTTAAAATGTAGACTTAAAATCTTTGAGAAAGTAAATTTAAGAACTAATTATATGTATCCGTGAAAGGGGGTCGTAATTATGCAATAAGTTTTTAGAAATATTTACAACAATTACTAATACTATACAATTAATTGTTTTCTTTGAGTAATATACACTTCCTCATGTCAGCAAAACATTCTGTGAAACTAAATTATTTAATTATCACTGTTCTGAGAAAATTTCGTGATCCAGGTAAGTAAGATCTTTCCCATTTTTCATCAAACAAATGACATTTAACTTATCAAAGTGTGTTGTTGGATAAATATGTCAGCGACTGATTATATACCAAACTATGTGTCAATATGGGCATTGAATTACATAATTTTAATGCTTCTTGATAGTTATGAGAAAACGAGTTTGTTTTCAAAAACTCCACAATATAACTAAAACGAGGCTCACAACAAGCATTTTTCCGAGTCGAACCGTGAACATTGAAACAATTACTAAATATTAGTAAAACAATACTTTTCCAATATGGTTTATTTTTTGGAAGAAGCCTTTCGAAACTAAAGATTTCATCATCAGACGACTCCACAAATAAATATTTACATGCTTTTCGTTACAATTTGTATTAAAATACCATATGGGGTAGATATGCAAATACAAAACTGTTGGAAATTTTTAAGCCAGTATGAAAAATTAGATATGACTACAGTTTAATTTTTGAATAAGTTGAGAAGAAAAGATTTTCAATAGGGCCTTCTTCATTGTTTATGTTTGTCTTTAAATCGTGTTTTTATTGTTCTTTTTGTTTGCCTATATAAATTTTGTCACAGTCATCGCATCCAATTTTATAAATTCCTGATTTATTATAATTCGAAAAATTTTGTTTTTAGGGTTTCCTAAAATTTGGGATAGTTTGTTGCTTGTTCTGTGAGTGACAGTTTATACTTGTATGTTTTTTTATTTTCGAAGTGTTCGAGAAAGTGCAGTATGTTGTGGAAATAAATTCGTGTTTTGAGGTGGGGTTAATGTTGTTTCATCTTTTCTAGTTCTTCTTTTCAATGCTTTTTTGGTATATTGTTAATAAGTTACGTAGTGTAACCATTGAAAATATCAATATTTTATATATAATTTAGTTCTTTATTGTAGTTTTCTGTTGAAAGTGGCGTATTTAAAATTCTGTAAATCTTTTTCTTAACAGGATCGAAACCTTTGATTTCGAAAGGCCTCGTTCAAAAATAATACATATTGGATAAGTATTGATTTACTAATATTTATTACTATTTGAACAATGTAATATTTTTATTCCTACATAGAGTTATACATATGGTTACGACTTATCAGGGCAAAATAAAGGCATTAGAAATCCAAAATATACCTTTCGTGTGACAAGTCAGTTTGTTAGACCTTATCTAAGTTTTCATAGAGAGTGTGAAATGATGTAAATGACATGTAAATTGGAACTTTTTAGAGATGCTCATCATAATTCTCTACAAAAATAATAACCCTTAAAGAAAGTTTCAGAGTTGCTAAATTTCGTCGATGTTCAAGTGACGTAAATCTTTACTTTTACAAAATAAAGAATCAGACAGTAAGTTATGTTTTACAAACGAAAGCCAAAGTTCAGCATCTCGTCTTTCCATTGATATATATTGTATCAGAGTGTAACTTAGCCCCAAAAGTAAGTTAGTGAGTACGGTATATTGTATCAGAGTGTAACTTAGCCCAAAAAGTAAGTTAGTGAGTACGGTATATTGTATCATAGTGTAACTTAGCCCCAAAAGTAAGTTAGTGAGTACGGTATATTGTATCAGAGTGTAACTTAGCCCAAAAAGTAAGTTAGCGAGTACGGAATCGTCAGAGATTCGACAGTTGTTACTTATCAACTTAAATATCAAGTTGTTCATACATACCAGTCTAGTGGAAAATAAAATGAGCTTTAACACTGTTTAATTACACACGATTTTATATTAACAGTGTAGCCGAGTTCTAAAATATAGTACTCATATTACTTTAATCTCTATTTACTGTCAACGAAATTTTTATTTTATATTAATTTCCTCTAGCCTAGAACCTGATCCTGGGTACACTAAAATAAGTTTGTAAAGGTAAAGTACTAAAAAAGTAAGTTTTACGAGTGAATCTTTGAATTAATTTACCCACAAATTGCGACTTATTTGTTTCATTAATTTACAGTTTAAAGAACAAAATAGCTTTATCTCGTATTTATTACAATGATACTAATTGCTTGTATAATAAACGTAGACCTAGTGCGTTCTCTCTACACATTGAATATCTCGCCCACTTCTCACTTTACGTCTTGTATACAAATATAAACTTTTTATTACTTTTATGCTGAATAATATTATAGTATCTCTACCGTGAACAATTTTCTGTTGACTCAGTACACTGTTCTTGTTCAAGATTTGACGTTGAGTACGGTTTCAAACCAAAATAAACCGTATACGACACAAAAAGCGGATATGGTTTGAAAGGTCGATTCAATGTGAATGTTGGGTTTAGTTCCAGTTCACATTCCTCTTACCGCGGCCACGGCCACGACCGCGACCAGCGACCAGTGTCAGCGACCAAACACGGCGGGCTGGCCGCGCGG
Source organism: Homalodisca vitripennis (assembly GCF_021130785.1). NCBI lineage: Eukaryota > Metazoa > Arthropoda > Insecta > Hemiptera > Cicadellidae > Homalodisca > Homalodisca vitripennis. Next base: position 35,962,290 of record NC_060211.1, on the reverse strand, counting down.
CCAGTTAGTTCTCCTTGTCTGCTCTGGCCGCTGTGTCCCAGTTGCGTTAATGGACGTCGAAGAGATAGCCGTAACAGTGCATGTGTACAGGCACTACATTAAACGTAGATGAAGGAGGTATTGGATACACCCTATGCTGCAATCAAGGCCTACAAGAGGGACAGTTTTTTACATTCTTTTATGAGTTACGGCTATATGAAGAGAAATTTTTCAACTATACAAGAATGTCTGTTGCTAGTTTTGATCAGCTACTCAACAAGATTGCAGATAGTATAAGGGGAACAGACACATCAATGCGGCCATGCATAGGAGTTGAAGAAAAACTACTAGTTACATTAAGGTATGTTTATTTATATTAATTAATACAAATTAATTATTATGTAATAAAACAAATGACAAAACCAAGAGATAATCATTATACAAAAAACTATGTAGTAAATCCAAACTGAAGTGTGATTGTTTATTCAGTTGCATCGAAACATGTGAATATTGGAGACTCAGCACTGGTTTATGTCACCTCCACTGTATTCACTAGATGCTCCAGATGATAATGGGGTTGAAGTGTGGTTGGCGGGAAGGATATCCATATGGGGTTGTGGAGTAGCCTGGAGCGAATTGAGCGTTACTGCCCGAGTGAGACGGGTACTGGTAATTTTGATTTTGTGCGTACCCTGTATATGAAGTTCTTCCTGCTGGAGTTACCTGATTTTGTTCCAGAACTGCCATAAGCTGACGTTTAACAGATAGTTTTAAGTGTTCAGGAACTCTTTTTAAATCTGAAAACTAGAGACATGAGGAACAACCTGTCCTCATCAGATGTCAGTTTCAATTTCACGGTTACGCCCGTTCCTCAGCCGAATCTTTGAGTATTTTTACCAATTGTTGTCCCACTTCGTCTTTAGGTTTACGTTTTTTTTGCTAAAACCCGCGTTTCATACGGCCCGGTTGGATCTGGGTTCGCGGCAGGGGCTTCAATGTCTAAATGTAAAAGATCTGTATTATCCGGATCCTGACGATCAACATTTGAATGTGTGTTTGTGGGGGGGATTGTTGGTGTTTAAAAATGTAAGTGTATTATAAAACACGTAAGGTGTTTTCCTCTCAGCAGCCGAACCACTTTTTACTCCACTCAGCCTCCGCTTCTCTCTGGCGTATGAATCTTTGATGTTCTTCCACTTCTTCTGAAGGGTCATACCTGTAATAAAACAATTTGGTTGTTTCTTTTCAATCTTATAAGAAGGGTAATAATTAAATAACACAAGTGCAGTAGATCCTCGATTAACCGGGGATTACAGGCTTGTAGTAATCTCGGATAATGAGAATCTCGGTTAATAGAAACATTATAGTTGAAACTAATAGACGGAGTAGTAAATGTAATAAACATTTAAATTTCTGGAATTAAGAATTTACTGGGTACTAGAATTGATAAAGTGGTTTGATGTTTTAATTCACATACAATAAAATAAATCACATTAGTTGAAAGAATTTCAAAATTGAAACAATAAAACTTTTAAAACTATACGGTTCAAAATTGAAAGTAGCAGCCCAACGTTAAGGGAGCTCCCCTCCCCTCTATACTCTGTCGCTACTCAAGGCCAACTGTTGGCGGCTCTCGGTGCAACAGAAGTCTCGGTCGAAAGAAGCTCGATTAATCGAAGTTCACTGAATAATGAAAAAAATGTGTTTAATACCTCTTTAAAAAAACGCGTTTTACAAAATCAGCAAAAAATATTTTTCTTAGAAAAATTGCTTAAAAATAAATTTTTAATTTATTATAAAAAAACCACTTCGATTTTTCCAATTTTGTAAATTAACCATTTAGAAGTGGGGGCCAAAGCAGCTGGTGCTTTCAATTTAATCCATTGCGAAATTTGAAATTAAAAATTACCAAGCAGAGATCAACACGTAGGTGTTCAATATTTTTTATTGCCACATTTGTAGCATTGATTTTTACATAAAATAACTGTATATGTATTTTTTTCAAGGTATCTCGCCACTGGAAATTCATTTGTGGACTTGCACATTCCTATCGACTTGGAGCTACTACCATAAAAGAGATTGTTGCAAGAGTTTGCTCAGCGTTATGGAATGTTCTCAAAAATGAATGCCTATCCGAACCTTCCAAAGATGACTGGTTGAGAATTGCTTTCAGAATTTGAAAAACCGAGCAAACTTTCCAAATTGTTTAGGCGCGGTTGATGGAAAGCATATAAGGATTGTGAAACCCCCAAATAGTGCATCATTGTATTTCAACTACAAACATTACTTTTCCATCGTCCTTATGGCAGTGACAGATGCTGACTATAAATTTGTTTTTTATAGATGTTGGCTCTTATGGAAAGTGTGGAGACTCTACAATATTCCAACAATCTGCATTACACCAAAGAATACTTGCTGATACCATTGATCTCCCAGAGGACAGAGCGATTTCAAGTTCGTCGTCTACAACCCATCCCTTTTGTGTTTCTTGCCGACGACGCCTTCTCATTGTCACACAGAGTGTTGTGCCCTTTCATTGGAAAACAGCTCAATGACACTAAAAGGACATTTAATTATCGCCACTGTCGAGCCAGACGATATGTTGAGTGTACGTTTGGCATACTAGCCAATAAATGGCGCATATTTCACAGGCCTTTGAATGTGGATGTTGATTTTGGCTATAGACATTGTTAAAGCGTGTTGTATTTTGCACAATTATGTACGAAGTAGGGATGGTTTACAGTTTGTGGACACATTGTACAAATTCCCAACTGACAAACGATGACTCTGAAAGTACACATCGCAATCGTCAGTACAACTCAAACACAAGAAAACATCCTAGCTGAATATTTTGTCAATGAAGGAGCAGTGCCGTGGCAAAAGATCTATCTGTGAGAAGGACAGTCTCATCGCAAAACTACTTCTATGTCACTCAAGAGCAGTGGAAATTAACTAACATTATTACATTTGAATAGGCACAATGTTAAGTTGTTTTAGTGATGTGTAATAAATTAAAAATTTACTTACATAGTTTATTTTTTTCAGTTGTGTTGGAGCACCACTGCCCCCAAACAAAAGAGTAACTTCCTCCCACATCTTCTTCTTTATGTTTTTGTCACTATACTCGTCTAATAACATATTCCACAAAGATGGCCTTTCTTTAATAGCTAAAAATGAACCTTTCGGTATCAAATTCAACCTCAGCCATTTCAAATCTAAAACTTAACCTCAAACAAGACTCACCTCGACTGTATCTGGCCGCGCACTGGTCGCTTGACAGTGCGCGTTGTCTCATCTAACTGCGTGTTTTCATTGGCCGCGTAAAAACATGTGGCCGCGGCGGCCAAGACAGCGGCCAAGACAGAAAATTCTGGTCGCGGGCGGCCAGGTGGCCGCGTCGTGGCCGCAACCGCTTGGTGCGTGTTGTTACATTGTTCTTAATGTTAAACTGGCCGCGAGCGGCTGGCCGCTGTCGTGGCTCGTGGCCGCGGCCGCTGTAGTGCGTGTTAGCCCTAGTGCGGCGTATGGAATATTACGTTATGTTAGTCCGAAAAGATCTATAAAAACAGTCGGAGATGAAGAAATCATCACGGACTCCTGAGTAACATTGTTATTCAGTGGTAACCTATTACCAGGACAACGTGTAACCAGTAACACCCTGTTATTTCAGTAACAGGTGGGCTGAATGATTTGGCGTTCTCATAACGTCTTTCTGGTATTAAGTAACTTAGTAACTCGTTAACGTAACTCATAGCGGAGTTCTGGTAACACTTGTCTGGATAAGACAGTAACGTAATAACGTTACTGAGAAACCAATAACGTAATGGAGTGAGCAGGATGGTACAGGGTGGAGGGAGTAAAATATCAGATTGAAATAAATAATGATAAATAAATCAAATATATTTACTTACTCTCATCCAATTGTTCGTTCTCATTTATCATTAATTATAAGTGGTCTATTTAAAAGAAGTCTATTAATATAAATATTACACTGTAGTGAGTTAGTTAAGTTTTTTATATTATAATTGTATTGTGCAGTGAAAAATTTAAATAACCCGTGTATCTTCTATATATATATATATAAATATAAATGCGAATGTTTGTTTGTATGTTCCGTTATAACTCTGGAACCAATGCACGAAACATCGTGAAATTTTGTACAGTGATTCTACACGTTCCTGGAAGTAACATAGGCATACTTTTAGAGAGGTATTTGGTCCAATTTTAATAGTTTATTTCATTAATTTTTTTAATTATAAATTGTTGTTGATGTTGGTGTGTTTTATATTGGATCCGACAGACTGCGCTACGACACGTAATACAAATCGAACTCATACTTAACAGCTGTTAATACTTTCAGCTGAAGTTCATCAAAGAGGCAGAAACATTTGTTTACATTTAAAATTTAAAACATTTTTATTGTAAAGTGCTTGATCAGTAGTGTTTTTAAATTCAGATTGCACCAATGATCAATAAACTATTTAATTCAAAGAAAATACTATTAAACGCTATTATGAAAACAGCCTCATTATACCAATCCGTGAATGTTTGCACATAAGGTAATCGAATTTGGTTACATCGAAGGTAAATGAAAAGAGCCGAAAGAAGACACTTTACGATCGAAACTTGGTTTCTTTGATACATTTTCTTGAAGGCACACTCTTAAAATAATATTGGAAATATCTTAGACATAAAATTAATTGTAACAGACGGAATGTAATTTTTTATAACCTAATTAGTTTACCGAGATTCATCCGTATACAGTAACTGTTCTGAATAACTTATCAACACCTAGCAAAAACCACGAAAGATAGAGGCAGGAATACGATGCATACCTTCATAATGCGCCCAAGAGGCTCACGAAGGAACGACTGTCAATTATTTCAGCAATGTTTAGAATGCGATAGAAAAAGAATAAGTGAATATAGTGTACTGTTCTCAACGGGAAATTGCGTGCGAAGCCGCGGGAAACTTATTGAAATGCGCAGCGAAGCGCGCCGGGTCCGCTAGTAATTAGTATATTTCGAAGCAGTTTACGATTACATTTTACCGAGTTAGTATAATTTTCGTATGATTTGTCAATGCTACCCCTCACACGTAAATTTAGTCTGATTCATACTTGCAACTTAACGTCAGTTCAGTAACAGCATGGTGCTAATACCGAGCGTGGGTCGACTGGTAACATGTTATCACTGTAACAGGTTACTGGAACGTAATACCAACTAACCACGTTATTTTGATAATAGGTTATTGACTAATACGGCATTACCCATCTCTAAGTAGGAGTCAAGTCTGTGACATCGTCGGATTCCAGACGTTGCACTCAGAGGAAGTGAAATTGAAGCTACATTCAACATTGGAAATATGAGGTTCTAAACTTTTATTTTCAAGCATCAAACATTAATTACTAACATTTTGCCGCCACTTGGATAGCAAAGACGACTGAATTGTTGAAGTTCGGAAAGTTCCACTGAGATTATTATTTATCAGTATTGTAGTTAGCACTATTATTGTTAACATGTTTCCTAAACTATATAGAAGAAGTGGGAAATTGGGCGTTTTTAAGAAACATTTATTATAATAAGATGATGTTGAGCGTTTTCGATCTATAATTTGCGTTAAAAAAACAACTGGTCATTTAGCTGTGAAATCAAAATATAATGTGACTTTCAATTGTTATTTACAGTCCCTGAAATCTAAAGAGTTTTACTTTGGATTTGGACTGATTATAATTATCATGTTTAGATATTCATTTTTAGCAGCTGGTGTAAGTTTAGCTATTTTGCAATCCAGTTTTTATTACCTTGGCACACAGCGTGTTATTTTCAGATTCTTAAGGGATTTTAATAAAAATTAAAGGTCTATAAATTGTTTTACAACTATTTCCAACTAAAAAAGGAACATCTAAATCTAAATGACTATAAAATCGAAGAATTTTAAGTTTATAAGAGTAAGAAACAGAGCATTTTATCTTATCTGTCGTACGCGATAACTTTTGCTTCTTATCGCTCTCATTCTGTATCAGTTTGTTTAATGAAATTTCAAAATATTGAAGTTTTATAATCTCTTCTTTAGAAAATAATTACGTTATGAGAATATTTAATGGCATTTTAGTACGCAGTTAGAGGACTTTTCAATAAATAATCATCGTTAAAAAAAGCAAACCCTTTTCTATGTGATACAATTTGATTTACTGTTAATATGTAACATTTGAACTTTTATATTGTCGCACTACGATACTTTTGGCTGCCATTTCTGCCTTTAAAAGAGTTGAATATTATTTATTTAAATGTATCACAATATTAGAAGTCCGTGATTTGTGATATACTGTATTAAAACAAGAAATACAACAGAGTTGACATAATATGTTCTGTTGTCGTAACGTACGTTAATTTTGAGCTAACAGAGTCAATTTCTTCTCAAATCAAAGGTAATTTGAAAAGTGTGAGCCCAAAAATTGACAAAAGGTGACAAAAATGTCACAGAACACTGGCGCCATTGTGCGCAATAGCGAAGAATGGCTTGAAGGTGACGTGAAATTCCAATTATTTTTGCATCACAACCTTCATTAAACTTCAATGCTATTGAAATCATGGCGGAAGGCACACACAGGACTCTTCTGATTGCTGCGCCAAAACAAAACGCAGAAAAGCAAATGAAATTGTGCTAGGCAAAACACCCAAAAAAATTGACCAACGTGATTCTGCAGCACTAGTAAGAGAACTATTCCAGGCATCATCTAAACGTGGAATCAAACAACACGGGATCAGTTTCCAATAAAAAGGGTAAACATATCTCCATATGGTGTGTTTGCCTTAAATATTGATAACATGTTTGATACTAATCAATTCCACGTTATTAAAGAAGGTAGAACAGGGCATAAGTTATGATTTAAATTGAAGTAGGGGTTGTACAGACAACTTTTAATAACAACACTGCTTTGTGGGGTGTCATGGGAAAGGTATTTTCGACTTGTAATTAAAGAGAACAACAAGCCACACACACACACACACACACACACACACACACACACACACACACACACACACACACACACACACACACACACACACACACACCGGATGCGATCTCCAACTACTCTCATGTTCAATGTGAACCCATTCCGAGACAGCCCCGAATAATTCACACCTAGAAATGCCACAGAACGGGTTGAAGTCCAATCATACTGTACGCTGAGCCCAAGTTAGCCAGGACATCAGCTTTTAAGCTTCCAGACATCCCCTTATATCCAGGAACCTAACAAACAGTCACATAGTTGTTTTTGGAAGAAACGATTTGATTGTAATCTCAGACAAGTTTGGAGTTAAGTACACATAAGAGTCCAACGTCTTCAATGCTGCCTAGCTATCTGTGAAAATGCTAATCGTCTTACTCCTAAATCGCAGACGAGAAGAAGATCCTCCCGAGCACACTTCACAATGGCTGTGACTTCTGCCTGAAAGACTGTGGGATAAGGACCGGTATGGACCACCAGCTCCCTACATGGTCTCACCCCCACAATTCTGGCGCCTGTGCCACTTTTTTGTTTTAGAGCCGTCTGTAAACCATTTAAGCTCCTCTGGTGGAAGAGGATTCTTTCACGCCGTCCAAACTTCTATGGAAGGTATGAAAATCCTGAAGGGTTTTTCGAATGAAAATCTTTGTGGCATCTGATCCGCTACCATGTGCAGAGCATTTCCCTGAATCAGGATGCTAATTCTGCAGTGTCCCCTCTGCAAACTAAGACCGACCAGAGTCCCGCCTGTTAAAGCCAGTAGGCACTCCTCTTTCCGTAGCCTGAATGAAAATGTCCAGGAGGGGCGAGGTTGATGCAACGGTTCAGAGTTGCGTCCGGCGCACTTGGAAAAGCCCCAATGATAGCAAGGCAAACCAACCTTTGGGTGCTAGCCAGAGCGGCTACCGTCATCTTGGTCTCCGTTTTTGTCCACCAGACAACAGCCCCAAATATTAGTGTAGGTCTAACCATGGAGACATAAAGCCAATACAAAAGCCTCAGCTCACGTCCCTCGATAACCCTTTCCAGATAGGGTCTCTAGTTCAGAACCCTATCAATTGTATTACACTCAGGTATTTAACCTCGGACTTTAACGCAATGGAAGAGCCTCTCAGTAAGAATGGACCAATACCCTGCAACTGACGTCTCCTAGTAATGGCAACTATGGCAGCCTTGGTGGGGTTGACACTAAGGCCCATCCCATCACACCAGTTCCCCACCATCTTCAGAGCAGCATTGGCCAGTTCCGTGACTTTTGTGTTGAACTTACCACTCACAATGATCACAGTGTCATCCGCGTACTTCTGTGCAAAGATACTACTATTGTTCAAAGACACCACTAGGTTCCACCAATAGGAGAGAGAACGCCACCCTTGAGCGTCACATATTTGATCATCATTACCACGTCTATGTACCGCATTGACAATCGCCTAAGTGCCTATTGTTAAAAGATTCTTTGATGTCCACAAAGACACCTGTGGCTACTTCTTTTCCTGCCAGCGCCTTCTCAATCCTGCATACCAGTTGATGCAGGGCTGAGTAGCATGATCTTCCTGGAGTGTAAGCATGCTGATTTGGATGTAGAAGGCACTCCAAGAGATATCCCTCCCAAACAAACCTAGCAATCATCTCCTTGGTTTTGAGAAAAAAAGGACAGACATATCGGCCTAAAGGACTTAGGACTGCTTCGGTATCAACACTACCCTGGATACCTTATAGGACAAGTTAATGTACCTGGCCACAGAGCTCCTGCACAGCAGGGGATGGAGAATATCCAACCCCTGCTGCAAGCAAACTCTCCGTCTCTCCCAGGAGGTTTATATGGACTAAACGATTTAATCGCTCACTCATTACTTCTGAAGGTTACTACACGTCATGCCAAACTCCATTGTGAGTGAGCGGTGCTCCCTGCAGGTCTCCCTCACAGCTCAGTGGTTGATCCTTGTCATACATTACATTCGGTTACTTTCTGATGATATAGACAATTACTGAACCTTTTTGATCAAGATTGTGAGAAATGATAACTATGACTTATCACATGTAATTTTTTTAGTTAGTTGTCACTTTTGTGACATGGCCGTGATATGTATATTATTGTTTGTCAAATATGCCATTCACCAACAAGGAAGCTTTCTCGATGTTGATGGTGTTAAGTGAATGTTTACTGACCTACACAGTTGCTACTGCTCTGTACGCTAAAATTTATCCAGACCATGAACATCATTCACGAAAAGTTTTCCAAAGACGTTCTAGTTGTGTCCGTGAAACTGGAGATGTACTACCGGGATAGCAGCAAAGGGAAACAGATCACTAGGCCTGTAAGTGATAATAAGGCACCAGACGTTTGGCTGCGGTTCAGCTCAATTCATATGACTAATCTAGAAGAGTTAGATGCAGGAATTAGCCAACAATCAGTACTCAGAATACTTAAGGACAATAAAACGCACTCATCCGACTTGCACTACATCAAGAACTGAATGGGGATAACTGAATATTTTTCACAAGGTTTTAAGGTGTGACAAAAGCAAACTTCTAGAGCAATGAAGAAGTGAAATGTCACATTAGGATCTGGGGTTTTGAGAATACACACTGGATGCGAGAGGTAAAAAACCAAAAGTACTAGATCCTTTGGTGTGGATTTTTTAAAGAGGACACTTGGACAGAAATATGCACAACTTCCTCATCGATTAGTTGCCTAATTTATCGTTGAATATTCCTGAACAATTTATCCAATGTTGACCATAAACTAACTAGTACAGCTAAATAAAGAAAGTTCAAAATAATTAACTTGTTTATTTCTGAGTTTAACCCTATAAAGCAAATTATTTAAAAACAAAATCACCCAGTTAATGAAATAGCATAATTGTCAAAATAAACGAAGAAGATGCCGGTTTTTGTGCCTTTTAACCAAACTGCAACTTTGAACACTCATTACTTGGAAACTTGTGACCCAGTTATTGCACCAAATTGTTTTTCAAGATAAGTAAAAATGTGCTGTTTTGGTGCGTGTAATTTAGAATAACATGACAAATTATTATTAAACTATCATCTTGACTTTTATTCTAGACCTGCCGATAAAAATCTCTGCATTAGTCATGCATGTTATGGACCTCTTAAAGTCATTATGTTGGGTGGGTAATTTTGTAAACCACTACTTAAATATCTAATTTTTAACTCAGATTTGATTGAGAAGGTTTTGTTAATTTACTGCGAACGACGCCTTCAATTTGCATTCTACGTGTGAAACAATATTAGTTATAAAGGAGATCTACCTTCTTCAAACTGTAGGTACTCAAATGTAATAAATTACTCTATGTAAACATTGTTTTATGACAGCAAAACCATATGTTTATTTGATTTAACCACCATTTTCAATTTGTTTACATTTATGTATAATGTTGTAAATTCTCTAAGGCATAACTATTTAGTTTTCAAAGTTTTTAAATTTCACCTATTAGACGTCTGAAAACATACAATATTTAGAATTTGACTCCGAAGGCTCCCTTTGAAGCGGTCAGCAAGAACTATGCTATATGAAAATTCGCTGGAATGTGCTTTAGCACTAATGCACCAATTACAGCTCTAAATGTTCTAAAATATTTAATACATTTTTCAGTTTATAAGGAAATAAATATGTAAATAGTGTCATTGTTAATGTATTCTGCTACAAGAACTGTACATTGTTAGCAAATAATAAGTATTAGATATAAATAAATAAATAAATAAATAAATAAAAATGCCTTTATTGCAAGCGTTTCTCAGTATAACAACTGCTTTACAGAACAACTCTTGTCATATCTTACACTATTTACAATACTGGGAAAATAAAATTAAAAAACTAAAACCTATAGACTAAATATAACACCCAAACAAGACAAATAAATTACTGTACAATCATTTTTCTTAGTTTACTTTTAAAAACAGTAACAGAAGTCTGTTTAAGGCTCTGGGGGAGGTCATTGTACAACTTTGGGCCAAAGTAAGAAAGCTCCTCCTCCCAAACTCATGCTTGACTCTGGGAAAGTGAAGCAAGTCACCATGGCGGACACTGCGTTGAGAGACCTCCTCCCGAAATTGGAGCTTCTCGACCAGGTACCGCGGCTCACCCCAGCGCAAAGCACCTTGTGATCATGCCACATGTCAGGATCCTGCATACATTTTCCATGGGGGGACAAACTGGACAGCATCTCGGAAGGGTGACACATGATCAAAGCGCCTCAAATTGAAAATGAATCGAACTGCAGAGTTTTGCAGTCTTTGAATCCGAATCTATGTCTCCCCTAGAGATACTGTTGCCGTATGCAGGATAGCAGTAATAAAATACAGACAGAACAAGAGAACTCATAAGCCGGAGCTTAGCGGATTCTGGCAGCAGACTTCTAAATCTGTACAGACCCCTCAGCCTACCAAGGGCACGCTGGATAGCATGAGTGACATGATCAGAAAAGGTGAGCTTACTGTCAAGCACAACTCCGAGAGTCTTGACTGACTCAGAGACAGACAGGCTCTCCCCACTGAGCCTTACTCTCACTCCTCTCTGACCAAGGGCCTGCACCAGATTGTGTGGGGCAAGATGAAGGACAATGCACTTACCTATATTGAGTTTAAGGCCATTGTTAACCGACCAAGTGTTGATGTTCACTAGGTCGGAATTTATTTTCTCAATAGCCTCATCAATGGAGCCAGGCTCGTATGACAAGCGCAACTGACAATCATCTGCGTACAGGTGAGCTGCACAGCTTTGAACACAACTTGGGAAGTCAGACGTAATATAAGTTGAACCAATATAGGTCCAAGACAACTTCCTTGAGGAACACCTCGCCTTTTGACAAGTGAAGTTGACGTCTCACTTCCCATCTTTGTAACCTGACTTCTGTCTCCTAGGTATGATTTTACCCACTCGATTGAATTTTTGCCAAAGCCATAAAAATGCATCTTAGCGTAACAAAAGTTCATGGTTAAGGGAATCAAATGCTTGTGAGTAGTCCAGTATCACTAGTGAACTACACATCCCTTTATCTTTCGCATCAATTAAGTCACTGAACAGACTTACCCAGGGCAGTGCATGTGCTATGATTTTTTCTAAATCCAGATTGTGTTTTTGGCAATACGTTTTACTTCGTTCATATACTGTGCTATTTGACGTGTTACATTTTTTCCATAATCTTCGATATGCTGGTAAAATCGAGATGGGTCTCAGTTGTTGGACACTTTTAGGGGACGTTACTTTTGGCAATGGATGAACAACACTCATTTTCCATCTCTGCGGGAACACACCGCTCATCAATGATTTTGTTAATAAGATGAGTAATTGCACCCAAAGCATACGGACTCACGGCCTTAATCATTTGGATGGATATTTCATCACTACCAACAGCTCTAGATTTTATTTCATTTAGTGCTTTTTTTACATCATCTTCAGTGACAGCAGAAAAGCTAAAATCATTCATCGATTCAATTCTCTTACTAGTTCTGAAGACATCGATTTCTTCAACTCTGGCTTCATTTCCATTCCCCATATTGACAAAATACTGATTGATGTCATCAAGCTTCAGTTGGTGTGGAATGTTTTCATTTCTGTTTTTTCATAACTATATTACACTGTTTCAAACAAGTCCAAAAATCTTTGGGATCCTTGTTAGTGGATAATTTCTCAGTGAAAAAATCTCTCTTTGCTCTCCACACCATCCCATTCAATTCATTGCGTGTTCTTTTATACATCTCCCAATCTTTACTGTCCCTGGTTTTCCAATATATCTTACGAGTTTGTTTTTTTAGTTTAGTCTGCTTGTTTATGGACATCGTTCCTCCACGGGGCTTTCTTTTTTGTCACTCTCTTGCATACAATTGGAGCATGTGAATCAAATACACTTTTAACATGGGTAGTGATGAAGTGCTCAATATTGCCAACCCCGTCAATGTGCATTGCTCTCTCCAGTCAATCTCCGCGACTGCTTTGACAGCACTTTCTGGGTTGAATTTTGAAAAATCTCTGTAGGTTATCATTTTTGGCCCTTTTTTCTCTTTCTTAACTTTTTACGCAACAATATATCAACTTGTGGTCCGTTATCTTCACCCCTCTATGGTCCCTAATGCCTGCTGCATCGATGACGCCGGTCCTCTCGACCTCGACCGACCTGTCCACTATTATGTGGTCTAACAAGGTGGAAGAGGTTGCTGTCACTCTTGTTGGTTCATTTACTAATTGTATTGCATTGTATTCTTTCAAGAGTCGGCGTAAGTACTTGGCTTCATTACAACTATTTGACAATAAATCTATGTTGTTGTCGCCCAAGTACATAATGGAGTTCGATCCGATAGCCAAGTTAACAAAGATAGAGTGAAACAAAGCTGACAGTGAGGTGTACCTTACATGTGGTGGCCTGTATACCACACATAAACCAAGCCTTACTCCCCCTTATCCTCAGGACAACACAAAGAGACTCCATACCAGGGCCCACATCCTCAGTAAGTGTGTGCTGCTCGAAGGAGATTCCCTCCTTAATATACAAGGCAACGCCACCACCTGTCACCGCGTCTGCAATGCCGTGTAAGTCAGCACGCCGATCACATCGCAGAAGTGTGTACCCAGTCATCTGATAATTGTCTGATGGGGTGCCGAGTGAAGCCATGTCTCAGATATCCCAATTGCATCAAAGTCAAAGTCACGCACAAATGAACACATTTCCTCAAACCCTGTATTGAGGGATCTAATGTTAAGGTGCGCGACTTTGAGACGCCCCGTGCCCCCCATCCCAGTTAGTTTCCCGGGACCAGAGAAACATCGCAGCTTCCCAGAGGGGTCATGGTCCCCGCTGATGGTATTCCCAGGCCCGGGACTCAAATCGAGACTAGACATGTCCTCACCTAGGTCATCGGCTGGTGCTGCATCCAGATACCGCAAACCCGCAGTAATAGCGTTCACAAATAGAGATCCCAAGCGAGTAACACCTCTCCTGGAGAAGTGCACACCATCCCGGGTGAGGTCCCGCCTGCTAACACAAGTGTTAGCTTCGACGAATTCAACGTCGAAGTTATTGCACATGAGCTCCAACTGAAGGTTGAAGTCATGTAGAGCTTTATAGCCAATGTCACGTCGAATTAGTACACTGTCCAAGAAAATTTTAGAATTTTTGAAAATTGGTTTTGACAGTGAACAGCAGATCCGCCATGCTGTGGAGGGCCTCCCGCTTACCATGCCCTCCGTTGTACCCAGGACCCCCCCCGATACCCTTTCCTCAAGTTGTTGGCACCAACATGAATTATAAATTACAGATAAACTTAAACCTACATAATTTAACAATCTATTCTTAATATTACTATTTTTCCCCCCAGGACAGCACTCAAGATAGGCCCCTTTGAAAACGCACTTACTACTAGCGTGTCTCAAATGTGAGTCACCTATCAACAAAACATTCTTAAAACTGCAGTCCCGACGGTCTGCTGAGGGTGTGGGAGTGACAGCATGAGGCACCGGAAGACTAGAGAGGCTGGTAGGTTGGTCGATGCTGTTGCGGGCTGATGTGGTGCTCTGATGAGCCGCCGTCAATGTAGCATGGGGGAGGAGGGCAGCTAGCCTCAGCCAAGGTCATCTCGGCCAGCAGGCTGTCGTCTGCTGAGGTCCGCCGCTGTCTCGCCCGTGACTCCGCCTGTCTCAACTCCGCCCGAAGAGCCCTCACGTCGGCCTCCAGTACCTCAATACTTGTCACCAGACACTGGCGCTCCCGCTGTCAGTACGGCAATTTTTTTTCGCGGCTCTCTACAAGCAGCATGTCATTGTCTATGTTAACCCGCCGGTTCACTGCCTCTTGTAATAGAGCCGTTGTCTTCTCTACACTTGACTAGCTGAGCATTAAGTTTGTTTATGTCAGCGTCATATTGTTCCTCTAGCTCACCACACGCCACAGACTTATCCTTATAACTATTATTTAAGTCCATGCAACGATGTTCCATAGACGCTAGATTGCTAGTTATGGATTCAACCTCATGTTTTAGTTCACTATTCTCCTTTGATAAGTCATTTAATTTGCTCATCAGGGAAGCTAATATGAGGAAACTAATTGTTTAATTGCACCTTCACCAAACGTAGCCATAACAGATTTCAGTTCGTTATATAAGATAGATGCAAGATCAATAACATCTTGGTCAATAAAAAATAGACCGTCAATAACATTTCAGCAGTTCGCTTGATCTCGTTACTGGAGGCATTTTAGTCAAACTATTAAATAATAAGTAACAATAATAAGTTAATGAAGGATAAAATACTACGACTACGACTACGAAACTAATAACTAAATAACAATAATAAGTTAATGAAGGATAAAATACTACGACTACCAAACTAATAACTAAATATAAAAACGAGTCAACAATTACGAGCCATACAACAACAATAACAACAAAAGATAACAACAGTTTATTTAACAAAAAACTAGTTTAAAATTATAAAAGGCAAAGTTACTATCTAACTTTTACTATAAATTTAAAGACTGTTATAAAACCCATCTTGGTTATCTTTTGACATAAGTAGGTTTCTCTGATCTGTGATATGGTCGAGAAACAAAGCAAAATCAACTATGGAACAGAAACTACTAAGAACGAAGTAAATTACCCATAAATATACATTTTAACATATTTTTTTATCGTGGCAAGAAGGCAAATTCAACATTGGTGTTGGAAATATAATTCACTAAAACCAGAAATGCTCATACATGTACAAAGCCTACGACATTATATGCGAAGCCACAACCAAAATGGGATTTTCAAAACTTTACAGACCAGTGAGTGTGTAGCCAGGAGAATTTTTGGAATTAAGAATAGGCCTATATATTAACCAGGCACCTAAGAATGAATAACTTAAACACACGAAAACACATTTAATTCACAAGGAGTTATTAAAATTACAGTCATAGTTATGAAACATATTTTATTAAATTAAATGTCATTACAATTAATTGTTATAATGTTTCAACTGCAGTACCGTATATACACAACACATGTTATATGTAATAATTAAAATTACTTGGTATATTAGATTTAAAGTGTTAGTTAAATCAGTTATTTATGTACTTAAATCTTTAGTAAAAGAACTAGATCTTACAATGTTGTGTTAATTTTAGTATAAGGTATGAAACTATTTATATATAAAATACTCAGCTGACACATATTTTGTATCTTAACAGTTATTTTAAATTTAATTAATTATATAAAATCGTTACTAGTTAATTTATTGATTCATTATTTTGCAAATAAATGGTATGAAACTAAATAAATATTATCATGCAACTAGTTATTAAAAATTAGAATTTTTACTTAATTTTAAGACATGGTTGCATTTTTATATGATTACTTTAAGCTACTATAATATTCCATTATTACTAGAAGCAAATTTATACCATATTCAAATGATTAGTTTACTTTTAATGTCTTCCTACCGCCACAAGTTGTATTATTGATGTATTAAACATTTTTTCAGCGAAGCATTGCAGTAAAACAAGTTACTTTTTCCTTATGGTTCAAGCTTCATATGCACCATAACAATAATAGTGTTATCTTTTACAAATCCATTTGAATCATCCATTAGTTCATTCCAAGGATAGAATGAGCTCAACCCACTGACCTACGTTTATTTTGGTTAAATGTATTTCTTATGAGAAACATTCTCATAAATTTGGCTTGCCTTCTTGGTTGAAAAGAATAAATTTAAAATTTAAATGAATCGACCAACAGATCTTCTGAGTATCCTCCACATTTCAGAAAAAAACCTAAGTTCCATCCATCTTTTCTCAAAGATATATTCCATAAGTAATTCTCGAAAAAGAATTTGGGAGATTCTTGTTCAGTAGTCAGGTTTTTAATATCATTTACAGTATAAACAAATGTTTTATTGACTTCCATTTTACATCGAGAATCAACTGAGTCAGAAACACTTTTTAGCATTATTGTACTTCTAGTACCAAAAAACTTACATATTTCATTCACTTCTTCACAAGTCAGTATGCCAGTCGGGACTACTTTTTCACAAAATTCTTCACAGGTGAAAGTGCAGAAACGAATAAATTTCAGATGTGGAAGTATTTGCTTTCTCAAAACCTCTCCATCGTCTGAATCTGTTGTGTGTTTTGCCCACTTGACCACAGCCTCCCAAACACTGGGTTCACTTATATTAGAACAGTCTGTTTCTACAATTAACAACAGTGCTTCAGCACTAAGCTGCAGAAACTTTTCGGAAGAAACAATTTGGTCCATTTTGGTTCCCAAAATTTCCATAGTCAATTTCCTTATTTTCTCATGTGAATAACAAAATGAATTTGAAATTGCAAAAAATATATTGTCAATGTCCTTTGGAAGCAAGTCTAGAATATGTGACACAACTGTTGGTTTTATCTCTGTAACTAAGTACTTTTCCACTACGTAAAGCAAATTGACACTCTCACAAAACGAAAGTTTTGGAATCACAACACTACTGCCTCCATAAACACATTTCATGAAATTCCAGAAAGTTTCAGGCTCAATATCTACGACTCTCACATCTCCCTGTTCAGCCAATTCACTGTTACCTAGCATTTTCTGCAAAGGTTCACTGTATGCAAATAGCAAGAACTTTATTGCTCCGATCCTTTCAGTGTGTCCTGATTCTGTCCCCAAGACAAAGAAGCAATCATTTCTAGACGTGTCAGTCAACCAGTACTTGGTATGGGGTGGTAAATCATCGTCCACTTCCTTTTCTGCAACACAGTTTGATAATGTAGTTTTTTATTTCAAAATATCATTACACTAATATCACTCACGACTAACTGATTAAAACAAGAGTATTTGGCACTATACTTCCAAATTTATCTATTAAACTATCTATCATTAAATTTAGAATAGCACTATTTCATTAGATTGTCTCAAGGAAAAGTAACAAAACACCACATTGGGTCTAAGAATAGAACTGATAGTGGTATCTGAGCTTACTCCCTGATATTGTATCTTCAAGCACAAAGATAAGTCTAACCTTTCTTGATTACACCATTGGGGGCTCTAATTAGGTCTGTGGAAGCCCTTGTAATCCCTCATTCTGAAACATTCTACCATTGAGTATTTTTTGTTAAAAAATTATTTTAAGTACTAATATCATTTATGCTTGATTAGTACATATGATAAACCATTGATTATTTAATAATTTATTGACACAACTTTCTCAAATTATTATATACACTTAACTCAAATAACTCATTTAATCTTTAATAACAATTAATTTAGTGTAAATTAAATAAATTACTTTTTCAGTTACTATGTTTTACTAATTGTGAACCTGTGGTGACTGTTCAAATTTGTGCAAAAGTGTCAACTTGACTATTTCCAGATGCAGATGAAAATGATAAATTTGTTTATGATAAAATAGTAAATGGAATATGATAAAAGGAAAGATTATATCTCAGTTATCTTGTACCATGGAACAGATCATAGAAGTATTTGCTTCTCTAAAAACATGTAAATACAATATTTATAGTTTTAGATAGATTTTGAAACAAAATTATATATTTACTAGCAGTCACCCGCCCCTTCGCACGCAATTTCGTAGTTTTGCACCTGTATGAGCACTTCTGACTCGAGCGAGTAATATTTTCCAATGTTCCTTTTTGCCACAATAAAAAAATATGTTAAAAAGCGTATATTTATGGTGATTGTAATTTACTTCGATGTTATTTTTTGTCCCATTGCTGATTTTGCTTCTTTTCTAAAACAAAAATACATATACAGCTCTGAGAACCCTACTTTTGTCAAAAGACAGCTAATAATTTAGGTTTCACAACAGTATTTAAATATAAAGTAAAGGTTAAATAGTGTCTTTTATATCTGCACTACTAGCAGTTACCTGCTGTTTTGCACGCAATTTAGTAGGCGTTGCACTTGTATGACCATTGTTGGTTCGAGTGAATTATATTACCGACGCCAATGTTCAGTTTGACTTGTTAAAACAAATCACAAACAAGAAAATACGTAAAAAAGCTTATATTAATGACCATTCTAATTTACTTTGATAGATAGTAGACTAGCATTGTCTTTTATAGATAATATTTGATAAAAATGTACAGCTAAAAGTACAGTAACAATGACACTACGCGTTTGTTTCTTTATAAAATAAAAAATATTGATAATACTTTAGAACGTTTAGATCTGGAGTTAGTACATTAGATAAAAAGCACAGTTAAGCAAACTCACATCGTAGCGAAATCTTGCTGACTGCTTCAAAGGGAGTCTTCGGTGTCAAATTTTGACCATCTTATGTTTTGTGGCATCTTGCAAGATAGATGAGTACTTACCTAATCGCTAAAATCTAAAAAGGCGTTACGAATATTTGTACTCACTATAAATGTAAACAAATTGTAAACAATAGGCAATGTTTACACAGAACAGGCGATTACATTATAAATGCACTGTTAATTAATATTTCACAGCTTTAAAGACCAGTGGGGCGTAGCCCGGATAACAAAATAAGAATAGGCCTATATTCATTCCAGGGAACCTAAAATGTCCATGTAGCCTAAAATATCAGCTCAATTGGTTGAATAGTTTACGCGTGAAAACGTAACAAGCAAACCTACTTTCAAATTTATAATATTATTATAACTCGGCTTGTGCAAACAGTAACTGTCTAAAAAAAGGCTAAACAAGTTACAACTATATTTAGTTAAGTTTGTTGCCAGTTTGACACTATTTCTGAATTGAATTTGAATTGAATTGAATCATAGTTTATTTCAAAAATATTTACATGCGTGCGGTTTGTAAAATAAGATAGAACTTCTTAAGAATGTACATAAAATGTAGCACAAATCCACAATAAGTAGTTATAAATGTAGTTACTATACAGTTGATAGAATAAAATTATGTAACTAATTGGACATTAAATTTACTATCAAATTTCCATTATCTTATTACTATACTAGTTAAATGTTTACTTACGAATATTATACACATGATTTTAAAGTGGCCTAGGAAATGGCACACTCCCAAGCCAAAAAAAAACCCGTATTTAGATAGTACGGTGTTAAAATTCATTTTGCGTAGATACTACAAAATAGTGTAAAGGAAAGATTTAAAGAGGTGAAAGAAAAAAAATCAGGAATGATGTATATTACAGATCAAAAAGCCAACACGCAGAACAACCTAACATATTACTAGCAGATGTGATGACGAAATTTTATAAAATAAAAAAATAAATGTATAAATAGGACAAACCCATCGACAGGCATCGTTGCTGTTAAAGTGACATCAAGAGGCAAGGCAAAAGTCAGATCCGTCTGTAGTCAGCCGTAATTGAAGCCATTCATTTCAATGTGTTAAAAAGTTCATTTATCTCAAAATTTAAAAACCAACTCCGTTAATTATGGACCTGCCGAAAAAACAGAAAGTGGAATACTTATAACATTTCCTAAACCTTTTGTGATAAATCATCTTTTTGTACTACAAACTGATTCAAAACATCGATTACGTTTGAATAACATAAGGATGTTTAAGCACCAAGAACTGATGGAACAAGTTTTAAGTTTTACAAAAATTGAATTTATTAATAACTTAATTGGCTATGGTCACTGGTGAACTTAATACACCATTATTTTCTTTCTAATAAGATGTCATTCAAATCAAAGAATCCCCATTATTTATAGCCTTGATAAAAAAAATGTTTTGGAATGCATACAACGTTAAAAAAAACTTGCTGTTTATTTATTTACATCTGGCAATTAATTTATATCTGAAATAGTTTGCGGAGCATTGGGTACAGGTGAATTCTACGACAAAAATTAATATTTCATTTCTCACAAAATCTACCTACATCTTCCAACTGAGCTAGAAGGACTATTTGATACCTCGTTAGATATTGAGATAATTACCATACAAAATTTGTATAGTTGTACAATAACATTGAAACAATAAGTGAAAATATTTGCAAGCATAATTTCTGATTTACTATACTATATCAAGTCCAAGCTTTTAGAAAATAAATTAAATGCTCGTAAAATCTTTTCCTTTGTCAGATTTCAGAATAAGTGTTACAAATATATTTATGTGTCGAACTGTATATAATTGTACAATCAATGATGTACAAATGAATCTTCTTATCTAATTATACCAGAATGGGAAAATCTCAAATAATGAGATTATTCTGTATTCTTCTATAAAAAGTAAATTATAATGAGTAAACATAATTAATTACTAATTAATTTTAAAAGGTTGATTAATAGTTTCATAGTGTAATGTGTATTTGTAATATTTAAATGTAGCACACCGGAATCTCGGATTATTTTCATCAGATATTTACAAAAAAAGTTCATTATTCAAGTTCACTAGATATATTTTATTCGCATTAACTATTAACATTTTAATTAATTGCAAAAAGGAGTCAAAACCCTGAATCAAGTGATTATAAAATAACTTTTAATTTTATAATTTAATAAAAAATATATAGTTAATTAAAAAAAAAAACTATTCACACAAATAGGCCTAATAATGTTTGCGGACTAATTTAAAAAGTACACATACATTCAACGCGTAATTGTAAAGCAGTGAAAATAATGAATTAAAACAACAATGAAAGCAAAAATGATGACCAAATAATTGAAATGCTGCAAAAATTCAGTGCCTTCCAAATTACAGAGACATCGACAAGCGAATAGACAACAATGGGAATTCTAGAGCAGACTTGATAATATTACAGGGTGGGAACTGTGTATAGATGACAAGGCAATGGAGTACTAAATAGAATGATAAATTGTATGGTTACTTTGGTCCGCCAACACAAAGAAAAATTAACACCCAAGTCAAGCCTATTGGTAGACATCTAAAAAGCAGCGTGGTGAGTACAGTATATGCTATTAGCCTATATCAAAATCAGATATTCACTATGCAAATTATTTATTAATTTCAACGTTCACAATAATTCTGAAAATAATGTTCATTTGACTTATAATTGCATTACAAAACTATATGGCAATAATTGTTTTCAAGGTAAAATGAAGAATTTTTGTTTGCAGATACAGCGAGGACATAAATTACTCTGTCAAATTTCACCACTTGATTTGTCAGGTCAAAATAAGTAAGAAATTTAAAAATCAATTCGGCAAAACAATATGTACTGAATCCAAACAAATTGTATAACGAATGTGGAAAATTACAACAAGCTAGTAATCTTAACTGGTAAATTCAACAATCAGCTGATTATTAATCAGCAGTTAAGCGACATTGATAAATCGATTAGTGAAGTTAAAGTGAAGGATAAGGCATAGTTACATCTTTAATTTTCTGTTATTATTTGCCATAGTGAATTAAATTTGGAATCAAAATGTCCATCGAAAAGAAACCCACACTTCACCGTTCTTATAAATATTTCATTAACTCTTTTTTTCTGATTTATTTCAATGTGAAAATGTTATATAGCCACCATTTTAAACCTGATCAGATATTTTTCTGACACTACCTTAACAGGTCTTGATTAGAAGAAACATTTTGCAAAGCTTGAACTTTTATACCTTTATGTCTTTAAAAATACGAATAAAGAAATAGAGGGTGAACTAAACAAGACAGTACTATACTTTATATTATGACATGACTTTGCTCAAATTGTTATAGTTAAAATAATTTTAACATGTGAGAGGTGTCACCGGCTCCATGTACACGAGAGGTTGCTTGAAGGCAATTTGCTCATGCTTACTTTTTACTATTAATTATTTTGCTTCAACAGGAAATCTTATAAAAATTAACATGATTAGTTTGAGTACTGTGTTGCCGAATATACTACTTTAAATTACCTGAAAATCAAATTGTGTAAATAAAAAACATATTAAAAGTACTGCATCGTAATTTTTCGTAAAATTTAGAATACACAAGAGGTTGAGCGTAAGCAAATGATCTCATATACTTTTTTTAAGTGTGTAAGTAAAAAATTTGTTTGTACTCCAAAAGAAAGTGTGTATAATGAAAGAACAACGTGCAAAATGAAACTTGAATTTATTATAAGTGAATGACTGTATACATAAATTTAAATATTTTTATCAGGGAATGTTGCCGAATTGGGTGTACAGTACATTTTAATTATTTTGAAAACAAAATGAGTAAAAGACAAACACATGTTAAGATATTGTGAAGAAATATATAAGAAGAGATAAGCGAGTTCCTAACCTGCTGATGTTCATAATAATACTAAAAAAAATTCAAAAAGTGTGGTAAACTGCCACAGGTTTTACCTCTTGCATGTTAAGATAATCTGTATAAAAAAAGATACAGAAAACAATAATGTAAGTGAGGTTCCTTTGGATTGTTATAAAGGTCAGAATGGTGCAGTTCTTGAATGGCTGGAAGGTGCCTGCTTCACGGCTTACCGATGTTTGCCTGCAGCTAACAGGAGTCTGTCCTACAAAACCTTCCAAGGGCAGCAGTATCTTGGTGATGAAGCTATTCGTGATGTTAACCAGTCTAGTTCAGGCTATCATTTCTCTCAGTGTCCACTGGAACGACAACAAAGAAGTTTTCCGGGTGGTAAATGATGTCAGTGCCATAACTTATGGCACCAGCCTCGTTTTCACGTTTGGCCTCTACCACGACCGGATTGAAGAGTTGTTGACCATGCTGCAACAGGGATTGTACCAGTACTCCACACCTCTCTCCGACAAACAACACGTTGCTAAGAGAGACGCCACCATGAGGGTTAAAATTGTTGAAAGAGTTTTTATAATTTCCTCGATTCTTGGGACTTTCTTCTTCTTCATCAGCCCGATGATTTTTGGTATCATAAACTTCATGAAGGATTCCCACGAGAAAATTCCGTTGCCTCTTTCTCCCTGGTTCCCCTTCGATATAGACTCCGTCTACCTGTATCTGACCATTTACACGGTGGAAATGATGATCTCTTTGATCATCATCATATATCACATATCTTGGCAGTGCTCTCTGTACTCCTCCATCCTCTGCCTCCAGGGAGAGATGAGGATACTGGATTGGGCATTCATGAACATACCGGAAACAGCAAAAGTCATGACTTCTAGAGCTTCTCACAGGGGTGACGTTCAGTATTACAACAACTGCTGTCTCAAAGAGTGCATACAACATCACCAGAAGATTTTACAGTAAGTAAGAGTCATGTACTATGAAAGTATACATAGAACTACTGTGTCATGTGAGTAGAGAGGTATTCGAAATTCATATTTTACGGATGTTAGTATTTTTAATGCAACAAAATATTATATGACATTCTTATGGTAGTTGGCATTTAGTGAATTAAAAAAGAGTGAATTGACGTTTACGGGAAAGAAATCATACCGTTGAGGAGGTTATTGCTGTGTGGATGATTATGAGGATAACTTCTGATACACCTTAACGCGTTGAGGAGTACTATACCATGTTAAGGACAGCTATACACTTCAACATATCTAGGGTCTAATAAAGCAAGCAAAACTAATTTGTGGACTCCAGGGAGTAAAGAACACTTCGTAGTTGTATTAATTCAAAATGTATTTTAACATTATGAAAGACCAAAATAATGCGTTATTCAACCTTCTAGGCGGTAAACTGTACATTTTATTTCAGGATTTTGGCATAGTATAATAATCTTCTAAACACGGATACGTGGCAAAGTGCTCTTTCCATTTAAGAGCACAAATATGCAGTTTCTCTTAAGCTCACCCGGTGTTTTCTTTTTTGAGTACGCAAAGCAGTGTTTTGAATTTTCTCCAGCCGATTTCCCTTCTGGTAGAGGGCGTGGGAAATGGTGAACTTGCAAGCGTAGCGATTCTTCCACCTACGCGGAGTAGCTTCGGCTTCTTCTCTCGGTGCAACATGTGTTTCCTATATTTTTCTAATGAAGCTTATTCGGAAGTCCGTGGTGTAAAGTTTGGAGCTAGGAGTAACAATGATCAATGATTTGGAAGAACCGAAAATGACAGTATATTCGGCAAAGCTGTAATTATACATTCTGCCGCTGGGAGCCAACGCCTTAGAACAACTTTGAAGATTTTACAGTCGAAAATAGTAAATAAACACGCCACTGAAGAATGTAAACAACCGTAATATTTATTATTTGAGCGAGCCTGCGATGGACGGTTAAAACAGTCCAAACAGAGCCTTTTGCGATCAAACTGCTATAACCGTTAGTACTCCTTTAAAACCACTTTCAGATACTCCTAGACAAGTTAAAATGTAGACTTAAAATCTTTGAGAAAGTAAATTTAAGAACTAATTATATGTATCCGTGAAAGGGGGTCGTAATTATGCAATAAGTTTTTAGAAATATTTACAACAATTAACTAATACTATACAATTAATTGTTTTCTTTGAGTAATATACACTTCCTCATGTCAGCAAAACATTCTGTGAAACTAAATTATTTAATTATCACTGTTCTGAGAAAATTTCGTGATCCAGTTAAGTAAGGTCTTTCCCATTTTTCAACAAACAAATGACATTTTACTTATCAAAGTGTGTTGTTGGATAAATATGTCAGCGACTGATTATATACCAAACTATGTGTCAATATGGGCATTGAATTACATAATTTTAATGCTTCTTGATAGTTATGAGAAAACGAGTTTGTTTTCAAAAACTCCACAATATAACAACTAAAATGAGGCTCACAACAAGCATTTTTCCGAGTCGAACCGTGAACATTGAAACAATTACTAAATTGTAGTAAAACAATACTTTTCCAATATGGTTTATTGTTTGGATAAAGCCTTTTGAAACTAAAGATTTCATCATCAGACGACTCCACAAATAAATATTTACATGCTTTTTGTTACAATTTGTATTAAAATACCATACGGGTTAGATATGCAAATACAAAACTGTTGGAAATATTTAAGCCAGTATGAAAAATTAGATATGACTACAGTTTAATTTTTTAATAATTTGAGAAGAAAAGAGACTGAAATTTTCAATAGGGCCTTCTTTATTATTTATGTTTTTCTTTAAATCGTGTTTTTATTGTTCTTTTTGTTTTCCAATATAAATTTTGTCACAGTCATCGCATCCAATTTCATAAATTCCTGATTTATTATAATTCGAAATTTTGTTTTTAGGGTTTCCTAAAATTTGGGATAGTTTGTTGCTTGTTCTGTGAGTGAAAGTTTTACTTGTATGTTTTTTTATTTTCGAAGTGTTCGAGAAAGTGCAGTATGTTGTGGAAATAAATTCGTGTTTTATGTCTTGAGGTGGGGTTAATGTTGTGTCATCTTTTCTAGTTCTTCTTTTCAATGCTTTTTTGGTATATTGTTAATAAGTTAAGTAGTGTAACCATTGAAAATATCAATATTTTATATGTAATTTAGTTCTTTATTGTAGTTTTCTGTTGAAAGTGGCGTATTTAAAATTCTGTAAATCTTTTTCTTAACAGGATCGAAACCTTTGATTTCGAAAGGCCTCGTTCAAAAATAATACATATTGGATAAGTATTGATTTACTAATATTTATTACTATTTGAACAATGTAATATTTTTATTCCTACATAGAGTTATACATATGGTTACGACTTATCAGGGCAAAATAAAGGCATTAGAAATCCAAAATATACCTTTCGTGTGACAAGTCAGTTTGTTAGACCTTATCTAAGTTTTCATAGAGAGTGTGAAAATGATGTAAATGACATGTAAATTGGAACTTTTTAGAGATGCTCATCATAATTCTCTACAAAAATAATAACCCTTAAAGAAAGTTTCAGAGTTGCTAAATTTCGTCGATGTTCAAGTGACGTAAATCTTTACTTTTACAAAATAAAGAATCAGACAGTAAGTTATGTTTTACAAACGAAAGCCAAAGTTCAGCATCTCGTCTTTCCATTGATATTATATTGTATCAGAGTGTAACTTAGCCCCAAAAGTAAGTTAGTGAGTACGGTATATTGTATCAGAGTGTAACTTAGCCCCAAAAGTAAGTTAGTGAGTACGGTATATTGTATCAGAGTGTAACTTAGCCCCAAAAGTAAGTTAGTGAGTACGGTATATTGTATCAGAGTGTAGATAGCCCAAAAAGTAAGTTAGCGAGTACGGAATCGTCAGAGATTCGACAGTTGTTACTTATCAACTTAAATATCAAGTTGTTCATACATACCAGTCTAGTAGAAAATAAAATGAGCTTTAACACTGTTTAATTACACACGATTTTATATTGACACTGTAGCCGAGTTCTAAAATATAGTACTCATATTACTTTAATCTCTATTATTTACTGTCAACGAAATTTTTATTTTATATTTAATTTCCTCTAGCCTAGAACCTGATCCTGGGTACACTAAAATAAGTTTGTAAAGGTAAATTACTAAAAAGTAAGTTTTACGAGTGAATCTTTGAATTAATTTACCCACAAATTGTGACTTATTTGTTTCATTAAATTACAGTTTGAAGAACAAAATAACTTTATATTTATTACAATGATACTAATTGCTTGTATAATAAACGTAGACCTAGTGCGTTCTCTCTACACATTGAATATCTCGCCCACTTCTCACTTTACGTTTTGTATACAAATATAAACTTTTTATTACTTTTATGCTGAATAATATTATAGTATCTCTATCGTGAACAATTTTCTGTTGACACAGTACACTGTTCTTGTTCAAGATTTGACGTTGAGTACGGTTTCAAACCAAAATGAACCGTATACGACACAAAAAGCGGATATGGTTTGAAAGGTCGATTCAATGTGAATGTTGGGTTTAGTTCCAGTTCACATTCCTCTTACCGCGGCCACGGCCACGACCGCGACCAGCGACCAGTGTCAGCGACCAACACGGCGGCTGGCCGCGCGGCCAGTAGTTCTCCTTGTCTGCTCTGGCCGCTGTGTCCCAGTTGCGTTAATGGACGTCGAAGAGATAGCCGTAACAGTGCATGTGTACAGGCACTACATTAAACGTAGAAGAAGGAGGTATTGGATACACCCTTATGCTGCAATCAAGGCCTACAAGAGGACAGTTTTTTTTACATTCCTTTTATGAGTTACGGCTATATGAAGAGAAATTTTTCAACTATACAAGAATGTCTGTTGCTAGTTTTGATCAATAACTACTCAACAAGGATTGCAGATAGTATAAGGGGAACAGACACATCAATGCGGCCATGCATAGGAGTTGAAGAAAAACTACTAGTTACATTAAGGTATGTTTATTTATATTAATTAATACAAATTAATTATTATGTAATAAAACAAATGACAAAACCAAGAGATAATCATTATACAAAAACTATGTAGTAAATCCAAACTGAAGTGTGATTGTTTATTCAGTTGCATCGAAACATGTGAATATTGGAGACTCAGCACTGTTTATGTCACCTCCACTGTATTCACTAGATGCTCCAGATGATAATGGGGTTGAAGTGTGTTGGCGGGAAGGATATCCATATGGGGTTGTGGAGTAGCCTGGAGCGAATTGAGCGTTACTGCCCGAGTGAGACGGGTACTGGTAATTTTGATTTTGTGCGTACCCTGTATATGAAGTTCTTCCTGCTGGAGTTACCTGATTTTGTCCAGAAACAGCCATAAGCTGACGTTTAAACAGATAGTTTTAAGTGTTCAGGAACTCTTTTTAAATCTGAAACTAGAGACATGAGGAACAACCTGTCCTCATCAGATGTCAGTTCAATTTCACGGTTACGCCGTTCCTCAGCCGAATCTTTGAGTATTTTTACCAATTGTTGTCCCCACTTCGTCTTTAGGTTTTACGTTTTTTTTGCTAAAACCCGCGTTTCATACGGCCCGGTTGGATCTGGGTTCGCGGCAGGGGCTTCAATGTCTAAATGTAAAAGATCTGTATTATCCGGATCCTGACGATCAACATTTGAATGTGTGTTTGTGGGGGGGATTGTTGGTGTTTAAAAATGTAAGTGTATTATAAAACACGTAAGGTGTTTTCCTCTCAGCAGCCGAACCACTTTTTACTCCACTCAGCCTCCGCTTCTCTCTGGCGTATGAATCTTTTGATGTTCTTCCACATCTTCTGAAGGGTCATACCTGTAATAAAACAATTTGGTTGTTTCTTTTCAATCTTATAAGAAGGGTAATAATTAAATAACACAAGTGCAGTAGATCCTCGATTAACCGGGGGGATTACAGGCTTGTAGTAATCTCGGATAATGAGAATCTCGGTTAATAGAAACATTATAGTTTGAAACTAATAGACGGAGTAGTAAATGTAATAAACATTTAAATTTCTGGAATTAAGAATTTACTGGGTACTAGAATTGATAAAGTGGTTTGATGTTTTAAATTCACATACAATAAAATAAATCACATTAGTTGAAAGAATTTTCAAAATTGAAACAATAAAAACTTTTAAACTATACGGTTCAAAATGTGAAAGTAGCAGCCCAACGTTAAGGGGAGCTCCCCTCCCCTCTATACTCTGTCGCTACTCAAGGCCAACTGTTGGCGGGCTCTCGGTGCAACAGAAGTCTCGGTCGAAAGAAGCTCGATTAATCGAAGTTCACTGAATAATGAAAAAAATGTGTTTAATACCTCCTTTAAAAAACGCGTTTTAACAAAATCAGCAAAAAATATTTTTCTTAGAAAATTGCTTAAAAATAAATTTTTAAATTATAAAAAAACACTTCGATTTTTCCAATTTTGTAAATTAACCATTTAGAAGTGGGGGCCAAAGCAGCTGGTGCTTTCAATTTAATCCATTGCGAAATTTGAAATTAAAAATTACCAAGCAGAGATCAACACGTAGGTGTTCAATATTTTTTATTGCCACATTTTGTAGCATTGATTTTTACATAAAATAACTGTAATATGTATTTTTTTCAAGGTATCTCGCCACTGGAAATTCATTTGTGGACTTGCACCATTCCTATCGACTTGGAGCTACTACCATAAAAGAGGATTGTTGCAAGAGTTTGCTCAGCGTTATGGAATGTTCTCAAAAATGAATGCCTATCCCGAACCTTCCAAAGATGACTGGTTGAGAATTGCTTCAGAATTTGAAAACCGAGCAAACTTTCCAAATTGTTTTAGGCGCGGTTGATGGAAAGCATATAAGGATTGTGAAACCCCCAAATAGTGCATCATTGTATTTCAACTACAAACATTACTTTTCCATCGTCCTTATGGCAGTGACAGATGCTGACTATAAATTTGTTTTTATAGATGTTGGCTCTTATGGAAAGTGTGGAGACTCTACAATATTCCAACAATCTGCATTACACCAAAGAATACTTGCTGATACCAATTGATCTCCCAGAGGACAGAGCGATTTCAAGTTCGTCGTCTACACCCATCCCTTTTGTGTTTCTTGCCGACGACGCCTTCTCATTGTCACACAGAGTGTTGTAGTGCCCTTTCATTGGAAAACAGCTCAATGACACTAAAAGGACATTTAATTATCGCCACTGTCGAGCCAGACGATATGTTGAGTGTACGTTTGGCATACTAGCCAATAAATGGCGCATATTTCACAGGCCTTTGAATGTGGATGTTGATTTGGCTATAGACATTGTTAAAGCGTGTTGTATTTTGCACAATTATGTACGAAGTAGGGATGGTTTACAGTTTGTGGACACATTGTACAAATTCCCCAACTGACAACGATGACTCTGAAAGTACACATCGCAATCGTCAGTACAACTCAAAACACAAGAAACATCCTAGCTGAATATTTTGTCAATGAAGGAGCAGTGCCGTGGCAAAAGAACTATCTGTGAGAAGGACAGTCTCATCGCAAAACTACTTCTATGTCACTCAAGAGCAGTGGAAATTAACTAACATTATTACATTTGAATAGGCACAATGTTAAGTTGTTTTAGTGATGTGTAATAAATTAAAAATTTACTTACATAGTTTATTTTTTTCAGTTGTGTTGGAGCAACCCACTGCCCCCCAAACAAAAGAGTAACTTCCTCCCACATCTTCTTCTTTATGTTTTTTGTCACTATACTCCGTCTAATAACATATTCCACAAAGATGGCCTTTCTTTAATAGCTAAAATGAACCTTTCGGTATCAAATTCAACCTCAGCCATTTCAAAATCTAAAACTTAACCTCAAACAAGACTCACCTCGACTGTATCTGGCCGCGCACTGGTCGCTTGACAGTGCGCGTTGTCTCATCTAACTGCGTGTTTTCATTGCCGCGTAAAAACATGTGGCCGCGGCGGCCAAGACAGCGGCCAAGACAGAAAATTCTGGTCGCGGCGGCCAGGTGGCCGCGTCGTGGCCGCAACCGCTTGGTGCGTGTTGTTACATTGTTCTTAATGTTAAAACTGGCCGCGAGCGGCTGGCCGCTGTCGTGGCCGTGGCCGCGGCCGCTGTAGTGCGTGTTAGCCCTAGTGCGGCGTATGGAATATTACGTCATGTTAGTCCGAAAAGATCTATAAAAACAGTCGGAGATGAAGAAATCATCACGGACTCCTGAGTAACATTGTTATTCAGTGGTAACCTATTACTAGGACAACGTGTAACCAGTAACACCCTGTTATTTCAGTAACAGATGGGCTGAATGATTTGGCGTTCTCATAACGTCTTTCTGGTATTAGGTAACTCAGTAACTCGTTAACGTAACTCATAGCGGAGTTCTGGTAACACTTGTCTTTTATTACGTTACTGAGAAACCAATAACGTAATGGAGTGAGCAGGATGGTACAGGGTGGAGGGAGTAAAATATCGGATTGAAAAACAATGATAAATAAATAAAATATATTTACTTATTCTCATCCAATTGTTCGTTCTCATTTATCATTAATTATAAGTGGTCTATTTAAAAGAAGTCTACTAATATAAATATTACACTGTAGTGAGTTAGTTAAGTTTGTTATACTATAATTGTATTGTGCAGTGAAAAATTTAAATAACCCGTGTATCTTCTATATATATATATATATAAATATAAATGCGAATGTTTGTTTGTATGTTCCGTTATAACTCTGGAACCAATGCACGAAACATCGTGAAATTTTGTACAGTGATTCTACACGTTCCTGGAAGTAACATAGGCATACTTTTAGAGAGGTATTTGGTCCAATTTTAATAGTTTATTTCATTAATTTTTTTAATTATAAATTGTTGTTGATGTTGGTGTGTTTTATATTGGATCCGACAGACTGCGCTACGACACGTAATACAAATCGAACTCATACTTAACAGCTGTTAATACTTTCAGCTGAAGTTCATCAAAGAGGCAGAAACATTTGTTTACATTTAAAATTTAACACATTTTTATTGTAAAGTGCTTGATCAGTAGTGTTTTTAAATTCAGATTGCACCAATGATCAATAAACTATTTAATTCAAAGAAAATACTATTAAACGCTATTATGAAAACAGCCTCATTATACCAATCCGTGAATGTTTGCACATAAGGTAATCGAATTTGGTTACATCGAAGGTAAATGAAAAGAGCCGAAAGAAGACACTTTACGATCGAAACTTGGTTTCTTTGATACATTTTCTTGAAGGCACACTCTTAAAATAATATTGGAAATATCTTAGACATAAAATTAATTGTAACAGACGGAATGTAATTTTTTATAACCTAATTAGTTTACCGAGATTCATCCGTATACAGTAACTGTTCTGAATAACTTATCAACACCTAGCAAAAACCACGAAAGATAGAGGCAGGAATACGATGCATACCTTCATAATGCGCCCAAGAGGCTCACGAAGGAACGACTGTCAATTATTTCAGCAATGTTTAGAATGCGATAGAAAAAGAATAAGTGAATATAGTGTACTGTTCTCAACGGGAAATTGCGTGCGAAGCCGCGGGAAACTTATTGAAATGCGCAGCGAAGCGCGCCGGGTCCGCTAGTAATTAGTATATTTCAAAGCAGTTTACGATTACATTTTACTGAGTTAGTTTAATTTTCGTATGATTTGTCAATGCTGCCCCACACACGTAGATTTAGTCTGACTCATACTTGCAACTTAACGCCAGTTCAGTAACAGCATGGTGATAATACCGAGCGTGGGTCGGCTGGTAACGTGTTATCACGGTAACAGGTTACTGGAACGTAATACCAACTAACCACGTTATTTTGATAATAGGTTATTGACTAATACGGCATTTCCCATCTCTAAGTAGGAGTCAAGTCTGTGACATTGTCGGATTCCAGACGTTGCACTTAGAGGAAGTGAAATTGAAGCTACATTCAACATTGGAAATATGAGGTTCTAAACTTTTATTTTCAAGCATCAAACATTAATGACTAACATTTTGCCGCCACTTGGATAGCAAAGACGACTGAATTGTTGAAGTTCGGAAAGTTCCACTGAGATTATTATTTATCAGTCTTGTAGTTAGCACTATTATTGTTAACATGTAGCCTAAACTATATAGAAGAAGTGGGCAATTGGGCGTTTTTAAGAAACATTTATTATAATAAAGTGATGTTGAGCGTTTTCGATCTATAATTTGCGTTAAAAAACAACTGGTCATTTAGCTGTGAAATCAAAATATAATGTGCTTTCAATTTGTATTTACAGTCCCTGAAATCTAAAGAGTTTTACTTGGATTTGGACTGATTATAAAATTATCAAGATATCAGACATCATCAGATATCAGATATTCATTTTTAGCAGCTGGTGTAAGTTTGGCCATTTTGAAATCTAGATTTTATGACATTGGCACACAGCGTGTTATTTTCAGATTCTTGAGGGATTTTAATAAAAATTAAAGGTCTATAAATTGTTTTACAACTATTTCCAACTAACAAAGGAACATCTAAATCTAAATGACTATAAAATCGAAGAATTTTAAGTTTATAAGAGTAAGGAACAGAGCATTTATCTTATCTGTCGTACGCGATAACTTTTGCTTCTTATCGCTCTCATTCTGTATCAGTTTGTTTAATGAAATTTCAAAATATTGAAGTTTTATAATCTCTTCTTTAGAAAATAATTACGTTATGAGAATATTTATTTGCATTTTAGTACGCAGTTAGAGGACTTTTCAATAAATAGTCATCGTTAAAAAAAGCAAACCCTTTTCTATGAGATACAATTTGATTTACTGTTAATATGTAACATTTGAACTTTTATATTGTCGCACTACGATACTTTTGGCTGCCATTTCTGCCTTTAAAAGAGTTGAATATTATTTATTTAAATGTATCACAATATTAGAAGTCCGTGATTTGTGATATACTGTATTAAAACAAGAAATACAACAGAGTTGATATAATATTTTATCTAATTGTCATAACGTACGGTAATGTTGGGCTAACAGAGTCCATTTCTTCTCAAATCAAAGGCATTTTGAAAAGTGTGAGCCCACAAATTGATATAAGGTGACAAAAATGTCACAGAACACTGGCGCAATTGTGCGCAATAGCGAAGAACGGTGACGTGAAATTCCAATTATTTTTGCATCACAACCTTCATTTAACTTCAATGCTATTGAAATCATGGCGGAAGGCACACACAGGACTCTTCTGATTGCTGCGACAAAACGAAAAGCAGAAAAGCAAAAGAAATTGTGCTAGGCAAAACACCCAAAGACGTTGACCCAACGGCTGGCCAACGTGATTCTGCAGTACTAGTAAGAGAACTATTCCAGGCATCATCTAAACGTGGAATCAAACAACACGGGATTAGTTTCCAATAAAAATGGTAAAATATCTCCATATGGTGTGCTTGCCTAAAAGATTGATAAAATGTTTTATACTAATCAATACCGTGTTATTAGAGAAGGTAGAACAGGGCATACATTTTGATTTAAATTGAAGTAGGGGTTGTACAGACAACTTTTAATAACAACACTGCCTTGTGGGGTGTCATGGGAAAGGTATTTTCGACTTGTAATTAGAGAGAACAACAAGCCACACACACACACACACACACACACACACACACACACACGCACACGCACACGCACACGCACACGCACACGCGCGCGCGCGCACACACACACACACACACACACACACACACACACATCGGATGCAACCTCCAACTACTCTCATGTTCAATGTGAACCCATTCCGAGACAGCCCCGAATAATTCACACCTAGAAATGCCACAGAACGGGTTGAAGTCCAATCATATTGTACGCTAAGCCCAAGTTACCCAGGACATCAGCTTTTAAGTTTCCAGACATCCCCTTATATCCAGGAACCCAACAAACAGTCACATTGTTGTTTTTGGAAGAAACGATTTGATTGTAATCTCAGACAAGTTTGGAGTTAAGTACACATAAGAGTCCAACGTCTTCAATGCTGCCTAGCTATCTGTGAAAATGCTAATCGTCTTACTCCTAAATCGCAGACGAGAAGAAGATCCTCCCGAGCACACTTCACAATGGCTGTGACTTCTGCCTGAAAGACTGTGGGATAAGGACCGGTATGGACCACCAGCTCCCCTACATGGTCTCACCCCACAATTCTGGTGCCTGTGCCACTTTTTGTTTTAGAGCCGTCTGTAAACCATTCAAGCTCCTCTGGTGGAAGAGGATTCTTTCACACCGTCCAAACTTCTATGGAAGGTATGACAATCCTGAAGGGTTTTTCGAATGAAACTCTTTGTGGCATCTGATCCGCTACCATGTGCAGAGCATTTCCCTGAATCAGGATGCTAATTCTGCAGTGTCCCCTCTGCAAACTAAGACCGACCAGAGTCCCGCCTGTTAAAGCCAGTAGGCACTCCTCTTTCCGTAGCCTGAATGAAAATGTCCAGGAGGGGCGAGGTTGATGCAACGGTTCAGAGTTGCGTCCGGCGCACTTGGAAAAGCCCCAATGATAGCAAGGCAAACCAACCTTTGGGTGCTAGCCAGAGCGGCTACCGTCATCTTGGCCTCCGTTTTTGTCCACCAGACAACAGCCCCAAATATTAGTGCAGGTCTAACCATGGAGAATAAAGCCAATACAAAAGTCTCAGCTTACGTCCCTCGATAACCCTTTCCAGATGGGGTCCCTAGTTCAGAACCCTATCAATTGGATTACACTCAGGTATTTAACCTCGGACTTTAACGCAATGGAAGAGCCTCTCAGTAAGAATGGACCAATACCTTCCAACTGACGTCTCCTAGTAAAGGCAACCATGGCAGCCTTGGTGGGGTTGACACTAAGGCCCATCCCATCACACCAGTTCCCCACCATGTTCAGAGCAGAATTGGTCAGTTCCGTGACTTTTGTGTTGAACTTACCACTCACAAGGATCACAGTGTTATCCGCGTACCCCTGTGCAAAGACACTACTATTGTTCAAAGACACCACTAGGTTCCACCAATAGGAGAGAGAACGCCACCCTTGAGCGTCACATATTTGATCATCAATACCACGTCTAGATACCGCATTGACAATCGCCTGAGTGCCTATTTTTTAAAGATTCTTCGATGTCCACAAAGACACCTGTGGCTACTTCTTTTCCTGCCAGCGCCTTCTCAATCCTGCATACCAATTGATGCAGGGCTGAGTAGCATGATCTTTCTGGAGTGTAAGCATGCTGATTTGGATGTAGAAGGCACTCCAGGAGTTATCCCTCCCAAACAAACCTAGCAATCATATTCTTGGTTTTGAGAAAAAAGGAGGACAGACATATCGGCCTAAAGGACTTAGGACTGCTTCGGTATCAACACTACCCTGAATACCTTATAGGACAAGTTAATGTACCTGGCTGGCCACAGAGCTCCTGCACAGCAGGGGATGGAGAATATCCAACCCCCGCTGCAAGCAAACAGGTCTCACTCCGTCTCTCCCAGCAGCTTTATATGGACTAAACGATTTAATCGCCCACTCATTACTTCTGAAGGTTACTACACGTCATGCCAAACTCCATTGTGAGTGAGCGGTGCTCCCTGCAGGTCTCCCTCACAGCTCAGTGGTTGATCCTTGTTATAAATTATATTCGGTTACTTTCTGATGATATAGACAATTACTGAACCTTTTTGACCAAGATTGTGAGAAATGATAACTATGACTTATCACATATAATTTTTTTAGTTAATTGTCACTTTTGTGACATGGCCGTGATATGTAT
This sequence comes from Homalodisca vitripennis, assembly GCF_021130785.1. Classification (NCBI taxonomy): domain Eukaryota; kingdom Metazoa; phylum Arthropoda; class Insecta; order Hemiptera; family Cicadellidae; genus Homalodisca; species Homalodisca vitripennis. Next base: position 35,925,364 of record NC_060211.1, on the reverse strand, counting down.
ATTATTGTTTGTCAAATATGCCATTCATCAACAAGGAGTTTTCTCGATGTTGATGGTGTTAAGTGAATGTTTACTGACCTTCACAGCTGCTATTGCTGCTCTGTACGCTCAAATTTATCCAGACCATGAACATCATTCACGAAAAGTTTTCCAAAGACGTTCTAGTTGTGTCCTTGAAACTGGAGATGTACAACTGGATAGCAGCAAAGGGAAACAGCTCACTAGGCCTGTAAGTGATAATAAGGCACCAGACGTTTGGCTGCGGTTCAGCTCAATTCATGTGACTAATCTAGAACAGAATCTCTCAGAATCCTTAAGGACAATAAAACGCACCCATACCGAATTGCACTACATCAAGAACTGAATGGGGATAACTACCTTTATGAAAAATAATATTTTTCACAAGGTTTTAAGGTGTGACAAAAGCAAACTTCTAGAGCAATGAAGAAGTGAAATGTCACATTAGGATCTGGGCTTTTGAGAATCCACACTGGATGCGATAGGTAAAAAACCAAAAGTACTAGATCCTTTGGTGTGGATTTTTTAAAGAGGACACTTGGACAGAAAATATGCACAACTCCCTCATCGATTAGTTGCCTAATTTATCGTTGAATATTCCTGAACAATTTATCCAATGTTGACCATAAACTAACTCGTGGAGCTAGGCTAAATAAAAAAAGTTAAAAAAAATAATTTGTTTATTTCTGAGTTTAACCCTATAAAGCAAATTATTTAAAAACAAAATCTCCCAGTAAATAAAATAGCAAAATTGTCAAAATAAACGAAGAAGATATCGGTTTTCGTGCCTTTTAACCAAACTGCAACTTTGAAAATTCATTAATTGGAAACTTGTGACCCAGTTGTTGCACCAAATTGTTTTACAAGATGAGTAAAAATGTACTGTTTTGGTGTGTGTAATTTAGAATGACATGACAAATTATTATTAAACTACCATCTTGACTTTTATTCTAGAGCTGCCGATAAAAATCTCTGCATTAGTCATGCATGTTATGGACCTCTTGAAGTCATTATGTTGGGTGGGTAATTGTGTAAACCACTACTTAAATGTCTAATTTTTAACTCAGATTTGATTGAGAAGGTTTTGTTAATTTACTGCGAACGACGCCTTCACTTTTGAACCTGCAAACCGCCTGACTGCCGAAGAAACACCATGAAATGTGAGCTTTACTGTTCTATACACAAAAAGAGAACATTTCACCCCTTATAAAATTCGCTGAGCAACTAAATACATACAATCATTGATAAACAAGTGTAGCAAATGTGATTGAAATATTGCATTACAAACACAATGGACATAGATTAAATAGGGTAGGTGATGACATAGAAATGTATAAAGACCATTTTACAAGTGAGAACAATATTTGTAATGAAAGAATCTGCATCAGGATATCCCATTTATAAAAGGATTTCAATTATAAAATTGCAAACAAAGCGGTCAGTGTGTTTGACATTGTCATTATCATGTATAACGTGTCACGCAAGAATTTACTGAATTGCTTCAAGCATATTATATTATAAGTTCTGGCAACTTCCGGGTAAATACTTTTAATGCTATATTAGTCTCCTAGCTTTTGAAACGCAGAAGACAAGAGGGAAAACTATTTTTCTAAATAATAAAAGCTCCAAGTAATAACAACGCACGCTTAGAAGTTGTTTAGTGGGTATTCTGAGGACATTGAGCCAGCTTAAATTGAAGTATGTCTCCATCTAAAAGCATCTTTGTTCAAAAACACAAACATAAAAACACACATTAACTTAATCCTGCTATTACAATGCCACCCCCAATTTGACATAAAACCAAATATTGACATTCAGAATGGCACTTACTTCTGTAGTAAGTATTGTCATTCTTAGGAGTCTGAATTAACTCTTGGTCAGGACCCAAAACAAGTTTTTAACCGGGACATAAAAAAACGACTTCACAAGCTCAGTAATAATCCGATGTCAAGATCAAAGACAGTTCTGCATTACATAGTTGAGGATTAAAAAAAATTATCTTCATGAATTCAGGGCTAAGATAGTTGTGATTTAACAGTTCAGATGTGTTCAGGAGTAACTTCAGGATGTGGATTAACTTGGACAGGTGAACAGGATCCATACAAGTTTTTAACCAGGACCATAGCAAATGACTTCATAAGCTCAGTATTAACCTGATGGCAAGATCACAGATAGTTCCGTATTAAACAGTTGAGAAATAATCTTTAGGACTGAAAATTGGTTTCATGAGTTCAGATCTAAGATAGTTGTAATCTAACAGATAATTCAGATGTCTGCAGGAGCCTTGGATCATCTTTTGACTAAGATCCAAATAAGTTTTTAAACGGGACCATAGCAAATGACTTCATAAGCTCAGTATTAACCTGATGGCAAGATCACAGATAGTTCCGTACTAAACAGTTGAGAAATAATCTTTAGGACTGAAAATTGGTTTCATGAGTTCAGATCTAAGATAGTTGTAATCTAACAGATAATTCAGATGTCTGCAGGAGCCTTGGATCATCTTTTGACTAGGATCCAAACAAGTTTTTAACCGGGACCATAGCAAATGACTTCATAAGCTCAGTATTAACCTGATGGCAAGATCACAGATAGTTCCGTATTAAACAGTTGAGAAATAATCTTTAGGACTGAAAATTGGTTTCATGAGTTCAGATCTAAGATAGTTGTAATCTAACAGATAATTCAGATGTCTGCAGGAGCCTTGGATCATCTTTTGACTAGGATCCAGAACAAGTTTTTAAACGGGACCATAAAAATGACTTCACACGGTATTTTCGTACTAAATGGTTTAGGGATAACCTTGAAGACTAAAAATTGGTTTCATGAGCTCAGATCTGAGATCGTTGTGATCTAACAGATAATTCAAATGTCTTCAGGAGCTTGTATTTTGAGCAAAATGAGATAGTTCAGAGCTAAAATCTGGCAAGTTACTCCTCCTTTAGTCATTTAGTTTAGTTTAGTCCTTTAGTCCTTACAGGTGGCAGGATCAAGCTCGGTATGAACGATTTTGCAAAGAAATGTCTATTAAACAGTGTTGAAGCAGTTGAGGGTGAAGTTATACATGATTCTTTGTAATTAAACACATCAGTCCATTAATAAAAGTGTAACATTCTGCAACACTTTTACTTTTGTTAGTGGAGTGTGAGAAATTATTTATAGTATAGGAGCTAGCAACATTTTCGAGAGAGAATTTCAGGTCAGCTGATTTTTTGATATGCTGTCTTTCTTGCTCTTTCGGTTGGAGTCCGGGCCATCTGGCTGGCGGTAGTGGTTGCGTTTATTAATGCGCATCTTACATGCACAGGTAAAAATCCTGGTTTAAAAGAATTTTTTATGCGTAATTTTCAATTTTTTCCCTTTAGATAGATCTACCAGACATTAATTTTTTATTGCCAGACATTTTTACTGTTGTTAATTATGTGCCATACGCGAAATTTTATTTTTTTAATAAAAATTTCAAAGTATTTTAGAATGTCTGTAATTTTTATATTATGTTATTTAAACATATGATTTTACTCTCAATCATCATGTGGGATTGACACAAATTGACAAATAACACAAACACAACACAAACATGTGACTTTAGACTGACGCCATGTATTGTCCATTTGCCGAAGCGCTGCCGTCGCTTTCTTTCTCTCTTGCACTTCAAACTGTCTCTCTCCAACCACAAGCATCATACCGCAATAATTTTCATTACTTTTTTATTTATATTTAATATATTTAACAATCGAATTAACGTCTGGCAAATTAATTTTAGATTATTTTATGTTTAAATAACATAATATAAAAATTACAGACATTCTAATATACTTTGAAATTTTTATTAAAAAAAATAAAATTTCGCGTATGGCACATAATTAACAACAGTAAAAATGTCTGGCAATAAAAAATTAATGTCTGGTAGATCTATCTAAAGGGAAAAAATTGAAAATTACGCATAAAAAAATTCTTTTAAACTTCAGGATTTTTACCTGTGCATGTAAGATGCGCATTAATAAACGCAACCACTACCGCCAGCCAGATGGCCCGGACTCCAACCGAAAGAGCAAGAAAGACAGCATATCAAAAAATCAGCTGACCTGAAATTCTTGTTTTAGAAACGTTGCTAGCTCCCGTACTATTACTTGGTTTATTTTTATCATGAGCTTTAAAACATACAATAAGAAATTTATAAAACATGATTTATTATACGTTTATTAAAGCTGTTTTATGTTTATGAAAAACTTTACTTCATCTAATGTTAATACTTTAAGGTGCATTTCGTTGCTGAACGGAGCATTCAAGATCATCATCTTGGAGTACCTAGAGAGCTGCACTTTCATATTTTGTCTGAATGCAATGAGATTGGCATTGGTAAGTTTTTATTTAATGCATTTTATACTAAAAATTAAGAAAAATTCTTCTTTGGATGCAGTAAATACGTAATGTCATCATTAGATACTGTATCGCCTGAACGTAAAACGTTATACAAAACATACACAGACAGAATAAGGAACAGAATTTTGCATGTACCAATAAGTTAGATCTCTTTATGTGGCACTTAGTAATTTTATTAAGATAATATATTATTGTACAGAATTAATTGAAGAAACCAGTTTAGAATAAATATTACACAAATTGAACTTGTAGGGCAGTTTGTGGAAAAGTTATATTTAATAAATAAAAATCAATTATAAAGAATATCAGTAAAGTAATATTTTTTGTTCTATTTAATCCTTTGATTGCTACAATTAACCGATTTCTGCTAGACTGTGTAAAACTCCTACACAAGCACACATCATTGTTTCTTTCTGTATATGGAAATAGATTTAATTCTACTTTCTGATTCTTAATAATAAAAAATTCAAAATTGCTCCATAATTTAAAATAACCACTTATTTTTCTCAATTTAGACTTTTATATGAAAAATAACAAATATATACTATAGGTATAACTGTAACAACAATCCAGTACCATAGCTATGGCTTGGCTTTTTTTTGGCGGGGGGAGGAGGAGGAGGAGGTGAATCTGATTAAAGAGCACACAACTTTTTTGTAATAAATCTGAAAAATCTAAATGTGAATAAACTCGATAGGTATAATTAAAACATTTAACTGCTGCACAAGTTGGATTGTTGTTATCCAAATATATTTTTTTATTTGTAGGATTTAAAAAATTATTGAGAATATTAAAAAAAAGAGAGATTGGTAAAAAAAGTCAAGGATTTTCGTGATGCTATATTTTATTCGAATAATGTATGTGTCACATCAGTTCGGAGTGGTCATTAATGTGCCTAAGACAATTTTAATAAAAGTTATGCGACATAAATCAAGCTGTTAAAATTGGACTGGACTTTAAGAAGTAAATGTCAAAGATGTTCTGACTAATTTTGGGAACAGTCTTGTCAGTAGGTATGGACCGAAAGCAGTTATTTTGCTGAATTGGGATGTATCAATTATGTTGATGATACTGTTCTGAATTTACAATACTACTGAACAAAATTAATCGATAATATACTACTGTCACTGAAAAAGAAGCTAGAATGAGATGAAATCAAAAGCAGTTAACAGTGACGGTATATTGATTCAAATAATAAAATCCTTGAGTCCTTTGCATTCGTGGCCATCACTCATCTTATAAACCAGTTTCCAAAAAAATTGAGTCTTCCCAAAATCTTGGAAATTAAGCATAATAGGGCCATTTAAAAAAATTACTGCATCAGCTGCTCTTGAAAATTTAAGACCTATTTCCATCCTACCAGTTGTCCCATATTTTTGAAAAGATAGTTGTGCGAAAGGGGAAGGATTTTGTAAACACTGCTAGAATATTCCCATTATTACAGTCAGATTTCGAAAAAAAAATCACAGTACCTGCACTGCACTTACCAACCTGTTACGTGACATGCTGATGCTGGATGCAAAAGACAAGGGCAGGTGTACTTTTTAACGTCAATAACAAGAGATAGAATTAGTTACCTTAAAAAAAAATTCTAACTTTTTAAATTTATAAACAAAGCTGCTTAATGTACGTTCATAAACATTTTAATGAATTTACTCTTATAGTTGCTGGCAGGGAAACTAGAGCATCACAATTTATACAGATCCATATTCCAAATTTTATTAAAGAATCCAGCAGACACCAATTTTGTTACATGGGACCATAAATATTTAACAAAACTGTAAAATGCCTTGTAAATGAAATTACTTTAGACGAAAAACTAAAATTTATAATTAAAGCATTAAATTATTTTTGAAATTAGATCTTAGTTTCTTAATTCGATAGTATATAAGATGGAGCCAGTTGTTAGTTTTTTACTAAATGTTATCACTGCATGTTTCTAAAGAGTTAAAAAAATATATTTTGGTGTTATTGTAGTTGTTTGTTGTTATTTATATTGTTATTGTTTTATTTATTTATACATTTTAATATAGTTGTAATGTCTATATTTGATAGTATTGTTAATAAATATAAACTAACCAACTAAAATAAAATAATACTGCCTAGATTTAAGTATATTATTATAATTGTCAATTTAATTGTAGTTTAATGTAGTTAAAAATAACTTCATGTATTAGTTATCTGAGTCTTCTGCACGAAATGTTTATATTTTGCATGTATTCAACTTTTTCCTGAATAAAGATTTTTTAACTTGAACTTTCTTAGTATTACTAGATTAATTTAAAGCTGTTGACTTAATGCAGAATGAGATAATGTTTACAAGAAAGGAATACTGTGTGTGTTTGTAAGCCTTACTTGAATGATCGACTACACAGGTTACCAGGCTGGGAAGTGAAACACCTGGATGTTTGCTGAGGAAAAGATGTGTTTCACAAGTCAGTTGCCCAGAGCCAAATCTGTACAAATTGTTCATAGCTGGTTTTCCAGATGCAAATGTCTTATGTGTCTTTCCAGATGGAAACTGCCATTGATCAGTTGAATTCAGACATAGAGAGAGAGCTCTCGAATAGTCAATTATCAATGGACTGATTCTCAATGTTGGCAAGTACACTGTTCTATACACAGCACCCCAACCCTTAGTAGAGGCCCTTACAACAAAAGTGGCGTAAATGTTATGTTGTGTGGAGGGAGTTTGACAGTCTGTGAAAAGGTCAAAATTCTTGGACCTATGTTGAACAGCAAACTCACTTTCATGACCATTTCACGTACACTATCCAGTGTGTCTAAGGCTGGCTCAGGAGCCTTTACAAGTTCAAGAATCTACTTCTGGGCAAAATGCAGTCCTATCTGTTTTTTTTACTGCTATCCTGCATATGGCAATATCATCACAAGAGGTGACACTGAATGAATTCAAAAACTCCCGAACTGTGCCCCACAGTTCATTTTTAATCTTGGAAAATTCAATCATGTGTCTAGTTGCCGAGAGGTCTTTAATATGGTGCCTCTGGAAACCATATGCAGGATACTTACTAGCTGTATGATCTGCAAGGTTCTTTAGCTCAAAGAGCCCCAGTACCTGAGTGAGGGCCTGAAATACCAAGAGGAGATCATACAACGAAGCACCCGCCATGATCGAAAGCTTCACTTTCCCAAAGTGGCAAGGGAGGTGAAGAAGTTTCTTGTACTTTGGCCGAACAGCGTACATTTCTCTCCCTGTGTGTTTCAAAAGGACATATCTTCTTAAGTTTTGAAAAAAGATTAAGATGTTTTACCTCTAAAGTTTTTTATATTATAAACTAAGTTATTTCTTTATTATGTTGCATAGTTTAGTTAAACTCATTTCAGATGTAAGTTTGTTAAAGTATAATTTATTACTGTAATATTAAAAAATGTATTACTTAAACATGACATGAGTTGTATCTGAGGAAAGCTTGAATGAATAAAGGCATTTGTTTCTTTATTTATATTGGAAGGAATTTTACCCCCCTCCATTATTTACACCTCTGTAAAAATCCCAGTGCCATGTAAATACTCGATGGTAATTTGTAAAATATTTTGGAATATAATTTATAATCCTTATTTATTTAAGTAGCACAATTGAAATATTCTATTTTTAAGCTATCTTTGACAGGTAATTTATTCTTCCTTAAAGGATATTTTTGTAAAAACTTTTTTAATAACTTCAAACTGAAAATTAATTAGAAAAAGTAGAAAAATGTGGATACAGTTGTCAGAATCGAATTTCAGTTTGAAATTACAAATTGGTAATGGTAAATTCATTGCTCATGTTCACAACTGAATTGTTATATTAAGTGTGTTGTTACAGTCGCCCCTCTCCATCTCAGTGACAACAGTGACGTCTCTAGGGGAGGTGGTGCCTGTCATGTTGCAGTTGTGGCTCATCTGTTGGTTTGGCCAGCTTCTTACTAACGAGGTGAGATAATTGACAGAACACACAAGAATGAGACTATACAGAGTACAAGAGTAAGGGTACTTGAAAATTTTACGTGCATCTACCGCTGTGTGCCACACAACAATTTTGCAATCTCTTGAAATAACCAGTCAATTATGTGAATAGTATTAGCAAATAGTGACTGCAGCTGGGACCAGGTAGGTCCACAAACACACCTGTAATGAATGAAAGGCACACCTTATGAATTATATCTATATATATAAATGCGAATGTTTGTTTGTATGTTCCGTTATAACTCTGGAACCAATGCACGAAACATCGTGAAATTTTGTACAGTGATTCTACACGTTCCTGGAAGTAACATAGGCATACATACTAGAGTAAATTTGGTCCAATTTAAATAGTTTATTTAATTAATTTTTTAATTATAAATCGTTGTTGATGTTAGAGTGTTTTAAATTGGATCCGACAGACTGCGCTACGACACATAATACAAAGCGAACTGATACTTAACAGCTGTTAATACTTTTAGCTGAAGTTCATCAAAGAGGCAGAAACATTTGTTTACATTTAAAATTTAGAAAATTTTGATTGTAAAGTGCTTGATCAGTAGTGTAATGCAGGTTGCATAGAAGACGTCATTGCCTAATTTTAAATTCAGATTGCACCAATGATCAATAAACTATCTAATGCAATGAAAATACTATTAAACGCTATTATGAAAACAACCTCATTGTAAAAATCCGTGAATGTTTGCACATAAGGTAATTGAATTTGGTTACATGGAAGGTAAATGAAAAGAGCCGAAAGAAGACACTTTATGATCGAAATTGGGTTTCTTTGATACATTTTCTTGAAGGCACACTCCTAAATAATACTGGAAATATCTTAGACAGGAAAATTAATTTTAACAGACCGAATTTGATTCTTTATAACCTAATTAGTTTACCGAGATTCATCCATATACATTAATTGTTCTGAATAACTTATCAACACCTAGCAAAAACCACGAAAGATAGAGGCAGGAATATGGTACATACCTTCATATGCGCCCAAGAGGCTCACGATGGAACAACTATCAATTATCTCAGCAATGTTTAGAATGTGATAGAAAAAGAATAAGTGAATATAGTGTACTGTTTTCAACGGGAAATTGCGTGCGAAGCCGCGGGTAATTCATTTATATACAGTATAATGCAATAAGGAATTTAGATGATGCGTACTTATGACTTATTTTACGTAAATCTATGAAAATACATAATAATGCACAATTGTAGATAATATCAATCGTACGGTGACAAAGCCACAGCGAAGCGTGGCCAGGTCAGCTAGTACAATATAAAACGTAATTGTAGATTAAGCTATGTATTCGCTGAGAAAAATATTTTAACATTTGAACAGCTATACAAGTATTTGATGGTTATGTACATTCAGAACTTTGATTTTAAACAACAAAACAAATTTACTAGATCAGGTCAGATTGTGTCAATATCAATTCCATTTTTAGTCAAAGAAGTTAGTAGGCATCAATTTTATAACATGGGAGGCCGGTCAATTATTACAAGTTTATAATATTTTGTGGGAATGATACTATCTTTGAGAAAAAAACATAAAGTAAAAATTAAACTGTTAGAATTTGTTCATAAGTAATGTTTATACACACAAATTAACTTATTGTTATTTGTTTTTTATGTTCTATAGTGACGTTGTTGTTGCTGTTACATTGTTGCTAATTTATATTGTTATTGTTATGAATTGAGATTGCTATTTCTATTAAGTTTAATGTTATTGTTATATATTTTTGATATTTATTATTTTGTTATTTACTTTGTTTATGGTGTAGTTTGTATATTGATAAAAGAACACACTTAAATGATAAAGTATTTATGTTTATGATTATAAAAAGAAGCTATGAAATATTTAATGGCTAGAGACTGCTGTTAAAAGACAATTAGAACAAAAGAAAATTGATGTGGTCAAATGTATTCCTGCATGCGGTGCATTCAGGATGATTGATGTAAAACTATGTTCCGTATTACAATGAATAAAGGATTTTTAAACTTTAAATTGAACACACACAAGTGAAGGGGGTTAGGACTGGCTGAATTTTCATCCTGTCGTCCACCTAGTGCACATTCTTAGTCAAACTCATATATTAGTTATTTGCAATGTCATCCTGAAGATATTAGTGTATACAGATAGCAAACATCTTAACGAGAAAAATGAAACTAAACAACGTATAATACACTGAAATTCTTAGAAAGTATTGCTTACCCATGAGTATAAGATGTTACGGAATAATCCGGGATGGAAAATGGTAGATGCCAGGCTTGCCTCAACACACTGTGCTGCTGGGCAGGTTGACAGGTAGAAGTGGCCAAACTATCTCAAGTAAAAATTAAAATCAACAGTACGCCTCCCTGTAAGATAATTATTAAAAGGAAGGAGTAGCTATTTACAAAAGTTTTGGCTTAGTTTACACAATGTTACTAAACAATACAGAATTATAGTATTGACCGAAGTGTAGATTAAGAGTGGAGAAGAGGACAGGTTTTTTCCATACCAGGTTACAACATGTTGTTCCAGCCGAGGCCAGATAATCAGGCAGGTGGAGTTCTTATCTACGTGGACTCTGATATTCAATGTACCCACAGACTTATCTCACTGCAGACCACTCACTGAGCTTATCAGTCTTTCAGATAACTTACAACAATCTTACTTTTAATCTGACATTGTTTGGAATGTGTAGGCAATGTAAATTTACTTATACACTATTTAATTATGATTTCGAAAATATTTTAGCTCTAAAGAATGACCACACGATTATTGTAGGAGACATGAATATATGCTTACTTTTGAGCAAATACACAAGTTATGTTGTCTGATGTATGTACATGTAAGAATTGAGCAGTTTCCAATGAGACAGTTTAATAGAGTGACGAGATTTACACAATATATTGCACTTGAATTGGTAAACTTGAACAAGGAACGCAGCAGAATGCAACTTCGTTATTTGGGTCCAAAATTTTACAATGAAATAATTAGACATTTTGGTAATAGCATTATACTTGAAAAGAAACCTAAATTTAAAATGAAAATTATGACTTTTTTAATAAGTTAACAAAAATTTAATTATGTGGTGTTATTATGTATTATTGTTACTATTTATTTATTTACGTAAAATAATTTTTGTTTGTGTACTATTGTTGCTATAGAAATTATTTGTTAATATTTATAGTCTATGTCTTGTTGAAAACATTAATAGTGCTATTTGTTGTTATTGTTGAATTATTTGTTAAAGATAATAAATTGAGTTTGCTATTGCATTTTATTGTTCACTAATTTCTGAAGTGTTTTTGAAGAAAGTTTATATTGTTGTTATGTTCTGTCAGAGTTTATATTTGTTTTATGAGGTTTTTATAGTTTATTTATAGTTGTTATATATAATTTATTGAGTATATTTGTTGCTTAAATGTACATAAGTTTAGCCGAAAGTATTTTTGCTTCCAAACAAAAAGTAAGGTACATTGAGGAAAACCCGTACATGGTCTTGACTGAGTGATATGCATGAGAGCTGTTGTGTGCTCTGGTGGTAATATTCTTGTTTTCTATTTATTTGTCAATTATAACATTCTTTTGCATGATGAGTTCATTAGCTTTGTTACTTTTCTGTTTTGTTTATTGTTATTGTTATTTAGATGAACTATTCTATTTATTGTTATTGCTGTTTCTTAAGTGTTTATTTACATACTAGCTCTATATATTTATAAGTGATAGATGTGATGTAGGATGGTAAGAATGTATTTAGATGTATTGGTTGTTGTATTATGAATACCATTATGAAAGTAGGCTAAACATAAAATGGAAAATAGTGGGTAATTATAATGCCCACACACACGCCATTTTTAGTGTCTGGGTTATTTTTGCAAGTTACGACATTGTATATTTCTGAATAAAGGATTTCTGACTTCTGACAACGAAATTGCAAGTGTTCCAAACAGCAGTACAGAGCCTCAATATTAAATCATTCAAGCCCACTTTTGTCTAATTCACAATAACTATTATCTAATAAGAATTTTCCATAACAAGCAAATCTAGACACAACGCTGGATGCCATCACTGAAACTCTAGATAAATAATGTAGTATAGACACTGTCCCACACTAACAGCCGATGGCCGAACAGTCTAGGGCGTCGGACTTTGAGTCTGAGTTAGAGATAATCACAGAATCCTGTCGGAGACCGTTGCACTTTTTATTTTATCAGTAATATCAACCCTGTACTGTACCTTCTCTACTCCTTACTCTGATTGATACAATTTCACATAAGCCAGTACCCCACGAGGACAGGCAGAATAAGGTTAATCCTCATGGGGAAGTAAAAAAGGGATCTGTCTGTCCCATTCGTAGGTAACATGGTTTAGCAACTTGGGTGATGGCATTTAAAAGTTTGGTTTTAATGGTAAAAATTTACAGTGAAATTTTATGACTCTTTTGAGATTAGTTATTACTGTAACGTCACAGTTCTTTAGAAAATATATACACTATGTGTTATTTTTGGATAAACGGTAACTGAGCATACAGGAAAAGTAACATGTATTTATCTCAGATAACTGAAGTATGAGTGATGCCGAAGACTGGGGATGGAACAAACACATTTGTCTAATTCAAGGTTTAACTAAGTTTTCAATCCACAAAATGAAATAATGTTGTCAGATATAAATTGATTGAAATTCTTTTCAAATAAACTTACATAAAAAATGTATTGAAAAATAACGTAAAATGAAAATAACTGATCAGTATTTGTAAGTAACAATGTAGGTTTACAACTTGTACTAATTCACAAGATACTTTTTACAATACTCATAACATACCTGAAATCACTAGTTTAGGCTGTTATAATTCCGTTTCAATCAGAACGAGAGAGAAGAACAATTACATTTTCAAATATTAGTGTAACTCTTTCTGAAACACAATGGCTCAACACGACAACCAATCAAAGTACTGCAAAGTTCTCAATGAACTAAGAAAATACTCTTCTTCATTTCATTTTACTAACGATTGTTCTATTGTACGAGGCAGTTGAAATCTCAGCAAGTTATGTTATTTGATCTGCTTGATTCACTTTACATTATGTAAAATTATGATATGAATAATCTTCAATGTGACATGACATGTTAATACCACCTACCCAAATCAACAATTATTTGATACATAAGAGTCAGTGACAAAGATCTAGTATTAATTTTGGGGATTAGTGCCAATTATAGTATTTAAAAAAATTTACTTAATTTTGTTAAATATAATTTTGGATTGTTTTATTTTAATTCAGAATTAACATGAGTAAACAATTTCAATTAGTTTCCTTATGTGACAATTTAGGAACATCCATTACATTCATTTGGAAGATCATGATGGGAGAGTCGATGGCTGAATGGTCTAGAGCGTTGGGCTTAGAGATAGCACAGGTTCAAATCCTGTCTAAGACCATTGCACTTTTTATCAGTACCATCAACCTTGTACTGTATCGACTCTCCTCCTTATTCTGTTTGATAATCTCTTTCTCTTTGTGTATATATATGAAAGAAGGTACTCTTTACAAATTTTCTTACTCAGCAACTTATACTATTCCTCCTCCAATCCAATCTTGTAACTCTGTGTACATGAATGTTCTATTATTAGTTTATTCCATATAAATGTAGTGTGTTACCTACAGGGGGAGAGGATGAGGCAATCTTGCTACAACAGTCCCTGGATTGGTCAAGACCGTAGCTACAAGAAGACTCTCCATGTGGTGATGACACGGTGCAACAAACCTATCTGCCTCTCGGCTGGTGGTATCTACACTGTCGACATGAAGACATATAGCCAGGTAAAAATCTCTCTGAGATGAACATCGTGTGCAATTTAAAAAAACGATATTTGATAAACCAATTTTCAGAAGCTGAAAAAATTTGAATATGTGTGAATTTTTTTCTGTTACAAGTACAGATTAGAGAGCACTCTACATCCCTAAGTCCACTTACTTTTTCAGTGGTTTAGACTAGAAGAAATCGAATAAAAATTATTGTAAGGTTTATTTCCAAATTTAAATAGACCAGGTGCTTTGTATAAGCAAACTATCTACTTTTTAGTGAAATTGAAAGAGGAATTTCACCTAAGAGATAAATCAGTAATAAGCCGCACTAATTTTAATTGTATTTGAAATTGAAGGTTACTAAAAGAATGAAAATTACCAATGATGATATTTCTCAACATCTTTTTCTTCTTTAAACTCTTATAACTACTGTCGTACGCTTAATAATAGTTATGGCGGCATCAGCCAACAGGATACAGAGAATAAAAGTTACAATTTTCAGCCAGATAATAGGTCTTATCTCATCAAACATCGGTTGACACTAGTGAAACTAAGGATACAAGGACTAAGTCTCAATTTTCAGCCAAATAATCGGTCTTGTCTCATTACACATTGGTTGACACTAATAAAACTTTTATATAAGTGTCTACTGGTTAGTTTTTTTTAAAACATGTACCAAAAAATATTACATAGTTATATGATATATTTTTACTTCTTTACACCTCAACTTCACCACCCACCAAAACGAGCAGTTGATAATTAACTTCTTTCTTTGGAAAACTTCGTTTTCGATTTCACGAAAAATTAATTAATCTGCTTCTACAATGCAAACTGGTGACTATTATGAAAATTCTTGTGACTTATATAAATTCCATTCTGGTATCCTCTGACCTATGGTTACTAGACTTATCTGTGAAGGACTCACCTAGTCGATGTTGATTGAGTTTGAACCATGCCTCCTCCTTCATTTTAGAAATGTTTTGTAAAATGGAGGCAAATGGCAAATCCAAGAGAGGTACTGTGAAGTACTGAGGACATGGATTCAATTTGAATCATGCATCTTTCACTTTAGTAAATTTTTTGGATATCAGGAAGCAAATGGCAGTCAAAGAGAGGAATACTGTGGACATGTATTGAGGTTGAATCGTACATCCTTCACTGTAGTAATTTTTTTGAATATCAGGAAGCAAATGGCAGTCCAAGAGAGGTACTGTGGAATACTGAGGACATGCAATCAGTTTGAATCATGTATCTTTTTGAATCACTGTAGTAATTCTTTAAACGTCATGAAGCAAATGGCAGTCCAAGAGAGGTATACTGAGGACACGGATTCAGTTTGAATCATGCATCCTTCACTGTTGCCATTAAAGTGTATAGAAATTAGGTGGGATGTTTTATAAAAGAACTGTTTTCTGTAAGCCTTTTAATGGTTTTTTTTCCTTTTAAAATAGTTGCACTTGGACATTTCCAAAAAGCCATGCAGCCTTCTCACCTGAAGAAATATTGTTTGTCTTTTTTGTGTGTGTTGTCATCCCTGACAATCTACTCACGTAATAATTTTTCATCCAGACAGTTAAATTCCACTGAAAAAGCTGCAAACTGTTCCTTTAAAAATCACTGAGATTGTTTTGGAACCATTTGAAGATTTCATAATGTAGTTAACTAAACTTGGACGAATTCAAATGTTTTGACACAAAGTACAGTAACATAGTAATACAGTTGGAAAATGTCAACTCCAAAGTATACTAGTGATTAGAAACCTCTGTGCAAACAATGTAGCCATTTCTCTGATATTACATGGACTTTGAAACTGCCCTCCTAATTATATTATGAGTTTTTCAGGCGGCACACAAATAAGTTAAATGAACTCTAACTCTATTTCAAGTTTTGGGGTGTTTATTTTTCGCTATTAGTGAGCATTTTCTCTTCCACAAGACTCCATTTAGTATACCATCAAAGATTCAAGAAAGAAAAGTTTGTTTCACTTTCTTTTCTTCTTAAAGACTCATTGCCCCAAACAAGTGCAGTTATTACCGTAATTTATAATTAATCAACATCACCAATACTTTTTTCATAAACAACCACTCAAACTTCCATCAATCATTTGACTAAATCTTTACAAAAAAAGTTACAACTTTTCTAAGTAAAGATTCTAATTTCAGATTCTTCAAGCTGCTTACTCCTATCTCAACTTCTTGTTGTCAACCCACAACAGATCCATGTAGTCAGCTGCTGACGCCTGCTGAAGCTTTCACAATCTCTAGTCAATACAACAGATGTATTAGTTTATATCTATATGTCTAGTCTGATATTAGCAAATCTAAACCCACATTCACATCTCTTTATGTTAATTAACTAGTGCACAAATAAATACTAAAATAATCATTTGGTTTTACAATTCTAGAGCAATTACTGTGGCGGACAGTCACTGATACCATCCCTGCCTTTTTAAGATCGGTACACGACTGGTGTCGCATTGAAGGTGTTAAAAACATATTCTGTAGCTAGAGATGAACCATAGTATAACACATTCACTGTGGCAGACAGTCACTGATACTATCTCACCTGTCCTAAAGTCGGTACATGACTGGTGTCGCAGGGAAGGTGTTAACAACATATTCTGTAGCTAGAGATGAACCATAGTATAAACACATTCACTGTGGCAGACAGTCACTGATACTATCTCACCTGTCCTAAAGTCGGTACATGACTGGTGTCGCAGGGAAGGTGTTAAAAACATATTCTGTAGCTAGAGATGAACCATAGTATAACACATTCACTGTGGCAGACAGTCACTGATACTATCTCACCTGTCCTAAAGTCGGTACACGACTGGTGTCGCAGGGAAGGTGTTAACAACATATTCTGTAGCTAGAGATGAACCATAGTATAACATATTCACTGCGACAGACAGTCACTAATACTATCTTAGCTGTCCTGAAGTCAGTGCATGACTGGTGTCACAGTGAAGGTGTTAACAACATATTCTGTAGCTAGAGATGAACCATAGTATAACATATTCACTGCGACAGACAGTCACTAATACTATCTCAGCTGTCCTAAAGTCAGTACATGACTGGTGTCAAAGTGAAGGTGTTAACAACATATTCTGTAGCTAGAGATGAACCATAGTATAACATATTCACTGCGACAGACAGTCACTAATACTATCTTAGCTGTCCTAAAGTCAGTACATGACTGGTGTCAAAGTGAAGGTGTTAACAACATATTCTGTAGCTAGAGATGAACCATAGTATAACATATTCACTGCGACAGACAGTCACTGATACTATCTCAGCTGCCCTAAAGTCAGTACATGACTGGTGTCACAGTGAAGGTGTTAACATCATATTCTGTAGCTAGAGATGAACCATAGTATAACATATTCACTGCGACAGACAGTCACTGATACTATCTCAGCTGTCCTAAAGTCAGTACATGACTGGTGTCACAGTGAAGGTGTTAACATCATATTCTGTAGCTAGAGATGAACCATAGTGTAACATATTCACTGCGACAGACAGTCACTGATACTATCTCAGCTGTCCTAAAGTCAGTACATGACTGGTGTCACAGTGAAGGTGTTAACATCATATTCTGTAGCTAGAGATGAACCATAGTGTAACACATTCACTGCGACAGACAGTCACTGATACTATCTCAGCTGTCCTAAAGTCAGTACATGACTGGTGTCACAGTGAAGGTGTTAACATCATATTCTGTAGCTAGAGATGAACCATAGTGTAACACATTCACTGCGACAGACAGTCACTGATACTATCTCAGCTGCCCTAAAGTCAGTACATGACTGGTGTCACAGTGAAGGTGTTAACATCATATTCTGTAGCTAGAGATGAACCATAGTGTAACACATTCACTGCGACAGACAGTCACTGATACTATCTCAGCTGCCCTAAAGTCAGTACATGACTGGTGTCGCAGAGAAGGTTTTAACCACCTCTCGTATTCTATACATGTGATACTATTTAACACTATTGTAAAAAGTTTCTCTATTCCCATTCAATCCTTAGGATCGATTTTCTTATTATTTAATACAAGGGAGTAAAATCTTATAAATTTCTTTTTCTTTTTTAATATCTACAAATACAACAAAAATGTACGTACAAATATTTTATTAACGAATGTATTGACATTATAAATATAACAAGAGAAATGGAAGGAAATATATTTAATGCTATGTGACATTCAACACTTCTTGAGTTGTGGGATATGTGAGTTTCTCGAATCTAGCCGTCTTGATTGGTAACAGAGGAGCGACTTCGTTTGGGTCAGTTGTAATTGGCAAAGGGATCTGCAACAGAGTGAAAGTAATTGTTTTCCATCAAGGAAAGTAACATGCGATTGTAATAATTAGATATGATAGTGTGCAAATATTTTATTAAAATAACTTATATTGTAAAATATTACTCCTTCAATTGGCAACGACAAAATTTGTTTATATTTCACACTTATAAGATTTGAAAATAAAAACACTATTTCTGTAACTACCTTAACCTGTTGACGAGTACAGCAAAACATACCCAAATGAGTGCGCACGGCATTTGCCGTTTGGTCCCGTATGAGGGAGCACGGCATTTTCCGTTGCAGACTAATGACTGTAAGTTCGTTCTCACTGACTTATTGTGGCGTCTAGCGGAGATTTTTGGAACTTTTCAGTTGTTCCTAATAGTGTCGCTGTACAGTGTTGCTAGTCCTGTATCGTGGTGGCACCTGGTGATAACTTTAAAAACTATTTTACGGAGGCGGGACACAAGACCTGCTACGCCTCCAAGGTCGCCATTTTATAAGGCCACTTCCCCAGAATGACACAAAGAAGCGTAAACTACTCAGGCAGTGCTATGTGTGCATGTAAACACACCACTCGAACTGGACAAAGAAGAAAAGAAACCAACTATGAATGTTCAACATGTGAGGTCACCCTTTCTATATATCCTTGTTTTGAGATGTATCACACACTAACACAGTTTTAAAACGAGGTTATTGGTTTTAACAATCTACAATGTATTTTTATATACATTTAAACTACAATAAACAAGTTTATTAACATTTAAAAGTTTTTTATGTTTTACTCCCTAAAAGTCTGTCACTGGTCAATGAGGCACTCAGTATGGACCGTCATAGCGGCACGGCAAATGCCGTGCGCACTTCGTCAACAGGTTAATGCCTTGAGTTTTGCTGTGTGTGAAGTATATTCAAAATGAATACAATCTTATAGTGTCAACCACATCAACCAATTGTATTTTGATTATATTTATTCAGATTGTATTTATTTATTTTATTATAATTTTTTAATTATATTTCACTTATCATTTAATCGTATCATCCCTTTCATGAGCTTTCAAGAAAGGGACCACAACACGCTGCTTTCAACCGTGAGGAAATCGACCACATGTCAATGAAATATTTGAAGATGAGTAATGGCTCTAATACAAACTCTCTAATCATTAAAATAAATTTCATTCCATCAGCACCAAAAGGTCAATGATCTAACAACGGTGAAGCTACTGCAAATGGGAACATTAACCCTTTGACACACACAGGCCGATGTATTGGCTCTGGAATTATATTTCTGAAATAGCCATAAGCAAATATCTCTGCACCACGAAATCAGTTCTCCACAAAACGGAATCACCCCATCGGCATCTATCACTTCATTACATTACTCCCTTGCTTCTGTATTTTTAGTTTTTAATATAATATCAAACAAAACATAAATAGATATCTTTTCAAATAATTATAATTATTTGAGTTTTTTTCACTTTTTTTAGTCAGTATAAAGACACATTTTGGAAGGCAGTGACAATAAAAAACAAATACGTTTCTGGAAAAATATTTCCAAAAACTTTATTTCTGAAGGTATTCACATGAATTTTTCTGCATTTTTCTGAAAATGTTTATACTTTCTTACAATAATAATGGTTTCCTTGAAAGATTTTTTCCCCTAGTTTTTAACAATCAAATGTAAAAAATTACTAATACAATAAAATAGACAAATAAGTTTCAATATCAAAACACTATTTTTAGGCTTTTAAATATAGTACAAAGTAAACAATACAAAAATCATTTGATACTACTATTTACAACTGTACGAGTGTGTTAATAGCGCTATTTTAGGGCTGGCCTTTTTGGCAAGTAAACTAGATTTAATGGCTGGTGTATTTAAAAATGAAACTAATTTTATCGCTTAGTCTTCAAATGGTTACACAAAAACTAGTTTTTACCAGTTTTTTTTTTGGATTTAAGTAACCCCAAAATGTTCACTAAATCTGAAAATAGTTTTCCGCTAATCCCAAATCTTTTCTACATACACATAGATAAAAGAATGTATAGTAAATAACTTTATGTTTAGTTTTCGAGATAAACACATAGAAATTAAATTATCGAGTGATAATAGCCTTTGCTAACGCTCACACAATAGAGTTAATTACCTGTAGCTGGGCCATCTGACCTTCACGTGAGGTGAACTCCCGCAGTACGTGCTGTGTGGTGAAGTCGTGGTAGTAGCGAGTATCATTGACCCGCAGCATCACACCGTCCACACGCAGGAAGAACCTTAGCAGCAGGAAGAACCCTGATGGCATCACCCGCTGTGGCAAGAGATTGAATATGTCAGCTATACATATACAGGGTGAACCAAATCATCTCGCCCACTGATTGGAACGGTATAACAAGTGAAGTTAGAAACTCAGTTTCAACTGAATCCCCCCCCCCTATTGTGGGGGGAATTCAATAAAATAATTTTGAACCCCCCCCCAAAAATCTGTAATGGGTATTTTTGGGAAATATGGGTTATTTTAGGAACATTGTTAAAAGTAAAGGAGAGGCATGTGGTACCTCATTTAAACTTCCCTTGACATAGATCATTAACCCTTTCCGCTCGGATGGGTAGCAGTGCTGACCAAATATGGCTTCTCGTAGGCTTGTATTATTTTAGCACGTACTGTCCATTCAGATCGGCCAGCACATTATGGCAAATATTAATCCGTGCTTTCAACAAAATGGCGACAGCCAGTAGAGCTGACCATACGAGCTCCAAGGACAAATTATAAATACTGCCTTCAAGTGCATAGGGTTAAAATTATCCAAAGACATGAAGTGATACATACAATTTTAACATTCAGCGAAGCAATGCCATTGTCATGGAGTTCGTCCTCGAACAGGTTCACCTCATGGTAGAAGAGGATTTTCTCTTTCTGCTTGAGCCTTTCCATGTCTATCCTGAGCTCTGTGGATTCCACTGTCCAGTTGCCAGAGAGACTGCCACAGTAATCCGTGCTGAATGTCCAGTCGAACGATTGAATCTCCTTGTCTGCCAGTCCGGTCTCTTGCCTTTACAATCAATGTATTTGAAACAATTATTTTTATACAGAAATACCAAAGATGTGTAGGTTAAAAACTTTGTCATTGCAGAGTCACGTAAGAGAAATGATGCAAGATCAAAAAAATGTCTTAGTGAATCATTTACACATTTTGAATAGTTAGTACAGTATTTTAAGGGGGACTGGTATCCTTTTTAATCTTACTGCCAGTCTCATGAACTTCACTATCCTATGTGACCTTATGGAAAAAGGAAGAAAGTTGTTAAAACACAAATTCTTACTGTACTTATAGTACGTGCTCTAGTCACATATCTGCGTTATCTCTCACTCAGATCTAAAGTCTAACACCTTTAACTATTTAGCTATCGGCTCTTTGTAGTTATACTGTTACATAATGAGTTTCCAGTTAAATTTATTCTGACATATCTATTTTAGAACCTTTATTACAGAATTCTCAGATGCATGACTTCCAACTATTTTTAATCATTTGATAGTTGACTTCTTTCAAAATAGATAGTGACGGTGTTTTTTTCATTTTCAACTAGCAGTTACCTGTGGTTCCACAAGTAACTTCGTTGGTTTTAACTTCTGGTTCGAGTCCATTATATTTTAAACGCTAATGTTGAGTTTGCCTTGTTGACACGATCAAGAAAATATGTTAAAAAGAGTATGTTTACGGCCATTTTAATCAACTGCAGTCTTAGTATTTTTAACTCCAATGCTGCTGATTTTGCCTGTCTCTCGATCAAGAATCATACCTAATATATAAACACAGCTCTGAGAAGCCTACCTTTGTCAAAATGCAACTTTAGATAGCTTCCATAACAGAGTATAATAAAAGTTAAACATATAAGTTATTACATTGTATGTAATATCTGCACTGCTACCAGTTACCCGCTCCTTTGCACACAGTTTAGTAGGCACATTTATGACCATTGCTGGTTAAAATAAATTATATTTCCAACGCCAATGTTGAGTTTGCCTTGTTGACACAATCAAGAAAGTATTTCAAAAAGTTTATAATTATGGCCACTGAATTTACTTTGTTCTTAGAATGTTTTATTCTATAGTTGATTTTGTTTCGTTTTCGACTCAAGAAAATATATTTTACAGATCAGAGAAAACTACTTCTGTCAAAAGAGAAATAAGATGGGTTTTATCCGTCTTCATAGTAAACGGTTTTTGATATTTTAGAAAATTTAGAGCTGGAATTGGTACATTAGTTTAATCTGTCCAGCGAAAAACATAGTTCTTGTCGACTGCTTCAAAGGGAGTGTTCGAAGTCAGATTCTGACCTTCTTATATTTAGGACATTGGTTGGCTGTATTAAAATGAAAGTAATTTAATCTCAATCCCAAGATTATAAACTTCACATAGATTGTAGTCTACTAGATGTAACTGTTGTTACTTTTTATCTGGATTACCTAGATAATTTAGAATTAAGCTAAATAAAATCAGTTGTTGTTTATTAACCTTAATTATAGTACTTTATAAGCCTAAACAATAGATTCTAATTTTCATTATTTGAAGGGTTCACAATTTCTATTACAACCAAATTGTTAAGTCAGGATGTAAAGAAAATAACACTTTACTGTGTATTGTATATGTTACTGGCAAAGTGTAAAATCAGGCATTGTATAGAATACCTAGGCATTCTATACATTGCCAAAAGTAAGCAGGCAAAGTGTGAAATTTTAAACATTTCATACTTTGCCTAGGCATTCTATAGAATGCCTGCTGGAGTTCAGGCAGAGTTAAAAATCTGTCTGTTCCATTGTTTTCAAGTTACAACGTGCTTGCCTCACCTACTCCCCCCGCCCATCCCCGCTATAACGCTGCTCTCAGTTCTGTTCCGTCACGCCACAGTATTGTGCTAGGCCTACGCTTCAGTTCTGTTCTGTCGTGCCACTGTATTGTTGCTTGAAAATGTCACAAGTGAACAGTAGTATCAGTAGTTCTAGTGATCGTTTATCGCTAATGAAACTTCG
This sequence comes from Homalodisca vitripennis, assembly GCF_021130785.1. Taxonomy (NCBI): domain Eukaryota; kingdom Metazoa; phylum Arthropoda; class Insecta; order Hemiptera; family Cicadellidae; genus Homalodisca; species Homalodisca vitripennis. The sequence continues at coordinate 35,901,867 of NC_060211.1, read as the reverse complement.
TTTTAGTACCGAACTTGTAAAAATTCGGAATGCAAGTGCTAAAAATAGTGTTTTTTTGACTGAAGACGACTATAAGAAGCTGGTGTTGGAGGTCGAAGATGCCAAGGCCAAGCCCAGAAAGGAACCTCGTCACTACTGGCTACTCAACAGGTATGATGTAATGATCGTAGAAAATGTGCAAAAACTAATACACCCATTAAAACAAGGAGACAGTGTTGTAAAATTTTATGTCCACGATTCAGTGTTGGCACTACTGTGCTGCAAAGTGAAGTCGGAAATTTGTTCGTTCTTCAATTTTGTAATAAATTCAGTTGGTTTAATAGACTGTAGACGATTTTGAGTAGTTGAACCAGGATGAAAGTACCAGGTATCATGTAGAGCGGTATAAATATGTGTCTCGACTGATGTGGTTAGCCATATAGTCGGTGTGTATGTCGGTAGGTTAAGGCCGCCTCAGTTCGGTCAATGTGGCCTCCTGTTTCCATGATTTTCTTTTTATAAATATGAACTGGCAAAACTATTGCGCAATCAGTCAGCGCATATCAGTGTGGCAAGCTGAGGGACAATTCCCGTGATCACAGGCTATCTGTTAGCTGATAACGGTACTGGACCTTGACTCTATTGATTGCAGTGCGGACTGTCTGGTTGCCCGCATTTAGTTAATGCAATATTCTTGCAGCCCGTCATTGATATTGCTTCTATTATATTTAAGGCACTAATATTGTAGTTTTAAATTAGAAAGCAAAAATGGTTTTGACACGCGCTATGTCATCGAATCCATTTTCTGTTTTGGACAAAGCGCTTTACGACGCCACAAATCTCGATGAATCTTCTGAGACATTACTCGTGGATTTGTGCAGAAATTTTACAAAAATTGTGGCCAATAATCCGGGGATGTGTTTGAATGACTTGGAGTCGGGCTTGGCAAACTTGATCTTGGCGCTTGACAAATCCCTAGAAAACAACTCTAAGCTGGAAAATCTTGCTGCTGCATTGAAGATCGAAGTCGCCACTCTAGAGGAAAGTTTCCACAAAGAAAAACAGCATAGACTTTCTGAGCTGAACAACTCCTTTAATGTGCACGATGTTTTGACAGAGGAAAAGGACAACATTTTAAAAGAGAACGTAGTTTTAAAAAATAGTTTAAGTAGCGTTAAGACTAGCCTAGACAATTTGACTAATGATTTTAAATCTTTACAATTAAAAATAAGCGAAAAAGAATCTATAATTTTAAATCTCAATGACAGATTAGAAAACTGTTTAAAGCCCAGATCAGAAGCTTTTAAACTTGTCTCTAACATGAAAATACAATTAAAGGAAGCCAATGCAAAATCGTAGCTATACAGCAGGTGGCTGGACGATAAAATTCTCGATTGTTATTTCCAGACTTTTTCATCTAGTTATACTGAGGAAATGTGTAAACCTCTGTTTCTAGGCCCAACTGTGAGTCAGTTGATCAAGCATGGGGATTCAGACATTGTAAACTCGATGTTAAATGAATTGTTATTTTATTCTTCAGAATATGCTTTTATATGTATTAATAATAATCCTATAACATTGACTGACGATTCAGGTTCACACTGGAGCTTGATCTTTGTGGATATTGCGGCAAGGAATGTGTTTCACCTGGATTCACTAACTAATCAAAATGCTGCTTCTGCAAGGGCTGTTGCCAAGAATCTTGGTCTTGGTAATAGTACATTTATCGAGTTACCCTGTGCACAACAGAGGAACTCATTTGAATGCGGACTGAATATTTTGGTAAATGCGAAATTAATCAATGATGGTTTTTGTAGAGTAAGAATTCCTGGCAAGTTAAATTTTCGTGAGTGGTATCTTAGTTTTGCTGGGAAAGATGAGCGCATGAGTAAGGAGTCTGTAGTTGACTGTGGTCGTCTAGTGACGTCTTTTGATCCCATTGTTGTGTCTGAACGGTCATCTGAAGACGACTGTAATCTTGTAAATATTGTAAATAGTTCATCTAGTTTAAGTTGTAAGTCTCTTGAAAATGCTCCTGCGCAGAGTGAAATCCAGTCTAAATGGCACCTTGTAAAACCCAGACGTAGACGTAATCCTCGTTCTACTGTAGAAAATTCTAACAAGCAAAATAGTATAAATTGTGAAAATAGATATTTAGCTTTAAGTGAACCTCTTTTGTCAGAGAAGAAAAATAAACAAGCTGTAAAAACATCATGTGGAAATTGGTGGGTAAAACGGAAAAGCTACATAAAAAATGTACAAACAGGTAGTTATAAGAAAGTGTCTTTACATGGAAATCGTGAACTTAGATCTAAGCACAAGCAAAATGTAAATAGCTCTAGTTCAAAGCAACACCTTCCAAAGTACGAGAGGTCAATAGGATCTTTGGCGGGCGCATTGGTTATCGGAGATTCTTTACTGAAGTTCTCTGGTAAGAGATGTGCTGACAATGGTGCCACGGTAGATGTAAATCCAGGGGCAAAGATTTTTAACATCAAGAAAAAGATCATTAATTACGTACAGGTGAAACCAAAATGTATATTCTTTCATGTGGGAACAAATGATCTTGTAAATGGTTACAACGGAGGGCCTGGATACAATGGTGGTTGGGGTAAGCGCGCTGTCCTGCACAGTATGGCGGACCTGTTGAGTGTGACAAGACGGAGTTTTCCTGACACTAGGGTAGTTGTCGGTGGCATTCTTCCTCGCAGGGACATCAATCCCTATGCTTTGTCTTCTTTAAATGATCAGCTTAGCCTCATGTGCAGCAATTTTGGTGTGGAGTTTGTTGTGGCTCATCATCGGTTTGTTGGCTATCACCATCTAGCTCGTGATGGAAGACATCTAAATCGTATTGGAAGTCGAAATTTGGGGAATTTTATTTTCCAAAATCTCGTTCAGGATGCCTCTGGGGTGTGGGAGCCGGCGCCATCAGCTCTAAACTTGTCTATCTGTGTTGGAGAGACTCCCTTAGCTAATAATAATGTGTCCTCTGGATCTAGTGCTGGCCCAGAGCTTTATTCTGAAATCGGTGACACGGACTCGGTGGACCGTGTTCAGGCTCGGCCATCGGGAAACGAGTCCAGCAGGAGGCCTTGTTTTCAAGGATAGGACATGTAAATATCCGGTCACTAAATACAGGATTTGAGGAACTTTGCAGTGTCATTGAGGATTTCGATTTTGATGTCTTAGGTGTTTCCGAGACGTGGCTTAATCCAATGACGCCCTCAGATTGTTTCAGGGTGGCTGGCTACAATCTCTTAAGAAGTGACAGAATGATGCCACAGACTTCAAAACTTCAATCCGGTGGTGGAGTCGGTATGTATGTGAAGTCCGGTCTGACTTTAAATCAGATTTTTCTTGACAACATTGACAGTCGGCTGGAGTACATCTGTTGTAGAACTGACATAGGAAACCACAAACTTTGTGTCTGTATAGCATATAAGCCTCCTGAAACTCCTTACACTTGTCTGGGTTCCTTGTTGCAGTCACTTTTTATTGATCATGTCTTAGGTGTGGACTCAGTCATTTTGCTAGGAGATTTGAATATTAATCTTCTTGAGCCTGTTAAGGCTGAAGTGAAATATCTGACAAATTTGTTTGGCTCTTTAAGTCTTTCTCAGTTGATAAGGGAACCCACACGCACCACAGATTCGTCATCAACACTTATTGACCACATTATTGCAGACAAAAATTTCGTTCCTAAACACGTAGGTTTAATAGACACTTCAATCATGCTTGATGCAAGGGGAAGAAAGATAACTGATCATAAGCTTGTGTTTTGTGATATTTCTCGATACAAACGCCAAAGGGAAGCTAAGTATATAGCCTATAGAAACTTTCGAGATTTCGATATGGAGAGTTTTATTGATCTTGCATCAAACACTAACTGGGACGAGATTAAAGATTTAAAGTGTATCAATGAAATGACCGAAAAACTGACAAAAGCTATATTAAATATCTTTGACATATGTGTTCCGTTAGTTAGAAAGCGTGTCACTAAAGATAGAGCACCATGGCGTGACGATTACATAAAAAGACTAACCGTAATGAAAAATAAATTGAGGAACGATTATGTAAAAACAAAATGCCCCACCATTAAGCAATCTTATTGCAAATTGAGAAATAATTTAAACAATGCCATAATGCTTGCAAAGAAAAATTATTAAAAAAAAAATTTAAATCTGAAAAATCCTAAAGCTTTCTGGAAGGTGATGCGAAGAGAAGGAGCGATGAATACTGGTCAAGATAATACGAATACCTGCAAAATAACTCCAGATGTATTGAACACTTACTTTGCTCAAATGGGTGCAGGAAACACCTCAAGTACAGATATGCTTAATTTTTATAAAAATAACTCACACAGTGAAACCAGGAGTGATTTTAAATTTAGGCAAGTGAGTGAGTATGAAATAAGACAAGTAATAAACAGCATTTCTTCATCAGCTTTCGGAGTAGATGGTATATCCATCCATATGGTGAAAGGCTTAAGTCCATACTGTTCTGGAGTAATTACTCACCTTATCAATAAATCACTGATGGATGGTTGTTATCCGACGGCATGGAAGAAAAGCGTCGTGGTTCCGCTCCTCAAAGTACCAAATGCTTCTACTGCCTCTCAGTTTAGACCTATTTCTTTACTCCCAACTATATCAAAGGTGATGGAAAAGGTCGTGACAGAAAAAATTATTTCATATATTGAAAATGAGAAAATCGTGTCCGAAACACAGTCAGGATTCAGGAGAGGCTTCAGCACTTGCTCTGCACTTTTAAATATGGTCGATGAAGTCTGCAGGGCCAGAAATAACAAAATGTGCAGTGTCGTAGCTGCCCTGGACTACAGACAAGCCTTTGATTCGGTAAATCATGATGTCTTACTAGCAAAGTTGAAGTTTTACAGGTTCGATGATTTGTCTCTGAGGTGGTTTTCATCGTATTTGAGAGGCAGGTCTCAAGTGACAAAGGTTGATGGTCAGTTTTCAGAATGGTTACCTAAAGCTGTAGGAGTTCCCCAGGGGAGTTGTTTGGGGCCAATTCTGTTTATTTTGTATGTTGCAGGTTTGGACAGCCAGTTAAATTTCTGTTCATTGCATGCCTATGCAGATGATTGTCAACTCTTGCTATCTTACCATCCCTCAGAGGCAAACGAGGCTTGTATTCAGCTGAGAAATGATTTGTTAGCAGTTAGTAAATGGTCAGAAGATCACGGTCTCAGGCTGAACCCTGAAAAGTGTTCGGTCATGCACTTTGGTAAACAGACCCTAAATGCTGATATGGGAAATATTCTTCCTGAGGCTGCAAAGTTGCAACTTGTGCAGGCCCTTATTTTCCCTATAATCGAATATTCACTTCCCGTGTTTGGTTACAGCTTGAGTCAGGAACAACTTACAATTCTTCATAGGCTCCAAAACTGTGCAGTAAGGTTTATTTACAATATTCGTAAATTTGACCATATTACAAGTTACCGCCGGAAAGCAAGTGTGTTAACTATTAAGGAGTACTGTCATTTGTAGGAGACAAACTGTCACCATAGTCCACAAGGTTCTTGACACTGGTAGACCTGAGTACCTGAACAAAAGATTGATGTTGCGGTTGGCGGTCAGGGATCGTCATACTCGGCAGGACGCCATGCTGCAACTGCCGAGGGTTCACCTGGAGAGGGGCAAGAGGGGATTCTCGTACTTTGGACCCAAGGAATACAATGCCCTACCACCTGCTGTTAAAACCCTACCCTTAAGAAGTTTTAAAAGGAAGTTAAAAGAAATTAATTTAAGTTATTAGGTAGCCACTTGTATACTTTATTTTATGCTGTTTCAGCTTATTATGTAATTGACCTGAGTTAATTTGAAAAGCAGTTTGTAAATACTGAAATTCGCTTGAAAATAAAGTCATTATTTATTTATTTTATTTATTCAGATTTATTTACTGTTCTCCATGAAGCTCAGGTAGCTATTGGTCATGGTGGAAGAGATCGAATGTTAAAAGAGCTAGATATTAAGTACAAAAATGTTACACGTCATGATGTTGAGCTATACATTAGTTTGTGTGAGCCATGTCAGAAGAAACAAAAGGGTTCGAAAAGAGGAGTGGTAGTAAAGCCCCTGATTTCATCAGAATTTAATTCTCGTTGTCAAGTAGATTTAATTGATTTCCAGTCACAGCCCGACAGGGAGTTTAAGTTCATAATGGTCTATCAGGATCATTTGACAAAATTTGTGATTCTTAAGCCTCTCAAAACTAAAACCGCTGAGGAAGTAGCATATCACCTAGTTGATATTTTTACTCTCATTGGAGCACCAAGTATATTGCAGTCAGACAATGGAAGGGAGTTTGCAAACAAAATAATTTACAATTTAAAAGATTATTGGCCTACGTTAAAAATCGTTCATGGCAAACCACATCATTCTCAAAGTCAGGGTAGTGTAGAACTTGCAAACCAAGATATTGAAAACATGATTTCGACTTGGATGCAAGATGAAAAAACTGACCGTTGGAGTGAGGGATTGAGATTTGTGCAACTTATGAAAAATAGAGCTTTACATTCAGGAATCAAAAGAACGCCCTATGAGGCTCTCTTCGGCTGTAAAGTAAAGGTCGGTCTTACAACATCTTCTCTGCCTCGAGACATTTTGGATTCCATTAACAGCGAAGAAGATTTGGAAAGAGTGGTTAATAACATGCACACAACAGAAACACAAACAATGTCAAGTCTAGAACCTCCACTCCAAACCAATCATAACACTTCAGAAGTTAATGAGGCAACCGTTGATGTCTCGGTCAGTTCTAGCCTTCTACAAATGTGTAGCGTTTGTTTGCAGCAAACTAATGAGAAACAAAACTGCACAAAATGTTTAGCGGACATACATATTTCATGTGGCCATTCAATTCAGGGGTGTGATGATACTGAAAAAACCCTGTTGTGTGTCCCTTGTTTTAATTCGGAAAATATTGATAAAGAGAGGAAGAGGTGAAAAGCTTGTCTTGAAAAACAAGCTAAGAAAATGAAAGCTAATTCCGATAAAAAGTTTCCCCCCGTCACCAAAGGAGTCACTGTTCGTGTTCCAATTCCTGACGTTGACAAAGGAAGAGGTGACTTGAGAAATATTCTGGCAGTGGTCATGGATACGACAGAAGATGGGTTTTACAAATTAGGGACCGCCAACAGAGTTTTGAAACAACTGTACGCAAGGTCACAGTTTACAGTTTGCCAAAAAAGCCTAGTTCGAGTAGAAGACGTGCCTGATCAAGAAACAGGACTTCGTACCGTTGCAACAGCTCAGTCAACAGGAAGCGGCCAAGGATTTGTGAGATGCACTTGCAAACCTAAATGTCAAACCACATTGTTTAATGTGCTTGTGTTAAAAACAATCGAAAATGCAACTCGAAGTGCCATAGTTCTCTTTCCTGCTGTAACAAGTAATTTCTTAAGTTAATATTTCACTTTTAAATTTTACTCTAGTAAAATATGAGGATTTTCAGATCCTATGTTTAATACATTTCATGTTTGTTATTTGCAATAAACAATTTTTAACACTGTTGTTCATTTTATACTTTGCCTGCAAAACTTTCGACATTCTATATAATGCCTAGGCAAAGTTGTACAATTGTTAAGAAATGAGTTTATTTCATACTTTGCCTGGATTCACTCGGCAATGTATACAATGCCTAGGTATTCCATACAATGCCTGAATTGTACACATTGCCGGTAACATATATAAGAAAACAATTACAGCAACATTCTTTTGTTTCATATGGTAAAATAAATTTGTTAAAAGCACTTGACAGCATTAGTTATTTCCGCCATTAAAATGAATGCTTCTTTAAACAGATGGATTGATTGGTTACTGACCGAGACTCTTTCCAAGCATCTGCACAGGCGATCTTAATGTCGAGCTTGCCATTGTTGACTTGCTTGAGCGCATCCAGAGCATTAAATGACACAGTGACCCCTGACACATGCTGAACACACAACTCGTTCTTGGGGAACACCATATCTGGCATGTGAGGCAGACTCAGCTCTCGGCTATACCTACACATACAGAACAAACGACTTGTATGAGTACGGACTGATAATACAGATTGAATAAATTCCTTATAAATTTAAATTTTATTTTGTGCTGATAAAGAGGTTGGGCACACATTTAATTTGTGGCATATGTTACCACCATTATTTTTATTTATGTTGTTTGATAATCTGATTTAAACGGCGAGAACCTGTAAATTTAGTATTAATATCAAATTTTCCGATTTACCACTAATTAATGTGGGCATGTTGTTTAGATTTGATTGCTAACATGAGACCTGATGTTTTTGTTCCTGGAACAGGAAACCATAATATGGCAATAATTTACTTACTTGGATTCTATGAAATCTACCTAAAACGTAACATGTCCGATATATAAAGGTAAAAATATTCAATCAACAACTATAAAATGGCGTCTGTTACTTACCATAGGTAGCAAACAATTACCAAAAACAAATACTGTTTAAAATATTAAAAAATCTGATGAGGTTTAAAAAACTAAACAAATTCTTTGTTCATAAAAATATTTCTTAAAACATATTAATTTGAAAGCAGAGGAAAAGAAAAGATGTGTATATAAGATGGCTTATAGCTTATGAATTCATATTAATCCAAATCAGTTTTAGAAATTGATTCAACAGTTTTACAGATATTAATTAAAATAAAATGGCTATATTTTCATAATTCATATGCATTAATGATCATGATTTAATTAGCTACCAAATTCAGTGTACAAAATGAAAATAATTGGTCCCAGAGGCAACTCCTCTGGGCCAGTACTTCAGCCTTAGTTAAATATCCATAAAGCTGTCTAATAACTCCTGTTATTTTTGATATGCCCTTCATCAAGTAAGGAGTAACTTAGTAGAAAAGTCATGTAACTTACAAAATTTGAATTTTTCCAGTAAAATGCAGTGCGTAATTAAATCGAATCCTGGCATATAATGCAGGGCGTCTATCATGCTACACATATTGCTATGGCTGGTCGATACGTTTCATCACCTATATTGAACACTGCAGAACAAGTACTAAATCCCATAATCTTTGATATAATAATAGAAAACTAATGAATGACCAAAACTGAGAGGCTGTGGGAGCACCGAGTTTTTTTAATTAAGATAAGGTTTTTCTAACAATTATTATACCTGCAAAACTGACATTCATCAGTGGTTTCTTGTGAACATGCGCCATTATTGGTACACTTGGAGCTTAGAATGTGACTCTTCTGGTACTTAATGATCCAATCTTCAAACTTGTGTTCCTCCTTATTTACAGGAAGTCGTGTTATATCCACAGGATTTTTCACAGAAGATGCCATCTTCTAATTAAAAAGAAGAAATACAATGAGAATTATAGAAAAGATTTTCAGTACAGCAGCTTTTATGTATATCCTTTTTTGTCTAACGTGTAAATGTTGTATTTCACTACCTACTACTACATGTGTTATAGTATAGTATGTTTCAATGTATAACACTTTGTTCACAACAACATCAGTTTTCTCACAAATGATCAGGTTTTAATATATGATATACCCGAAAATGTTCAGCTCACATTGTCTTTTTACATGTTTCTTAAAAATGTTAAACTTTTTTTACATCATATTTGCTTGAAATGGTTAATGTTCTTCAACTAATAGAATTGTCTTACAGAGAAAAAAATTTTCAAGCATATAAAAAGGTACACATTTTTTATATGTTTTTATACAGGGTGTTTCAGGAGATTATTTCGTTTTAATGGTAAGTGTTCTCTATTACTGTCCATTTATATATTAATATTGGGTTTTTATGTGATTTATTACATTTTTTACACCCTACATAGATTTCATTGCACTACTTTTAAATTTTATTTTAGTGATTATCACTTATCTCAGGATTATTTGGATTAGCCTACCATTTAAAAATAATAGGCTCATAGTGTCCATGTTTAAAAAAATGAAATTGCATGCGAAGAAGCATGTAACTGCTAGTATTTGATGCAAGTTGGTACTGTAAGTGTTCATTTACTTTAGATACATTACATAAAATGATCTTTAATCACCCTGCAATGCTGGCGATAAAGGAAAAATATCCTTCGAGATGGTAACCAAATTCAAGCTCAGATCGAGTAAGTGCTTGTGAAGGTTATATTTAACCTTGGTACTTCTAGTAACATATTTACAACAACGTAATCTAAACCTACTTATATCGCATAATACCATTGTATAGTAATAGCAATATTTCTATTGCTAATATATGCCTCATTGCTGGAACGTAATGGCCTGGACTGTTACTTGATACAGAGTAACCCAAAACTAAAAATCGTTATGGGAACAAATCATTCAGCCCAGCTGTTACTGAAAGAACAGTATCCTGGTAATCACTGAAATACCTGTTACTGACACTAATACTTCAGATCTGTAATGGCTGCTAGTGGAGTGGTTATACACGTTATATTTGTGTTACGCACTTTTATCCTTCAAAATAGTAAAAATAAAGTAAATGTTATACTGTTTTATAAATAGGCTACATTTTCTAGATGGTGTTTTATTCGTCATAACATTATTACTTTTTAAATACTGTATTTTGAAATACAGTGTAATTAACATATAACTTAACATAATTTGGTGTTAGTAGGTGTAGCAAGGATTATTTACTCATGAATATTGATAATTCGATATTATCAATCGCTTGAGTGTTGGACGCTTACTATACTGCAGCTAAAGTATATTGTTTAATAAAAAATGGGTAGGGTACGATAAGCGGACCCGGTTTTTTATATCGAAGAATGTAGTCTTCAATACCTAATATTCGCATCTCAAATCCTAGACTATCAATCGATATAAAAGTATCTAGTATAGGCTAGACCTCAATAACAATCATATGTTTTAAATTAAAATATGAATTTAATATTTATAGTGATGAAACAAATTATTATAACAAAAATTAGGAAAACTGAAGACGATCATATTTGCTCCTCTCACAGTTACATTTGTTTCTTTCCCACAAATTTCACATAATGGGGTTTTCGGTACGAGTCCAACATGTTGAAGCTACAAAAACAATACATTTTATTTATGTCTTATCATCTTTCAATGCAATGTCGTGTAGTTTTCTAAAATTGACTGCCCTTTTTTAATAATTATTATTTTAAAGTGTTTACAGCTGTTGATATAGACTATTTAAGTTAATAATTCAAAATAATTAATCAATATCGATTGATTATATTGATGGTTATGATTAAGTAATATCGTTTGCCAATTTCGATATGAAAAACCGGGTCCGCTTATCTTACCCTGCCCAAAAAAATATTGTTGATTAACACTACAAGGTTAAAGCATTTGCCTTTTGAAATAACAAATAATGTAAAGCGGTGAAAGTAAATATTCACCCTTATAGCAAATATATTCAATATACTATATTGAATATATACACAATAACAATGTATTCAATGGCTATCCTCCATCCAGAGTAATTACCTATTGTAATTTTTGAACCTGTAAGCTAGGCTATAAATTGAAGTAGTAGCCAAGTGTGTAAAAGAAATTAGGCTTCTTACAACTAAAAATAGAGTAACTCAAATAAAGTTTAATAATTTTTACATATCCAAATAAAGTACACAACATATTTAAAAAATTAAATCACATAGGCCTATGTTGGTACCAAAATCATATTTGTAACCTTAAATAAACTTTATCTGAATAAAACTGCTTTCATGATTGTTACCTGTATTAAGAATCGCTATAAACAAAAAGGAAACACTTGATCTTTCAAATAGAACGTCTTACAAAACGAAATGCAGTATAATGGGGCTCTAATCCTTATATTAAATGAAACTGGACTGGACAAAACGTTTGCAAACAATCCAAAAAAATTATTTTCTTACACTTTTTACTATGACTGAACTCTGTCATTAACTCTCACTCTCTCTCTCTCTCTCATTTTAAGTCTCGTCTGTAAACACGAAGGAGAAACAACAAAACAATGCTACCGTCATGTACGTAGTGGGAAAACTAGACTTCCTCGTTGTGGCTCCCAGCTGTACTATGATTTATTTATTTATTTCTTCCAACGGTAAATAACCATTTAGCCTATGACTAAAAAAATGACTTATTTATCTAGGTATAAGAACAACTTAAAACTATGTTTACATACAACATGCAATCAAAACTTCTAGTTTACCAAGACAATCTTAACAAGATTACATTGCAATAAATTGTAACAATGAAAATGGTATTAACAGAACAATCGAATATCAACATGCATAATATCAACAAAACAATAAGATAACAATACAGTAACAAACATAACAAAGACTAGTAACAAAATAAATAATTTTAACAAGACAAGAGAATAACAATAACAAGTTACATCACAACAAAGTTACTGAGTATTAGGACCTATAATTAGTTAACAATTTGCTTTATTTTTTCTTTGAAAGGCGAAGAGACCCCAGGAAGAAATCCACCTGCCCGGACCACACACCACCATGCCTCAGAATTCTTGCAACGCCACTGTTGCATGCGTAGTTCGTGGGCAGGAATTTGCGGCAGAAAACAGTCCGTGATCTCGTTCCCCTAGGGACGCTCAAATCAACCATTTCCAAGAGAGCAGGGCAGTCCACCAGTCCGTTGATCAGCTTGAACAGGAAGAGAAGATCGAAGATGATGCGCCAATGGTACAGTGACTGCAGATTAAAACGCTGTTCCAGTTGGAGAACAGACGTTTCCATATAGGCGTAGGCCAGACGAGCTCCCAGCATCCTCAAAAAACGTGTCTGCACCCTCTTCAAGTCTTCTACGTGGCCCCTTCTAGTTGGTAAGGGGACGAGATCACAGTTTCATATTCAAGCATTGGTCGCACTATGGATTTATACAAAACCAGCATTGAGTCGTGTGACTTGAAGCCCGAGACTTGTCGATCCTCCAATAAAGCCAAGGAGAGTATATGCCTTAGAAGTGATGGACGCAATATGATCAGAAGGACTTAGTGAACTGGTCAAAATAACTCCAAGGTTCCTCAGACGATCAACTCTGTTAAGGGGCACACCACCTATATGGTAGTTAAAGTTGAAGGTTAACGTAGCGCGAGTGAACGAGATAACTTGGGACTTGGAGATATTTAGGTCCATAGAATTTGCCACACACCACTCAACAATGCTGGAAAGGGATTTCTGTAGATTCTCCTGGTCATCTGAAGAGAGGATTCTAGCATAAATCTTCATGTCATCCGCGAACAAAAGAAAGGAGGCTGAGACCACTCTGAAGATGTCGTTGATAAACAAGATGAACAACAAGGGCCCAAGGTAAGATCCCTGAGGGATCCCAGATAATACCGGGAAGGGTGCCGAGATGGATCCACTGTACTTTTAGAGAACGGTCCACAAGGTAGCTCTGAAGCCAATCCAGAAGTTTACCACCAACGCCATAACCCTCAAGTTTTGCAATCAGTAGGTTGTGATGAACCCTATCGAACACCTTAGAGTAATCCAGGTATATGCAGTCAACTTGACATGCACTGACGAAGGAAGACATCACAAATTCCTGGAACAGCAGGAGATTCGATATCGCGGAGCGACCAGGAAGAAATCCATGTTGACTCTCGTGTATAAAGGGTTTTAAATAGAATTGGATTTGTTCAAGAACGAGGGCCTCAAATACCTTAGCTAAGGATGATTGAATCACTATACGTCTATAGTTACTTATTTCTGTTCTGTCGCCTTTCTTAAAAATTGGAACGACAAATCCAGTCTTCAAGCATGATGGGAAGATCCCAGCACCTAGAAGTGAGTTGAACAGCAAGGACAAATGTAATGCAAGTATAGGCACGCAGTACTTCAATATCGCAGGAGGGATTTCGTCTGGGCCTGCACCCTTGTTGTGATCAAGATCTTCAAGTGCCCTCTGGACATCAGTGGCAGATAAAGTGATCCGAGAAAGGGTACTGTTCCAACCAAAGTCAAAGGAGGGGATATCAATTGCTGGGTTCGAGAAAACTGAAGAGAAGTGCTGAGCAAAAAGGTTACATATACTTGAGGAGTCACTAGCCACAGATCCATTCAACCCCATTTCAAGTGGCATAGTGTAGTTACATTTCAAGTTGTTTAAAATGCGCCCAAAATGATTTAATGTTGTGTGGAATGCTTTCCTCAATCTTTGAAATGTAGTTTCTGTGGCAGTTTGAGGCCAAGTACTTCCATCTTCGGCGAAGCCTTAAAAATATTTCATGATCCAAAAAGTTTCCAGAAGTTTTAAATCTCTTGTGTGCAGCCTTCTTCTCGATTATCAGGTATATAAGTCTTCTTGAGAACCATTTAGGAAAATGAGTCTCTGCAATCCTCTTCAAGGGAGTACTCCGTTCAATGATGGACGAGAGATATTGACAAAACAACGAAAATTTAGGTTCCACTTCATCCGAGTTGTCAATATAGGGGAGACTAAGAGCCTGTAACCGACTGAAGACCATGTTGAAATCACACTTCCTAAAATCAGGTATGTACCTAGTGCACGGACGTGTCGTACGCAAGTCCAGGGAGAGCGCAATATCCAGAGCAGGGTGATGTCTGTCTTCTGTAAGAAGTACGTCCACAGCATGCGTGACTTCCGTGGCAGCAACTGACGAGAATACCAGATCCAAAGTGACTCCACGTTGATTTGCTATGCCATTGCATTGTTTAAGGTCATGGAAAGCAGTCATATTCATAATGTGACGAGAAGAAATATCAAAGTAACTGGAATCGTCGAGCCAATCAGTGTGAGGTAAATTGAAGTCACCAACAATGAGCAAACTATCAGACCCTCGGCCACAGCCAACAGCCTCATCAACAGACCTGCAGAAATTCAAGTACGTAGAAGCTTCATGATTTGGTGAAATATAGGCACAGCCAATTGTTGTATGAGGCATCGTGGAAGTACACCTTACAAATACACTTTCAGTAGTGTGATTGCCAGATGAAATCATGTGGCATTGCAAAGAGTTGTGAACCGCAATAAGCGTTCCCCCTCCACTGCACTTACCACTAGTCAGAGGGGATCGGTCACATCTAAATATATTATGGTTTACAAATCCCAGCTCGGAATCACTAATCTCAGGGCCTAAATTGGTTTCAACCAAAGCAATAATATGATAGGCAGCAGTAGCCAGTGCCTTAGTTAACTCAACCAGTTTCATTCTCATGCCATTGACATTTTGGAAGTAACAATCCAAATTCATGCTCTTTGTACCGTTGGAAGTTGTACGTTTTTTTTTGTTTGATACAATTTGTGGGACGTTATTGATAAATTTTATAGTCAGGTCCTTCTCGCCACCTGATAACCTCCTGCTCAGCTCAGATCTCAGCCAGGTTAGGTGTTCTATTTCTCGAGGAGTCCTGTCTCTAGAAACCTTAATAGTTGAAAAGTTCTGATCGACTTGGGTCGCTGCAGCAGAAAAGAAGCCTGCAAGAAAAGATCTTGCATCAGAATCACATGCAAAGATCAGTTTGATAGGCCGATTCTGGTCAGGTTTAGTCTTGCCAACTCTCAAGATCTTAACAACAGTTGAGTCAATATCCGGAAGAGTAGAATTTAGCAATTTATTGACCAGAGAACGATCGTGTAGTTTGCGGGTTTCAACGTTCCTATCATGAGATTCAGTTAGGATGAAGATCATTACGTTTCTTGAACGACGGATGCGATCATGCATTTCTGCCATAATCTCCTCCGGGCCACAGGTAGGACCTGAGGCACACAAAGTATCGTACTTTTCCTCGAGAGCAATAATCTTGGACTCATTGCTGCTCGTGCGTTTTTCCAATACTAGCAGATTTTTATTTAAGTTGTCAACCTCTATGATATGCTGTGGATCGATTTAAATGATAATGACATTACATTTAAATTCCATAAAAGTTTATTCAGCAGAACAAGCTAAAGGAATATATATGTTATGATTCCCATGTAGTGTATTGCGTGTGTTGTAGTTTTCGTGTGGTGTCCCTATGGGAAAAAATATTATGGAATGTATACTGGCATAACGGAAAAGAGAGTAAGGCTGAAATTGGCGTTTCACCAAATTATAATAATTGATTTAACGCCATCATGGCACATTTAGGTACTTATTACATTAAGGTGCATAGCTCTTACCGATGGAAACAAAAATATACTACTAGTTTTAGATATTGTTTAGTGTCTGTATTGTTACATGGTAACGGTTACGTGATCTGAGCTTGGATGTTTGGATTAATGGGTCTTTACGTATTAAAATTTTGAGCACGTTATGGGGAAATGGGCAAAGTTGTAACAGTAACTAAAAAGTTCACTTCTATTTCCTGAGTTCCATCCCTCCACATTTATCAATACAAAACCAAACAGAGTGCATCCATACTTTTAACGAACACTGTATTATTTGTAGCAATTAAGGTCAGATCAATCAATCAATCAATTCATTTATTGCCAAAAACATAACATGCATAGGCATTCGTCAAGAAAATTATAATATCCTAACTTAAAGTATACACTACTGACAGATCAAACACAACAAGACCAAATCAATATAACAGGAGTGATCTACAATTTATTATCCTCAACGTATTCCCGGACACTGTAATATTCTCTCGAAATAAGAAATTTTTTCAGACGATATTGAAATTCCCTATCGTCCACAACAATTTTCAACCAGGATGGCAAAGAGTTAAAAAGGCGGATGCAGGAGTAAAGACTTTGTTTTTCAAAAAAGATGTTTTATGGCAGGGTAGGATTAGGTTGTTTCTCTTTCTTAAGGAGTAATTATGGGCTGGATTAACGTTGACTGAAAAAAGGTGGGGATACTTTTTGTAAAAAGAAAGACACTGAAGGATATAAATGGATGGGAACGTAAGGATATTATTACTGCGAAAGAAACCTCTACAAGACTGGGAACGACTCAACTTGAAAATAATCCTTATAGCTCTTTTCTGGAGACGAAAAACATATTGAGTTTTTTTACTCTCGTATCCCCATATAGAGACTCCATAGCAAAGGTAAGGATAAAAACAGCCATAGTAAGTAAGCAAAAGAATTTCCTCACTAGCAAAACAGGATAGTCTATACATCAAAAATATGCAGCTGCTTAAGTTTTTTGTGACTTTATCAATGTGACTAAAAAGTTTAGCTGATCATCCAAAACAATTCCAAGATAATTAACATTCAAAGAATGACACATTTCTGACTCACCAATCATAATGTTTTGAGATTCAGTCAACGTTTTAGCAGACTTTCTAATTCCAAAATCAAGAAAATTGGTTTTAGATGTATTTACAAACAGAGAGTTTTCACCCAACCACTGCAGCAAATTACTGGCCTGAACAAAGGTTTGGATTTCAAGCTCGGCTCGATTGCAACCAGAGATGACCAAGGAGGTATCATCAGCAAACAAAAACAACTTGGTACCTTTCACGCTTCGATGGATGTCATTTATGAATAGTAAAAATAATAAAGGACCAAGTACGGAGCCTTGGGGAACTCCAGTGCGTACTTCTCGCTACTCAGAAAATTGTTTTCTCAAGCACCCTGTATCATCAATAAAAGGAATTTCAACAATCTGTCTACGGTTCAGGAGATAAGAAGCAATCCAATCAAAAGCTTTCCCTCTAATACCCAAGTTTTCAAGTTTTTTGAGCAACAACCCGTGATCCACAACGTCGAAAGCCTTCGTAAGATCCAAAAATAGGCCAAACACGTGATTCCTGTTATCCAATGAGTTTGATACCTCAGTTAGAAGACTAAAAATTGCATTGACTGTAGACAATCCCTCACGAAAGCCAAATTGATGGTCACGTAAAATTCCATTGACAGACAGGTAATTGGAAAGTCTGGTTAGCACAAGCCTTTCAAGAACTTTTGAAAATGTAGAAAGGATCGAAATGGGGCGGTAATTGCTAAGTTCATTTGGACTTCCTTTTTTCTTAAATATAGGTTTTACAATTGAGAGCTTCAAGTGTAATGGGAACTTCCCAGATTCAAATGACGAGTTCGCAATCTGTGCAAGGGGATCAGCCAATATATCTATAAAGCTCAACAAAATCCTGGATGAAACTCCATCAGATCCTGATGAATTGCTTGTTTTCAAGGACTTTACGACTGAGATGATTTCATTCTTATCAGTTGGAGCAAAATTACAGAGGAACTCACACTCGATGAAGACAATGATTTTGGAGGAACAAATGAAGAACTAACTACCTTCAGAATCTCTCAAACTCTGGCTTATTTCTGCAAAATGGATGTTGAATTTCTCTGAAATCATCCTAGGATTGTTCATCAGATCGCCATTCTCGTCATTAAGCGTAATATGTGTGAAGGCTTTAGCTTTCTTATCAGGAATGAGATCCTTAACCACATTCCAAGCAGCTCGCTGTTTATTCTGAGCCCCGCTGATGTAGGTCAATACTTTTTCGCTTTGGCGGAATGGTTGCGATTCCTAAACTCCTTCTTGGTTTGAATAAAAGAAACTCTCAAAGGATGAGAAGAGTCAAGATGCTTAGACAGCGAGTAGAGAAACAAAAGGCGATTATGAAGTTTTTTTAGATCTTCGTCCAAAGAAATCCTCATCTGAGTGCCCCATGTACCGAACTTAATCTTTTTTGTAGGAAAAACACAATCAATATGAAATGACAAAATTGCAAGAAATAAGTCAAACATTTCATCAACATCAGCGGCTCCAAAAAGCTCATGCCATGATTCACCCTCACCCTCCACAAGACCCGAATGCCGTCCGGGGTGAAGCACCGCTTGAATGTAAATTTAATAATATTGTGGGTTGAAGGAACAAATGAGGCAATGTCTCCAATTTGCGCATGATGATCGGAAATTCCAGTAATTAGAACCTGAGGTGAAAACATATTCTTTGAAATATTGCTAAATATGTTGTCAATGAGTGAACTGGAACCATTAAATTCTCGAGTGAAAGTGTCTATTGTGCTCACCAAGCCGAACGAATTCATCAGATCGATAAAAATTTTAGATGACTGACTAATGGTGAAAAATCTATATTGAAATCACCAGACAAAACAATCCATCTGTCAAGAAGGATACAGGTTTCCAAACAATGCTGAATCGATAGAAAAAAATAATTTATTTCAGAAATGCTCTGATTAGGTGGTCTATAGACACATATAAAAGTAATACTATTTGCTTCAGACTCAACTCTAACACCACACAACTCACAAACACCCTCAATCGAGAACTCAGACATATCAATTTCATAAAACTTAAGTAGTTCCTTAAATAAAATACAAACGCCTCCTCTTTTTAAGATAGAACGACAGTACCCCGAAGCAATACAGTAGCCAGGCATGCTGAAAGAGTCTAGGTCCGCTTTATTAAAAAAATGCTCAGAGATACAAAGTAAATCTGGGGAGTACAGATCAAGTAAAACTTCAATTTGAGGCATTTTTGCTTTGGCACCCTGCACATTCTGATGGATAACTCGGAGACTTCGTAATAGAGGCCTGCTCACCAAAGAACAATTACCATTCATTAAAACACTATCCACTCTCGGCAAACAGCCCTCAAAAAACAGTCATTCTTAAGAGGATAGGTGTCTTTCGGCACTGTATCCGACATAACTGGGAGTGATTCGGACATATAGTTATATGAGAGATCTCGGTTAATTAAGACAGGCATAGGAGAGGTTTGGGAGCTACAGTCAACAGGCATCATGTTAAAAAGGAGACTAGCTATTCTCCTCTTCCCTGAAATGTTAAGATGGAGGCCAAATTTGGTGTAAAGTTGAGGCTTGAATACTGAGCTGAGTGACAGGAAATGGGCATGAACAAACTGTGAAACGATTTTAAAAATTGTCATATTAATCTTAGAAATCAAACTATTTAGATCAGGCCTATCCCGTCTATAAGGAAGGCCAACCACAATCACGTTTGTGTTGCTAGTCGATGTCAATAATCTGGTAAATGAGTTTAATAAATCTTCAATACTACAGTGTCCAGAGTTTACATCATTGGTCCCACAAAAAATTATCAAATAATCATTTTTACATAAATCACTAGATACATCATCTATATCATGTACAACATGATCCAACTTAGCACCAGGTCTGACAAAAGAAAGTACATCAGAACCACTATTACATTTTTCTTGTAACAAGTTACTTAGCAGTTTACCATGACTGTCGGTTAACAACCTAATTTTCCTTCTTGGAAGTCTTACAGAAACAGAAGGAGAGACATTTTCCTCATCGCAATATTCTGGTGTTAAGCTTAACACTTCCGTACTGATTACATTTGTTCTACTATTAGCACATTTGTTTGACCTAGAAGTCTTGTGTCTCGGTGACTAGGAGAGTTGTGCAATCTTATTGGACTACCACCAAAATCTCCACTTACTCTTGGAGTTACCCCTACCACCTCACAAGGAGGTTCAGATTCGTCAAGGGAAGAGAGGATGGAGTAAGGATTATTGTGCTCAAAAGAGACATCAAGAGAGGTACTGGGATGAATTTTACTGGAAGTTTGGACAGTTACCCAACCTAACTCATCTGACTGCTCCCCTCCAGCCTCCAGGGAAGCTGATTTAAGCTGTACTTTCATGAGTTCAGGTTGATCAGTTGGCGACACTATCAAGCTACTTGAAGAACAAACCTCACTTAAATCAGAATTTACATGCAATATCACATTAGTGTACCAATCAAGAAACGGTATCTGCAACATCTTATTACAGTAAGCTTCATTTATCAATTTAGCATACATCAAGACATTCAAGTCACACTCATAGTTGTTGTTTTGTTTTGCACAATCCACCTCATCAAGAGTATGTCCAGCATTAAGTCTTTCGATCAAAATTTTCGCACTTAAGAGATTGTGTTTGCCAAGCGAATCAAAATGGAATGCCTGCTTTACAAACAAGTCTACGAATAGTAAACTCCAGTGATCACCAGAATCACTTTTACTTTTATCAAGGTTATTGCCTACACAAAAAAACGCATATTTTGAGTTATAAAATGATAATTCCTCTAGAATTGGCAAAACATCACTAGAATCATCCAACTTAACAAATTGCGTAACAGATGGACCGAAAAAGAGAGTTTCCGAATCTTTACTCGTCTGTTTGTCAGCAAAGGATTCGAAATAGGAATCAATAATTTTATCTTCTAGCCACCTACTGTTATGCCAAGATTTTTCCTCTGCATCTCGCAACTGAGCTGCCAATTTACTTTGAACAGATATTAATTCGACATTTTGCCTCTGATGCCGCTCAATTTGATTTTCAAGATTCGAGATAAAACTCTCCTTCTCAGATAGTAACTTTTGTACAGTAATACTTTGGCTTTCCATTAAACTAATTTCATCCTTAAGTGTACTAATACTAGATTTCAGGCAACTATTTTCATGAGCTAAAGAGTCTTTTTCTTCATTAACTACATCCTGTGCCGTTATCGAGTCATTGAAGTCCGAGATTCTTCGAGTTTTTTCATCCTGATATTTGGACTCAAGTTGGGCTGTCTCACGCTGGCAGGTGTCAAGCGATGTTTGAAGGCTGGAGCCTCGAGTCACGGCATCACTCAGAGAAGTTATCAACCGTGCAACAGTTGATTCCAAATCGTCCAGTTCAATCTCAGGGTAATTAACTTTTAGTTTATTTAAAACCATGCATAAATCAGTAACCAAAGTCTCAGATACATCATCAAGATTCAAAGTGTCTTTAAGAATTTAATCAATGGACAGATTGTAAGATTTAGTTTTAGCCCTGGTAAGAACCATTTTTGAAACAAATCACAAGTCTAACCGATGACTCACTGTTGGTAGAGTTTTAACTAGAGTTAGTGATAAGTTGAAATTGTACAGTGCCTTCAAAACCCTTGATACAAGTACCGCATGCAGTAAAGATGTTAGAGTTGCCTTCAAATATTCCAGGCGCAAACGCTGCCAGCCGTAATACAGGCAGCGGCCGCGGCTAGCGGCGCGGCGCAGCGCCAGCAGTTACAGGCAGGGAAATATTCCCAGCTTCTGGCAGCAGTGAGATGTATGCGCTCCAATGATGCGCGGCAGTGTTATAAAACTGTCAAACTACTTAGAGGAACTTACAGAGTTTTCCGCTTAATATGAGGCATTCAACAGACGTTCAATAATTAATCAAGGAAGTCAAAACTCTTGCAACTTAGGTATAAATACTCAATTCAATTAAAAAACAACACAGCAAATACACCACATTATTTCTGATCCAGCCAGTCTTGCCAACAGTTGACTGATGGTTATAATGTAACAGTGGCTTGCGAGTTCACACAGTTTTAGATTCTATCTTGATGTGATCGGAATGTTATGGTGTTTTGAGGTGAGAAGGCAGGTAAGGGAGACTAGAAGCCGTATCTCCTTAAGAGAAATAACAGAAATGAGTTTCTCATCAAACCGTAAAACCTACCTTAATTATAAACATATCATCCGGCTTAGTCAACGGTAAGGTAGTTTTCACATGAATTTGGCATCTCGATATGTATAAACTATTGATGTGTTATTAGTTTAAACTTTTAATTTGCACAAGACCGATCGTACGATAACTCTGACACGTTTCCGTGTTGGTATACGTGTACTCTACCACTTTTAAACATTTATAAATATTACAAGACAAAATTGTGATAAGCATATAACTTTGTTTCCAAATCATGGACTTGAATACTATTAAATCAATGTTATTGTATACTTCTAAAACCTTGGAATGGCTGACATCTTAAAACTTTATAGTAGGGGAGAGTGGGGTAATGAGAGTCAGTGTGTAATGGGGGTCACATCAGTATTAGAAAAAGCAACAGCCGTGCAGAGGTGTGTATGGTGCTGCGCTCTGGTCATCAGCTTCGAGAGCTAACCTACGAGAGCCGGCAGTTCAGTCGCCACCATTAGCCGAGTGAGGCCTTTGTGTATGTGCCACTTTTATTATTATTTTAAATGAACTTTAGCAGCCTGTAAGTACCATAACACCATTATGTTTCCTTAGATTTCATATTCTGGTACGTAGATAATGTTGTTCTAAACATTTGCGCGGGTGTTAATGTTAATAATTAGGGCAAGTAGGTTTTTCTAAATGTGTCGAAAATTATTTGTTTACAATGCGGGTAATGGTGGTCAATCTCGTGGGGAATGGGGGTCACCTGACCCTCATTAGCCCACATTGTTTTAAACGTTAAGTATTACATTTACAACAATACAAGACGCTATTGGTTACTCTATTGTTTCAGGTAGATATGCATAGAACATATGTACGGAAAACCACTAGAGGGAGCTGGTCTGAGGATCATCTAAAACAAGCTCTCGATTTTGTCAAAGCAGGGAACTCGGTAAGAACTGCCAGTAAACAGTTTAACATCCCATTTGAAACATTGAGGAAAAGAAAATGTAAGGAGAATGTAGGAAAACCTAAACTTGGTCGTTGGACAGTCTTGTCAACTGAAGACGAGAAATTACTGACTGCCAGACTCCAGCTGTTAAATAGTTTATTTTATGGATTATCTCCATTGGAAATTCGGCGAATCGCTTACGAATATGCTGAATCCATGAATCTACCCCATAACTTTTCAAAAAGTACTAAACTTGCTGGAAGAGACTGGTTTGAGGGCTTTATAAAAAGGAATCCACTTCGTGTCCGCAAACCAGAAGCCGTGAGTATTAATAGAATCACAGGACTGGATAGAGAAGATGAAAATTTGATACCACTGCCAAAGAAAATGCCTGTAGGAACACAAAAAAAGGACTAAAAAACAACATTCAGAAGTATTGACCTCTACCCCACAAACGAATCTAATATTAGAGAGGATGAAGATAAAAGAAGAGAAAGAACGGGAAAAGAGTTGAAAAGGAAACGAAGAATTGAGAATGCAAAGAAAAATAATTTGACCCACAAATATAAGAAATCTAAAAAATAATTTAAGGAAAGAAAGCTTGACGAAATCTAAATTTTTTTACAAACAGTGAAGAAGAGGAAAAAAATGTTGACGAAAATCCCATATGTGACGATGACGAATTCGATGAGCTGTCCGGAGAAGAAGAAGAAACCTGTTTCATATGTGGAGACTATGGAAAAGACTAAGAGGAATGGTACAGATGCACTTCTTGTGGAATTTGGGTGCATGCATTCTGCAGCGGCTTCGACACTCCAAACGATTATATTTGTGAGTAATGTTGTTGAAAATGTCATATTTTTCTTAAATTCATTCAAATTTATTGTTTGTTGTGCTTAATAAAAGTTTGTCTTTAGTAAAATGTTATTTTTCTATTTTCCCATTTGTTTTACATTAGGAAATACTTGACCACCATTACCCCAAAGGTGGGGGAAAACGGGTCAAAGCACATTTTAAACTTTTTACATTGTAATATAGTTTACCTTTATCGTAACGTATTTCAACAATCATATGACATAACTAATAACATTATACGTCCACCGGCTTCTAAAAGATTATTCGCACGTTTTCTATTTTGTATTGAATTTCTCCCTTAGGTGACCTCCATTACCCCGTTTTCCCCTACCGAAAAATTTCAAACAATAAAAATTGATTCACAATTTTTAAACTTTTATTTATATTATAAAATACCCCAGATAAAGATTTTTCACAAATACGAATAGCCGCCATTTTGAAACATTTTGTTGGTTGAGACTAGCCTCCGAACTTATTTAAGGGTGCGCTCTACCACAGGCCAGAAATCAGAGTACGATGTTTCAAAAATCCGCTTGGAGCGCTGGCAAAATCGGTTGTAGGGAGGGAAATGAGTAGTTACTGTGGAGGGGATCGGAACTTCCCGAGCGCCTCCGACATTTGCCGAGCGGGGGACCCGAGCCAGGTGCGCGACGTCCGACTCTCACACGCGCTGGAGCGCACAGCTTCGTGTTTAAGGCCGGCCACACACGTAACGGTATACATGACAGGTAAACATGCGCAGGTTTACCTGTCATGTATACCTGTGCAAACTAGAGTCCACACACGTAACGGTACACCGTACGTTTAGCTCAGTTGAGAGATGGCGAGCCAACAAGATGAAGATGATATGATAGCTTTAGTCGGATTGTGTGTGGTTTTAAACAGTAAGAAGAAGAAGAAGAAGTTTAAACGTAAAATGTGGAGTAAAAAGTGGCTTACTAAAAGAAATGAATACACTCATACAAGATTATTGAAAGACTTGGGTGGTGAGCCTTCAGACTTCCGTAATTATTTGCGGATGGATGAAGACGCCTATGAACAGCTGTTCTTACTCGTGACTCCATTAATTGAAAAGAAAGACACGGTTATGAGGAAATCGATTTTTCCCCATGAGAGATTGTTGCATCGGGTTCCAGTTCTTTCAACTTGAGCACAAGTTTCGCATAAGCTGCATCTCTCTTTTCGCGATCGTGATACTCTTTACTTTTTACCCGCCCCAGGCACGGCTCGAGTTTATACATATCGATAAACTCTTCAATTACTTGGTTGCGTTTACGACTCGACATCACTAGCACCAGTAGCCACAAGATAGTCCGCTAACTACAAAACACAAAGACAAAAGACACTCTCTTCACAGGAAGAAGCCTGAACTAAACAAAACTACTGCGCAGGCGACCGGACGTACTCACACACACGCTCAGGTCTAGGGTATAACTGACGACTGCGCAGGTACAAGATACCAAATCTCCGTTCCTGTCAGGTGACCTGCGCAGGTCGCTTCGCCTGTGCACTTTCGCCTGCAGCGACTGGCACACACGCTCCGGTTTGCCTGCTCAGGTGACCTGTACAGGTTTACCTGTCATGTACAGTTCGAGGACTTTAGCTGTGCGCGTGACCTGGAGTGTGTGGTGATGGGCGGGAGGGGTGGCGGGGTAGCATTATGCGCTGCGTCCCGAAAACATTTCCTTTGACTCATGGTTAAAACCCTCCTTTCAGGAATCGTATTGGCCCAAATAACTCATCGCACTCGCCACAATTAGTCTGTTTTGTGACAGTGCTGAGTGTAGCTTGTGCTTCGCTTTTACCGATAATGTCTGTTGAGTTAAAGTCAAAAGTCAAAAGCCTATTCATAGTCAGGCTCGCGAAATTGTGAGTAATGTTTATAAATTTATGAAGGAAGAGGCAGACCATCAAACTGTTAAAATTCCGTTGTCAAAGGCTCGTCAAAGAACTGCTGCAGGAACTGGAGTGTCAGAGCGAGTTGTGACTAAAATAAACAGTTAACTTAACAAGTTGAAGGTTAGTAACATGTGTGAGGCAAGTTTTACTACACCAAACAAAAACCGTCAACGACGTAGAATAGTTGACAATTTCCATGTTGAAGAACATCGAATACCGACTGCAAAACTTTTGAGGGAGGCGCTAAGGGACAAAATATATTTCCAGGGATGTGAGAAAAGTTTTAGATGGGTATTAAAAGACCTGGAATTTACTTGGAGAAAGACGGCAAACAAAAGGAAATTATTAATTGAAAAGCCAGAAATCCGAGAGAAGAGGATAACATACTTGAGAGCGTTGAAAAATTACAGGGAGCAAGGACGCCCCATAATTTATTTAGACGAATCTTATATACTATCGTCTCACGTATCTAACCAAACTTGGTCAAATGGCTCAAATGAAGGGTTACACGTGCCGATTTCCAAAGGCGAAAGACTAATAATTATCCATACAGATGGAGAGAAAGGGTTCTTGCACAATGCTTTTACATGTTGGAAAGCAAGCAACCATAGTGGAGACTACCACGACAACGTGAATGGGGACATTTTTATGAAGTAGATAAAGGAAAAAGTGTTACCGAATTTGGAACCAAATTCAGTACTGTTATTCAATTACGCGCCATGCCATAACATACAAATTTATAAAGCTCCTACTTCTGAAAGTAGGAAGCAAGATATGAAGTTGTGGCTTTCAAAAAACGGAATACCATTCTGCGACGATATCCTTTTATCCTGAACTCTACAAACTTGTGCAGCTATATAAACCAAGGCATGTCCGGTACGCCTTGGACGAAACTGTTCAACTACAGGGTCATGACATCTTACGACTTCCGCCCTACCACCCAGACCTCAATCCCATTGAGTTAATTTGGGCCGAAGTCAACATCATGTGGTTATGAGAAATACATCTTTCACTATGTATCAAGCTAAAGCTCTATGCGAAGACAAGATATCAAGTATGGGCGCAGAAGAGTGGTCAGTAAAGTGCAAGCACGTAGACAAAAATCGAAAGGGACTATGCAGCCGCAGAACCCCAGATTGACAATATTATTGAATCCCTTATTATATCAGTTGGTTCGGATACAGACAGCAGTGACAGTGACCCAGAAGAGGAGGACAACTTGAGTGGAATTGAAGAACCCAATGAAAAAACAATCATTGTAAGTAACATTTGTTATTAGAAAATTATATTCTAGCATTTAAATTAATTAAATATTATTGAAATGATTGTAAATTAAATAATAAGAGAATACCAAATAATAACAATAATAGGACTTATCCTTGTTTTTCAGTTGTTATATTGTTGTTTAACGTGTTTTTGAAAATAACGTATGTGTGCATAATAATCGGCAAATCGAAATCGTGAGTTAAAAGTCGTTAAGAGATTCTTGCGCCTTCATCTCAGCGGCTAGCACGTAAACGCAACCCGCCACACAGATAGCGTTCGTTTTTTGAAAGGGTAGTATTAGGGCTGCACGAGCACAGCTAAATTCCTCCAACTGTATACCGTTACGTGTGTGGCCGGCCTAACAGGGATGGGCTAGTAGGCCTTTCACTCTTCAGCCACTTTACCCACGCCACATGCTTTGCTTTATTCACATTAGTCTGCCCCTATATACTGACAGTAACTGGACACAAAGATACACATGAAAGCTATCGCTAAACATATATAAAATATTGTAGTATAATTTAGGCAAAACATGATACGTAAAATATTATTGAAAAAATCAGACTGGGAGTGGCTTCCTTCAAATATTACATGTGACTTCCAGTTCGGTAGGTATCTCTGCCTCTTGTCCTATACGAATGTATGTCTCGGCCACGTGTCATGGCACATTTAGACATACAAAAAAGATTGTCTCTAGGATGTAGAGACACGGCAGAGTTAACAGTTGCAGTTTTTTTAAAAGCTTCCTTGCATGTTTCTCTGAACCTTAACTGTGCGATTATGCGAATTGCTTGCTTCTGCAATTTGAATGCTCTGAAAAATTGATAGTTTGAGCTGGCTCCCCACAGCACCAAACCGTAGGTGAGGTGGGGGTAGATCAAGCCATAATAAGCCGTCATCAGTATCTGAATGGGGCAGTATTTGGCTAAAGACCTCAACACATAGATGCCCGAGGCCAGTTTTGAGCAAACATGATCAATGTGATAATTCCAAGTCAATCCCCGATCCAGGAATATTCCGAGGAATTTTGAACAGTCGACTTCCTCCAGGAAACAGTCATACAATAAAACGGCTGGCCCGTCATTAAAGTTTCCTGATCGCAACGCCAAAGTCAAGAAATTTGATTTTGAAGAATTCTCTTTGAGGTTGAGGCTGTTGAAGTGTAGGACACAACACTTTCTGTGTCAAGAAAGATATGCTGTTTCAGAATAGTTTTGATTTGTTGGTGAAACAAAGTGTCGTGTCATCAGCGCACTGCACAAGTCTTCCATGCAGTAGTGATGACTCCATGTCATTGATATAGATGAGGAAAAGAATCGGACTGAGTATTGATTCCTGAGGAACACCATAGCTCAGCTGAATCGGTTCAGAGAATTTGTTTGAGATTTGGACGATTTTTGTTCTGTGGCCTGCATAAATAACTCAGTCCCAACTTTAGTTTAAACAAATTATTCACACAGTGTTACTACATAGCATATTATTCAAAAATTGTACGGCCACAGTCTGAAAACCCTTAAGAAATATTAAGAATCATGTTGACCAAAAATAAGCATGATTTTAAATGTCCAGGAAATTCGAAAACACTTTTATGTTCAGATCTACGATGCATAATAACTGAGCTATAACCATTACTTTTTCAAACTATAATCGTCCACTATCTTGAAATTTTAATAGATATTTTGGATAAAATATTAAGAATCTTGAAAAGTACGAGAAAACAAAAATTTGCTTACCTAAAATTACATAATGTTTTTCAAAAAAAGGTGTAGTTTTACCTGAGTTAAAATTTAGTTGAAAACGTAGCCTATGTGAAAATAACGCGTCTGTAAACAGTTAAGTCTGGATTTAATATTATTTTAATATTATTTGTGGCATAGTGGTGGGATGCTGTTTCTGTAAGAAGTTAATAGTTTAGTGGTAATTGGCATACTATGTTGAAACATTTAATATTAAATATATAATCTAGCAACTTATTAGTTATTTTTATTGTGTTTACAAGCTCGCGTATTTGTACCAAGGTCCTCGTATTCACTTTGGTGCCGCGTGCTAGAAATAAAACTTGCATTGCTTGTGTGAAAGAAGAACATTTTTCCAAGGTTCGAGCGTTTTACTAATCAACATGGAAGAGATACAGCTTAAAGGCCAAGTTTGAGGATATATTGGGTAACCACTTTTGGATGGTCTAGAAAAGATGACTCTTAACAGCTGCAGTTAATGTTAAACAAGATTTTGCCTTAATTTATCGGGTAAGTTCTTAGTTTTGCAAAATGAAACACTGCAACAAATCTTAGGTTTCAAAAATTTCCTTCAACGCGAACAGTATCTTTGACATAAACGAAGTAATTTTTTTTTTAAATCGCAGACGAGTAGACGGTAAATTTTGCTTTACTCGAACATAAATACAGAGTTACAACACTCTTTCTCTAGCCAGACTTGTTTATAATATAATAATTGGGCATGATAATATATTGAAGAAACGAGCTAGTATGAAATTGATGTTTGGTGACAATAAAGATCCACTGACAGTTTGTAGTGTAGGAGCTGCAGCTGTTCCTCCTGCTTCATTATCTACTAATCTAACTAAGCCCTGGCTATAAATCTGTTGCCATAAAATCACAACATAAATCTTAAGGTGAAATTAAGGTCGTAGCAAACAAATCTGATTGCTTTTTGAAAGAAGACGTAATCGAACCGAGTGACTCTCCTTGCTATTTACAGTTTCTTGAACACTATTGATCTACAGTCTGCCTATCGTCAGGTTTCCATTAAGATGGGAGATTGGCGTAACCAATGGTGCTGCTCCATTTCATAGAGGAATAGATACAATGAATGCAATAAATACTGCGCAATCCCTATTTTATTTTAGGTTTATCAATCTACGGGGACACTTGATTGGTAATAGGTCCATTAAACTAGATCCTAATCGAATGAAGTCTCTAAGAAAACTGCCTCATTCCAAAGACTCTGCAGGTTTATTGAAAAGATCATAAGGTATGTTCTGTCACTATGCATATCTTATTTCTCGTATTTCAGAAAATAGTGTTCCTTGCACGTTGTACTATTCCTTTATCACAGGAAGCCTTTGATATAGAAAACTCTGTTGTAACATGCATTGATCCTCAAATGCCTTTCACGATTGAGAGGGTGCACCGGGAAATGCTATTGCTGCAACTTTATCCCAGGCAGATCGTCCTGTTGGGTTCTTTGCAAGAATTTTGTGTGGATCAAGGCAGAACCATTCTATTTAGAAAAAGAGGCTCAGGCGATAGTTAAAGCTTTGCGTAAATGAAACCTTAACTTATCGGTAATCATTTCAAAGTGATAACATACCAGATGTCTGTGGCTTTCATGCTTTATAAGATTTTCCATAGCAAAGTGAAGAATTAGAAGATCAAGCGTTGGAGATTGGAACTGTCATGTTTTCTAGTACGGCACTGTTTATATATTAGAATCCGATTACGCGGCAGCTGATGCTGTTTTTGAGATGTTTTACTAAGTCTTCTTTTGGCTGTGAAAGAGGTTCACGTGTCACGTTGTCACCCTGGTGTTATTTGACTTCATCATTGCATACACTGTAAACACACCTTTCTGTTTGGAAGAAATAATGAGTAGAACAGCTTCGTGTATTGTTTGTGATTCTGTGAAATCAAGATTCTACCGTCATCCGTCACCGAGGTTCACATTTAAGGCTACACCTTTTTGAAATGCTGAGTTTAGATTTCAAAGTACACCTGGCTACCGTAAGTAAAAATCTTCATCTTCTGGTTATTGTTGGTGAGTAATCCCGATCTACTATTGCATTCTCTTGTACATATGTTTCTTTAACAACAGCCAAAGCTAATTTAAAACAGCTCTTCACTGTTTTTAAGACACCTGCCTACACCCATTCAGACAGGAAAGCATTTTTCATGTCCTATGAGGTAAAAGATTTCTAGAGTTTACGTGGAATAATCTCAGGTAGAAGAACTATGCGTACAACCCTTCTACAATAGTGGACAAGTAGAGAGATGTAAAAGTATATTGTAGAAAACGATCAAATTGACTTCGAAAAATCTTAATCTCAGAATTGTCACTGGAAATTGGTCTCAAAAGATCCTCTCAACTCGATCCGTTAATTACTCTGTGCACCAACAAATTCCACTCAACATGGACGTATGTTCAACTGGAGAGTCTGCTCAGTTATGACGTCTTACCCATTGTCCTGTTTATAGGCACCACCGAACATCAAAGTATGAGTCTCTGGTTGGAGGAAGCTACGCTTCTACATGGCAATGCTGTGTATGATCATGGTCAACTTTCCGATGGAAAGAAGGCAACGATGTCAACCCCCTATTTTGCTCCAGTTGAAAATTGTAGTAGGAGAGACTCTGACCCAAGAATATGAATTATTCTACTACATTCTAATACAGAAAGTGTATCACGCCTGTTGAGGAAAACACTGGATATATCTCTTATCTGTCGAGTGATGAAGAATTGCCTCGAATCCTGATGTTATCCAGAGAAGTTCGAGGTCCAGACATTGTTATATACATGTGTCCAATACAATGTTAATGAGGAGAGAATATCGTATGATTAATTTGTTACTGATTGAGTTTTAAACAAATGATTTTGGTGTAGGTTTTTGTCATTTATTTTCCATGTAATATTCCAGGCTAGAAAATATTTTTACATTTTTAAACCTTTGAGTGCCGAAATAAAAAAAATATCTTGTAAAAATGCCGCAATATTATTTGTATATTATTTAATATTATTAGAGAATTTAAAAACAAGCAGAAATCATGTGAGAAACATAGTAATTATATTTTAGAAACTGTATTCACAAGGAAAAAAATCATCTTGAAGAAAAACTTGTTTTTTTGTCATAATAGGTCGCTTCTAACGTAACACTATATTCTTCTGAATGTTCAATTGAAGTAATACTGTCTTCTTGTAAAAGTTTTCTAATTTTACTTTCATCCATTTCAACTATTAAAACAACATAAGACGCAAAAAGCTGGCACAATCGAATTCACTCACAATGGACGTAAACAACTGGCCACCAACTGCACAGTTGCAACTCAGCTGAAAACAGCTCTTGTTTAGCAATTGTCATTGGTTATGTCTGAAGACAGTGCATAGATAAAATGTCAAACAGTTCTTTAATTGGCATCTGGTAAAGTTTCAGCCAGAAACATTGTAAAATATTGTTGTACTAAATCGAATGCTAAGGAGCCTGCTCCGGGCTCCGCGGCACTCAAGCGACCATAACCTAAGAGCCTGCTCCGGGCTCCGCGGCACTTAAGCGACCATAACCTAAGAGTATGCTCCGGGCTCCGCGGCACTCAAGCGACCATAACCTAAGAGACTGCTCCGGGCTCCGCGGCACTCAAGCGACCATAACCTAAGAGCCTGCTCCGGGATCCACGGCACTCAAGCGACCATAACCTAAGAGACTGCTCCGGGCTCCGCGGCATTTAAGCGACCATAACCTAAGAGCCTGCTCCGTGCTCCGCGGCACTCAAGCGACCATAACCTAAAGAGACTGCTCCGGGCTCCGCGGCACTCAAGCGACCATAACCTAAGAGCCTGCTCCGGGCTCCGCGGCACTCAAGCGACCATAACCTAAGAGCCTGCTCCGGGCTCCGCGGCACTCAAGGGGGGTAACCATGATGGCAACGAGAAAACACTAGATGCTGAAGTCACATGATATTTTAAAGGTGGTATATTAAAACATTACGTAGCTGTAAGATAAAAGGCCGGGGCGGCAAATCACGAAATTGACGTTACCAACGTATTCTCCTCACCCTCCTGAACAAAAAATATATATAGTACTAGGGGGTGCAAATGACAAATAACATGATTTTAGGGGGTATATTCATAAGTGGTTAAGTTTCTAATGTTTTAATGTTCAATTTGTGTGCTGTGTCTGGATAATCTGTTTACTTGAATATTATCTGCGGCCGGGACTGATAGCAGCCTGATAACGTATCTGTTATCTGAGTTCTCCGGGGCAGAGTCAGTGGTTCTCAAGATATCGTGTTCAGTAGGTGAATCAACCATCCACTAGTTCGACCAACCCTAGTGAATTGTGTGTGTCGGAGTGTTTAGTAGGACACGTAAAGAGTTTACGTTTTAACCGAAACGAAATTATTTCATTTTTAATTGAATATGGAATTTTTAATAATGAGTGTATTTGTTCGTCGTGCAGTCGCGTGTTGTTTTTAAACCGGGAGACTTTGTTGTTTCGTTGCGATAGGAAAATTAGAAAAATTAGTAAGAAAAGAAGTTTTAAATGTCGCAATTTTTTAAAATCCACTTTTTTGTTGCTGCTGCTCAGCTATATCCGCCAACACACTAATGGTAAGTGTTCTCTGTTAATATCCATCTATATATTTAAGTTATATTTGAGTTTTTCATGATTTATTAAGTTTTTTAACTTTACATAATTGCCTTTGCATTACATTTCAATTTATATTTCTGATCAGCCCTTCTAGAATTTTATATTTTACTGATAGGTACTATCTCGAGGGATGTTTTTCTTTAATTGACATCAGCGCCTTCGGTGCTGCCAAATACAAAATAATTGAATCTTAAAAAGTGAGGGCTCTGTGGTGTAATGGTAGCACATTCACCCGGCTACTAAATATATATAAATAAAATATCTAAGTTATAATAAAGATCCTCATAAAATTTTAAATAGTAATCTAAAAAATAAAACAAATCCAGTTTTTGAAAAAATTAAAATATTAGATACAGATTACTAATTAAAATTTACAACTGTGTCATTTAAATTTAATATATTTTTAAAAGGTCCACATGTGTATATTTCATTGTTTATTATTTATTTATTTAGAGGTTAATGTACACTGATGATGGTTAAAATCCGAAACACGTGTATTTCAATAAAAATATTTTTGAAAGGGTTTTAGTAACTTTTCATTAGATTAATAAAATATAAAATTTTTAATTTTGGTGGTTTGATAGTTCCGAAAGATGATTTTGAACTATAAGCTGCACCACTCCAGGAAAACCGTGAAATAAGCGTAAGATCGTCCGTAGACTAATGTTTTGAAACAGCATAACTTATTAGGAATTCAAAGTGAAGCAATCTTTAGAACCAAGTACAAAAGTCAATCAAGTCATTAGAGAAGCCATTGTTCAGGATCTAATTTTGTTGCATCTTCCATAATATTAGTGGGAGAGTTTTCAATAGTTTATATTTTTGAGGAAATTGAGCTAAGTCCTCTATAGTTGTCAAGCATCTGGTTTCTTAAACCGAATTAGATCTAATTCTAACTTGTGTATTGTATTGTTATTTATTGATTTTTTAATATTTTGATATGGTTAGTAATTTCTGCACAGAATGCTGTTTTGTTTTCCTAACAATAGCGCATTGTTCAATAACGGCATGTTTTAATGATAACATATCAGTTACTATGGTTCACTATGTATCGAATCTAATTTACATTATATTCGGTGTTCATGTTCATTTGCGTGTATTATTTTATGAAATAATCGTAAAACATTTCAATTCATTTCACATCTCAAGCAGACTAGCTTAGATTCATACAATATTTTATTCAAATAGACAAATTGAACATTAATAAAATTTTATTATGTTCATTAATACTTTTAAAATTTTATTAATCATACCTTCCAAACTAAGATGTATGTCACATTTTAATTAATTTACTATACAAATGTTCAAAGTTTGGTTAATGAGATTCTTTCCATAAACTGTCATTCTGCCAGCAGTGGTGTAGTGACCAAATTTCCAGTGTCGGAACGCTAGGTAGATTTGAAAAATTGTAAGGAAACTTTATATGATTTCCTGGAATACCTAAAATAGTTACGGGCCTAAAAGTAAATGTACCTATGCTCACGGAATAAAATCGAGCCTTTAGGAAGTTTACGTTAACTTATATTGAAAATTATAAGAAAAATAAGATAGGTATCTTATTTTTATGGATTTAAATTATTTATTTAGCAGTACTTTATTACATATAATCAAGAATTGATATGAAGATTCAATGAACTTTACTATAATAACCTCTTTCTTTAAATTAAATTTATATTCCAAAAATAACAAAGAACGAAGTAAAACTAAACTATAACTGAATAGTTAGCAAATACGTCCTTTTCCACTTATTTTCTGTCAGGTTGACCTCGTCGAGTTCTAGTAACATCGGCTGAACGGTTTTGTAGCCATGTCCTGATGTAGTCCCCTGGTTTCCATGCCCTGATGTTTGGTCCATTCAGCCTGATAAATATCAGCACTGATACATGAATGTAGGTAATTCTCGATCTAGATGGAGACATCATTACGTTCATGTGACCAAAACCCCGCTCACACTCTGATGAGATTCCAGCAATTGATTAGAGGGTTTAGAAATGGTTTATGGAATGGTCGTGCTGTTTTATAAGCAATCTCTGAAGCTCTTTTTAATCTTTTTTTAATGTAGCTTAATTCTTGCACAGACATTTTGTATTTCTTTTTCACCACATTTAACGGATCCTTCTAGGGGCCAGTTCTTGCTTTCAAGAATTTGCAATTCGTAAAGAATTGAATTATATATTCTTTTCCGTTATTGCAGGCCCCTGTAGACGGTTACTGTCTGCTTCTAGTGAGAAACCCCTTCTAAAAAGGAGTTAATTACACTTGGTCATTAATATCAGATAATTTGCTATTACTTGCTGAGAGTTCACCATCAAAGTTACCTTCTATTGCAGCTCTTTTAGCACCAAGGCAATTAGTACCAAGTTTCTCTTTAAGACGCACGAAAAAAATAGGTTCCCTTCGTCTGATTTTGTCAGCAAATAGTTGTTTCCTTGTTTTGAAGACATTCTGAACACATCGACATCGACAACCCTGTTATCATGTCTTACAAAAGTGCCCAAATCTGACAATATACGCTTTCCCCATTAAAAACTGTAAAGACTTCTACTTATATCCATTCCCCAAAGTAATTAACATAAATTATATCCCTATTCGCCCCCCGTAAAACAGTGATTGTCAATCGAGGTTCTCCATTTCAAGACACTAGTTTGCGCCTCCGCAGCTGTATTGAAAGACTCTCGATTGCGTAATATGGTGATCCTGTGCTTCAAGACATCCTTATCAGACCCTTTCACCATCAAGCCTCCTCACCGGTTTCCGTTCATGTCAAGAAATCGGTGGTCCTCCAAAATTAAAGGTAATTAAAAAACACCCAATTCAAGACATCTTTAGCCAACCATTGATTGGAAAATCAAATCTCTACTGGTTTCTGTTCGAAACACTTCAAATCTATAAGTCAGCTCGTTCTCGATATATCATGAGACAGAAATTAAATATTTCCAGCCCGTTGAATGACAGGCTTCGCTAACGCTCACCATTACGATTTATTTAAAAAAAAACTTTAATTCAACTAATATTACATATAACGACTAGAGACCTTTAGCAGTAGTTGTAGAAACCTTGATAACTCCTCGCTATAGTTTACCATCGTGCTCATTGTAACAATCAGAGGACAGTCTGATAAAATATGGTATTCACTGAGCTACACGATTGACTAAGCTAATTCAATTTATGAGGAAAAGATTCGGTATTTCCTGTTGGAAAATAGGAAAATAAAATTGCACTTTGTACTCTAATGTGGAATTCATTTAATTTTAAAATTTGTATTTAGTACCTCATGCATAATCATGAGACTTCTCTTATCCTTAAAGTTGTTTAAAAATCCAGAAATCTCCCATTTTAGATAGTAAATTCCACAGTCTCTGGCGCAGTGTAGTGGGTGCGGTGTCTATTGAGAGATAACCAGATTAAGCACCGCTGACATTGACTGCGTCCTGAATGGGTGGCTGCTGAGCGAACATTCCTGGATCAGAGTTCCACCGTTCATCAAGATTTGATGTATCATATTGACCATCTGATGTTTCATCTTGGACATCTGTTGTATCCTCCTGTCCATTTGTTTCTTTCTCTTGCAAATAATTTTGAAAGTTAATAAACGGTATACAGTCACTAAGACTAGAGCTATTTTTTTCTATTAGTGTTTGTCGGCATGTCAGTAACATATCTACAGCTTGATGTACTAATTCAGAACCCACTCCTTCAACTATTCCATCTAAGAATTTTTTGGTAAATTGGTTCCAAGATCCGTCATTTTTCGGATCAGCAGTGTATTTAGGTTGTGTTTTTGGTTTTGGTTTTGATTTTGGCTTTGGCGCTGGCCGTGGCGCTGGCCGTGGCGCTGGCTTAGGCCGAGGTTTTGGTCTTGGAATAAAGACGGGTCTTCGGCGGGTTTCAAGTCCTGTGGTTTTCAGTCCTTCTTCCTCCGTCTCACCATCGAGTAAATTTTTGGGAAGACTCGCGTCCTCTTCTTCAGCGATTGCCTCTACTTGGTTTTCTTCTAACTCAGTATCTGCAAGGCTTGAGTTTGCCTGATAAACAATAATGTATTAGTAAACGAAATGAAATATACATAAAGTGCTTTACAACAGATATGGTGTTATTTATATTGTTTATACTAGTAATTTTTTTTCACAAAATCCACTGAAAGCAGTAATGAATTAATTAATGAAAAACTAATTTTAACCCCAATTTCCTCGGAGTGGGTTCCGGACTGTGCGTCAAAGGAATTTTGTATCGTCTTCTTGGTATTCTTTACGTCTCATTCAATAGAATGGAAATAACTACGGTACATGTAATAAATTCCTCCCATCGTTCGTACACTACATGGATGTACCGATCCCTGTTAATAAATTCACTACTATAATTATTCTCGGTTGGCATAAGAAAGTAAATCCATGGCCTTTCTATTGTAATACCATAAAAACCACAGTTTACAGTAGAATTTGAAAGCATATCTTTCATACGATTTCTTTATTGTTTCAAAATTGATTTATCAACTGTGATAATCTAAAACCTGTAAAGGTGTCTAAATAGGATATTTATATAAACTTAAAAAGGATATTTTAATACATTCAAGAGTAAATCAGGTTTTGTAATTCTTTCATAACATTGTTGCAGTAAAACTGCATATTAATTAATATCACATTAAAATACTCGTACGTGATTTGATTTGAACATGATAATGTATATATTATGTGTGAAATAATAAGACTGTCCTTTGAGTGCCATGCATTTTGAAAGGTAGTCAACCATTAGCGTGGTCGGTTAGGCTGGCAGTAATTTGTATTACACTATAGTGCTCCCATATGTTTTAGCAATGCCTTAGTAAGCTATTTACTATTCGAATCCTGCCTTTCAGCGATGTACCAAGATAACGGTTTTAGCTTGAATAATCATATTTATTATGGACGTGTCACTTTAACACGTGCTGCAAGTAAAAAAATATTAACAAATAAAAATAAAAATATATAAAAAATATAATAAAATATAAATAAAAATAATTAAAAAAGTAAATAAAAATAAATATAAAAATAAATAAAAAATACATTTATAAAAAAATATAAAGAATATTGAAAAATATAAATATTGATATTATTTATTATTATTATATTGCTGCACGTAAAAAAATAAAAATATATACAGATAAAACAATTAATATACAAAAAATATAAATAAATATAAAGATAAAATAATTAAAAAAGTAAATAAAAAATCAATAATAATGTATTTATAAAAAATATAAATAAGTATAAACAAATATTGAAAAAAATAAATAATAATATTATTTTATTTTTATTTTTGTATTGCATAAAATTAAAACATTACTATTTTGTAAAAATGTAATTTTATCTTAATTATTGCGAACCGTACCGAAAAGCCCCACACTATGATCACCACCAGAGTCCATGCCAAATATCTCATCTGAAACAATTCATTGGGAGAGAGTAATGATATTAAATTTATTTAAATTTTTTTAACATCTACATATACATAGAAAGATATATTAGTACATTAGATTCAGTCATACTCAGTTATAATCTATAATCAACTACATACACTCATTACTTATACTAACATGCGAGTGTGCGGAAGGAGAAAGCCGAATTTTAATATGTACTTTTAACTACATGTTGTATGTGAGCGCGTTTTTGGAACGCAAAGTCTAATTGTAGAGTTATTTTAATCAGTAGTTTTTTTGTTTGGGCAAAACACTCCCCCTTCTATAAAAAGAGCTTAACACCAAAAAAATACGAATGTTCAACTGTTTTGGTGTAAAGAAATCACGCAGTGGCGTCACTTGTACGTGGCTTTGGGGGAGACGTATTTTTCAATTTTATTGAAGATCACACCACAACGGGGGTAAGGAATAGATATGAATGACTCTGTATTTGAATATTTACAAAGTGGATTCGAATGAAAGAAAATATAATAATAAAAAGAAATAACTACTTTTCTTTAATAATGTATAGAAAAAATAAAAATACATTTTACAATCAGAAAATGTAGAAGATTATTACATTTCAAACTTTTGGTTGGAAAAAAATGAAAAAAAAAGATAGTCGTAAACTCTAAGTAAAGTTAAAATTAGACAAAGTTAAAACAACTCCAAATAAAAATAAAGAAGGACTTGTATATGCTGGATATTACAATACAATAATACAAAATTAAAAAAAAAATTAAAAAAAAACGTATTAAAACCATTGTAAAAAATATGTAATATTTTATCTTCATCTACTGTATCTAGTATAAAACAATCTAATTCTGAATTATTTAAAATTTTTATAGTTCTGTTATCGTTTTAAAATAGTATTCATATAAGTTCAGGGGTTATATTTACCATCCTTATACATTTACCTTATTATAAATTAAGAGCAACATAAATTCTTAAAATTAGACACTGAAATTTGTATTAATTCCAAAATACAATTATTTCTTTCATTCATTTGTTACCTGATTTATTTACAGTGAATTATTTATATAGTTTTAATACTGATTATTTTCTGTTATTTGTGATACTAACGAAAACTCTGATTAGTCGTGCATTAACTTGTCTCGAACCCAAAGAATACTGATATTTGGGTACGTATTAGATGATTTACAAAAACCATAATGATTCGGTTTGAGGATTCGATGTGTTTTAAGAAAATCGTATAGCCAGATACGTACGATTTTTTTTTTAACTTTGGGTGCCACCACAACTTATTTATTACTTTAGTTACGTCAGATATGAAGTTCTACAATTTTATACCAAACGATAGATTTGGATTTGTACATAACCCCTCTCCCATAAAAAGTAGCTAAATTAGTTATTTATTCTTGCAACTTAAAAAATACATAATTTTGAGATGCGTTGTACTAATCCTCCTACTAATTTAGTTTAGAATAAAATATTTGGGTTCGGATGATTCTTTCTATGAACACAATGGCACATATCTGGTAATTATCTTTTATCATCAAAGTTTAAAAAACTTTACGTGTCCATGATTTTTACTCGATGTTCATAGATTTCTCCACCATTTCTATAAAAAGTAATAGAACATAGGATCAACCATGTACCAGTGTCTATAACAATCCGAAACCTAATATTTAGTAAGTTTAAACAGAGAATTAAAAAAATTAATAAGTACTCGACTTTTGACACATCAGGTCTTGATTTTGTTCTATTTAACTGTAAAACAATATTTTTGTCCCTCTGGAGCCAACATGCCAAAAAGTAATTTCGATGCTTGATTACAGAATAAAAATAAAAAAAACAATATACATGTTTTGGTGGTATTAAACACATTTCTCGTTTCGCTTTAACAGCCTCCTTCATTACTAAGTAAACAACGTTTTTATACTTGCTAAATTCTACTATAATTTGTTCATGACGTCTTCTATGATCAATATTAGATTTTACAGTGGATTTTAAGTTTTTTAAAGTAGATTTTACACATTACTTAGGCAGTAAAGTTTCCACCATTAACAGGGTTTTCAACCTAATCTCCACTCTTTTAACAAAAAAAGTAAATGAAGTAATAGTAGAAAATAAAAACCAGTTCTTTTAAGACTTTGTTTGTTACTAATTTAGCATGAACATGATTTTTCTTTAATCATAGTGGCACTCTATTAAAATAAATTTGTAATACATTTTTTTTAGATCCACTAAGATTGTTAATGAGTAAAGCTAATTTTCTAATAAATCGATCTTATGTGTTAAAAATTATCAACTAATCTAGTGTTAAGTGATAAGACAATACCTTAACAGTTGGTGTGGCAATAATATTACAAGACCGTTTGTGTCCTATATATATATATATAGTGTTCTATATATATTTTGTGATTTATATAAGCCAGTAAAGTGAACGAATTTACTATAAAAGTGGTAATTTGGAGAACCGACGACCGTAAAAAACGGATTTTAAAGGCAATGGTACGTTAAAACCACTCTGAGTTAATTGATTTCGTTTTAGAATAGAAGAATAGAATAAACTTTATTTCTCATAAATATGCACACATTCCAACATATTCAATACAAATATACAATTTTAATACCAATTGTATTGTTATCATGACAATGGTATCACACAATGGTACGTGGTTATTTCATTAATTAATGATTGTACAGACCGTTTAGTAATGATTTCGTCCTACGTATACTCGCTCGTTTGAGAGTTAATGGTCTTCTTCGATATCTTCGAACGCTACTCTATCAAATTTTATGACCAATTGAAGTTAGAATTGTTCATAAAACCCCCACAGTTTAAATTACATTAAATGCTATTGTAAGGCAGATAAAACATTCACTCATTATTTGTTTTGTGAACTGAGGGTACAAAATCGTA
Organism: Homalodisca vitripennis; assembly: GCF_021130785.1. Classification (NCBI taxonomy): domain Eukaryota; kingdom Metazoa; phylum Arthropoda; class Insecta; order Hemiptera; family Cicadellidae; genus Homalodisca; species Homalodisca vitripennis. The sequence goes on along the minus strand of NC_060211.1, from coordinate 35,859,876 downwards.
AAACAATTTATTACAAGGATAAAAAAAATCAACAACCATGATTAACGTTGCATTTATTAGTTTAATTTTGTCTGACCGAAGCCCATTAGGAAGTCCTGGGAATATCAATAACTGTTTTAGCCATGCCATCTCTTATTGTGTATCATGTAGTATTTGAGACACATCCAGACCACTTTGACTCAGTAACTGGACTGAATTCTGATATATATTTCCAAAACCTTATTTGAGAGGACTCTTTATACACTAATGTGATTCACTAAGGGATTCTTAAGATAAAACGGTTCAAACTCATGTAAAACTTTTAATGGCTTCCCTGACATCTAACCCGTGTCCTCTCGGTAAGATAGCCGCAGTCTTATCCTATAGATACTCTATCAAATTTTATGACCAATTGAAGTTAGAATTGTTCATAAAACCCCCACAGTTTAAAATACATTAAATGCTATTGTAAGGCGGATAAAACATTCACTCATTATTTGTTTTGTGAACTGAGGGTACAAAATCGTAAAACAATTTATTACAAGGAAAAAAAAATCAACAACCATGCATTGCATTTATTAGTTTAATTTTGTCTGAATGAAGCCCATTAGGAAGTCCTGGATATATCAATAACTGTTTTAGCCATGCCATCTCCTATTGTGTACCATGTAATATTTGAGACACATTTAGACCACTTTGACTCAGTAACTGGACTGAATTGTAATATATATTTCAGAAATATTATGTGAGGGGACTCTTTATACACTAATGTGATTCACTAAGAGATTCTTAAGATAAAACGGTTCAAACTCATGCAAAACTTTTAATGGCTTCCCTGAAATCTAACCCGTGTCCTCTCGGTAAGATAGCCGCAGTCTTATCCTATAGATAGGCCAAGGGGATCTGTGCGCGTGGGCCGGCGAGGAAAAGGTGCGTCTTTCCGAGAACATTGGGCTTTCCCTTAGAGCCCATTCATCGTCATTCTCGTGGCACAAGAGGCAAGAACTGGAATATTTACTGTTTTGGTGGTTATATCCAACTAAAATGTATTCCGGTAGTTCAGTTCTATTAAATCAATCACTGAATGACAGCGCGTAGGTGAGGTCAATGTTTCGTGGATGGGTAGTACAGCCTCGGCCGCGCGCCCAGATCCACTGGCCCACCTGTAGTGTGTGGTGATAGGCGGGAGGGGTGGCGCGGTATCATTATGCGCTGCGTCCCGGAAACATTATTTACTTTAACTCATGTGTAAACCCCTCCTTTCAGGAATCGTGTTGGCTCAAATAACTCATCACACTCGCTAAAATCAGTCTGTTTTGTGACAGTGATGATTGTGGTGGAATTAAATGATAAGAGAATGCCAAATAATAGCAATAATAGGACTTATCCTTGTTTTTCAGTTGTTATAGTGTTGTTTAACGTGTTTTTTAAAACAACGTATTTGTCAATACTAATTGAAATCGTGAATTTAAAGTAGTTAAAGAGATTGTTGCGTAAACACAACCCTCCACATAGATAGCGTTTATTTGTGGAAAGTGTAGTATTTGGGCCCTCCGAGCACAGCTAAATTAGACAATAGTGGTTTAATTGACGAGTACAAATTATTATTATCTTCCTTTGGATTACAATCTTTAATTAATGTTCTTACTCGTAGGACTGAGACGTCTCAAACATATATTGTCTAAATTCTTTCTAAAATTACAAATACATATTGTATTACTTTAAAAGCTTCGGTTATCGATTGTGACATCACTGATCACTGTCTTACAGCTGTGACGGTGTAAATTGTGGGCGGGTCATTTAGCAATATCAAGGCCAAAGTTAACGTCAGTCATAAGGCCTACCGTATAAACTCTTACAGAGATTCCAGATATAACAGATTGGGATGGAGATTTTTTATAAACTGATGTTTCTTGTGATGATGTGCTTTTGATACATTTCTTAAACTGTCAAGTAATATAATTAATAAATGTAAAATAGAATTAAGAGCTAGAAAAAATATTGTTAAGCTGAAGCCTTGGATAAGTGATTCTATCTTTAAGCGCATAACAACTAGAAATAATAGTCTATTAAAGAAGTTAAAAAAATAAAACAACCAAATAATATTATTTTTATATCATTTGAATTTAATTACTATATAAACTTAACTAAACTAAACTAAACTCTGAAATTCGAAAGTTAAAGAATGATTATTATACTACACTATTTGAGAAACACAAAAACAGTCCTAAATCATGGGATATTGTGAAAGAAATCATATTTAAGAAAACAAATAGACTGACATTGATAGTCTAGAAATAGATGGTATATTTGTTGATGAACTCTTGCAGATTGCTGTCCAATTTAATAAATATTTTCTGAATGTATCATCAGAACTGAGGGGAAATAGTTCCAAGTCAAGTAAATTTTAAAATTATAATAGTTGCTTTGATGACTATTCTACATGTAATCCTATGTTTCTTCAACCGGTTTTGGAAAATGAGATGTCTTAGGCTGTTGGATCATTGAAAAATGGCATGTCTTCAGGTCTAGATGGAATTAGTTCTAAAATAACAACATTTATTTTTTCCAGAATTAGTAACGTTCTATTGCATTTTATTAATCTTAGCGTTCAGATTGTGGGTTTTCTGAATAGTATGAAATCAGTTTTAGTATTGTAATTCAGGTTTTTAAGAAAGACCAAACGTAACAGTGTAATAACTATAGACCAATTTCTCCCTGTCGTCTTTTTTTCTAAAATATGTGGGAAAGCGTGAAAAGAAAAGTATTAAGCTTTTAAACAGCATATAATTTTTAAAACAACACAGAGACGGACAAGCTATACTTAATTCTATGGAAAAAGTATAATCTGGTATAAATAACGGATGTTCTGTAAGTGGGCTTTTCCTAGATTACACCAAAGCGTTTGACACAGTTAATCATAAAATTCTATTCAATTAAATTATATAAATGTGGTATTAGGGGTGTGTCGTTCTTAATTTGTTTAGTACTTTGATTGGGAGAAGCCAGTGTGTAAAAGTTTAATGATTGTAGGAGAATTTGGAGCTATAGTAAGTAGAGTCCCACAAGGCTCAGTTCTGGGATCAGTGTTTTTTTTTATATACAGATATATACATACATTATATATATATATATATATATATATATATATATATATATATATATATATATATATGTATATATTAATGATCTTTGAAATGGAATACTTACGGGCATGCAACTTGTTTTTCTGATGATTCGGCTTTTTAATATTTTGCTAACGAAGTTGATGATATAGCATTGCAGGTCAATTCTGCTTTGGAGATGCTCGAATTGTAATTTATTAAAAACGATATGATATAGAGCTAAAGCAAAATAAAATTTATAAACTTCAACCTTCACGGCAAATTAAGTTTACGAAGTGTACAGTAATACTTATCAATGTTTTAATTGTATTAAAAGTAACAGGCGTTGCATCGAGAATTGGCATGAAATTCTAACGGTAGATTCTTTAAAGTATTTAAATATAATGCTTGATAACGTCTAGCATGGAAAATACAATGATCTGAACTGAAACTAAATATGTTTTCACATTTTAAGATTTTTTTTTACTGTTTTAGGAAAATGGTGAAAATGCGAACAATGAACTAATGCAGATGCTGAATCTATCATTAGTGCACAGCAGGCTTGACTATTTAATTACTTGTTGGGGTGGGACATAAATAAAAATCTTAATCCTGTAATCATAAGTCAAAAAATTTTACTACACGGAAACACAAACATGAATCTTATCCAATTTTTGCTTTTCTCGTTGTTTTACTTTTAAAATATATGTATGCATACAAAGGTCTTAAAACCTTTTATGCAAGAAGTAATTCATATGCTGTACATAGCACTTGCATATACAAACTGAGAAACAATTGTGATTTTTTGTCCCGAAACATGAAAATACTTATTTTCTAGGACCAAATTGTTTAATCGTATTCCAGCTTATTTAAAAAAACAATTACACAACAAATCATTCGTTTAGTAAAGTTCTAAAAAGATGGTTGTTTACGGGTAATGATATTGAAAATTTACTGTTTAGTATAAAGGTGGTTCTCAGTAATTATTTATGTACCGTTATATTATATGCATAAGTTTTTAATTTTTTAATTATATTCAAATTCTGTTAGCGTTATGTATCAGTAATGGTAACTGCTTTATTTAGTTTATTGCTGTTTGTTTGTATTGTTATTAGTAAGCATTTTAGTTTATTTTTGCGCTCTTTTTTTATTAGACTTTGAACCACTCTTCTTTTTTGTTTTTTGTTATTATTGGATTATATGTTATCAATACCATAAGCGATTTATTTCATAGAGCTTGATAAAACTATTACATTTTTTCATTTCATATGTTTACTTTATACTAAAATTGGCATGAGTTACTTATATTATGATGTAAGAAATCTCTGAACAGGCTCGCCTTGGAGGAATCGTACTCTTTTGTGTCTGTTAATGTAGAATAGTGTTCTGTTAACCATACATTGTTCATATTCTTTCATAGATGCAATATGTTTCATACATTGTTAATTATCTTTATCATATGTATCTTTTGTAAATCCTGTTTAAGAGCAAATAAAGTTTAATATGACTAGATTATTATTATTATATCCTTTTTAAATGACGCATTTCTGTGATAAGCGGTAGTCACTGTAATATATTCCAATCTTCTGATCAGTTCTAGAATAACTTTAAAGACTTAAAGTTTATAGAGCAGTATTTTGAGGCTCTGTGATTAGACTGCAGCAGCATTCCATTATATGTAATAGAAATCAGTATGACTTGAAGTATTTTAGGCCAGTGTGGAGAAATAATAAAGTCTAAGTTCGTATCACATTTTAGAAAACTCACCTTTAATATGGCATTAAAGGCGTAAGTATCATCAAGGCACATTATGATAATTTTGAAATAGGAACGTATCAAATAGATATTATTACTGTGTTTTTGGTTATGATAATCAGAGGTAACCAAAATTGCGACTTCATATTTTAGAAAACTCACCTTTAATATATAATTAAGGGGATCCGCCACTATCTCAGATTTTTTTTTCATCTTGACTTTTTTAGGTGTTTTAAACTTTTTTTTTATTATTGAATAGGACTTAATTAGAGGATTTATGCATTGAAACCAAAAACTCAACAATTAATTTTGTTTTTATGAAGCTTTTCAAAAATTTTTAGTTAAAAAAAATTCTAAATAACTTTTTTATTTACAAACCTATATTAAAAAGTTGGATATTAGTTTGTTTCTAACACTACCAAGAATATCCCTTTGTATGATCAACTTGGTAACTTAAAAAATAACTTACTTATGAAATATTTTACAAAATTATAAAAAAATCCCTCAGTTTTTCTAATTTTATTTTTTGTTCTCCTACTTTTATAGAAATAATCCTTGTATTGCATTGCCTATACACACAAACCTTCTTCATAATATCAAGGTACTATGGTAAAAATTTGACAGCTATATCTATCATAGTAACAAAGTTATTCAAACTTACGTGAAGCAAGTTCCTCTAAATCTAAGTTTTGAAGAAAAACGGCCGTAAAAGTTAACATTTGTTTTTAGTGGCTTTAAAACTCTCCTGCACCATATGTAACACCCTCCACTTTTTTTTATTTTCTTCCTCTTTCAGCTGGGCACTTTTCACTAGTTTCCTGTACTTCTTGTATTTTTCTGTGTCTCTTTCTTTCCGAAGGTGAAAGGACGATGAGAGTCCGTCTTTTGGGTCGCACTGCATTACTCCCCGGTGAAATACCAGCCTTAGAAAAGAGCTTGGTCATTGTCTAGGCATGTCCCTTATTGTACAAGCTAATGCCCACTGCCACCAAGGCATCAAGCTTCCTTTTGGTAGTAAAAAATTGTTTTTGGACATTTACTCCATATAACGCCATGTAGGGACTCGTTTGCGTTTTGAGTTTTTCCTGAGGTGCATCTTTTTAGAAGATCATCTTTAGACAAATCCTTTAGAAACTGACTTTCTTTTCAAATTGCTTCTGATTTTCTTGCCTAATTTTACTCTTCCCATATTTACTTACCATATGAGCACAAAGTAAGCAAAAAATGTATGCCTAGCCTAAGTCAAAAAACTAAAGCACCACTCAAAATTCACTGAATAAAAACTATATAAAATGAGGTAGGGTGGATTCTCTCATTAGAGAAGCCATTGTTCAGGATCTAATTTTGTTGCATAATCCATAATATTAGTGGGAGAGTTTTTAATAGCTTACATTTTTTAGGAAATTGAGCTAAGTCCTCTATAGTTGTCAAGCATCTGGTTTCTTAAACCGAATTAGATCTAATTCTAATTTGTGTATTGTATTGTTATTTATTGATTTTTTAATATTTTGATATGGTTAGTAATTTCTGCACAGAATGCTGTTTTGTTTTCCTAACAATAGTGCATTGTTCAATAACGGCATGTTTTAATGATAACATATCAGTTACTATGGTTCACTATGTGTCGAATCTAATTCCATTATATTCGGTCTTTATGTTCATTTGCACGTATTATTTTATGAAATAATCGTAAAAAATTTAAATTCATTTCACATATCAAGCAAGACTAGCTTAGATTCATCCAATATTTTATTCAAATAGATAAATTGAACATTAATAATTTTATTATGTTCATTAATACTTTTAAAATTTTATTAATCATACCTCCCAAACTAAGATGTATGTCACATTTTAATTAATTTATTATACAAATGTTCAAAGTTTGGTTAATGAGATTCTTTCCATAAACTGCCATTCGACCAGCAGTGGTGTAGTGACAAAATTTTCCAGTGTCGGAACGCTAGGTAGATTTGAAAAATTGTAAGGAAACTTTATACGATTTCCTGGAATACCTAAAATAGTTACGGGCCTAAAAGTAAATGTACCTATGCTCACGGAATAAAATCGAGCCTTTAGGAAGTTTACGTTAATTTATATTGAAAATTATAAGAAAAATAAGATAGGTATCTTATTTTTATGGATTTAAATTATTTATTTAGCAGTACTTTATTACATGTAATCAAGAATTGATATGAAGATTCAATGAACTTTACTATAATAACCTCTTTCTTTAAATTAAATTTATATTCCAAAAATAACAAAGAACGAAGTAAAACTAAACTATAACTGAATAGTTAGCAAATACGTCCTTTTCCACTTATTTTCTGTTCAGGTTGACCTCGTCGAGTTCTAGTAACATCGGCTGAACGGTTTTTGTAGCCATGTCCTGATGTAGTCCCCTGGTTTCCATGTCCTGGTGTTTTATCCATTCAGCCTGATAAATATCAGCACTGATACATGAATGTAGGTAAGTCTCGATCTAGATGGTGACATCATTACGTTCATGTGACCAAAGCCCCGCTCACACTCTGATGAGATTGCAGCAATTGATTAGAGGGTTTAGAAATGGTTTATGGAATGGTCGTGCTGTTTTATAAGCAATCTCTGAAGCCCTTTTTAATCTTTTTTTAATGTAGCTTAATTTTTGCACAGACATTTTGTATTTCTTTTTTCGACATTTAACGGATCCTTCTAGGGGCCAGTTCTTGCTTTCAAGAAGTTTCAATTCGTAAAGAATTGAAATATATTCTTTTCCGTTATTGCAGGCCCCTGTAGACGGTTCCTGTCTGCTTCTAGTGAGAAAACCCTTCTAAAAAGGAGTTAATTACACTTGGTCATTAATATCAGATAATTTGCTATTACTTGTTGAGAGTTCACCATCAAAGTTACCTTCTATTGCAGCTCTTTTAGCACCAAGGCAATTAGTACCTCTTTAAGACCTCTACATGTTTCTCTTTAAGACGCACGAAAAAAGCAGGTTCCCTTCGTCTGATTTTGTCAGCAAATAGTTGTTTCCTTGTTTGGAAACCATTGACAACCCTGTTATCATGTCGTACAGAAGTGCTAAATCTGACAATATACGCTTTCCCCATTAAAGACTTTTAAATATCCATTCCCCAAAGTAATTAACATCAATTATGTCCCTATTCGCCCCCCGTAAAACAGTGATTGTCAATCGAGGTTCTCTATTTCAAGACGCTAGTTCGCGCCTGTATTGAAAAACTCTCGATTGCGTAATATGGTGATTTTCACCGGTTTTTGTTCATGTCAAGAAATCGGTGGTCCTCCAAAATTAAAGGTAATTAAAAAACACCCAATTCAAGACATCTTTAGCCAACCATTGATTGGATAATCAAATCTCTACTGGTTTCTGTTCGAAACACTTCAAATCTATAGTTCGTTCTCGATATATCATGAGACAGAAATTAAATATTTCCAGCCCGTCGAGTGACAGGCTTCGCTAACGCTCACCAATACGATTTATTTAAAAAAAAAAAAAAACCTTTAATTCATCTAATATTACGTATAACGACTAGAGACCTTTAGCAGTAGTTGTAGAAACCTTGATAACTCCTCGCTATAGTTTACCATCGTGCTCATTGTAACAATCAGAGGACAGTCTGATAAAATATCGTATTCATTGAGCTACACGATTGACTAAGCTAATTCGATTTATGAGGAAAAGATTCGGTATTTCCTGTTGGAAAAATAGGAAAAATTAAATTGCATTTCGTACTCTAATGTGGGAATCATTTAATTTTAAAATTTGCATTTAGTACCTCATGCATAATAATGACTTCTCTTATCCTTAAAGTTGTTTAACAATCCAGAAATCTCCCATTTTAGATAGTAAATTCCACAGTCTCTGGCGCAGTGTAGTGGTACGGTGGCTATCGAGAGATAACCAGATCAAGCACCGCTGACATTGACTGCGTCCTGGATGGGTGGCTGCTGATCGAACCTTCCTGGATCACTGTTCCGCCGTTCATCAAGATTTGATGTATCATATTGACCATCAGATGTTTCATCTTGAACATCTGTTGTTTCATCTGGAACATCTGTTGTTTCCTCCTGTCCATTTGTTTCTTTCTCTTGCAAATCATTTTGTAAGTTAATAAACGGTACACAGTCACTAAGACTAGTGCTATTTTTTTTCTATTAGTTGTTGTCGACATGTCAGTAAGGTATCTACAGCTTGATGTCCTAATTCAGACCCCACTCCTTCAACTACTGCATGTAAGAATGATTGGGTAAATTGGTTCCAAGATCCGTCATTTTTCGGATCAGCAGTGTATTTAGGTTTTGTTTTTGGCTTTGGTTTTAGTTTTGGCTTTAGTTTTTTAGTTTTTTCTTTGGTTTTAGTTTTGGCTTTGGTTTTAATTTTGGCTTTGGTTTTAGTTTATGCTTAGGCCGAGGTTTTCGTATTCGCCAGGAGGGTCTTCGGCGGGTTTCAAGTCCGGTGGTGTTCAGTCCTTCCTCCTCCGTCTCGCCCTCGAGTAAATCTTCGGGAAGACTCGCGTCCTCTTCTTCAGCGATTGCCTCTACTTGGTTTTCTTCTAACGCAGTATCTGCAAGGCTTGAGTTTGCCTGATAAACAATAATTTATTAGTAAACGAAATGAAAATATACATAAAGTGCTTTACAACAGATATGGTGTTATTTATATCGTTTATACTAGTAATTTCTTTTCACAAAATCCACTGAAAGCAGTAATGAATTAATTAATTAAAAATTAGTTTTAAGCCCAATTTCCTCGGAGTGGGTTCCGTACTGTGCGTCAAAGGAATTTTATAAAAATTATAAAAAAATCCCTCAGTTTTTCTAATTTTATTTTTTGTTCTCCTACTTTTATAGAAATAATCCTTGTATTGCATTGCCTATACACACAAACCTTCTTCATAATATCAAGGTACTATGGTAAAAATTTGACAGCTATATCTATCATAGTAACAAAGTTATTCAAACTTACGTGAAGCAAGTTCCTCTAAATCTAAGTTTTGAGAAAACGGCCGTAAAAAGTTAACATTTGTTTTTAGTGGCTTTAAAACTCTCCTGCACCATATGTAACACCCTCCACTTTTTTTTATTTTCTTCCTCTTTCAGCTGGGCACTTTTCAACTAGTTTCCTGTACTTCTTGTTATTTTTCTGTGTCTTCTTTCTTTCCGAAGGTGAAGACGATGAAGAGTCCGTCTTTTGGGTCGCACTGCATTACTCCCCGGTGAAAATACCAGCCTTAGAAAAAGAGCTTGGTCATTGTCTAGGCATGTCCCCTTATTGTACAAGCTAATGCCCACTGCCACCAAGGCATCAAGCTTCCTTTTGGTAGTTAAAAATTGTTTTTGGACATTTACTCCATATAACCCCATGTAGGGACTCGTTTGCGTTTTTTGAGTTTTTCCTGAGGTGCATCTTTTTAGAAGATCATCTTTAGACAAATCCTTTAGAAACTGACTTTCTTTTCAAATTGCTTCTGATTTTCTTGCCTAATTTTACTCTTCCCATAATTCTACTTACCATATGGAGCACAAAGTAAGCAAAAAAAATGTAATGCCTAGCCTAAGTCAAAAAACTAAAGCACCACTCAAAATTCACTGAATAAAAAACTAATATAAAATGAGGTAGGGTGGGATTCTCTCATTAGAGAAGCCATTGTTCAGGATCTAATTTTGTTGCATAATCCATAATATTAGTGGGAGAGTTTTTTAATAGCTTACATTTTTTTAGGAAATTGAGCTAAGTCCTCTATAGTTGTCAAGCATCTGGTTTCTTAAACCGAATTAGATCTAATTCTAATTTGTGTATTGTATTGTTTATTTATTGATTTTTTTAATATTTTGATATGGTTAGTAATTTCTGCACAGAATGCTGTTTTGTTTTCCTAACAATAGTGCATTGTTCAATAACGGCATGTTTTAATGATAACATATCAGTTACTATGGTTCACTATGTGTCGAATCTAATTCCATTATATTCGGTCTTTATGTTCATTTGCACGTATTATTTTATGGAAATAATCGTAAAAAATTTAAATTCATTTCACATATCAAGCAAGACTAGCTTAGATTCATCCAATATTTTATTCAAATAGATAAATTGAACATTAATAATTTTATTATGTTCATTAATACTTTTAAAATTTTATTAATCATACCTCCCAAACTAAGATGTATGTCACATTTTAATTAATTTATTATACAAATGTTCAAAGTTTGGTTAATGAGATTCTTTCCATAAACTGCCATTCGACCAGCAGTGGTGTAGTGACAAAATTTTCCAGTGTCGGAACGCTAGGTAGATTTGAAAAATTGTAAGGAAACTTTATATACGATTTTCCTGGAATACCTAAAATAGTTACGGGCCTAAAAAGTAAAGTGTACCTATGCTCACGGAATAAAATCGAGCCTTTAAGGAAGTTTACGTTAATTTATATTGAAAATTATAAGAAAAATAAGATAGGTATCTTATTTTTATGGATTTAAATTATTTATTTAGCAGTACTTTATTACATGTAATCAAGAATTGATATGAAGATTCAATGAACTTTACTATAATAACCTCTTTCTTTAAATTAAATTTATATTCCAAAAATAACAAAGAACGAAGTAAAACTAAACTATAACTGAATAGTTAGCAAATACGTCCTTTTCCACTTATTTTCTGTTAGGTTGACCTCGTCGAGTTCTAGTAACATCGGCTGAACGGTTTTGTAGCCATGTCCTGATGTAGTCCCCTGGTTTCCATGTCCTGGTGTTTTATCCATTCAGCCTGATAAATATCAGCACTGATACATGAATGTAGGTAAGTCTCGATCTAGATGGTGACATCATTAACGTTCATGTGACCAAAGCCCCGCTCACACTCTGATGAGATTGCAGCAATTGATTAGAGGGTTTTAGAAATGGTTTATGGAATGGTCGTGCTTGTTTTATAAGCAATCTCTGAAGCCCTTTTTAATCTTTTTTTAATGTAGCTTAATTTTTGCACAGACATTTTGTATTTCTTTTTTCGGACATTTAACGGATCCTTCTAGGGGCCAGTTCTTGCTTTCAAGAAGTTTCAATTCGTAAAGAATTGAAATATATTCTTTTCCGTTATTGCAGGCCCCTGTAGACCGGTTCCTGTCTGCTTCTAGTGAGAAAACCCTTCTAAAAAAGGAGTTAATTACACTTGGTCATTAATATCAGATAATTTGCTATTACTTGTTGAGAGTTCACCATCAAAGTTACCTTCTATTGCAGCTCTTTTAGCACCAAGGCAATTAGTACCTCTTTAAGACCTCTACATGTTTCTCTTTAAGACGCACGAAAAAAGCAGGTTCCCTTTCGTCTGATTTTGTCAGCAAATAGTTGTTTCCTTGTTTGGAAACCATTGACAACCCTGTTATCATGTCGTACAGAAGTGCTAAATCTGACAATATACGCTTTCCCCATTTAAAGACTTTTAAATATCCATTCCCCAAAGTAATTAACATCAATTATGTCCCTATTCGCCCCCGTAAAAACAGTGATTGTCAATCGAGGTTCTTCTATTTCAAGACGCTAGTTCGCGCCTGTATTGAAAAACTCTCGATTGGCGTAATATGGTGATTTTCACCGGTTTTTGTTCATGTCAAGAAATCGGTGGTCCTCCAAAATTAAAGGTAATTAAAAAACACCCAATTCAAGACATCTTTAGCCAACCATTGATTGATAATCAAATCTCTACTGGTTTCTGTTCGAAACACTTCAAATCTATAGTTCGTTCTCGATATATCATGAGACAGAAATTAAATATTTCCAGCCGTCGAGTGGACAGGCTTCCGCTAACGCTCACCAATACGATTTATTTAAAAAAAAAAACCTTTAATTCATCTAATATTACGTATAAACGACTAGAGACCTTTAGCAGTAGTTGTAGAAACCTTGATAACTCCTCGCTATAGTTTACCATCGTGCTCATTGTAACAATCAGAGGACAGTCTGATAAAATATCGTATTCATTGAGCTACACGATTGACTAAGCTAATTCGATTTATGAGGAAAAGATTCGGTATTTCCTGTTGGAAAATAGGAAAATTAAATTGCATTTCGTACTCTAATGTGGGAAATCATTTAATTTTAAAATTTGCATTTAGTACCTCATGCATAAATAATGACTTCTCTTATCCTTAAAGTTGTTTAACAATCCAGAAATCTCCCATTTTAGATAGTAAATTCCACAGTCTCTGGCGCAGTGTAGTTGGTACGGTGGCTATCGAGAGATAACCAGATCAAGCACCGCTGACATTGACTGCGTCCTGGATGGGTGGGACTGCTGATCGAACCTTCTGGATCACATGTTCCGCCGTTCATCAAGATTTGATGTATCATATTGACCATCAGATGTTTCATCTTGAACATCTGTTGTTTCATCTGGAACATCTGTTGTTTCCTCCTGTCCATTTGTTTCTTTCTCTTGCAAATCATTTTGTAAGTTAATAAACGGTACACAGTCACTAAGACTAGTGCTATTTTTTTCTATTAGTTGTTGTCGACATGTCAGTAAGGTATCTAAGCTTGATGTCCTAATTCAGACCCCACTCCTTCAACTACTGCATGTAAGAATGATTGGGTAAATTGGTTCCAAGATCCGTCATTTTTCGGATCAGCAGTGTATTTAGGTTTGTTTTTGGCTTTGGTTTTAGTTTTGGCTTTAGTTTTAGTTTTTTCTTTGGTTTTAGTTTTGGCTTTGGTTTTAATTTTGGCTTTGGTTTTAGTTTATGCTTAGGCCGAGGTTTTCGTCTTCGCCAGGAGGGTCTTCGGCGGGTTTCAAGTCCGGTGGTGTGGTCAGTCCTTCCTCCTCCCGTCTCGCCCTCGAGTAAAATCTTCGGGAAGACTCGCGTCCTCTTCTTCAGCGATTGCCTCTACTTGGTTTTCTTCTAACGCAGTATCTGCAAGGCTTGAGTTTGCCTGATAAACAATAATTTATTAGTAAAACGAAATGAAATATACATAAAGTGCTTTACAACAGATATGGTGTTATTTATATCGTTTATACTAGTAATTTCTTTTCACAAAAATCCACTGAAAGCAGTAATGAATTAATTAATTAAAAATTAGTATTTTAGAGCCCAATTTCCTCGAGATGTGGGTTCCGTACTGTTGCGTCCAAAGGAATTTTAGTAATCGTCTTCCTTGGTATTCTTTAACGTCTCATGTTCAATAGAATAGAAGAAAATAAACTGCGGTACGTGTAATAAATTCCTCCCATCGTTCGTAACACTATAAATGGATGTACCGGATCCCTGATTAATAAATTCACTACTTAAAATTATAATGACGGTTGGCAGAAAAAGTTAAATCCATGGCCTTTCTAATTGTTAATACCATAAAAAACCACAGCTTTACAGTAGGAATATGATAGCATATCTTTCATGACTGATTTCTTTATTGTTTTCAAAATTGATTTATTCAAACTGTGATAATCCTAAAGACCTGTAAAGGTGTCTAAAATAGGATATTTATTATAATACTTAAATTAAAGAATATTTTAAATACATTCAAGAGTAAATCATGTTATTGTAATTTTTGTTGCATAGTTTAAAACTGCACCTATTATTTTGTAATAATCACATTTAAAATACTCGTAACGTGATTTGGAAACATGATATAATGTTATTTATATATTCAAGTGTGAAAACAATAAAATAATAAACTGTCCTTTGAGTGCCATGCATTTTGAAAGGTCGGTCATCCTTTAGCTGCGTGGTCGGTTAGGCTGGCAGTAATTGTCAAGCTCATTTACTATTCGAATCCTGCCTTTGGGGGGGGGGTGGGGGGGGGGGGGGGTGGGGGGGGGGGGGGGTGGGGGGGGGGGGGGGTGGGGGGGGGGGGGGGTGGGGGGGGGGGGGGGTGGGGGGGGAAATATTCCAGTTCTTGCCTCTTGTGCCACGAGAATGACGATGAATGGGCTCTAAGGGAAAGCCCAATGTTCTCGGAAAGACGCACCTTTTCCTCGCCGGCCCACGCGCACAGATCCCCTTGGCCTATCTATAGGATAAGACTGCGGCTATCTTACCGAGAGGACACGGGTTAGATTTCAGGGAAGCCATTAAAAGTTTTGTATGAGTTTGAACCGTTTTATCTTAAGAATCTCTTAGTGAATCACATTAGTGTATAAAGAGTCCCCTCACATAATATTTCTGAAATATATATTACAATTCAGTCCAGTTACTGAGTCAAAGTGGTCTAAATGTGTCTCAAATATTACATGGTACACAATAGGAGATGGCATGGCTAAAACAGTTATTAATATATCCAGGACTTCCTAATGGGCTTCATTCAGACAAAATTAAACTAATAAATGCAATGCATGGTTGTTGATTTTTTTTTCCTTGTAATAAATTGTTTTACGATTTTGTACCCTCAGTTCACAAAACAACTAATGAGTGAATGTTTTATCTGCCTTACAATAGCATTTAATGTAATTTAAACTGTGGGGGTTTTATGAACAATTCTAACTTCAAT
This sequence comes from Homalodisca vitripennis, assembly GCF_021130785.1. Taxonomy (NCBI): domain Eukaryota; kingdom Metazoa; phylum Arthropoda; class Insecta; order Hemiptera; family Cicadellidae; genus Homalodisca; species Homalodisca vitripennis. The sequence goes on along the minus strand of NC_060211.1, from coordinate 35,844,553 downwards.
TGGCCATAAAATTTGATAGAGTAGCGTTCGAAGATATCGAAGAAGACCATTAACTCTCAATCGAGCGAGTATACGTAGGACGAAATCATTACTAAACGGTCTGTACAATCATTAATTAATGAAATAACCACGTACCATTGTGTGATACCATTGTCATGATAACAATACAATTGGTATTAAAATTGTATATTTGTATTGAATATGTTGGAATGTGTGCATATTTATGAGAAATAAAGTTTATTCTATTCTTCTATTCTAAAACGAAATCAATTAACTCAGAGTGGGTTTTAACGTACCGTTGCCTTTAAAGCACGTTTTTTACGGTCGTCGGTTCTCCAAATTACCACTTTTATAGTAAATTCGTTCACTTTACTGGCTTATATAAATCACACAATATATATAGAACACAAACGGTCTTGTAATATTATTGCCACACCAACTGTTAAGGTATTGTCACTTAACACTAGATTAGTTGATAATTTTTAACACATAAGATCGATTTATTAGAAAATTAGCTTTATTCATTAACGGTCTTAGTGGATCTAAAAAAAACTGTATTACAAATTTATTTTAATAGAGTGCCACTATGATTGAAGAAAAATCATGTTCATGCTAAATTATTAACAAACAAAGTCTTAAAAGAACTGGTTTTTATTTTCTACTATTACTTCATTTACTTTTTTTGTTAAAAGAGTGGAGATTAGGTTGAAAACCCTGTTAATGGTGGAAACTTTACTGCCTAAGTAATGTGTAAAATCTACTTTAAAAATCTTTAAATCCACTGTAAAATCTTATATTGATCATAGAAAACGTCATGAACAAATTATAGTAGAATTTAGCAAGTATAAAAACGTTGTTTACTCAGTAATGAATGAGTCTGTTAAAGCAAAACGAGAAGTGTGTTCTTATGTGTTTTTTTTTATTTTTATTCTGTAATCAAGCATCGAAATTACTTTTTGGCATGTTGGCTCCAGAGGGTGGAACAAAAATATTGTTTTACAGTTAAATAGAACAAAATCAAGACCTGATGTGTCAAAAGTCGAGTAGGCCTACTTATTAATTTTTTTAATTCTCTGTTTAAACTTACTAAATATTAGGTTTCGGATTGTTATAGACACTGGTACATGGTTGATCCTATGTTCTTTTACTTTTAATAGAAATGGTGGAGAAATCTATGAACATCGAGTAAAAATCATGGACACGTAAAGTTTTTTAAACTTTGATGATAAAAGATAATTACCAGATATGTGCCATTGTGTTCATAGGAAGAATCATTCGAACCCAAATATTTTATTGTAAACTAAATTAGTAGAAGGATTAGTACAACGCATCTCAAAATTATGTATTTTTTATGTTGCAAGAATAAATAACTAATTTAGACTCTTTTTATGGGAGACGGGTTATGTACAAATCCAAATCTATCGTTTGGTATAAAATTGTAGAATTTTATATATCTGACGTAACTAAAATAATAAATAAGTTGTGGTAACACACAAAGTTATAAAAAATCGTATGCATCAGGCTATACGGTTTTCTTAAAACACATCGAATCCTCAAACCGAATCATTATGGTTTTTGTAAATCATCTAATACGTACCCAAAGATCAGTATTCTTTGGGTTCGAGACAAGTTAATGCACGACTATTCAGAGGTTTCGTTAGTATCACAAATAACAGAAAATAATCATTATTAAAACTATATAAATAATTGACTGTATAGAAATCAGGTAACAAATGAATGAAAGAAATAATTGCATTTTGGAATTAATACAAATTTCAGTGTCTAATTTTAAGAATTTATGTTGCTCTTAATTTATAATAAGATAAATGTATAAGGATGGTAAATATAACCCCTGAACTTATTTGAATAGACTACTACTTTAAAACGATAACAAACTATAAAAATTTTAAATAATTCAGAATTAGATTGTTTTATACTAGATACAGTAGATGAAGATAAAATATTACATATTTTAAGGCAATAATGGTTTTAATACGTTTTTATTATTTTTTTTTTAATTTTGTATTATTGTATTGTAATATCCAGCATATACAAGTCCTTCTTTATTTTTATTTGGAGTTGTTTTAACTTTAACTAATTTTAACTTTACTTAGAGTTTACGACTATCTTTTTTCAATTTTTTTCCAACCAAAAGTTTGAAATGTAATAATCTTCTACATTTTCTGATTGTAAAATGTACTTTTTATTATTTTCTATACGTTATTAAAGAAAAGCAGTTATTTCTTTTTATTATTATATTTTCTTTCATTCGAATCCACTTTGTAAATATTGAAATAAAGAGTCATTCATATCTATTCCTTACCCCCGTTGTGGTGTGATCTTCAATAAAATTGAAAAATACGTCTTTTCCAAAGCCACGTACTAGTTACGCCACTGCGTGATTTCTTTGCACCAAAATAGTTGAACATTCGTATTTATTTTGGTGTTAAGCTCTTTTTATGGAAGGGGGGAGCTTTTTGCCTAAACGAAATACCACTGATTAAAATATTTCTAAAATTAGACTTTGCGTTCCAAAAACGCGCTCACATACCACATATCGTTAAAAGTTGATATTAAAATTCGGCTTTCTCCTTTCTCTTGTTAACAAACACTCCCATGTTAGTATAAGTAATGAGTGTATGTAGTTGATTATAGATTATAACTGAGTATGACTGAATCTAATGTACTAATATATCTTTCTATGTATATGTAGATGTTAAAAAATTTTAAATAAATTTAATTTCATTACTCTCTCCCAATGAATTGTTTCAGATGAGATATTTGGCATGGACTCTGGTGGTGATCATAGTGTGGGGCTTTTCGGTACAGTTCGTAAAAATTAAGATAAAATTACATTTTTACAAAATATTAATGTTTTAATTTTACATGTTTTAATTTTATGCAATACAAAAATAAAAATAAATATTAATATTTATTTCTTTTAATATTTGTTTATACTTATTTATTTTTTATATAAATATATTTTTTATTTACTATTTTAATTATTTTATATTTATATTTATTTATATTTTTTGTATATTTATTGTTTTATTTGTATATATTTTTATTTTTTTACGTGCACCAATAGAGGCACGTGTTAAAGTGACACGTCCATAATAAATATGATTATTCAAGCTAAAACCGTTATCTAGGTACATCGTTGACAGGCAGGATTCGAATAGTAAATAGCTTACTAAGGCAGAGCTAAAACATATGGGAGCACTATTAATAGTGTAATACAATTACTGTACGGATCGCAATAATTAAGATAAAATTACATTTTTTACAAAATATTACTGTTTTTAATTTTACATGTTTTAATTTTTATGCAATACAAAAATAAAAATAAATAAAATAATATTAATATTTATTTTTTTCAGTATTTGTTTATACTTATTTATATTTTTTATAAATATATTTTTTTATTTATTTATTATTTCTTTTTTTAATTATTTTATATTTATATTTTATTTATATTTTTTTGTATATTTATTGTTTTATTTGTATATATTTTTATTTTTTTACGTGCAGCAATAGAGGCACGTGTTAAAGTGACACGTCCATAATAAATATGATTATTCAAGCTAAAACCGTTATCTAGGTACATCGCTGACAGGCAGGATTCGAATAGTAAATAGCTTACAATTACTGCCAGCCTAACCGACCACGCTAAAGGTTGACCACCTTTCAAAATGCATGGCACTCAAAGGACAGTCTTATTATTTATTTTTTCACACATAATATATACATTATCATGTTCAAATCAAATCACGTACGAGTATTTTAATGTGATATTAAATAATATGCAGTTTTACTGCAACAACGTTACAAAATTACAAAACCTGATTTACTCTTGAATGTATTAAAATATTCTTATTTAAGTTTATATAAATATCCTATTTAGACACCTTTACAGGTCTTAGATTATCACAGTTGATAAATCAATTTTGAAACAATAAAGAAATCGTATGAAAGATATGCTATCATATTCTACTGTAAACTGTGGTTTTTATGGTATTACAATAGAAAGGCCATGGATTTACCTTTTTCTGCCAACCGACAATAATTTTAGTAGTGAATTTATTAACAGGGATCGGTACATCCATATAGTGTACGAACGATGGGAGGAATTTATTACACGTACCGCAGTTATTTCCATTCTATTGAATGAGACGTAAAGAATACCAAGAAGACGATACAAAATTCCTTTGACGCACAGTACGGAACCCACTCCGAGGAAATTGGGCTTAAAACTAATTTTTAATTAATTAATTCATTACTGCTTTCAGTGGATTTTGTGAAAAGAAATTACTAGTATAAACGATATAAATAACACCATATCTGTTGTAAAGCACTTTATGTATATTTCATTTCGTTTACTAATAAATTATTGTTTATCAGGCAAACTCAAGCCTTGCAGATACTGCGTTAGAAGAAAACCAAGTAGAGGCAATCGCTGAAGAAGAGGACGCGAGTCTTCCCGAAGATTTACTCGAGAGCGAGACGGAGGAGGAAGGACTGAACACCACCGGACTTGAAACCCGCCGAAGACACATCAGAAAACCACAGCCTAAGCCAGCGCCACCGCCAGCGCCAAAGCCAAAACCAAAACCAAAACCAAAAACAAAACCTACAGCAAAGTCAACACCAAAACCGCAACAAAAACAACTAAAACCAAAGCCAAAAAAAGCAACCCAAAGAAAAAAGCAACCCCAAAACCTACAGAAAAACCAACGTCCAAATCTACACAAGAACCGCCATCACTTGAAAAAGGAAAGAAACCGAAACTGAATACACTGCTGATCCGAAAAATGACGGATCTTGGAACCAATTTACCCAATCATTCTTACATGCAGTAGTTGAAGGAGTGGGGTCTGAATTAGGACATCAAGCTGTAGATACCTTACTGACATGTCGACAACAACTAATAGAAAAAAATAGCACTAGTCTTAGTGACTGTGTACCGTTTATTAACTTACAAAATGATTTGCAAGAGAAAGAAACAAATGGACAGGAGGAAACAACAGATGTTCCAGATGAAACAACAGATGTTCAAGATGAAACATCTGATGGTCAATATGATACATCAAATCTTGATGAACGGCGGAACAGTGATCCAGGAAGGTTCGATCAGCAGCCACCCATCCAGGACGCAGTCAATGTCAGCGGTGCTTGATCTGGTTATCTCTCGATAGCCACCGTACCACTACACTGCGCCAGAGACTGTGGAATTTACTATCTAAAATGGGAGATTTCTGGATTGTTAAACAACTTTAAGGATAAGAGAAGTCATTATTATGCATGAGGTACTAAATGCAAATTTTAAAATTAAATGATTCCCACATTAGAGTACGAAATGCAATTTAATTTTCCTATTTTCCAACAGGAAATACCGAATCTTTTCCTCATAAATCGAATTAGCTTAGTCAATCGTGTAGCTCAATGAATACGATATTTTATCAGACTGTCCTCTGATTGTTACAATGAGCACGATGGTAAACTATAGCGAGGAGTTATCAAGGTTTCTACAACTACTGCTAAAGGTCTCTAGTCGTTATACGTAATATTAGATGAATTAAAGGTTTTTTTTTTTAAATAAATCGTATTGGTGAGCGTTAGCGAAGCCTGTCACTCGACGGGCTGGAAATATTTAATTTCTGTCTCATGATATATCGAGAACGAACTATAGATTTGAAGTGTTTCGAACAGAAACCAGTAGAGATTTGATTATCCAATCAATGGTTGGCTAAAGATGTCTTGAATTGGGTGTTTTTTAATTACCTTTAATTTTGGAGGACCACCGATTTCTTGACATGAACAAAAACCGGTGAAAATCACCATATTACGCAATCGAGAGTTTTTCAATACAGGCGCGAACTAGCGTCTTGAAATAGAGAACCTCGATTGACAATCACTGTTTTACGGGGGGCGAATAGGGACATAATTGATGTTAATTACTTTGGGGAATGGATATTTAAAAGTCTTTAATGGGGAAAGCGTATATTGTCAGATTTAGCACTTCTGTACGACATGATAAAAGGGTTGTCAATGGTTTCCTTCAAACAAGGAAACAACTATTTGCTGACAAAATCAGACGAAGGGAACCTGCTTTTTTCGTGCGTCTTAAAGAGAAACTTGTAGAGGTCTTAAAGAGGTACTAATTGCCTTGGTGCTAAAAGAGCTGCAATAGAAGGTAACTTTGATGGTGAACTCTCAACAAGTAATAGCAAATTATCTGATATTAATGACCAAGTGTAATTAACTCCTTTTTAGAAGGGTTTTCTCACTAGAAGCAGACAGGAACCGTCTACAGGGGCCTGCAATAACGGAAAAGAATATAATTCAATTCTTTACGAATTGAAACTTCTTGAAAGCAAGAACTGGCCCCTAGAAGGATCCGTTAAATGTCGAAAAAAGAAATACAAAATGTCTGTGCAAGAATTAAGCTACATTAAAAAAAGATTAAAAAGGGCTTCAGAGATTGCTTATAAAACAGCACGACCATTCCATAAACCATTTCTAAACCCTCTAATCAATTGCTGCAATCTCATCAGAGTGTGAGCGGGGCTTTGGTCACATGAACGTAATGATATCACCATCTAGATCGAGACTTACCTACATTCATGTATCAGTGCTGATATTTATCAGGCTGAATGGATAAAACACCAGGACATGGAAACCAGGGGACTACATCAGGACATGGCTACAAAACCGTTCAGCCGATGTTACTAGAACTCGACGAGGTCAACCTGACAGAAAATAAGTGGAAAAGGACGTATTTGCTAACTATTCAGTTATAGTTTAGTTTTACTTCGTTCTTTGTTATTTTTGGAATATAAATTTAATTTAAAGAAAGAGGTTATTATAGTAAAGTTCATTGAATCTTCATATCAATTGTTGATTACATGTAATAAAGTACTGCTAAATAAATAATTTAAATCCATAAAAATAAGATACCTATCTTATTTTTCTTATAATTTTCAATATAAATTAACGTAAACTTCCTAAAGGCTCGATTTTATTCCGTGAGCATAGGTACATTTACTTTTAGGCCCGTAACTATTTTAGGTATTCCAGGAAATCATATAAAGTTTCCTTACAATTTTTCAAATCTACCTAGCGTTCCGACACTGGAAAATTTTGTCACTACACCACTGCTGGTCGAATGGCAGTTTATGGAAAGAATCTCATTAACCAAACTTTGAACATTTGTATAATAAATTAATTAAAATGTGACATACATCTTAGTTTGGAAGGTATGATTAATAAACTTTTAAAAGTATTAATGAACATAATAAAATTATTAATGTTCAATTTGTCTATTTGAATAAAATATTGGATGAATCTAAGCTAGTCTTGCTTGATATGTGAAATGAATTTAAATGTTTTACGATTATTTCATAAAATAATACGTGCAAATGAACATAAAGACCGAATATAATGGAATTAGATTCGACACATAGTGAACCATAGTAACTGATATGTTATCATTAAAACATGCCGTTATTGAACAATGCACTATTGTTAGGAAAACAAAACAGCATTCTGTGCAGAAATTACTAACCATATCAAAATATTAAAAAAATCAATAAATAACAATACAATACACAAGTTAGAATTAGATCTAATTCGGTTTAAGAAACCAGATGCTTGACAACTATAGAGGACTTAGCTCAATTTCCTAAAAAATGTAAGCTATTAAAAACTCTCCCACTAATATTATGGACTATGCAACAAAATTAGATCCTGTACAATGGCTTCTCTAATGAGAGAATCCACCCTATCTCATTTTACATGAAGTTGGAAATGGTGTTACGTACCGAAGATCGTTTTATACTGTGCTATTCGTTTTTACCATTAACTGTAGATATTTAAACGTCATGATTTTCCATTTGTTGCATTTTTGTGGATATATCACAAACCCACACTAAAAAGGTACACTTATAAAGGTATAAATATTATACTGATATGTACTTGGTTCTAAAGATTGCAATCAACACAATCACCAGAATTACATTCTGCACATGAAACGCCTACACATAAAATATTATCTCCAAATCCAACGCCACCACTGAAATTGATGACATCAAAATCAAAAGAACCATCAGAAACACGTTCTTTATATTCGACCCCTTCAACGCCTTCACTTACACCATTATCTCATCCAAATCCAATCCCACTGCCGATATCTACTTCTCCGCGATCCACACAGTCATCGGAAACCACATTCTTTACATACTACACTATCACTTGCACTACCATCTTCTTTAATAAAAACTCTATTAACGATACCATCTTTTCCTCACACTACGCTAGTGCAAACTTCTTACGGTGTAATTCCGTTAACGAAGGAATCTGCAACAAAACCAACACCTTCTTCAATTAAATCTCACTCCAAAAGAGACAATGGCCAAATACCTTTTAAACCACAAAAGAAGGTTACTTCCACTCTGTATTCAAAACCACCAACACCAACCTTTATAACTACAGCAAGGGCATCAAAGGATAAGTCTTAACAACGTTCATTATGTTGTTTCAACCCCAAAGATAATACTAAATGGGAAATTATGTTTTGTTAATGTTTCCCTTACTAAGGTTTTAGGCCTATACACTTTGGATATATTGCTGCGCCAAGAACATTTTCTAACGATCTGTTGAAATCGTGTCGAAAAATATTAATTGATTTAAATATTAGTATTAATATTGATGACTGTATAAGGAGTTTTAATACTATTCCAAACCAATTTTAGGCTCCGCTAAAGTTCCTGAAGAAAATATTGAAATACTAAATGAATCGAAATTTCAATAAAGAATTCAAACAGCACCAAAAAACTCACAAAGGGATTGAGGTAAGGGGACGACGAGCACGGAAGAAACGACGGGATAACACAAAAGAAATAGAAATTCCCTTAAGATGACCGTCACCTACTAATTTAAGCTAAATAACTTCTCTGTATCAATCCTAATAAACGTGGTTTAAAAATACTAGAATATACGTAATTAAAATTATTTTAAAATCCTACTAATAATATAAATACGACAGTATTATGAAAACTTTTGTATTGTGTTTGGAGACGTTTTATTCTCGATTAACACCGAATCTAAATGTAGCAGAATTATGACGAGAATTAGGCATGGATATCATGAAGGAGATGTACCAAACCAATTGCAGTTTTTTATGACAAACACACCGTCGAGGGTGGCAGTGGGGGCGTTTTGCACTGAAGAGATACGATACAGATTTTAAACATATATAAAAATACATATCATTTCTAGACTGAACCAAGAAAAAAATACCGATGATATTAGGGAAACAGACAACTTGAAAGCAGCGACATATCAGTGTAGTGTATCAAGTTTACAGATATTGAGTACCTCGTTCCGAGATAAGAACCTAACGAGGAGAGGAACAAACCAAAGGAAAGCGATGGTGGGTAGGCCCCACAATGAAGAAATCACACATTTCATTTTAGGAACATTCGAAAATAATTATTGAACATTTTATTACCATATCGGGACTGGTCCGAGAGAAAAAGTCTTGATGTGCACAGTGTTCAAGCAACATTCCTCTCGGCAACCAAATTGAAGAAACAAATGGAAAGAATTTAGCACCATTGAATATCCACAATGAAGAGTGAGACATATCACGAAGTTAGGGATTTCACTCCATAAACCTTCTGCCTCGAAATAAACCTACTGTATGATTTGCATTGCGCCGGAAGTACGTGCTTTTTAACCGACTGTAGGCCTTCCCTTAAGCTTGTATATTGTATCGAGGAGAAGAAGACAATACTCGACTGTGGCGATTGTCGACTTGTATAAATTCTGTAAGTGCTTTCCTACACGGCACACAGAATCAGAAATAGAAACCCAGTCGCTCAATGTTGAATTACCTATCTGATTTTTCATATACCAAAAACACAGTAGATAATTAATCTATTTGATATACGTGCCTATATCAAAATTATCGATAATGTGCATTGATGATACCTACCGCCTTTTAATGCCAATATTAAAGGTGAGTTTTTCTAAAATATGATACGAACTTAGACTTTACTCCTATTCCTGCACACTGGCCTAAAATACTTCAATTCGTACCTGATTTTCTATTAAAAAATAATTGGTTATGCTTGCTGCAGCCCAAGAACAGAAAGCCTCAAAATACTGCCTTCTAATAAATCTTTAAGTCTTTAAAGGTTATTCTAGGAAACTGATCAGGAAGATTGGAATATATTACAGTGACTACCGCTTATCACAGAAATGCGTCCCTTTAATTTAAAAGGGATATAATAATAATAATCTAGTTATATTTAAACTTTATTTGCTCTTAAAGAACAGGATTTACAAAAAATATATATATAAAGATAATTAACAACTGTATGAAACATCATTGCATCTATGAAAGAATATGAACATAATTTATGGTCTTAACAGAACACTATTCTACATTTAACAGATTACAAAAGAGTACGATTCCTTCAAGGCGAGGCCTGTTCAGAGAAAATTCTTAAACATTCATAATATAAAGTAAACACATGCCAATATTTTAGGTATAAGAAGTAAAATCAAATCATGAAAATGAAAAAATGTAATTGTTTCTATTAAACTCTATGAAATAAATCGATTATGGTATTGATAAACGATATAAATCCACTAACAACAAAAACAAAAAGAAGAGTGGTTTAAAAAGGTCTAATTACAAAAAAAAAAGAGTGCAAGAAAATACACTAAAATGCTTACTAATAACAATACAAACAAAAGAGCAATAAAATAAATAAAGCAGTTTACCATAACTCGATACACAACGCTAACAGAATTTGCATATTAATTAAAAAAATTAAGAAACTTATGCATATAATATAACGGCATATAAATAAATTACTGAAGGAACCACCTTTATACCAAACAGTAAATTTTCAATATCAATTAACCCGTAAACACAACCAATCTATTTTAAAAACCTTTGCTATGTACAGCATAATTGAATTACTTCTTACATAAAAAGGTTTTAAGACCCTTCGTATACATAACATATATTTTAAAAGGTAAAAACAAAAACATGTTGAAAACAATTTTTTAGTTATTAGAGTTCAGAATCACTTGTATTTTCCATGCTAGACGTTATCAAGCATTATTATTTAAATAGTACTTTTAAAAGAGAATCTAACCGTTAGAAATTTCATGCCACTTTCCTCCGATGCAACGCGCTTGTTATTGACTTGACAAAGTCTTAAATTAGGTTTGCGGCTCGGAAGTCACTCATGAAATAAGTTGCAGTGTAACGCCCGGTTAACGTTACGATGCCCGTCCCAGTGGGTTCCGCCTCCAACGGGATCCGCGCCACGGGATAAAAGCAGATAACTGTGGGTCCGGCACCGCACGGTATATAAAGCAGATAACTAAACTATGATTTATTCGTGTGAAAATGGTGGAGTGCTTAGATTCGTCATTTTTACAACAACTACAAACAATAAAGGTATAAACTAATTGTACTCACTGATTTTGTCATTATCGTATAAAAAACTATGACTGATCTGATTTTAATTGTTTACATTGACAACAAAAAGTTCGAGGAAAACTGAGTTTATTGGTTATAACGTCATACTAAATTGACAAATTGTTGATAGTGTTAAGTAAATTATTAGTGTTAAATCACTCTCTGTAATCATATCGTAATTTCAGCTCGATTGAAGAAGAATACAGCGCGTATTGCTAGTCAAAACATTTAAAATAACAAAATTTTAAACCTATAACCTGTTCATAACAGTGTCGGCCCCAAACAAACGAACTAAAACCGGACCAATCACCAGGGCGAGAAATTTAACTAGTATGTTTAGCTATAGAATTTCAAGTCTCCAATTTTTAAGTAAAATGTTTGTATTCAATTTTAAAACCATTTACAATAACAAAATTTTAAATTAAATTTCAAATTTATGTACAATGTTTTTAGTAAACATAAATATATTATTTCTTATAGGTTAAAATTTGTGCAATTCTTATTTTCATTCAATTCCTTGTTCCTATGTGCAAGTTTAATAATATTCATATACAATTAAATATCTCTACCGATATGAAAAAGGGGACATCCAGTTTTGTCACGTAAAAATCTTGCCCGTAAAACTCGACATTACAGGGCAACCATAATTATTATTTTAATACAATTAAAATCATTGATTAAGTATGACACTTCGTAAACTTTAGATTTGACCCCCTAAAGGTTGAAATATTATAAAATTTTCTTTTGCTGTAGCTCTTAATAATCATGTCGTTTTTAATAAATTAGACATTTGAGCATCTCCAAATCAGATTTGACCTGAAATGCTTATGTCATCCTACTTCGTTTAGCAAAAATATATCAAAACGACGTGATCATCAGAAAAACTAGTTGCATTGCACGTAACCTTTCCATTTCAAAGATCATTAATATATACAGCTACATATATAATATATATATTGATATATATATATATATACTAATATATATTTTATATTTACATTAAATTTGTATAAATGGCCAAATTTGCCTTTATTTTATTTTTCAATTAAACATCTGAATGTGCAAAAAAGTATTTGACTCCGCCTGGGAGTTCGAACCCGGATTCTCTCACTTGCCGGGGTGTATTGTGCTTACCATTACACCACCAGAGCATATTATATTTATTTATATATATATATTTATATATTATATATATTAATTTATATATATACTATATTATTTATGTATCCGTATATATATCTGTATATCAAGAAAAACACTGATCCCAGAACTGAGCCTTGTGGGACTCTACTTACTATAGCTCTAAATTCTCCTACATCTTTAACTTTTACACACTGGCTTCTCCTAATCAAAGTACTAAACAAATTAAGAACGACACCCCTAATACCACATTTATATAATTTATTGAACATAATTTTATGATTAACTGTGTCAAACGCTATGGTTATATATCTAGGAAAAGCCCACTTACAGAACATCCGTTATTTATACCAGATTATACTTTTTCCATAGAACTAAGTAAAGCTGTCTGTGTCTCTGTTCAAACCCTCTCGGAAACCAAATTGGTTCTTATTAAAAAATTATATGCTGTTTAAAAGCTTAATACTTTTCTTTTTAGGCTTTCTCACATATTTTAGAAAAAGACGACAAGAGAGAAATTGGTCTATTGTTAACTATAGACCAATTTACACTGTTACGTTTGGCCTTTCTTAAAAACCTGAATTACAATACTAAAACTGATTTCATACTATTCAGAAAACCCACATTCTGAACGCTAAGATTAATTAAATGCAATAAAACGTTACTAATTCTGGGAAAAATAAATGTTGTTATTTCAAAACTAATTCTATCTAGACCTGGAGACATGCCATTTTTCAATGATCCAACAGCCTAAGACAGCTCATTTTTCAAAACCGGTTGAAGAAACATAGGATTTCATGTAGAATAGTCATCAAAGCAACTATTATAATTTTAAAATTTACTTGACTTGGAACTATTTCCCCTCAGTTCTGATGATACATTCAGAAAATATTTATTAAATTGGACAGCAATCTGCAAGAGTTCATCAACAAATATACCATCTATTTCTAGACTATCAATGTCAGTCTATTTGTTTTCATAAATATGATTTCTTTCACAATATCCCATGATTTAGGACTGTTTTTGTGTTTCTCAAATAGTGTAGTATAATAATCATTCTTTAACTTTCGAATTTCAGAGTTTAGTTTAGTTTAGTTAAGTTTATATAGTAATTAAATTCAAATGATATAAAAATAATATTATTTGGTTGTTTTATTTTTTTAACTTCTTTAATAGACTATTTCTAGTTGTTATGCGCTTAAAGATAGAATCACTTATCCAAGGCTTCAGCTTAACAATATTTTTTCTAGCTCTTAATTCTATTTTACATTTATTAATTATATTACTTGACAGTTTAAGAAATGTATCAAAAGCACTAGAAACATCAGTTTATAAAAAATCTCCATCCCAATCTGTTATATCTGGAATCTCTGTAAGAGTTTATACGGTAGGCCTTATGACTGACGTTAACTTTGGCCTTGATATTGCTAAATGACCCGCCCACAATTTACACCGTCACAGCTGTAAGACAGTGATCAGTGATGTCACAATCGATAACCGAAGCTTTTAAAGTAATACAATATGTATTTGTAATTTTAGAAAGAATTTAGACAATATATGTTTGAGACGTCTCAGTCCTACGAGTAAGAACATTAATTAAAGATTGTAATCCAAAGGAAGATAATAATAATTTGTACTCGTCAATTAAACCACTATTGTCTAATTTAGCTGTGCTCGGAGGGCCCAAATACTACACTTTCCACAAATAAACGCTATCTATGTGGAGGGTTGTGTTTACGCAACAATCTCTTTAACTACTTTAAATTCACGATTTCGATTTGCAATTAGTATTGACAAATACGTTGTTTTAAAAAACACGTTAAACAACACTATAACAACTGAAAAACAAGGATAAGTCCTATTATTGCTATTATTTGGCATTCTCTTATCATTTAATTCCACCACAATCATCACTGTCACAAAACAGACTGATTTTAGCGAGTGTGATGAGTTATTTGAGCCAACACGATTCCTGAAAGGAGGGGTTTTACACATGAGTTAAAGTAAATAATGTTTCCGGGACGCAGCGCATAATGATACCGCGCCACCCCTCCCGCCTATCACCACACACTACAGGTGGGCCAGTGGATCTGGGCGCGCGGCCGAGGCTGTACTACCCATCCACGAAACATTGACCTCACCTACGCGCTGTCATTCAGTGATTGATTTAATAGAACTGAACTACCGGAATACATTTTAGTTGGATATAACCACCAAAACAGTAAATATTCCAGTTCTTGCCTCTTGTGCCACGAGAATGACGATGAATGGGCTCTAAGGGAAAGCCCAATGTTCTCGGAAAGACGCACCTTTTCCTCGCCGGCCCACGCGCACAGATCCCCTTGGCCTATCTATAGGATAAGACTGCGGCTATCTTACCGAGAGGACACGGGTTAGATTTCAGGGAAGCCATTAAAAGTTTTGCATGAGTTTGAACCGTTTTATCTTAAGAATCTCTTAGTGAATCACATTAGTGTATAAAGAGTCCCCTCACATAATATTTCTGAAATATATATTACAATTCAGTCCAGTTACTGAGTCAAAGTGGTCTAAATGTGTCTCAAATATTACATGGTACACAATAGGAGATGGCATGGCTAAAACAGTTATTGATATATCCAGGACTTCCTAATGGGCTTCATTCAGACAAAATTAAACTAATAAATGCAATGCATGGTTGTTGATTTTTTTTTCCTTGTAATAAATTGTTTTACGATTTTGTACCCTCAGTTCACAAAACAAATAATGAGTGAATGTTTTATCCGCCTTACAATAGCATTTAATGTATTTTAAACTGTGGGGGTTTTATGAACAATTCTAACTTCAATTGGCCATAAAATTTGATAGAGTAGCGTTCGAAGATATCGAAGAAGACCATTAACTCTCAATCGAGCGAGTATACGTAGGACGAAATCATTACTAAACGGTCTGTACAATCATTAATTAATGAAATAACCACGTACCATTGTGTGATACCATTGTCATGATAACAATACAATTGGTATTAAAATTGTATATTTGTATTGAATATGTTGGAATGTGTGCATATTTATGAGAAATAAAGTTTATTCTATTCTTCTATTCTAAAACGAAATCAATTAACTCAGAGTGGGTTTTAACGTACCGTTGCCTTTAAAGCACGTTTTTTACGGTCGTCGGTTCTCCAAATTACCACTTTTATAGTAAATTCGTTCACTTTACTGGCTTATATAAATCACACAATATATATAGAACACAAACGGTCTTGTAATATTATTGCCACACCAACTGTTAAGGTATTGTCACTTAACACTAGATTAGTTGATAATTTTTAACACATAAGATCGATTTATT
This sequence comes from Homalodisca vitripennis, assembly GCF_021130785.1. Lineage (NCBI taxonomy): Eukaryota > Metazoa > Arthropoda > Insecta > Hemiptera > Cicadellidae > Homalodisca > Homalodisca vitripennis. The sequence goes on along the minus strand of NC_060211.1, from coordinate 35,828,583 downwards.
AGAAAATTAGCTTTATTCATTAACGGTCTTAGTGGATCTAAAAAAAACTGTATTACAAATTTATTTTAATAGAGTGCCACTATGATTGAAGAAAAATCATGTTCATGCTAAATTATTAACAAACAAAGTCTTAAAAGAACTGGTTTTTATTTTCTACTATTACTTTATTTACTTTTTTTGTGAAAAGAGTGGAGATTAGGTTGAAAACCCTGTTAATGGTGGAAACTTTACTGCCTAAGTAATGTGTAAAATCTACTTTAAAAATCATTTAAATCCACTGTAAAATCTTATATTGATCATAGAAAACGTCATGAACAAATTATAGTAGAATTTAGCAAGTATAAAAACGTTGTTTACTCAGTAATGAATGAGTCTGTTAAAGCAAAACGAGAAGTGTGTTTATTGTTTTTTTTTATTTTTATTCTGTAATCAAGCATCGAAATTACTTTTTGGCATGTTGGCTCCAGAGGGTGGAACAAAAATATTGTTTTACAGTTAAATAGAACAAAATCAAGACCTGATGTGTCAAAAGTCGAGTAGGCCTACTTATTAATTTTTTTAATTCTCTGTTTAAACTTACTAAATATTAGGTTTCGGATTGTTATAGACACTGGTACATGGTTGATCCTATGTTCTTTTACTTTTAATAGAAATGGTGGAGAAATCTATGAACATCGAGTAAAAATCATGGACACGTAAAGTTTTTTAAACTTTGATGATAAAAGATAATTACCAGATATGTGCCATTGTGTTCATAGGAAGAATCATTCGAACCCAAATATTTTATTGTAAACTAAATTAGTAGAAGGATTAGTACAACGCATCTCAAAATTATGTATTTTTTATGTTGCAAGAATAAATAACTAATTTAGACTCTTTTTATGGGAGACGGGTTATGTACAAATCCAAATCTATCGTTTGGTATAAAATTGTAGAATTTTATATATCTGACGTAACTAAAATAATAAATAAGTTGTGGTAACACACAAAGTTATAAAAAATCGTATGCATCAGGCTATACGGTTTTCTTAAAACACATCGAATCCTCAAACCGAATCATTATGGTTTTTGTAAATCATCTAATACGTACCCAAAGATCAGTATTCTTTGGGTTCGAGACAAGTTAATGCACGACTATTCAGAGGTTTCGTTAGTATCACAAATAACAGAAAATAATCATTATTAAAACTATATAAATAATTGACTGTATAGAAATCAGGTAACAAATGAATGAAAGAAATAATTGCATTTTGGAATTAATACAAATTTCAGTGTCTAATTTTAAGAATTTATGTTGCTCTTAATTTATAATAAGATAAATGTATAAGGATGGTAAATATAACCCCTGAACTTATTTGAATAGACTACTACTTTAAAACGATAACAAACTATAAAAATTTTAAATAATTCAGAATTAGATTGTTTTATACTAGATACAGTAGATGAAGATAAAATATTACATATTTTAAGGCAATAATGGTTTTAATACGTTTTTATTATTTTTTTTTTTTTATTTTGTATTATTGTATTGTAATATCCAGCATATACAAGTCCTTCTTTATTTTTATTTGGAGTTGTTTTAACTTTAACTAATTTTAACTTTACTTAGAGTTTACGACTATCTTTTTTCAATTTTTTTCCAACCAAAAGTTTGAAATGTAATAATCTTCTACATTTTCTGATTGTAAAATGTACTTTCTATTATTTTCTATACGTTATTAAAGAAAAGCAGTTATTTCTTTTTATTATTATATTTTCTTTCATTCGAATCCACTTTGTAAATATTGAAATAAAGAGTCATTCATATCTATTCCTTACCCCCGTTGTGGTGTGATCTTCAATAAAATTGAAAAATACGTCTTTTCCAAAGCCACGTACTAGTTACGCCACTGCGTGATTTCTTTGCACCAAAATAGTTGAACATTCGTATTTATTTTGGTGTTAAGCTCTTTTTATGGAAGGGGGGAGCTTTTTGCCTAAACGAAATACCACTGATTAAAATATTTCTAAAATTAGACTTTGCGTTCCAAAAACGCGCTCACATACCACATATCGTTAAAAGTTGATATTAAAATTCGGCTTTCTCCTTTCTCTTGTTAACAAACACTCCCATGTTAGTATAAGTAATGAGTGTATGTAGTTGATTATAGATTATAACTGAGTATGACTGAATCTAATGTACTAATATATCTTTCTATGTATATGTAGATGTTAAAAAATTTTAAATAAATTTAATTTCATTACTCTCTCCCAATGAATTGTTTCAGATGAGATATTTGGCATGGACTCTGGTGGTGATCATAGTGTGGGGCTTTTCGGTACAGTTCGTAAAAATTAAGATAAAATTACATTTTTACAAAATATTAATGTTTTAATTTTACATGTTTTAATTTTATGCAATACAAAAATAAAATAATAATATTAATATTTATTTCTTTTAATATTTGTTTATACTTATTTATTTTTTATAAATATATTTTTTTATTTACTATTTTAATTATTTTATATTTATATTTATTTATATTTTTTGTATATTTATTGTTTTATTTGTATATATTTTTTATTTTTTACGTGCACCAATAGAGGCACGTGTTAAAGTGACACGTCCATAATAAATATGATTATTCAAGCTAAAACCGTTATCTAGGTACATCGTTGACAGGCAGGATTCGAATAGTAAATAGCTTACTAAGGCAGAGCTAAAACATATGGGAGCACTATTAATAGTGTAATACAATTACTGTACGGATCGCAATAATTAAGATAAAATTACATTTTTACAAAATATTACTGTTTTAATTTTACATGTTTTAATTTTTATGCAATACAAAAATAAAATAATATTAATATTTATTTTTTTCAGTATTTGTTTATACTTATTTATATTTTTTATAAATATATTTTTTTATTTATTTATTATTTCTTTTTTTAATTATTTTATATTTATATTTATTTATATTTTTTTGTATATTTATTGTTTTATTTGTATATATTTTTATTTTTTTACGTGCAGCAATAGAGGCACGTGTTAAAGTGACACGTCCATAATAAATATGATTATTCAAGCTAAAACCGTTATCTAGGTACATCGCTGACAGGCAGGATTCGAATAGTAAATAGCTTACAATTACTGCCAGCCTAACCGACCACGCTAAAGGTTGACCACCTTTCAAAATGCATGGCACTCAAAGGACAGTCTTATTATTTATTTTTTCACACATAATATATACATTATCATGTTCAAATCAAATCACGTACGAGTATTTTAATGTGATATTAAATAATATGCAGTTTTACTGCAACACAAAATTACAAAACCTGATTTACTCTTGAATGTATTAAAATATTCTTATTTAAGTTTATATAAATATCCTATTTAGACACCTTTACAGGTCTTAGATTATCACAGTTGATAAATCAATTTTGAAACAATAAAGAAATCGTATGAAAGATATGCTATCATATTCTACTGTAAGCTGTGGTTTTTATGGTATTACAATAGAAAGGCCATGGATTTACCTTTTTCTGCCAACCGACAATAATTTTAGTAGTGAATTTATTAACAGGGATCGGTACATCCATATAGTGTACGAACGATGGGAGGAATTTATTACACGTACCGCAGTTATTTCCATTCTATTGAATGAGACGTAAAGAATACCAAGAAGACGATACAAAATTCCTTTGACGCACAGTACGGAACCCACTCCGAGGAAATTGGGCTTAAAACTAATTTTTAATTAATTAATTCATTACTGCTTTCAGTGGATTTTGTGAAAAGAAATTACTAGTATAAACGATATAAATAACACCATATCTGTTGTAAAGCACTTTATGTATATTTCATTTCGTTTACTAATAAATTATTGTTTATCAGGCAAACTCAAGCCTTGCAGATACTGCGTTAGAAGAAAACCAAGTAGAGGCAATCGCTGAAGAAGAGGACGCGAGTCTTCCCGAAGATTTACTCGAGGGCGAGACGGAGGAGGAAGGACTGAACACCACCGGACTTGAAACCCGCCGAAGACCCTCCTGGCGAAGACGAAAACCTCGGCCTAAGCATAAACTAAAACCAAAGCCAAAATTAAAACCAAAGCCAAAACTAAAACCAAAGAAAAAACTAAAACTAAAGCCAAAACTAAAACCAAAGCCAAAAACAAAACCTAAATACACTGCTGATCCGAAAAATGACGGATCTTGGAACCAATTTACCCAATCATTTTTACATGCAGTAGTTGAAGGAGTGGGGTCTGAATTAGGACATCAAGCTGTAGATACCTTACTGACATGTCGACAACAACTAATAGAAAAAAATAGCACTAGTCTTAGTGACTGTGTACCGTTTATTAACTTACAAAATGATTTGCAAGAGAAAGAAACAAATGGACAGGAGGAAACAACAGATGTTCCAGATGAAACAACAGATGTTCAAGATGAAACATCTGATGGTCAATATGATACATCAAATCTTGATGAACGGCGGAACAGTGATCCAGGAAGGTTCGATCAGCAGCCACCCATCCAGGACGCAGTCAATGTCAGCGGTGCTTGATCTGGTTATCTCTCGATAGCCACCGTACCACTACACTGCGCCAGAGACTGTGGAATTTACTATCTAAAATGGGAGATTTCTGGATTGTTAAACAACTTTAAGGATAAGAGAAGTCATTATTATGCATGAGGTACTAAATGCAAATTTTAAAATTAAATGATTCCCACATTAGAGTACGAAATGCAATTTAATTTTCCTATTTTCCAACAGGAAATACCGAATCTTTTCCTCATAAATCGAATTAGCTTAGTCAATCGTGTAGCTCAATGAATACGATATTTTATCAGACTGTCCTCTGATTGTTACAATGAGCACGATGGTAAACTATAGCGAGGAGTTATCAAGGTTTCTACAACTACTGCTAAAGGTCTCTAGTCGTTATACGTAATATTAGATGAATTAAAGGTTTTTTTTTTTAAATAAATCGTATTGGTGAGCGTTAGCGAAGCCTGTCACTCGACGGGCTGGAAATATTTAATTTCTGTCTCATGATATATCGAGAACGAACTATAGATTTGAAGTGTTTCGAACAGAAACCAGTAGAGATTTGATTATCCAATCAATGGTTGGCTAAAGATGTCTTGAATTGGGTGTTTTTTAATTACCTTTAATTTTGGAGGACCACCGATTTCTTGACATGAACAAAAACCGGTGAGGAAGGCTTGATGGTGAAAGGGTCTGATAAGGATGTCTTGAAGCACAGGATCACCATATTACGCAATCGAGAGTTTTTCAATACAGCTGCGGAGACGCGAACTAGCGTCTTGAAATAGAGAACCTCGATTGACAATCACTGTTTTACGGGGGGCGAATAGGGACATAATTGATGTTAATTACTTTGGGGAATGGATATTTAAAAGTCTTTAATGGGGAAAGCCTATATTGTCAGATTTAGCACTTCTGTACGACATGATAACAGGGTTGTCAATGGTTTCCAAACAAGGAAACAACTATTTGCTGACAAAATCAGACGAAGGGAACCTGCTTTTTTCGTGCGTCTTAAAGAGAAACATGTAGAGGTCTTAAAGAGGTACTAATTGCCTTGGTGCTAAAAGAGCTGCAATAGAAGGTAACTTTGATGGTGAACTCTCAACAAGTAATAGCAAATTATCTGATATTAATGACCAAGTGTAATTAACTCCTTTTTATAAGGGTTTTCTCACTAGAAGCAGACAGGAACCGTCTACAGGGGCCTGCAATAACGGAAAAGAATATATTTCAATTCTTTACGAATTGAAACTTCTTGAAAGCAAGAACTGGCCCCTAGAAGGATCCGTTAAATGTCGAAAAAAGAAATACAAAATGTCTGTGCAAAAATTAAGCTACATTAAAAAAAGATTAAAAAGGGCTTCAGAGATTGCTTATAAAACAGCACGACCATTCCATAAACCATTTCTAAACCCTCTAATCAATTGCTGCAATCTCATCAGAGTGTGAGCGGGGCTTTGGTCACATGAACGTAATGATGTCACCATCTAGATCGAGACTTACCTACATTCATGTATCAGTGCTGATATTTATCAGGCTGAATGGATAAAACACCAGGACATGGAAACCAGGGGACTACATCAGGACATGGCTACAAAACCGTTCAGCCGATGTTACTAGAACTCGACGAGGTCAACCTGACAGAAAATAAGTGGAAAAGGACGTATTTGCTAACTATTCAGTTATAGTTTAGTTTTACTTCGTTCTTTGTTATTTTTGGAATATAAATTTAATTTAAAGAAAGAGGTTATTATAGTAAAGTTCATTGAATCTTCATATCAATTCTTGATTACATTTAATAAAGTACTGCTAAATAAATAATTTAAATCCATAAAAATAAGATACCTATCTTATTTTTCTTATAATTTTCAATATAAATTAACGTAAACTTCCTAAAGGCTCGATTTTATTCCGTGAGCATAGGTACATTTACTTTTAGGCCCGTAACTATTTTAGGTATTCCAGGAAATCATATAAAGTTTCCTTACAATTTTTCAAATCTACCTAGCGTTCCGACACTGGAAAATTTTGTCACTACACCACTGCTGGTCGAATGGCAGTTTATGGAAAGAATCTCATTAACCAAACTTTGAACATTTGTATAATAAATTAATTAAAATGTGACATACATCTTAGTTTGGGAGGTATGATTAATAAAATTTTAAAAGTATTAATGAACATAATAAAATTATTAATGTTCAATTTATCTATTTGAATAAAATATTGGATGAATCTAAGCTAGTCTTGCTTGATATGTGAAATGAATTTAAATGTTTTACGATTATTTCATAAAATAATACGTGCAAATGAACATAAAGACCGAATATAATGGAATTAGATTCGACACATAGTGAACCATAGTAACTGATATGTTATCATTAAAACATGCCGTTATTGAACAATGCACTATTGTTAGGAAAACAAAACAGCATTCTGTGCAGAAATTACTAACCATATCAAAATATTAAAAAATCAATAAATAACAATACAATACACAAATTAGAATTAGATCTAATTCGGTTTAAGAAACCACATGCTTGACAACTATAGAGGACTTAGCTCAATTTCCTAAAAAATGTAAGCTATTAAAAACTCTCCCACTAATATTATGGATTATGCAACAAAATTAGATCCTGAACAATGGCTTCTCTAATGAGAGAATCCACCCTACCTCATTTTATATAGTTTTTTATTCAGTGAATTTTGAGTGGTGCTTTAGTTTTTTGACTTAGGCTAGGCATACATTTTTTGCTTACTTTGTGCTCATATGGTAAGTAAATATGGGAAGAGTAAAATTAGGCAAGAAAATCAGAAGCAATTTGAAAAGAAAGTCAGTTTCTAAAGGATTTGTCTAAAGATGATCTTCTAAAAAGATGCACCTCAGGAAAAACTCAAAACGCAAACGAGTCCCTACATGGGGTTATATGGAGTAAATGTCCAAAAACAATTTTTACTACCAAAAGGAAGCTTGATGCCTTGGTGGCAGTGGGCATTAGCTTGTACAATAAGGGACATGCCTAGACAATGACCAAGCTCTTTTCTAAGGCTGGTATTTCACCGGGGAGTAATGCAGTGCGACCCAAAAGACGGACTCTCATCGTCTTCACCTTCGGAAAGAAAGAGACACAGAAAAATACAAGAAGTACAGGAAACTAGTGAAAAGTGCCCAGCTGAAAGAGGAAGAAAATAAAAAAAAGTGGAGGGTGTTACATATGGTGCAGGAGAGTTTTAAAGCCACTAAAAACAAATGTTAACTTTTACGGCCGTTTTCTCAAAACTTAGATTTAGAGGAACTTGCTTCACGTAAGTTTGAATAACTTTGTTACTATGATAGATATAGCTGTCAAATTTTTACCATAGTACCTTGATATTATGAAGAAGGTTTGTGTGTATAGGCAATGCAATACAAGGATTATTTCTATAAAAGTAGGAGAACAAAAAATAAAATTAGAAAAACTGAGGGATTTTTTTATAATTTTGTAAAATATTTCATAAGTAAGTTATTTTTTAAGTTACCAAGTTGATCATACAAAGGGATATTCTTGGTAGTGTTAGAAACAAACTAATATCCAACTTTTTAATATAGGTTTGTAAATAAAAAAGTTATTTAGAATTTTTTTTAACTAAAAATTTTTGAAAAGCTTCATAAAAACAAAATTAATTGTTGAGTTTTTGGTTTCAATGCATAAATCCTCTAATTAAGTCCTATTCAATAATAAAAAAAAGTTTAAACACCTAAAAAAGTCAAGATGAAAAAAAAATCTGAGATAGTGGCCCCCTTAATTATATATTAAAGGTGAGTTTTCTAAAATATGAAGTCGCAATTTTGGTTACCTCTGATTATCATAACCAAAAACACAGTAATAATATCTATTTGATACGTGCCTATATCAAAATTATCATAATGTGCCTTGATGATACTTACGCCTTTAATACCATATTAAAGGTGAGTTTTCTAAAATGTGATACGAACTTAGACTTTATTATTTCTCCACACTGGCCTAAAATACTTCAAGTCATACTGATTTCTATTACATATAATGGAATGTTGCTGCAGTCTAATCACAGAGCCTCAAAATACTGCTCTATAAACTTTAAAATTATTCTAAAACTGATCAGAAGATTGGAATATATTACAGTGACTACCGCTTATCACAGAAATGCGTCATTTAAAAAGGATATAATAATAATAATCTAGTCATATTAAACTTTATTTGCTCTTAAACAGGATTTACAAAAAATACATATGATAAAGATAATTAACAATGTATGAAACATATTGCATCTATGAAAGAATATGAACAATTTATGGTTAACAGAACACTATTCTACATTAACAGATACAAAAGAGTACGATTCCTCCAAGGCGAGCCTGTTCAGAGATTTCTTACATCATAATATAAGTAACTCATGCCAATTTTCGTATAAAGTAAACATATGAAATGAAAAAATGTAATAGTTTTATCAAGCTCTATGAAATAAATCGCTTATGGTATTGATAACATATAATCCAATAATAACAAAAAACAAAAAAGAAGAGTGGTTCAAAGTCTAATAAAAAAAGAGCGCAAGAAATAAACTAAAATGCTTACTAATAACAATACAAACAAACAGCAATAAACTAAATAAAGCAGTTACCATTACTGATACATAACGCTAACAGAATTTGAATATAATTAAAAAATTAAAAACATATGCATATAATATAACGGTACATAAATAATTACTGAGAACCACCTTTATACTAAACAGTAAATTTTCAATATCATTACCCGTAAACAACCATCTTTTTAGAACTTTACTAAACGAATGATTTGTTGTGTAATTGTTTTTTTAAATAAGCTGGAATACGATTAAACAATTTGGTCCTAGAAAATAAGTATTTTCATGTTTCGGGACAAAAAATCACAATTGTTTCTCAGTTTGTATATGCAAGTGCTATGTACAGCATATGAATTACTTCTTGCATAAAAGGTTTTAAGACCTTTGTATGCATACATATATTTTAAAAGTAAAACAACGAGAAAAGCAAAAATTGGATAAGATTCATGTTTGTGTTTCCGTGTAGTAAAATGTTTTGACTTATGATTACAGGATTAAGATTTTTATTTATGTCCCACCCCAACAAGTAATTAAATAGTCAAGCCTGCTGTGCACTAATGATAGATTCAGCATCTGCATTAGTTCATTGTTCGCATTTTCACCATTTTCCTAAAACAGTAAAAAAATCTTAAAATGTGAAACATATTTAGTTTCAGTTCAGATCATTGTATTTTCCATGCTAGACGTTATCAAGCATTATATTTAAATACTTTAAAGAATCTACCGTTAGAATTTCATGCCAATTCTCGATGCAACGCCTGTTACTTTTAATACAATTAAAACATTGATAAGTATTACTGTACACTTCGTAAACTTAATTTGCCGTGAAGGTTGAAGTTTATAAATTTTATTTTGCTTTAGCTCTATATCATATCGTTTTTAATAAATTACAATTCGAGCATCTCCAAAGCAGAATTGAGCTGCAATGCTATATCATCAACTTCGTTAGCAAAATATTAAAAAGCCGAATCATCAGAAAAACAAGTTGCATGCCCGTAAGTATTCCATTTCAAAGATCATTAATATATATACATATATCTATATATATATACAATACTAATACTGATTTCATACTATTCGTAAAACCCACAATCTGAACGCTAAGATTAATAAAATGCAATAGAACGTTACTAATTGTGGAATAAATAAACTTTGTTATTTTAGAACTAATTCCATCTAAACCTGAAGACATGCCATTTTTCAATGATCCAACAGCCTAAGACATCTTATTTTCCAAAACCGGTTGAAGAAACATAGGATTACATGTAGAATAGTCATCAAAGCAACTATTATAATTTAAAAATTTACTTGACTTGGAACTATTTCCCCTCAGTTCTGAAGATACATTCAGAAAATATTTATTAAATTGGACAGCAATCTGCAAGAGTTCATCAACAAATATACCATCTATTTCTAGACTATCAATGTCAGTCTATTTGTTTTCTTAAATATGATTTCTTTCACAATATCCCATGATTTAGGACTGTTTTTGTGTTTCTCAAATAGTGTAGTATAATAATCATTCTTTAACTTTCGATTTTAAGAGTTTAGTTTAGTTTAGTTAAGTTTATATAGTAATTAAATTCAAATGATATAAAAATAATATTATTTGGTTGTTTTATTTTTTTAACTTCTTTAATAGACTATTTCTAGTTGTTATGCGCTTAAAGACAGAATCACTTATCCAAGGCTTCAGCTTAACAATATTTTTTCTAGCTCTTAATTCTATTTTACATTTATTAATTATATTACTTGACAGTTTAAGAAATGTATCAAAAGCACTAGAAACATCAGTTTATAAAAAATCTCCATCCCAATCTGTTATATCTGGAATCTCTGTAAGAGTTTATACGGTAGGCCTTATGACTGACGTTAACTTTGGCCTTGATATTGCTAAATGACCCGCCCACAATTTACACCGTCACAGCTGTAAGACAGTGATCAGTGATGTCACAATCGATAACCGAAGCTTTTAAAGTAATACAATATGTATTTGTAATTTTAGAAAGAATTTAGACAATATATGTTTGAGACGTCTCAGTCCTACGAGTAAGAACATTAATTAAAGATTGTAATCCAAAGGAAGATAATAATAATTTGTACTCGTCAATTAAACCACTATTGTCTAATTTAGCTGTGCTCGGAGGGCCCAAATACTACACTTTCCACAAATAAACGCTATCTATGTGGAGGGTTGTGTTTACGCAACAATCTCTTTAACTACTTTAAATTCACGATTTCAATTAGTATTGACAAATACGTTGTTTTAAAAAAACACGTTAAACAACACTATAACAACTGAAAAAACAAGGATAAGTCCTATTATTGCTATTATTTGGCATTCTCTTATCATTTAATTCCACCACAATCATCACTGTCACAAAACAGACTGATTTTAGCGAGTGTGATGAGTTATTTGAGCCAACACGATTCCTGAAAGGAGGGTTTTACACATGAGTTAAAGTAAATAATGTTTCCGGGACGCAGCGCATAATGATACCGCGCCACCCCTCCCGCCTATCACCACACACTCCAGGTGGGCCAGTGGATCTGGGCGCGCGGCCGAGGCTGTACTACCCATCCACGAAACATTGACCTCACCTACGCGCTGTCATTCAGTGATTGATTTAATAGAACTGAACTACCGGAATACATTTTAGTTGGATATAACCACCAAAACAGTAAATTTTCTAGATCTTGCCTCTTGTGTCACGAGAATGACGATGAATGGGCTCTAAGAGAAAGCCCAATGTTCTCGGAAAGACGCACCTTTTCCCCGCCGGCCCACGCGCTCAGATCCCCTTGGCCTATCTATAGGATAAGACTGCGGCTATCTTACCGAGAGGACACGGGTTAGATTTCAGGGAAGCCATTAAAAGTTTTAAATGAGTTTGAACCGTTTTATCTTAAGAATCTCTTAGTGAATCACATTAGTGTATAAAGAGTCCTCTCAAATAAGGTTTTGGAAATATATATCAGAATTCAGTCCAGTTACTGAGTCAAAGTGGTCTGGATGTGTCTCAAATACTACATGATACACAATAAGAGATGGCATGGCTAAAACTGTTATTGATATTCCCAGGACTTCCTAATGGGCTTCGGTCAGACAAAATTAAACTAATAAATGCAACGTTAATCATGGTTGTTGATTTTTTTTATCCTTGTAATAAATTGTTTTACGATTTTGTACCCTCAGTTCACAAAACAAATAATGAGTGAATGTTTTATCTGCCTTACAATAGCATTTAATGTAATTTAAACTGTGGGGGTTTTATGAACAATTCTAACTTCAATTGGCCATAAAATTTGATAGAGTAGCGTTCGAAGATATCGAAGAAGACCATTAACTCTCAATCGAGCGAGTATACGTAGGACGAAATCATTACTAAACGGTCTGTACAATCATTAATTAATGAAATAACCACGTACCATTGTGTGATACCATTGTCATGATAACAATACAATTGGTATTAAAATTGTATATTTGTATTGAATATGTTGGAATGTGTGCATATTTATGAGAAATAAAGTTTATTCTATTCTTCTATTCTAAAACGAAATCAATTAACTGAGAATGGGTTTTAACGTACCGTTGCCTTTAAAGCACGTTTTTTACGGTCGTCGGTTCTCCAAATTACCACTTTTATAGTAAATTCGTTCACTTTACTGGCCTATATAAATCACACAATATATATAGAACACTATATATAGAACGCAAACGGTCTTGTAATATTATTGCGACACCAACTGTTAAGGTATTGTCTTATCACTTAACACTAGATTAGTTGATAATTTTTAACACATAAGATCGATTTATTAGAAAATTAGCTTTATTCATTAACAGTCTTAGTGGATCTAAAAAAAACTGTATTACAAATTTATTTTAATAGAGTGCCACTATGATTGAAGAAAAATCATGTTCATGCTAAATTATTAACAAACAAAGTCTTAAAAGAACTGGTTTTTATTTTCTACTATTACTTCATTTACTTTTTTTGTTTAAAGAGTGGAGATTATGTTGAAAACCCAGTTAATGGTGGAAACTTTACTGCCTAAGTAATGTGTAAAATCTACTTTAAAAAACTTAAAATCCACTGTAAAATCTAATATTGATCATAGAAAACGTCATGAACTAATTATAGTAGAATTTAGCAAGTATAAAAACGTTGTTTACTTAGTAATGAAGGAGGCTGTTAAAGCGAAACGAGAAGTGTGTTTAATACCACCAAAACATGTATATTGTTTTTTTTATTTTTATTCTGTAATCAAGCATCGAAATTACTTTTTGGCATGTTGGCTCCAGAGGGACAAAAATATTGTTTTACAGTTAAATAGAACAAAATAAAGACCTGATGTGTCAAAAGTCGAGTACTTATTAAATTTTTTAATTCTCTGTTTAAACTTACTAAATATTAGGTTTCGGATTGTTATAGACAATGGTACATGGTTGATCCTATGTTCCATTACTTTTTATAGAAATGGTGGAGAAATCTATGAACATCGAGTAAAAATCATGGACACGTAAAGTTTTTTAAACTTTGATGATAAAAGATAATTACCTTGATATGTGCCATTGTGTTCATAGAAAGAATCATCCGAACCCAAATATTTTATTCTAAACTAAATTAGTAGGAGGATTAGTACAACGCATCTCAAAATTATGTATTTTTTAAGTTGTAAGAATAAATAACTAATTTAGATTCTTTTTATGGGATAGGGGTTATGTACAAATCCAAATCTATCGTTTGGTATAAAATTGTAGAATTTTATATCTGACGTAACTAAAATAATAAATAAGTTGTGGTAGCACACAAAGTCAAAAAAAATCGTATGCATCAGGCTATACGGTTTTCTTAAAACACATCGAATCCTCTAACCGAATCATTATGGTTTTTGTAAATCATCTAATACGTACCCAAAGATCAGTATTCTTTGGGTTCGAGACATGTTAATGCACGACTATTCAGAGTTTTCGTTAGTATCACAAATAACAGAAAATAATCAGTATTAAAACTATATAAATAATTCACTGTATAGAAATCAGGTAACAAATGAATGAAAGAAATAATTGCATTTTGGAATTAATACAAATTTCAGTGTCTAATTTTAAGAATTTATGTTGCTCTTAATTTATAATATGATAAATGTATAAAGATGGTAAATATAACCCCTGAACTTATATGAATAGACTACTACTTTAAAACGATAACAAACTATAAAAATCTTAAATAATTCAGAATTAGATTGTTTTATACTAGATACAGTAGATGAAGATAAAATATTACATATTTTAAGACAATAATGGGTTTAATACGTTTTTTATTTTTTTTTTTTTAATTTTGTATTATTGTATTGTAATATCCAGCATACACAAGTCCTTCTTTATTTTTATTTGGAGTTGTTTAACTTTGTCTAATTTTAACTTTACTTAAAATTTACGACTATCTTTTTTCATTTTTTTTCAAACAAATTTTGAAATGTAATAATCTTCTACATTTTCTGATTGTAAAATGTACTTTCTATTCTTTTCTATACATTATTAAAGAAAAGCAGTTATTTCTCTTTTTTATTATATTTTCTTTCATTCGAATTCACTTTGTAAATATTCAAATACAGAGTCATTCATATCTATTCCTTACCCCCGTTGTGATGTGATCTTCAATAAAATTGAAAAATACGTCTCCCCCAAAGCCACGTACAAGTTACGCCACTGCGTGATTTCTTTACACCAAAACAGTTGAACATTCGTATTTTTTTGGTGTTAAGCTCTTTTTATAGAAGGGGGGAGCTTTTTGCCCAAACAAAAAACTACTGATTAAAATATCTCTACAGTTAGACTTTGCGTTCCAAAAACGCGCTCACATACCACATATCGTTAAAAGTTGATATTAAAATTCGGCTTTCTCCTTCCGCACTCGCATGTTAGTATAAGTAATGAGTGTATGTAGTTGATTATGGATTATGACTGAGTATGACTGAATCTAATGTAATTATATCTTTCTATGTATATGTAGATGTTAAAAAAAAAAATTAAATGAATTTAATTTCATAACTCTTTCCCAATGAATTGTTTCAGATGAGATATTTGGCATGGACTCTGGTGGTGATCATAGTGTGGGGCTTTTCGGTACGGATCGCAATAATTAAGATAAAATTACATTTTTACAAAATATTAATGTTTTAATTTTACATGTTTTAATTTTATGCAATGCAAAAATAAAAATAAAATAATATTAATATTTATATTTTTCAATATTTGTTTATACTTATTTATATTTTTTATTTACTTTTTTTAATTATTTTATATTTATATTTATTTATATTTTTTGTACATTTATTGTTTTATTTGTATATATATTTTTTTTTTTTTTTACGTGCAGCAATAGAGGCACGTGTTAAAGTGACACGTCCATAATAAATATGATTATTCAAGCTAAAACAGTTATCTAGGTACATCGCTGACAGGCAGGATTCGACTACTGTAGTAAATAGCTTACTAAGGCATTGCTAAAACATATGGGAGCACTATAGTGTAATACAATTACTGCCAGCCTAGCCGACCACTCTAAAGGTTGACCACCTTTCAAAATGCATGGCACTCAAAGGACAGTCTTATTATTTATTTTTTCACACATAATATATACATTATCATGTTCAAATCACGTACGAGTATTTTAATGTGATATTAATTAATATGCAGTTTTACTGCAACAATGTTACAAAAGAATTACAAAACCTGATTTACTCTTGAATGTATTAAAATATCCTTTTTTAAGTTTATATAAATATCCTATTTAGACACCTTTACAGGTTTTAGATTATCACAGTTGATAAATCAATTTTGAAACAATAAAGAAATCGTATGAAAGATATGCTTTCATATTCTACTGTAAACTGTGGTTTTTATGGTATTACAATAGGCTAGAAAGGCCATGGATTTACTTTCTTATGCCAACCGACAATAATTTTAGTAGTGAATTTATTAACAGGGATCGGTAAATCCATATAGTGTACGAACGATGGGAGGAATTTATTACATGTACCGCAGTTATTTCCATTCTATTGAATGAGACGTAAAGAATACCAAGAAGACGATACAAAATTCCTTTGACGCACAGTCCGGAACCCACTCCGAGGAAATTGGGGTTAAAATTAATTTTTCATTAATTTCCACTGCTTTCAGTGGATTTTGTGAAAAGAAATTACTAGTATAAACAATATAAATAACACCATATCTGTTGTAAAGCACTTTATGTATATTTCATTTCGGTTACTAATAAATTATTGTTTATCAGGCAAACTCAAGCCTTGCAGATACTGAGTTAGAAGAAAACCAAGTAGAGGCAATCGCTGAAGAAGAGGACGCGAGTCTTCCCAAAAATTTACTCGAAGGCGAGACGGAGGAGGAAGGACTGAACACCACCGGACTTGAAACCCGCCGAAGACCCTTCCCTAGGCCAAGACCTAAACCTCGGCCTAAGCCAGCGCCACGGCCAGCGCCAAAGCCAAAATCAAATCCAAAACCAAAAACACAACCTAAATACACTGCTGATCCTAAAAATGACGGATCTTGGAACCAATTTACCCAATCATTCTTACATGGAGTAGTTCAGGAATTGGGTTCTGAATTAGTACATCAAGCTGTAGATATGTTACTGACATGTCGACAACAACTAATAGAAAAAAATAGCAGTAGTCTTAGTGACTGTATACCGTTTATTAACTTTCAAAATTATTTGCAAGAGAAAGAAACAAATGGACAGGAGGATACAACAGATGTTCAAGATGAAACATCTGATGGTCAATATGATACATCAAATCTTGATGAACGGTGGAACAGTGATCCAGGAAGGTTCGCTTAGCAGCCACCCATCCAGGACGCAGTCAATGTCAGCGGTGCTTGATCTGGTTATCTCTCGCTAGACACCGCACCCACTACACTGCGCCAGAGACTGTGGAATTTACTATCTAAAATGGGAGATTTCTGGATTTTTAAACAACTTTAAGGATAAGAGAAGTCTCATGATTATGCATGAGGTACTAAATACAAATTTTAAAATTAAATGAATTCCACATTAGAGTACAAAGTGCAATTTTATTTTCCTATTTTCCAACAGGAAATACCGAATCTTTTCCTCATAAATAGAATTAGCTTAGTCAATCGTGTAGCTCAGTGAATACCATTTTATTTTATCAGACTGTCCTCTGATTGTTACAATGAGCACGATGGTAAACTATAGCGAGGAGTTATCAAGGTTTCTACAACTACTGCTAAAGGTCTCTAGTCGTTATATGTAATATTAGTTGAATTAAAGTTTTTTTTTAATAAATCGTAATGGTGAGCGTTAGCGAAGCCTGTCATTCAACGGGCTGGAAATATTTAATTTCTGTCTCATGATATATCGAGAACGAGCTGACTTATAGATTTGAAGTGTTTCGAACAGAAACCAGTAGAGATTTGATTTTCCAATCAATGGTTGGCTAAAGATGTCTTGAATTGGGTGTTTTTTAATTACCTTTAATTTTGGAGGACCACCGATTTCTTGACATGAACGGAAACCGGTGAGAATCACCATATTACGCAATCGAGAGTTTTTCGATACAGGCGCGAACTAGCGTCTTGAAATAGAGAACCTCGATTGACAATCACTGTTTTACGGGGGGCGAATAGTGACATAATTTATGTTAATTACTTTGGGGAATGGATATTTAAAAGTCTTTAATGGGGAAAGCGTATATTGTCAGATTTAGCACTTCTGTACGACATGATAACAGGGTTGTCAATGGTTTCCAAACAAGGAAACAACTATTTGCTGACAAAATTAGACGAAGGGAACCTGCTTTTTTCGTGCGTCTTAAAGAGAAACTTGGTATTAAGTGCCTTGGTTTTAAAAGAGCTGCAATAGCAGGTAACTTTGATGGTGAACTCTCAACAAGTAATATCAAATTATCTGATATTAATCACCAAGTGTAATAAACCCCTTTTTAGAAGGGTTTTCTCACTAGAAGCAGACTGGAACCGTCTACAGAGGCCTGCAATAACGGAAAAGAAATAATTGAATTCTTTACGAATTGCAAATTCTTGAAAGCTAGAACTGGCCCCTAGAAGGATCCGTTAAATGTGGTGAAAAAGAAATACAAAATGTCTGTGCAAGAATTAAGCTAAATTAAAAGAAGATTAAAAAGAGCTTCAGAGATTGCTTATAAAACAGCACGACCATTCCATCAACCGTTTCTAAACCCTCTAATCAATTGCTGCAATCTCATCAAAGTGTGAGCGGGGCTTTGGTCACATGAACGTAATGATGTCACCATCTAGATCGAGACTTACCTACATTCATGTATCAGTGCTGATATTTATCAGGCTGAATGGACCAATCATCAGGACATGGAAACCAGGGGAATACATCAGGACAGGGCTACAAAACCGTTCAGCCGATTTACTAGAACTCGACGAGGTCAACCTGACAGAAAATAAGTGGGAAAGGACGTATTTGCTAACTATTCAGTTATAGTTTAGTTTTACTTCGTTCTTTGTTATTTTTGGAATATAAATTTAATTTAAAGAAAGAGGTTATTATAGTAAAGTTCATTGAACCTTCATATCAATTCTTGATTACATGTAATAAAGTACTGCTAAATAAATAATTTAAATCCATAAAAATAAGATACCTATCTTATTTTTCTTATAATTTTCAATATAAGTTAACGTAAACTTCCTAAAGCCCCGATTTTATTCCGTGAGCATAGGTACATTTACTTTTAGGCCCGTAACTATTTTAGGTATTCCAGGAAATCATATAAAGTTTCCTTACAATTTTTCAAATCTACCTAGCGTTCCGACACTGGTAAATTTTGTCACTACACCACTGCTGGCCGAATGACAGTTTATGGAAAGAATCTCATTAACCAAACTTTGAACATTTGTATGATAAGTTAATTAAAATATGACGTACATCTTAGTTTGGAATGTATGATTAATAATTTTAAAAGTATTAATGAACATAATAAAATTATTAATGTTCAATTTGTCTATTTGAATAAAATATTGGATGAATCTAAGCTAGTCTGCTTGAGATGTGAAATGAATTTAAATGTTTTACGATTATTTCATAAAATAATACGTGCAAATGAACATAAAGACCGAATATAATGGAATTAGATTCGACACATAGTGAACCATAGTAACTGATATGTTATCATTAAAACATGCCGTTATTGAACAATGCACTATTGTTAGGAAAACAAAACAGCATTCTGTGCAGAAATTACTAACCATATCAAAATATTAAAAAATCAAAAAATAACAATACAATACACAAGTTAGAATTAGATCTAATTCGGTTTAAGAAACCAGATGCTTGACAACTATAGAGGACTTTCCTAATTCAATTTCCTAAGCTCAATTTCCTAAAAAATGTAAGCTATTAAAAACTCTCCCACTAATATTATAGATTATGCAACAAAATTAGATCCTGAACAATGGCTTCTATAATGAGAGAATCCACCCTATCTCATTTTACATGAAGTTGGAAATGTGTTACGTACCAAAGATCGTTTTATACTGTGCTATTCGTTTTTACCATTAATTGTAGATATTTAAACGTCATGGTTTACCATTTGTTGCATTTTTGTGGATATATCACAAAACCACACTAAAAAGGTACACTTATAAAGGTATAAATATTATACTGATATGTACTTGGTTCTAAAGATTGCAATCAACACAATCACCAGAATTACATTCTGCCATGAAACGCCTGCACATAAAATATTATCTCCAAATCCAACGCCACCACTGAAATTGACGACATCAAAATCAGCAGAACCATCAGAAACACATTCTTTATATTCGACCCCTTCAACGCCTTCACTTACACCATTATCTCATCCAAATTCAATCCCACCGCCGACATCTACTTCTCCGCGATCTACACAGTCATCGGAACCACATTCTTTACATACAACACCATCACCTGCACCACCATCTTCTTTAATAAGAACTCTATCAACGATACCATCGTTTCCTCACACTAAGCCAGTGCAAACTTCTTACGGTATAATTCCATTAACGAAGGAATCTACAACAAAACAAACACCTTCTTCAAATAATCTCTCTCCAAAAGAGACAATGGCCAATACCTTTAAACCACAAATGAAGGTTACTTCCACTCTGTATTCAACACCAACACCAACCTTTATAACTACAGCAAGGGCAAAGATAATCTTACAACGTCATTATGTTGTTCAACCCAAAGATACTACTAAATGGAATATGTTTGTTAATAGTTTCTTACAAGGTTTAGGCCTTACCCTTGGATATATTGCTGCGCAAGAAATTTCTACGATGTTGAAATCTTGTCGAAAAATATTAATTGATTTAAATAGTATTAATCTTGATGACTGTATAGAGTTTAAACTATTCCAAACCAATTTAGGCTCGTAAAGTCTGAAGAAAATATTGAAATACTAAATGAATCGAAATTTCAAGATTCAACAGCACAAACTCCAAGGGATGAGGTAAGACGAGCTACGGAAGAAACGACAGATAACACAACGAAAAGATTCCCTGATGACCCGTCCTATAATTTAGCTAAATAACTACTTCTGTTCAATCCTAATAAACGTGTTAAAATCTAGAATATACGTAATTAAATTATTTTAAATCCTACTAATAATATAAATACGACAGTTTATGAAAACTTATGTTTGTGTTTGGACGTTTTATTCTCGATAAAACCGAATCTAATGTACAGAATTAGACGAGATTAGGCATGGATATCATGAAGGAATGTACCAAACCCAATTTGCAGTTTTTATGCCAAAACACCGTCGAGGGTGCAGTGGGGGCGTTTTGCACTGAAGAGATACGATACAGATTAACTATATAAAAATACATATCATTTCTAGACTGAACCAAGAAAAAATACGATGATTAGGGAACAGAAACTTGAAAGCACGACATACAGTGTAGTGTATCAAGTTTACAGATTTGCGTACCTCTTCCGAGAATAAGAACTAACGAGAGGACAAACAAAGACAGCGAGGTGGGTAGCCCACAAAGAAATCACACATTTCATTTTAGGAAATTCAAATAATTGAACATTTTATTACCATATCGGGACGGTCCGAAAAAGTCTTGATGTGCAAGTGTTCGCACATTCTCTCGGCAACCAATTGAAGAACAATGGAAAGATTTAGCACCATTGAATATCCATTGAAGAGTGAGACATATCACGAAGTTAGGGGTTTCACTCCATACCTTCTGCCGAAGTACCTACTCGTAGATTGCATGCGCCGGAAGTACGTGCTTTTTAACTGATGTAGGCTTCTTAAGCTTGCATATGTATCGAGACAAGAAGACAAACTCGACTGTGGCGATTGTCGACTGTATAATTCTGTAAGTGCTCCTACACGCACAGAATCAGAAAAAAGAACCAGTCGCAATTTTGATTACCTCTGATTATCATAACCAAAAACACAGTAATAATATCTATTTGATACGTGCCTATATCAAAATTATCATAATGTGCATTGATGATACCTACGCCTTTAATACCATATTAAAGGTGAGTTTTCTAAAATATGATACGAACTTAGACTTTATTATTTCTCCACACTGGCCTAAAATACTTCAAGTCGTACTGATTTCTATTAAAAATAATGGTATGTTGCTGCAGCCAAACCACAGAGCCTCAAAATACTGCTCTATAAACTTTAAGTCTTTAAAGTTATTCTAGAACTGATCAGAAGATTGGAATATATTACAGTGACTACCGCTTATCACAGAAATGCGTCATTTATGTCATTTAAAAAAAATATAATAATAATAATCTAGTAATATTAAACTTTATTTGCTCTTAAACAGGATTTACAAAAAATATATATGATAAAGATAATTAACAATGTATGAAACATATTGCATCTATGAAAGAATATGAACAATTTATGGTTAACAGAACACTATTCTACATTAACAGATACAAAAGAGTACGATTCCTTCAAGGCGAGCCTGTTCAGAGAATTCTTACATCATAATATAAGTAACACATGCCAATTTTAGTATAAAGTAAACATATGAAATGAAAAAATGTAATAGTTTTATTAAGCTCTATGAAATAAATCGCTTATGGTATTGATAACATATAATCCACTAACAACAAAAACAAAAAAGAAGAGTGGTTCAAAGTCTAATACAAAAAAAAGAGTGCAAGAAATACACTAAAATGCTTACTAATAACAATACAAACAAACAGCAATAAACTAAATAAAGCAGTTACCATTACTGATACATAACGCTAACAGAATTTGAATATAATTAAAAAAATTAAGAACATATGCATATAATATAACGGCACATAAATAATTACTGAGAACCACCTTTATACTAAACAGTAAATTTTCAATATCATTACCCGTAAACAACCATCTTTTTAAAACTGTGCTATGTACAGCATATGAATTACTTCTTACATAAAAGGTTTTAAGACCTTCGTATACATACATATATTTTAAAGGTAAAACACAAACATGTGAAACATTTTTTAGTTTTAGTTCAGATCATTGTATTTTCCATGCTAGACGTTATCAAGCATTATATTTAAATAGTACTTTAAAGAATCTACCGTTAGAATTTTCATTGCCACTTCTCGATGCAACGCCTGTTATTTGACGTGACAACGTCTTAAATTAGGTTGCGGCTCGGAGTCACTCATGAAAAAAGTGTAACGCCCGGTAACGTTTACGATGCCCGTCCAGTGGGTCCGCCGCACGGGATCCGCACGGGATAAAGCAGATAACTGTGGGTCCGCCGCACGGGATAAAGCAGATAACTATGTTTATTCGTGAAAATGTGGAGTGCTTAGATTCGTCATTTACAACAACTACAACAATAAAGGTAAATAATTGTACACTGATATTTCATTATCGT
Organism: Homalodisca vitripennis; assembly: GCF_021130785.1. Lineage (NCBI taxonomy): Eukaryota > Metazoa > Arthropoda > Insecta > Hemiptera > Cicadellidae > Homalodisca > Homalodisca vitripennis. The sequence goes on along the minus strand of NC_060211.1, from coordinate 35,805,511 downwards.
AAACTATGATTGATTGTTTAATTGTTACATTGACACAAAAGTTGAGAAACTGAGTTTATAGGTTATGTCATACTATTGACAAATGTTGATAGTGTTAAGTAAATTATTAGTTTAAATCACTCTGTAATCAATCGTTAATTCAGTCGATTGAGAAGAAACAGCGCGTATTGCTAGTCAAACATTTAAAATAACAAATTATAACCTATAACCTGTCATAACAGTGCGACCAAACAAACGAACTAAACCGACCAATCACCACGAGAATTTAACTGTGTTTAGCAAGAATTTCAAGTTCCAATTTTAGTAAATGTTTTATTCAATTTTACCATTTACAATAACAAATTTTAATTAATTTCAAATTATGTACAATGTTTTAGTAAACAAAATAATATTTCTATAGTTAAAATTTGTGCAATTCTTATTTTCATTCAATTCCTTGTTCCTATTGTGCAATTTAATAATATTCATATCAATAAATATTCTAACCGAGAAAAAAGACGTTGTCACGTAAAATCTTCGCCCGTAAAACCGACATTACAGGCAACCATAATTTTTTTTAATACAATTAAAACATTGATAAGTATGACACTTCGTAAACTTAATTTGCCCCTAAGGTTGAAATTTATAAATTTTCTTTTGCTGTAGCTCTATATCAATGTCGTTTTTAATAAATTACAATTTGAGCATCTCCCAAATCAGAATTGACCTGAAATGCTATGTCATCTACTTCGTTAGCAAAATATCAAAACGCCGTATCATCAGAAAAAACTAGTTGCATGCCCGTAACCTTTCCATTTCAAAGATCATTAATATATACATACATATATATATATATATATAGTATATTTATATATATATATATATATATATATAACATTAAATTGTATAAATGGCAATTGCCTTATTTTATTTTTCAATAAACATTGAATGGCAAAAAGTATTTGCTCCGCCGTGGAGTCGAACCCGGATCTCTCACTTGCCCGGGTGAATGTGCTACCATTACACCACAGAGCATATATATATATATATATATATAGTATATATATATATATATATATATATTATATATGTAATGTATGTACCGTATATATCTGTATATCAAGAAAAGCACTAATCCCAGAACTGAGCCTTGTGGGACCCTACTTACTATAGCTCCAAATTCTCCTACATCATTAACTTTTACACACTGGCTTCTCCCAATCAAAGTACTAAACAAATTAAGAACGACACCCCTAATACCACATTTATATAATTTATTGAATAGAAATTTTATTAATTAACTGTGTCAAACGCTTTGGTGATATCTAGGAAAAGCCCACTTACAGAAACATCCGTTATATATACCAGATTCTACTTTTTCCATAGATTTAAGTAAAGCTGTCCTGTCTCTGTTTTCAAACCCTCTCGGAAACCAAATTGGTTCTTATTAAAAAATTATATGCTGTTTAAAAGCTTAATACTTTTCTTTTCACGCTTTTTTCACATAATTTAGAAAAAGACGACAAGAGTGAAATTGGTCTATAGTTATTACACTGTTACGTTTAGTCTTTCTTACATACCTGATATACAATACTAATACTGATTTCATACTATTCGGAAAACCCACATTCTGAACGCTAAGATTAATAAAATGCAATCGAACGTTACTAATTGTGGGATAAATAAACTTTGTTATTTTAGAACTAATACAATCAATGTATTACATTGTATTCAGCCTACAATACAGGCTGTGTATTATTATATTCAGGCTGTGTGCGATTAATCACCACATGTAAATCTATCTAGACCTGAAGACGTGCCATTTTTCAATGATCCAACAGCCTAAGACAGCTCATTTTCCAAAATCGGTTGAAAAAACATTGAATTACATGTGGAATAGTCATCAAAGTAACTATTATAATTTAAAAATTTACTTGACTTGGAACCATTTCACCTCTGTTCTGATGATACATTCATAAAATATTTATTAAATTGGTTAGCAATCTGGGAGATTTCATCAACAACTATACCATCTATTTCTAGACTCGTATCAATGTCAGTCTATTTGTTTTATTTACTATGATTACTTTCACGATATCCCATGATTTAGGACTGTTTTTGTGTTTCTCAAATAGTTTAGTATAATAATCATTTTTTAACTTTCGAATTTCAGAGTTTAGTTTAGTTGAGTTGAGTTTATGTAATCAACTTCAAATGATATAAAAATAATATTATTTAGTTGTTTTATTTTTTAACTTCTTTAATAGACTATCTCTAGTTTTTATGCGCTTAAATATAGAATCACTTATCTAAGGTTTCAGCTTAACAATATTTTTCTAGCTCTTGATTCTATTTTACATTTAGTAATTATAATACTTCACTGTTTAAGAAATGTATCAAAAACATTAGAAAAATCAGCCTGTAGAAAATCTCCATCCCAATCTGTTATATCTAGAATCTCTGTAAGAGTTTATACGGTAGGCCGTATGACTAACATTAACTTTGGCCTTGATATTGCTAAATGACCCGCCCACAATTGTCACCGTCACAACTGTAAGACAGTGATCAGTGATGTCACAATCGATAACCGAAGCTTTTAAAGTAATACAATACGTATTTGTAATTTTAGAAAGAATTTAGACAATACATGTTTGAGATGTCTGAGCCTTACGAGTAAGAAAATTAATTAAAGATTGTAATCCAAAGGAAGATAATAATAATTTGTACTCGTCAAATAATCTACTATTGTCTAATTTTGCTGTGCTCGGAGGGCCCAAATACTACCCTTTCTACAAATAAACGCTATCTGTGTGGAGGGTTGCGTTTACGTGCTAGCCGCTGAGATGAAGGCGCAACAATCTCTTTAACTACTTTAAATTCACGATTTCGATTTGCAGATTAGTATTGACAAATACGTTATTTTAAAAAAACACACACTATGACAATTTAAAAACGAGGATAAGTCCTATTATAGCTATTATTTGGCATGCTCTTGCCATTTCATTCCACCACACTGATGACTGTCACAAAACAGACTGATTTTAGCGAGTGCGATGAGTAATTTGAGCCAATACAATTCCTGAAAGGAGAGTTTTACACATGAGTGACAGGAAATGTTTTCGGGACGCAGCGCATAATGATACCCCGCCACCCCACCCCTAACGATAACCATACACTACAGGTCACGCGCGCAGCTAAAGTTCTCAAACTGTACAGATGGGCCAGTGGATCTGGGCGCGCGGCCGAGGCTGTACTACCCATCCACGAAACATTGACCTCACCTACGCGCTGTCATTCAGTGATTGATTTAATAGAACTGAACTACCGGAACACACATTTTATTAGGATATAACCACCAAAACAGTAAATATTCCAGTTCTTGCCTTTTGTGTCATGAGAATAACGAAGAATGGGCTCTAAGGGAAAGCCCAATGTTCTTGGAAAGACGCCCCTTTTCCCGCCGGCCCGCGCGCATAGATCCATTGGCCCATGTATAGGATAAGACTGCGGCTATCTTACCGAGAGGACACGGGTTAGATTTCAGGGAAGCCATTAAAAGTTTTAAATGAGTTTGAACCGTTTTATCTTAAGAATCTCTTAGTGAATCACATTAGTGTATAAAGAGTCCCCTCACATAATATTTCTGAAATATATATTGGAATTCAGTCCAGTTACTGAGTCAAAGTGGTCTAAATGTGTCTCAAATATTACATGGTACACAATAGGAGATGGCATGGCTAAAACTGTTATTGATATTCCCAGGACTTCCTAATGGGCTTCATTCAGACAAAATTAAACTAATAAATGCAATGTTAATCATGGTTGTTGATTTTTTTTATCCTTGTAATAAATTGTTTTATGATTTTGTGTCCTGTGTTTACAAAACAACTAGTGAGTGAATGTTTTATCTGCCTTACAAGCATTTAATGCAATTTAAACTGTGGGGTTTTATGAACAATTCGAACTACAATCGGCCACCAAATTTGAGAGTCGCGTTCGAAGATATCGGAGAAGACCATTATCTCTCAAACGAGCGAGTATACGTAGGACGAAATCATTACTAAAGTAAACGGTCTGTACAATCATTAATTAATGAAATAACCACGTACCATTGTGTGATACCACTGTCATGATAACAATACAATTGGTGTTAAAACGAAATCAATTAACTCAGAGTGGGTTTTGGCGTACCGTTGGCTTTAAAGTACGTCTGTTTACGGTCGTCGGTTCTCCAAATTACCACTTTGATAGTAAATTCGTTCACTTTACTGGCCTATATAAGAACACAAACAGTCTTGTACTATTATTGCCACACCAACTGTTAAGGTATTGTCTTATCACTTAACACTAGAATAGTTGATAATTTTTAACACATAAGATCGATTTATTAGAAAATTAGCTTTACTCATTAACAGTCTTAGTGGATCTAAAATAAACTCTATAACAAAATTATTTTAATAGGGTGCCACTGTAATTGAAGAAAAATCATGTTCATGCTAAATTATTAACAAACAAAGGCTTAAAAGAACTGGTTTTTATTTTCTACTATTACTTCATTTACTTTTTTTGTTAAAAGAGTGGAGATTAGGTTGAAACCCCTGTTAATTGTGGAAAATTTACTGGCTAAGTAATGTGTAAAATCTACTTAAAAAAAAACTTTAAATCCACTGTAAAATTTAATATTGCTCATATTAAACGTCAAGAACAAACTATAGTAGAATTCAGCAAGTATAAAAATGTTGTTTACTCAGTAATGAATGAGGCTGTTAAAGCAAAACGAGAAGTGTGTTTATTGTTTTTTTTATTTTTATTCTGTAATCAAGCATCGAAATTACTTTTTGGCATGTTGGCTCCAGAGGGTGGGACAAAAATCTTGTTTTACAGTTAAATAGAAAAAAATCAAGACCTGATGTGTCAAAAGTCGAGTACTTATTAATTTTTTTTTTAATTCTCTGTTTAAACTTACTAAATATTAGGTTTCGGATTGTTATAGACAATGGTACATGGTTGATCCTATGTTCTATTACTTTTAATAGAAATGGTGGAGAAATCTATGAACATCGAGTAAAAATCATGGACACGTAAAGTTTTTTAAACTTTGATGATAAAAGATAATTACCAGATATGTGCCATTGTGTTCATAGGAAGGATCATCCGAACCCAAATATTTTATTGTAAACTAAATTAGTAGGAGGATTAGTACAACGCATCTCAAAATTATGTATTTTTTAAGTTGTAAGAATAATTAACTAATTTAGAATCTGCTTGTGGGAGAGGGGTTTTGTACAAATCCAAATCTATCGTTTGGTATAAAATTGTAGAACTTTATATCTGAAGTAAGTAAAATAATAAATGAGTGTTGTGGTAACACTCGAAGTTAAAAAAAATCGTATGCATCAGGCTATACGACTTTCTTAAAACACATCAAATCCTCAAACCGAATCAATATGGTTTTTGTAAATCATCTAATACGTACCCAAAGATCAGTATTCTTTGTGTTCAAGACAACTTAATGCACGACTATTTAGTTTTCATTAGTATCACAAATAACAGAAAAAAATCAGTATTAAAACTATATAAATAATTGATTATATAGAAATCCGATAACAAATTAATAAAATCAATAATTGTACTTTGGAATTAATACAAATTTCAGTGTCTAATTTTAAGAATTTATGTTGCTCTTAATTTATAATAAAATACATGTATAAATGTATAAGGATGGTAAATATAACCCCTGAACTCATATTAATATGTACTATTTTAAAACGATAACACAACTATAAATATTTTAAATAATTCAGAATCAGATTATTTTATATTAGATACAGAAGATGAAGATAAAATATTACATATTTTAAGACAAACAGTTTTAATATGTTTTTTATTATTAAAGTTTTTTAATGTTATATTATCCAGCTTATACTCGTAATTCTTTATTATTATATGGAGTTGTTTTAACTTTGTCTAATTTTAAGTTTACTTACAGTTTACGTTTATCTTTTTTTAATTTTTTTTCAACCAAAAGTTTGAAATGTAATAATCTTCTACGTTTTCGAATTGTAAAATGTAATTTTTATTTTTTCTATACATTATTAAAGAAAAGAAGTTATTTCTTTTTATTATTATATTTCCTTTCATTCTAATCCACTTTGTAAATATTCAAATACAGAGTCATTCATATCTATTCCTTACCCCCGTCGTGGTGTGATCTTCAATAAAATTGAAAAATACGTCTCTCCCAAAGCCACGTACTAGTTACGCCACTGCGTGATTTCTTTGCACCAAAATAGTTGAACATTCGTATTTATTTTGGTGTTAAGCTCTTTTTATAGAAGGGGGGAGCTTTTTGCCTAAACGAAATACCACTGATTAAAATATTTCTAAAATTAGACTTTGCGTTCCAAAAACGCGCTCACATACCACATATCGTTAAAAGTTGATATTAAAATTCGGCTTTCTCCTTTCTCTTGTTAACAAACACTCCCATGATAGTATAAGTAATGAGTTTATGTAGTTGATTATGGATTATGACTGAATATTACTAATTGTAATGTAATTATATCTTGCTATGTATATGTAGATGTTAAAAAAATTTAAATGAATTTAATTTCATAACTCTCTCCCAATGAATTGTTTCAGATGCGATATTTGGCATGGACTCTGGTGGTGATCATAGTGTGGGGCTTTTCGGTACGGTTCACAATAAATAAGATAAAATTACATTTTTAAAAAGTATTAATGTTTTAATTTTTATGCAATACAAAAATAAAAATATAATAATAACAATAATTAATATTAATATTTATTTTTTCAATATTTTTTATATTTATATTTTTATATGTTTATTTTTTTATTTGTTAATATATTTTATTATTTTTTTTACGTGCAGCAATAGAGGCACGTGTTAAAGTGACGCGTCCATAACAAATCTGATTATTCTAGCTGATTATTCTATGGTTTACAATAAATAAGATAAAATTACATTTTTACAAAATATTAATGTTTTAATTTTACATGTTTTAATTTTTATGCAATACAAAAATAAAAATATAATAATAATAATAAATAATATTAATATTTATTTTTTTCAATATTTTTTTATTTTTTTATAAATGTATTTTTTTATTTACTTTTTTAATTATTTTTTATTTATATTTTATTATATTTTTATATGTTTTAATTTTTATTTGTTAATACTTTTTTTCCGTGCAGCACGTGTTAAAGTGACACGTCCATAATAAATATGATTATTCTAGCTAAAACAGTTATCTAGGTACATCGCTGACAGGCAGACTTCGAAAAGTAAATAGCTTAGTAAGGCATTGCTAAAACATATGGGAGCACTATAGTATAACACAATTACTGCCAGCCTAGCCGACTACGCTAAAGGTTGACCCCCTTTCAAAATGCATAGCACTCAAAGGACAGTCATATTATTTATTTTTTCACACATAATATATACATTATCATGTTCAAATCAAATCACGTACGAGTATTTTAATGTGATATTAATTAATAAGCAGTTTTACTGCAACAACGTTATAACAAAGTTACAAAACCTGATTTACTCTTGATTGTATTAAAATATTCTTATTTAAGTTTATATAAATATCCTATTTAGACACCTTTACAGGTCTTAGATTATCACAGTTGATAAATCAATTTTGATACAATAAGAGAAAACGAGTGAAAAAGATGCTATCAAATTCTACTGTAAACTATGGTTATTATGGTATTACAATAGAAAGGCCATGGATTTACTTTCTTATGCCAACCGAGAATAATTTTAGTAGTGAATTTATTGACAGAGATCCGTACATCCATATAGTGTACGAACGATGGGAGGAATTTATTACATGTACCGCAGTTATTTCCATTCTATTGAATGATACGTAAAGAATACCAAGAAGACGATACAAAATTCCTTTGACGCACAGTCCGGAACCCACTCCGAGGAAATTGGGGTTAAAATTAATTTTTCATTAATTAATTCATTACTGCTTTCAGTGGATTTTGTGAAAAGAAATTACTAGTAAAAGCAATCTAAATAACACCATATCTGTTGTAAAGCACTTTATGTATATTTAATTTCGTTTACTAATAAATTATTGTTTATCAGGCAAACTCAAGCCTTGCAGATACTGAGTTAGAAGAAAACCAAGTAGAGGCAATCGCTGAAGAAGAGGGCTCGAGTCTTCCCGAAGATTTACTCGATGGCGAGACGGAGGAGGAAGGACTGAACACCGCCGGACTTGAAACCCGCCGAAGACGTATCGGAAAGCTAAAACCAAAACCTCAGCCTAAGCCAGCGCCACCGCCAGCGCCAAAGGTGAAGCCAAAGCCAAAGCCAAAACCAAAAACAAAACCTACAGCAAAGCCAACACCAAAACCGACGCCAAAAACAACTCCAAAACCGACCCCAAAGCCGACAGAAAAAGCAACACCAAAGCCGACAGAAAAAGCAACCCCAAAACCTACAGAAAAACCAACGTCAAAATCTACACAAGAACCGCCATCACTTGAAAAGGGAAAGAAATCCGAAACTGAATACACTGCTGATCCGAAAAATGACGAATCTTGGAACCAATTTACCAACTCATTCTTATATGGATTAGGTGATGGAGTGGGTTCTGAATTAGCACATCAAGCTGCAGATACTTTACTGACATGTCGACATCAACTGATAGAAAAAAATAGCACTAGTCTTAATGACTGTGATCCGTTTATTGACTTACAAAATGATTTGCAAGAGAAAGAAACAAATGGACAGGAGGAAACAACACATGTTCAAGATGAAACATCTGACGGTCAATATGATACATCAAATTTTGATGACCGGAGGAGCTGTGATCCAGGAAAGTTCGCTCAGCAGCCACCCATCCAGGACGCAGTCAATGTCAGCGGTGCTTGATCTGGTTATCTCTCGCTAGCCACCGCACCCACTACACTGCGCCAGTGACTGTCGAATTTACTATCTAAAATGGGAGATTTCTGGATTGTTAAACAACTTTAAGGATAAGAGAAGTCTCATGATTATGCATGAGGTACTAAATACAAATTTTAAAATTAAATGAATTCCACATTAGAGTACAAAGTGCAATTTAATTTTCCTATTTTCCAACAGGAAATACCGAATCTTTTCCTCATAAATCGAATTAGCTTAGTCAATCGTGTAGCTCAGTGAATACTATATTTTATCAGACTGTCCTCTGATTGTTACAATGAGCACGATAGTAAACTATATCGAGGAGATAAGGTTTCTACAACTACTGCTAAAGGTTTCTACTCGTTATATGTAATATTAGTTGAATTAAAGGTTTTTTTTTAAAATAAATCGTATTGGTGAGCGTTAGCGAAGCCTGTTACTCGACAGGCTGGAAATATTTAATTTCTGTCTCATGATATATCGAGAATGAACTATAGATTTCGAACAGAAACCAGTACAGATTTGATTGTCCAATCAATGGTTGGCTAAAGATGTCTTGAATTGGGTGTTTTTTTAATTGCCTTTAATTTTGGAGGACCACCGATTTCTTGACATGAACGGAAACCGGTGAGGAGGCTTGATGGTGAAAGGGTCTGATAAGGATGTCTTGAAGCACAGGATCACCATATTACGCAATCGAGAGTCTTTCAATACAGCTGCGGAGACGCGAACTAGCGTCTTGAAATGGAGAACCTCGATTGACAATCACTGTTTTACAGGGGGCGAATAGGGACATAATTTGTGTTAATTACTTTGGGGAATGGATATTTAAAAGTCTTTAATGGGGAAAGCTTATATTGTCAGATTTGGCGCTTCTGTACGACATGATAACAGGGTTGTCGATGGTTTCAGAATGTCTTCAAAACAAGGAAACAACTATTTGCTGACAAAATCAGACGAAGGGAACCTGCTTTTTTCGTGCGTCTTAAAGAGAAACTTGGTACTAATTGCCTTGGTGCTAAAAGAGCTGCAATAGAAGGTAACTTTGATGGTGAACTCTCAACAAGTAATAGCAAATTATCTGATATTAATGACCAAGTGTAATTAATTCCTTTTTAGAAGGTTTTTCTCACTAGAAGCAGACAGGAACCGTCTACAGGGGCCTGCAATAACGGAAAAGAATATATAATTCAATTCTTTACGAATTGCAAATTCTTGAAAGCAAGAACTGGCCCCTAGAAGGATCCGTTAAATGTGGTGAAAAAGAAATACAAAATGTCTGTGCAAGAATTAAGCTAAATAAAAAAAAATATTAAAAAGAGCTTCAGAGATTGCTTATAAAACAGCACGACCATTCCATAAACCATTTCTAAACCCTCTAATCAATTGCTGCAATCTCATCAGAGTGTGAGCGGGGCTTTGGTCACATGAACGTAATGATGTCACCATCTAGATCGAGACTTACCTACATTCATGTATCAGTGCTGATATTTATCAGGCTGAATGGATCAAACATCAGGACATGGAAACCAGGGGACTACATCAGGACATGGCTACAAAACCGTTCAGCCGATGTTACTAGAACTCGACGAGGTCAACCTGACAGAAAATAAGTGGAAAAGGACGTATTTGCTAACTATTCAGTTATAGTTTAGTTTTACTTCGTTCTTTGTTATTTTTGGAATATAAATTTAATTTAAAGAAAGAGGTTATTATAGTAAAGTTCATTGAATCTTCACATCAATTCTTGATTACATGTAATAAAGTACTGCTAAATAAATAATTTAAATCCATAAAAATAAGATACCTATATTATTTTTCTTATAATTTTCAATATAAATTAACGTAAACTTCCTAAAGGCTCGATTTTATTCCGTGAGCATAGGTACCTACATTTACTTTTAGGCCCGTAACTATTTTAGGTATTCCAGGAAATCATATAAAGTTTCCTTACAATTTTTCAAATCTACCTAGCGTTCCGACACTGGAAAATTTTGTCACTACACCACTGCTGGTCGAATGGCAGTTTATGGAAAGAATCTCATTAACCAAACTTTGAACATTTGTATAATAAATTAATTAAAATGTGACATGCATCTTAGTTTGGGAGGTATGATTAATAAAATTTTAAAAGTATTAATGAACATAATAAAATTATTAATGTTCAATTTGTCTATTTGAATAAAATATTGGATGAATCTAAGCTAGTCTTGCTTGATATGTGAAATGAATTTAAATGTTTTACGATTATTTCATAAAATAATACGTGCAAATGAACATAAAGACCGAATATAATGGAATTAGATTCGACACATAGTGAACCATAGTAACTGATATGTTATCATTAAAACATGCCGTTATTGAACAATGCACTATTGTTAGGAAAACAAAACAGCATTCTGTGCAGAAATTACTAACCATATCAAAATATTAAAAAATCAATAAATAACAATAAAATACACAAGTTAGAATTAGATCTAATTCGGTTTAAGAAACCAGATGCTTGACAACTATAGAGGACTAATTTCCTAAAAAATGTAAGCTATTAAAAACTCTCCCACTAATATTATGGATTATGCAACAAAATTAGATCCTGAACAATGGCTTCTCTAATGAGAGAATCCACCCTATCTCATTGTACATGAAGTTGGAAATGTGTTACGTACCGAAGATCGTTTTATACTATGCTATTCGTTTTTACCATTAACTTTAGATATTTAAACGTCATGATTTTCCATTTGTTGCATTTTTGTGGATATATCACAAAACCACACTAAAAAGGTACACTTATAAAGGTATAAATATTATACTGATATGTACTTGGTTCTAAAGATTGCAATCAACACAATCACCAGAATTACATTCTGCACATGAAACGCCTACACATAAAATATTATCTCCAAATCCAACGCCACCACTGAAATTGACGACATCAAAATCAGCAGAACCATCAGAAACACATTCTTTATATTCGACACCTTCAACGCCTTCACTTACACCATTATCTCATCCAAATTCAATCCCACTGCCGACATCTACTTCTCCGCGATCCACACAGTCATCGGAACCACATTCTTTACATGCAACACTATCACTTGCACCACCATCTTCTTTAATAAAAACACTATCAACGATACCATCGTTTCCTCACACTACGCTACTGCAAACTTCTTACGGTGTAATTCCATTAACGAAGGAATCTGCAACAAAACCAACACCTTCTTCAATTAATCTCTCTCTAAAAGAGACAATAGCCAATACCTTTAAACCACAAACGAAAGTTACTTCTACTCTGTATTCAACACCAATGCCAACTTTTATAACTACAGCAATGGCAAAGATAATCTTACAACGTCATTATGTTGTTCAACCCAAAGATACAACTAAATGGAATATGTTTGTTAATAGTTTCTTACAAGGTTTAGGCCATACCCTTGGATATATTGCTGCGCAAGAAATTTCTACGATGTTGAAATCTTGTCGAAAAATATTAATTGATCTAAATAGTATTAATCTTGATGACTGTATAGAGTTTAAACTATTCCGAACTAATTTAAGCTCGTAAAGTCTGAAGAAAATATTGAAATACTAAATGAATCGAAATTTCAAGATTCAACAGCACAAACTCCGAAGGGATGAGGTAAGACGAGCTACGGAAGAAACGACAGATAACACAACGAAAAGATTCCCTGAAGACCCGTCCTATAATTTAGCTGAGCAACTACTTGTGTTCAATCCTAATAAACGTGTTAAAATGTAGAATATACGTAATTAAATTATTTTAAATCCTACTAACAATTATAAATACGACAGTTTATGAAAACTTATGTCTGTGTTTGGATGCTTTATACTCGATCAAACCGAATCTAATGTACAGAATTAGACGATATTTGGCATGGATATTAACTAGTAACTATCCTATTTATCTTAAAAGTTGGATGGAAGAATGTTTAATACTGACGAATACTACTATCGTCGAAACGTAGTGTTCTATTTTTGTAACAATAATGATGACAAATACACGACAACTTGTGATACTTTGAAACATTACTTGTAAATGTATAAGATAACTGGGGAATACTAATGCTGGGCGATGCTAATTCAAGGTCCAATCGCTGAATAAGTATTTTTGAAACTGTCCATGCACTGAATAAGCACCCCTATGCATGCATGACGTCACAGCTCAGGGCGTGCTTATTCCAGTGGATGCTAAGACAGCGTCCCTAGATTTATAAAAGCACGGAGGGACACTGCACTAACATGACTACTGTTCAATTTGAGGAATCAAAGGAGTTCAGTATGCCAAACCAATCATAAAGGAATGTACCGAACCCAATTTGCAGTGTTTAGCCAGAAAACCGTCGAGGGGGCAGTGGGGACGTTTAGCACTGAAGAGACATACGATACAGATTAGCTATATAAAAATATATATAATTTCTAGAATAAACCAAGCAAATAGAATGATTAGCGAACAGAGACTTGAAAGCACGACATACAGTGTAGTGTATCAAGTTTACAGATTTGCGTACCTCTTCCTTGCGTACCGAAAAATTCTTGATGTGCAAGTGTTCGCACATTCTCTCGGGAACCAATTGAAGAACAATGGAAAGATTTAGCACCTTTGAATATCCATTGAAGAGTGAGACATATCACGAAGTTAGGGGTTTCACTCCATACCTTCTGCCGAAGTACCTACTCGTAGATTGCATGCGCCGGAAGTACGTACTTTTTAACCGATGTAGGCTTCTTAAGTTTGCATATGTATCGAGAGAAGAAGACAAACTCGACTGTGGCGATTGTCGACTGTATAATTCTGTAAGTGCTTCTACACGCACAGAATCAGAAAATAGAACCAGTCGCAATTGTGATTACCTCTGATTATCATAACCAAAAACACAGTAATAATATCTATTTGATACGTGCCTATATCAAAATTATCATAATGTGCATTGATGATACCTGCGCCTTTAATGCCATATTAAAGGTGAGTTTTCTAAAATGTGATACGAACTTAGACTTTATTATTTCTCCACACTGGCCTAAAATACTTCAAGTCGTACTGATATCTATTAAAAATAATGGTATGTTGCTGCAGTCCTACCACAGAGCCTCAAAATACTGCTCTATAAACTTTAAAGTTATTCTAGAACTGATCAGAAGATTGGAATATATTACAGTGACTACCGCTTATCACAGAAATGCGTCATTTAAAAAGGATATAATAATAATAATCTAGTCATATTAAACTTTATTTGCTCTTAAACAGGATTTACAAAAAATATATTTGATAAAGATAGAATAATAAACTGTAAACTAAAACCCTTTTAAAATTCTTTTATTTCAGACACGTGTTTCGGTATAAACCATCTTCAGTGTGAACATTAACCTCTAACTAAATAATAAACAAAACAAATAAATATACACCTGTCGACTATTTAAACAGATGTTCAATTTATATGACACAGTTGTAATTTTGATTAGTATTCTGTGATTAATATTTTTTCAAAGATAGGATTTGTTTTATTTTTTAAATTGCTATTTAATATGTTGTATATGTGATGTATATCTGAAATAAAAGAATTTTTAAAGGGTTTTAGTTTACAGTTTATTATTCTAACATAAAGATAGCCCTATAATGTGGAGTTCATAACATAACAGATATGACTAACAACCAATCCATTGTCCACAAATACAAATACCTCTCACTTAAATTAGCAAAGGTGAAAGAAGATATACAGTTCAATAAGATATGCCTGAGCGAAAATATTATTCCCAATTATGTTCAATTAAAAACAAAATCTACATCAAGAGCTGCTCTAAAAGCATTACAAAGAGGGAAAATAATATGGATAAAAGAAGAAATTAACAGTTTATATGCACAAATGAATATAATGAACAGATCAATCGAAGAAATAAAAACAGAAATTAAATTAACATTTCACCAAGACAGCATTGAAGAAATTGATATTAATACACAACAATGGATAAAAACCATCATCATGAAGAAAAAACAAATTCATCTTAAGAAGACTAATAAATTGATTAACTCACAAGAAGACAATTATTCAAAACACTATACATTAGATGATAATCAAGATTTCTGCCCAAGAATTAAAAACTTATCATGTATCCAATTTAATGATGATGAGATGGCACTATTAGATAAATCCCTTAAATATAATATAAATCTTGATCATAAAATACCAATAATCAAAGATGACCTAATCAATTTAGAAACAGCCATAAAGAAAACAGACTCAGAACTCCAAGAACCTTTCCGATATAATCTTGTCCATGAACTAAACAAAAGTAATTTAAAAGTACAAATTCCCAAATTAATAAAAATGTCAAATAATGATATGAAGTTAGTATCGTCCATCTCAATAAAACTAAAAGATAATAACTGTATAATATCAAAGGCCGACAAAGGGAATACAGTAGTTATTATCGACAGCCAAACATATCAAGAAAAGATTGAAACATTCATTGACAGCAACAATCTTAAAAAATTAAAAAAGGACCCAACCCAAGAATACACAAAACTTATAAATTCCACAATAACTAAATGCAAAAGTTTAACAAAAGCAGAACAATACCAACTCAAAATGACAAATCCAAAAGCTCCTACACTAAAAGGTCAACCAAAGACTCATAAACCGGATATTCCAATTAGACCAGTAGTCAACTTTCGTAACGCTCCTACTTACAAGGTATGTAAATTTTTAAATAACAAAATAAAAACCAACATGCATTTTGAAGACAATTACAGTATATTAAATTCAAGTAATCTGGCAACTCAAATTAAAGACATTCAAATACCATTAAACTCATTCTTTATTTCCTTTGATGTTAACAACATGTACTCGAACATTCCAAAACAGGAAACAATTCAAATTCTTAAAGATAATCTTATAAAATACAGTCAACTTGAAATTAATGAAATTGACGACATCTTATCATTGACAAGATCTACTGTTAATCAAAATTATTTTCAATACAAAAAGGACTTTTACAAACAAGAAGATGGGTTGGCAATGGGTTCTCCTCTTTCAGGCCTTCTTGCAAATATATACATGCAACATTTAGAAAACAACAAAATAATGAGTGGTACTAATCCATTTAAAGATCAAATAATTTACTGGTTTAGATATGTTGATGATATCTTATGTCTTTTCAAAGGAGATGAGAAGCAAGCAGACCAGTTTTAACATTCCTCAATTCTATATCCCCAACAATTAAGTTTTCAAAAGAAATCCAAAAAGTCAAAATTAACTTTCTTGATATAAGCATTTCTAATCTTAATGGAAACCACTCATTTGAAATTTATAGAAAAACAACCCAAACAGATCTTCTAATACCATCATCCTCTACCCATCCATGGAAACACAAATTAGCAGCATTTCACTCAATGATTAACAGAATGTTAAATATACCAATGAGTGATGAAAATAAAACTAAAGAAATGAAAATCATAAAGTATCTAGCTGTCAAAAATGGATATCAACCCCATATTGTAGACAAAATGATTCAGAAGAAAACAAGAAAAATCAATAAAACCAACACAATACGGCCTAATCCTAATAATAATGAAATTCAGAAATATATGTGTGTGCCTTTCAATACTAAAATAAACAAAGCTGTTCGAAAAACCTTTCAAAATTCAAAATTTTCCATCAGTTACCAAACAAGAAATAATACGTTTAAACTAATTGAAAACAAAGTAAACCAAAAAGATGATAAACAAGATTTATACAAACAATGTGGAGTATACAAAATTAACTGTAGTGACTGTGAAAGCTATTATATTGGACAAACTGGCAGAAATTTTAATAAAAGGTTTAAAGAACATATACAAGCTTTGAAAACAAATAACATGTCTACAATAAAATCAAATTTCGCTGAACATTTATTAGAAACTGGACATAACTACAAAAGTATTGAAAAGGAGAAAAATTAAACACGAAAGAAGAACTACATATTTATCTAAATTATAACAAAGATCCTCACAACATATTAAATAGCAATTTAAAAAATAAAACAAATCCTATCTTTGAAAAAATATTAAACACAGAATACTAATCAAAATTACAACTGTGTCATATAAATTGAACATCTGTTTAAATAGTCGACAGGTGTATATTTATTTATTATTTATTTTTTTTTTTTTTTCTTCTCTAATTGTTAGCTCTAGGCTAGTAGGCTTCGGGAAATCCCATGCCGCCTCAATGTACTATTTGTTTCTTGACGTAGGATTCTTGTAAGGATCTAGGTTATCTTCTCGCTAAGGGTCCATCAGGCTTCCTAGGTCGAAGCACCTTATCCAGGTTACAAGTTACCAATATGCAGATAGTTACTTTGTTTTAAATAAATTTCTTAATTGAGTTCAGAAATTGAAGTAATTCTTTAAAAATCTCTAAATCGTTTGACTGGAGAATTTTAGTTAAGTTTTGAACATTCATCCCATACTTATTCTTTATTAATTTTAAACCTTGGCTTCTAGCATGGTCATATGCAGGGCACGTAAAAAAGATATGTTCCAAAGTTTCACTATGACCTAAAGTACACCTCAGACATAGTGGAGTGAAATACTGACCAATAGTATATAAGTTTTTATTTATATTGGCGTGACCAAATCTTAGTCTTAGAATGTTGATTATTTCCCATCTTTTCATTTCAACATTTTTGAACCATGTATATTTTGGTATCGTTACAACAACCTCTTTATACCATCGAGCTTTATCTACTCCCATAAACAGATCGTTACTTTTTGAGAAGTATAATTGTTTTTGGTACGCTTTGAAATCGTCTATGGATATATGTAATTGTTCTATTTTAGTGCCATCTTTGATTGCCTCTTTTGCTAATTTGTCAGCTTTTTCATTACCTGAAATACCTATGTGACTTGGAATCCACTGCAGTGCAATATTTTTCTTCGATTCCAATATTTTGAATATTATTGAGAAGATTAGATTTTGTTTCGATAAACCTTCAAAGCTGTTTTCTATAGCGCTTACTGCTGCCTGCGAGTCTGTTAATATAACAAAATCATTAAAGTCTAAATTATTTATATATTCAATACATTTTAAAATTGCTATTAGTTCGGCTGTATAACTTGACGAATACGGGTTTAAAGAGTATTGACCTGATATATTGAGCAGCGGAATATAAAAGGCAGACCCCGTGCCATCTTTTGTTTTTGAACCATCTGTGAAAACACATAGATAGTCTTTGTATGTTGTGTTAAGTTTCTGTCTTATTGCCTGCAAAATAACTTTTTCATTTTGAAGATTCTTATTAATTGTATACTCATTGTTATCTGTTATATTTATACTGGTGCTAGGTTTTTCATTACTGCCAATCATAAAAAGAGTGAAAAGAATGAATTTTGGTTATAGAACCGTGAAATAATATTTTAGAGGCTCGATTAAGAAGGACCACTTCACACTAGGCAGTGAAGACGCCGAACACACTGATTTTAACAAGAGTTCACTAGGTTACACATAATGAGTTTATGAACAGTGCATATTCAAATAAAGTATAAAATAAACAGTTACCTTTATTTTCATGAGAGGTACCTAACCGTAGTCTGCTGTTGTGGAGGGCCAGGTTGTGATCAGTAAATGTGGAAATAGGCTGCTGTCTTGTAGGCAGGCGTGAAGACGGAAGATGTCCTTCACGGATTCACTCACGCACAATACGACCGCAAACGAATAGTTTATAACACTGTGGCCAGTCCTGTAGAGCACGGTAGACGCGGGTGTCCGGGAGCAGAGACGTTCTGGTAGAGATTGCCAATCCAGAGCACTGACTTTAATGTTAATGTAAATGTACAACAAATAGAAATAAACTAATAAGTTAAATAAGAGAGTAACACATGGGGGAGAGAGTAATTATGGTAAGCAGTGGCTAGAGAGTACATAAGTGCCCCAGGCGGGATCGAGAGTATAATGAGCAAGCGTGCCGTCGCTTGCAAGGTGGTCAATTGATAAGTCAACCGTTGTGATTGGTTGGTGAGTTTACAGTAAACAGCTGATTCGGGAAACAATGGTTCATTGGTCTGTCACTGTACGTGAATATTTTAATCCAGTAAGGAATGGTATTGTAGGCACTAGGCCGCAGAAAGAGATATAGAATTAATGTAGTATATACAGTTTAGTAAAATAAAGGCAAATATAGAGTATAAGTTGCACAACAAATATATGCATAATTATTATTCAATGAAAGTAGCCTTTTCATATAAGGCAATAAAAAAAACAAGTTATTTACGCAATAATACTTAACATACCGGCCGCCTTGAATCACCTTGGGATTCAATGAGAGAAAGAGCAATATAGGCTCAAATTACAAAGGTTATAGGCGGTGGTAGAGAGACAGTTAATTAATTATAGAGATGAGGTAAGAGAAACACCTTCACTGCTGGACGAGTGAGAGTTCCGCTTGAGGTCTTGAGATGTACCACTCGAACTGTACCATCTTGTCCTGGAGTGACATCAATGATCCGTGCAAGGGGCCAAGAGAGAGCGGGAGTATCCTGATGCACCAGGACGAGGTCTCCAGGTTGGAGGTTGCGGGAAGGAGTGCTCCACTTGAGGCGCTGCTGAAGAGTCTGGAGATATTCTCGCTGCCAACGCTTCCAGATAGGTTGGTGCAGTGCTTGAACCAGCTGCCAGTGAGAAAGGCGGTTCGTGGGCATGTCCAGCAAGTTCTCTTCAGGCACGGAAACCAGAGGAGAGCCAATCAAGAAGTGTCCAGGCGTCAGTGGGATAAGATCGCTGGGATCACTGGAGAGAGCGGTGAGCGGGCGGGAGTTGAGCATCGCTTCAACCTGACTTGTGAGCGTCATGAATTGAGACAAAGTTAGTATGTGAAGTCCCATGACACGTTTTAAATGGTGTTTAGCACTCTTGATGGCACTTTCCCATATTCCACCTTGATGGGGAGCAGCAGGAGGGTTGAAGTGGAATCGAATTGAACGGTCAGCAGCAAAGTCTTGGACTTTGCGCTGGTCAGCCGTCAGGATTTTGTGTAGGGCATTTTTAGCACCTACGAAGTTTGTGCCACAGTCACTATAAAGGTCTGTGCACAGGCCACGACGAGAAACGAAGCGAGTGAGAGCACCAAGGAAAGCTTCGGTGGACAGGTCCGTCACCACCTCAATGTGAACGGCCTTCGTAACCATACAAACAAAAATACAAATATAGGCCTTAATAATGCGGACAGAGCGTAAATTATGGACCTTGAGCGAGAAGGGGCCACCATAGTCCATGCCGGTAGAGAGAAAAGCTCGGGCTGGAGTAATGCGAGCTTTGGGGAGGTCGCCCATGAGAGGGGCGTTATTTTTAGGCCGATTCTTAAAACATGTGAGGCATCTAAAAATGCGAGATCTCACCACGCTGCGTGCAGAGAGGATCCAGACTTGCTGGGAGAGTAGAGAGAGAGTAAGCTGCGCGCCAGCGTGGAGATGTTTGACATGGACATGGTCAATGAGGAGGTCCACGACAGGGTGCTTCTTGGGCAGGATGCACGGGTGAGGCATGTTCGGCGGGAGGTCACCGTGACGCAGTCTGCCGCCGACGCGGAGAAGTCCATCCGGACCCTGGAATGGGGCGAGGCGTTGAAGTCTGGTAGAACACGTCTTTCGGTCCCGCAGTAGAACCAGATCTTCAGTGAAAGCTTCCTCTTGCACGGTCTTGAAAATTCGCAGCTGGGCGGAGTCCCGTTCTGTCTTGGAGAGAGGTCCGAAGTGGCGGTTTGGTGAACGACAGTTGTGGATAAAACGCAAGACGTAGGCCATCACGTGCAACAATTTCCTCCAGGAAGAGTACTGGATGAGGAGGTCCCACGTAGGCGGTGCTGTGGCCAAGGCAATGACAGGAGTGGAATGCTTCAGCTCCCCTAGCTCCTCCAGAGAGACCGAGTACAGGCTGGAATCAGTATCTGGCCAGGCCGAGGAGGGGAGACGCAACCAGTCGGGTCCATGCCACCAAAGGGGATGATCCACCAATTGAGAGGGAAGGATCCCACGGGAGGCGCAGTTAACAGGATTGGAAGCACTAGGTATGTAGCGCCAGCAATCCACAGCCACAAGCTCTTGAGTTTGCGCCACACGATTAGCCACATATGTTTTGAGGCGATAAGAAGGTGTTTTGATCCACGCGAGGGTCACAGTAGAGTCGCACCAGCAGACAATAGAACCAAACTTGTGGGTGGGAGCTAATTGAGTAACACAATATTTCACAAGTTGGGCCAGGAGATGAGCTGCGCATAGCTCCAGTCGGGGCAGCGTCACTCTTTTGAGAGGAGCGACGCGAGTTTTAGCCATAACTTGGCTTACGTGCACCGTGTCATTGGAGGTAGAGCGGATGTAGACTACAGCAGCATAGCCTAGTTCTGAGGCGTCAGAGAAACCGTGCAAGTCCCAGTGAGTAGCAGCAGAGTAGGGGATAGCACGAGGAATTGTAATAGTAGCAACGTGCTTAAGTTCAAATAAAAAGGCGTGCCATTTTTGGTATATTTCTGGAGGGAGCGGATCATCCCAATTTATGCCAGAAATCCATACGAGTTGCATGATATTTTTTGCGAGCATTATTCACGGCGCCAAAAAGCCACAGGGGTCATAGACTTGAGAAATGAGACTTAACACTTTACGCTTAGTGGGGTTTTCACAAGAAAAATTAAAATTAAACGTAAAAGTGTCAGTCAGAGGGGTCCATTTTAGGCCCAAAATAGAGAAATGAGGCTCCTGAGAGGGTTGCAGAAAAACTGGGATTTCCCGATGATCTTCAGGAAGGTGTTGCAGAAGTCTCGGAGAGTTCGAGACCCACTTCCGGAGCTCAAAGCCACCGAGCCGAAGGAGTTTGATGAGTTGATCTTGAAGTTCAGCGGCGAGTTCTTCAGTCTCAGCTCCGCAGATCAGGTCGTCGACATAGCTCTGGTGCTTGAGGATCTCAGCAGCATGGGGGTAGCGGTGACCTTCGTCTTCTGCCAATTGATGTAGCGTTTTGATGGCCAAGTAGGGAGAACAGTTCAGGCCGTAGGTAACTGACGTGAGCTTGAACGTAGACATCAAGTCGGTGGGGTGATCACGCCATAAGATCAGTTGGAAATGTTGATCGTCAGGATGCACCTTGATTTGGCGGTACATCTGTCTGATGTCACAAGAGAACACTACGTTCTGAAGGCGGAAGCGCAGAAGAATGTCACAAATATTATTTTGCAGCTTAGGTCCGGTCAACAGAGTGTCGTTGAGAGAGAGTCCGGAACTGGTTTTGGCACTGACGTCAAAAACGACGCGTAGTTTGGTGGTGCTACTTTGTGCCTTAAAAACACCGTGGTGTGGCAGATAGTAGTGGGGAGTGCTTAAGTCAGGAGTAGGGCAGCCCTGCATATGGCCTAGAGAGAGATATTCATGTATAAAATCAGAATATAAATTATAATACTCCACATTAGTGGGAGCGTGGAGCTTGCGCTCGAGTGAATAGAGTCTACTTTCAGCATGAACTTTGGAACTTCCCAGATGAGTACTGGTGTTCTTGAAAGGGAGGCGGACCATATATCGACCCTCACGGTCCCTGGAGTGCGTGGTAGAAAAATATTCATCGCATTGAGTTTCCTCTGCAGACCTTTTACTGGGAGCAGGCAGTTCCTCTTGTGTCCAGAAACGCTGCAGAGAGGCGTGGAGGTCCACCTCAGCAGTCGAGAGAAGAGAGACAGCCATAGTAGAGACAGACTGCGTCAGTGGTGTGCAGGGAGCCGTCCCCATCAGCACGAAACCAAAACAGGTGCCCAGGGCGTGAGGTAAATTGAGACCAAGAGAGTAGGTCTCGTGAGTAAGAATATGTGGGAATAGCGCTCCACCAATAAGCACGTCAATGCCACCAGGGAGGTGGAAGGTTGGATCAGCCAGTACAATATTTTTAACCTTATTCATGACCTCCTGAGATATTTGCACTCGTGGGAGGTCTACAGTGATTTGTGGCAATATGTGGAACGAGTGCGGGGCGGCAACTGGGTGGCCAGCAAGAGTTTCCACGCCCAGAGTTAAAAATCCGCGTGTGTGAGCAGAGGTTTGAGAAAGGCCGGCGACATTAATAGTGGCCAGACGGCGCTGTGTACCCAACAGTTGGGAGGCTTTCTCGCTAATAAAATTTAGCATGCTTCCTGAATCAATTAACGCACGAAAGACATAAGCTTGTCCGTTAGAGGCGGTGAGCTTGACAAGAGAAGTACCCAGAAGAACCGTGGTACTAGGGGCGAGGTCTTGATGCAGTGTGCCATGAGCGTGTAGTGTGGTGTGTTCGGCCGGGCTAGGAGGTGAGAGCGCTGTGGTCGCAGGCGGAGGGCGGACAGCAGGTGTAGGTGTTGCAGGCCGGCCGCCGTCACGGCCGTTCTCCACAACGGGACGAACGCGGTCCGACGTACTAACACTGGACCGTGTTGGCCGATCAGTGAAGTGTAGCAAGGTATGATGACGACCACGACATGTTCGACACGTGAATTTAGACTGACATTCACTTAATCTGTGCGTCCCCAAACAAGAAGAACAGCGGTTGTGCTGTTTAATAATCCCGTGCCGTTCTTGAGGTGTCTTTTGGCCGAAGCTGGGACAGCCATAAATTTTATGACCGCTCTGATGGCAATAAAAACATTATGGGCCTTGTTTATAGGCCGAGGAGGGTGGAGAGGAAGCCGCTAACAAGCTCACGTTTTTAAGAGACGATTTGGGTTTATCAAATTTGGGTTTTGACCCAAAATAAGAACTTGACGCGTTCTTGGGGTCCACAATATTGTCATGTAGACTACTGTCCTCAATGTGGCTGCATTCCAGGTTGAGAAACTCAATTATTTGTTCAACCGAGGGCAAAGTATGAAGCTCTTCCTTTTTTCGAAACTGTTCTAGGCGGGTGACCATCCGATTATCAATCTTGCGTAATAACAAGGCTGAGAGAAGTGGGTTGTTACTAGTGATGTCATTGTTTAGTGCTTTAAGTGATTGCGTATGTTCGTGAAAAAGATTAAGGAAAGCACGGATATTCTTCACAGATGTGCTGGAGATGACAGGAAGGTCTAATATTTGATTCAAATGTAGTGTGAGTAGACGCCTAGTATTATGGTAGCGATCCTTCAGCAGCTGATAAGCGATTGCATAATTTTGCTCAGTTATATTTAGCGACTTTATCAGAGAGAGTGGTTCGCCTGAAAGCACGCTCAAGAGATATTGAAATTTCATTACATCGCTTAAGTGCGCATTGTTGTGTACGGCTTGTTCATAAACGTTGATGAACGTACAGAAGTCCAAGGCAGCTCCGTCGAAAGTTTTTAATTCCAATTTCGGTAGCCGGACGTTGACTTGAGGGGAGGCAGGCGGAATAGTTTCGCTTTTATTAGCTTTAGCTTGTCTCTTGGTCTCAATCATAAGCACGTTAGCAGAAACGTAATCAACTAACTCGTCCACGCTCGCTAATGCGGAATAGTTAGGTGTATAGTCGGAATCTACTTTTAATTCCAACTCGTGGCACAAGTCTAATATTGCTGAAAATTCCTGTCTAAGTCTCTGAATAGATTTAGCTCTGACAAGCAACTGCTGAAGTATATTTGGATCGGAAGTCTTCTTAGTTAAATCATAGATACTTTGTATCTGAGAAAAGAGGTGTTCTCGCTTTGCATTGGCCACTTTAAGAGACATCGCCATGTTGAAAGTGTTTGTAGAAAAATAATCAATTTGAGTAAAACTTCAAAGGTGAAAAGTAAACAAAATATTGTCCTCTTGAATTGAGACAGTGATAAAAATAGAAACTAAATTATTTTCCTCTGAAGTATTTTCCCCAAGAAATAAGAAGTATCTAAACAATATAATACAATGAAATACACTTTAAAAAATATTGTTTAGTTTTTGAGGTAAAAACTCAATAATAATGCAATAAGTAGAGTAGGCTCGTATAGGCCTATAATATAGTTTTGTTTTGAGAAAATAAAATACACTGTTATTATGGAAAAACGTAAACAAGACAAGTTGTTATTAAATAATAAACAACAATTAAGGTTATTGTTGAGCTAAATTCAGCTATAATGTAGCAGAGGCTCTGGAAACATTATGAGCACATACTACATGTAAACTGTCAGTGGTAAAAGTATGGTAGTGTTGTGACAGTAACCATAAACCATGCATACATATGCGTGAGCAATGTTCAAATAGAAATTATAATAAACAATTGTGAGCAGTAAGTAGCTTTTTTTTTCTTTTTAAGCTGAGACTAGAATATAGTGTTGACAAAATAAACATTTAATTTTGCAATCAGGGTGCAAGTCCTGCTCAAGGTAAAGTGACAATAACCAAGATTGTTTATATTTAACCTGCTTAGAATAATGCGTATTACAAGTAGGGCTGATAACCAACAAGTATTGAGAAGCGGCAACCATTAAACACAGTAATCAGTTCACCTGTGCTGTAACAGTCTGAAAGCTTGTTTGTCAACAAAACAATGCAGTCGACAGAGCACCACAGCTGATATGATCAGACGTCACAGCTGATATGATCACAGCTGATATGACTGGAGAGGGGATTGGAAAATCGATATGCACGGACTTTGCAATCGTGAAAGAACCTGAAACCACACTTTGAAATATGCACTGTATATAGCTTATAAGAGTTGAGATTGCACTGATATTCACCAATGGACTAAAGTTCTTATTATCCGGCCCGGAGGACCATGAAAAGAATGGATTTTGGTTATAGAACCGTGAAATAATATTTTAGAGGCTCGATTAAGAAGGACCACTTCACACTAGGCAGTGAAGACGCCGAACACACTGATTTTAACAAGAGTTCACTAGGTTACACATAATGAGTTTATGAACAGTGCATATTCAAATAAAGTATAAAATAAACAGTTACCTTTATTTTCATGAGAGGTACCTAACCGTAGTCTGCTGTTGTGGAGGGCCAGGTTGTGATCAGTAAATGTGGAAATAGGCTGCTGTCTTGTAGGCAGGCGTGAAGACGGAAGATGTCCTTCACGGATTCACTCACGCACAATACGACCGCAAACGAATAGTTTATAACACTGTGGCCAGTCCTGTAGAGCACGGTAGACGCGGGTGTCCGGGAGCAGAGACGTTCTGGTAGAGATTGCCAATCCAGAGCACTGACTTTAATGTTAATGTAAATGTACAACAAATAGAAATAAACTAATAAGTTAAATAAGAGAGTAACACATGGGGGAGAGAGTAATTATGGTAAGCAGTGGCTAGAGAGTACATAAGTGCCCCAGGCGGGATCGAGAGTATAATGAGCAAGCGTGCCGTCGCTTGCAAGGTGGTCAATTGATAAGTCAACCGTTGTGATTGATTGGTGAGTTTACAGTAAACAGCTGATTCGGGAAACAATGGTTCATTGGTCTGTCACTGTACGTGAATATTTTAATCCAGTAAGGAATGGTATTGTAGGCACTAGGCCGCAGAAAGAGATATAGAATTAATGTAGTATATACAGTTTAGTAAAATAAAGGCAAATATAGAGTATAAGTTGCACAACAAATATATGCATAATTATTATTCAATGAAAGTAGCCTTTTCATATAAGGCAATAAAAAAAACAAGTTATTTACGCAATAATACTTAACAAAGAGGTTCTTTAAAATCCCATTGATTTTTAGGTTCTTCATTAATATAGAAATTAGGGTTCAACTGAGAAATGTTTTTAAATGATTGTAAAAATAAAGGTATCTTCTTCTTTTCCCAATACTGCATATCCATATATGTCGAGTTTAAGTACATCAAACCGAAATAAGCAGGATGCTTACATTGGGTAATAATCTTGTAGATTAATCTTTCAGTCAACATATTTCTTCTTAGACTTAAAGGTATTATTGCTGCTTCTGCATGCAAAGCTATAATGGGGGTAGATCTGAAAGCTCCAAGTGCAATTCTTAATGCTTGATTTTGAACATTGTCTAGTTTATTCAATTCAACTTTGGCAATGTGTCCATAAAGAAAGCAACCATAATCTAACTTACTTCTGATAAGACATTTGTAAATCTGCAGTACAAATTCTGGATGCGCTCCACTTGTTCTGCAACTAATTGATTTCAATATATTTAAATCCTTTAGACATTGTTGCAATATTTTATTAATATGAGTCTTGAAAGTAAGCTTATTATCTATAAAAATACCCAGAATTTTCATTGTATCAACTAGAGGTAATCGGTGTTCCTTTATAAAGTATTGTAGGTCAGGATCAACAACTCTTTTTCTGGAAAAGATAATTATACTACTTTTCTGGGCATTGAATTCCATGTGTAACGTTTCAAAATATGTAACTAGATTGCGTATGGCTTGTTGCATTTGCGTGTGTACTACATCATAATGTTTATTTGAAGAATATAGCAGAATATCGTCAGCATACTGTAGAGATTTAATATGTGTCGGCAAAAACGAATTTATGTCTGATATGTATAAGGAGAATAACAAAGGACTAAGAACACAACCTTGAGGTAAACCACTGTTACTAACTCTAGTGCAGGTAAACCTAGAATCAATGAAACTTAAGTGCCTGTTGATAAGCCAGTTGTGGCAATAAACCAAGAATTTAGGTGGAATACCTAAATTAGACATTTTATTTATCAGTGCTGGTATAAAAACATTATCATAGGCACAGGATATGTCCAATGATGTAGCAACAGTAGTTTCTTTATACGACAGGGCTATTAAAGTGTCTGTTATGAAAGTAATAAGATAATCACTGCAACCTTTCATTTTTCTGAATCCATATTGAGTGCTAGGAATTAGATCAAATTTTTCAATAAGCCATTCTAATCTGTTTTTGATCATTGAGTTAAAAATTTTAGCAAAGCAAGAAATCAATGAAATTGGTCTGTACGATTCCTCCAGATTTTTATCTTTAGAAGGTTTAAGTAGGGCAACGACCCTGATGTGTTTCCAAGTTGTAGGAATGTCAGTATATCCATTCCAGACATCATTAAAGATTTCTAGGAGCATGTTAAGGGCATTAATTGGCAAACATTTAATCATTTTATAGGAAATCCCATCTAGGCCAGGTGATGTGTTCTTTTTTTTACTGTTAATAGTTAGTTGTAACTCTTTTAACGTAAAGTTTGTTTCTAAATGGTCATTTGTTGATCTATATAATTTCATTTCCATGCATTGCATTTCATTAACATGGGGTACATAGTCTGGAATTATGTATTTCATGAAACCCTCACACAATTCCTCATTGTTATTTATAACAGCATCATTATGATTAATACTATTGTTACCTTTTAACTTCTTCACTATTTTCCAAGCAAATGTACTTGATCTTTTTTCCCCAATATCTTGGCATAATTTTTCCCAATTTAATTTCTTGGCCAATTGAATTACTTCTCTAGCCTTCAATTGAGCTGTTTGATATGCACGGTAGTTAACTGCATTCATTTGCTTCTTGAATGTAGTGAATGCTAGCCGTCTTTGGGCAACAGCCCGGGAACAATTGTCTGTCCACCATAGTTTTGGTGAAAAAGCTTGCCTTGAATTATTTGTGGGAGTTTTAACTTTGGGAATAGATACTTCACTAGACTGTATAATAATATTATATAGTTCACTCATTTTATATTCAGGAGAGATTGGTTGTAGCTCCCTAATTTTTGTTTCAATAGTCTTAGTGAAAAGTGGCCAGTTTGCTTTTTTAAAATTAAATTTATTGTTATTAATATTACTAAAATCTGGATTATACTGAAATGTAAGACTTGACACATTAAATTGTATACTTATAGGAAAGTGATCACTACCCATAGAGTCCTTACATATTTCCCATTTTTCCAGTAAAGCATGCATATTTGGTGACGCAAAAGATAAATCAAGGGTAGAAGAATGATGATCTAAGGAGGGAATTGTAGTGTGACTGTGATCATTAAGCAAAATAAATAATGAATTGTTATATTCATGAAAAATATCATTTCCTCTTGTGTTAGGAGTAATTGCTCCCCAGTATGGATGATGAGCATTCATATCCCCACATAATAATGTAAAACCTTGATCTTGATTGAATAAGTATTGTTGCCAAAAACTTCTTTCAATTTTATTTGAAGGTTTACAATATATATTGTAAATGTAAATAGGTTTCTTAAAATTAGTTATTTTAATACAGATTAACTTTATTATATTGTTGTTGTAGCTAGATATTTTTGTATATGTAACGGACTTATGTAAAATAACTGCAACACCACCGTATCCATCAAATCTATTTACCCTTTCAATATTGTACATGTTATCAGTAATGTAATCTTGATCTGTTAGCCAAGTTTCCTGAATCATACACACATGGATGTTGTTCTTTGTAATTGTATGCATAAGTTCTGACCATTTGTGTTTAAGTGATCTTGCGTTCCACTGAAACACGTTTAACCTATTTAACATGTTTAACAGTTGCAGAAGATGAACTATGTCCTATAATGGAACTTTTATTTGTGTTTTGTTTAAAATTTCTGTCCATGGAGATATTAGTTTTTGTATTAATGTTATTCTCCCCCATTTTGAAAGGGGCCAAAAAATCATCAACTTGTTTTTTTGACGTGAATGAAATAGGTGTGGTTCCAAGTTTCAATTGTATCTCCTCTATTTTTTTATTCACCAGGGAGCGTAAGTATTCGTTTCCTGTTCCGTACGCTGACTACTAATGTCAGGACTTACTTTTTCCTGGGTTGGAAAATCCGTATGAGTTTTTGAATTAGGTACTGTATTAGCTCTGCTGCCACTAACACGATTAGGATGTAAGACCTTGGGCTTATAGTTATTATTTTTATAGCCTATCCTATGATTTTTGTATTTTTGTTGGCCTATATCTGAGGGAGTATATGTAACATTATAATTACTCTCACTGTTTTTGCTGTTAAGCTCGGAATAACCTTCTTCAGTTAAGGGCGAGAACATGTTGGCAGTTTCTAATAGGCTATTTGATTTAAACTTAATCAATGGAAGATCAGGAAAGTTAGTTTCATATGTGCGGGTTTTGGTGGCAGTAGCGTAAGAGTTAGGTCTTACAACATTACCTCTAATTTTTTTATATGTTATGGGGAAAAACTTGCTAGACGTATGATAGTCCTCTTTCATCAAACTCATCCTATCCTTAATGTTCTTTTGACGGGTATATTCTGGGCATATTTTCGAGATGCTGCTGTGTGGACCTAAGCAATGAATACATTTTAAAGGGGTCTGACATTTATCTGTATGAAAACTCTCACCACAGTTTCTACATAGCCTATTATTAGTACAGGGTGTGCTTGCTACATGTCCATAGGCAAAACACTGAAAACATTGTTTAACAGGAATGATGTAGTTATCTACCTTCATTCGAACATAATTAAGTTTAACATACTCGGGTAGTCTGTCCGAGTCAAAAGTAACCTTTACAAAAGATGTAGGAACTAGTTCGCCATTAATTCGTCTTTTAATCCTATGAGCTTGAATAATATCCACCTCACTTTCTGTATCTGCAAGTATTTCATTCTCTGATATTTCTCGCTCTACATATATGACTCCTACAGAATATATTCTAATTGATGGTACAAAAACATTGTAACGAGTCAAATATTGAGAGTCTACTAAAATATTAGCTGCCTCATGGTTTTTACATGTTACCAAAAGATTTTTTCCTGAACGTTCTATGTGTTAAATGTCTTCATAATGGTTCTTGATTATTTTACCTATTGTAAATGGGTTTAATTTACGTTTTTCTTTATCTTGAATGATAATTTCAAACGGCCCTTGATTGTCAGATTTGTAATATCTCTTGATAAATGCTTTTTTAAAGTTTGGTAAAGTTTTGTTGTTGTCCTGATTCTCAAAAGTGCTACTAGCATCTATATCTCTTTTTCGTTTATTTTCATTAATTTCTAAAGTAGAACTCTCCATGTAATCATGATCGGGTACAATAATAGGGTGGACAGCTCTCTGTACCTCCATATTCTCCGTCTCGACGGAGCTCAGGGCCGGACCCTCCGACATGTCAGGTCAGGCCCCGTACACAGAAGGAAATTAAATCAGAAGTCCACTAATAATACAAAGTAATACAGATCACTGGGAAAACTACAGCAAAGAGCGCTAGTTACTTCACCAAAGTTCGACCGGGGTAATGACTGACCACTATAACCTAACCTCTCATTAAGCGTCCAACTGAAAATAAGACAAAATCCATAAAGAAATCCAAGTAAACTCACAGTTTATCTCTCATTAACAGTTTGACTGTGAAGTTAAAAGTTAAAGTAATGAATCACAATAATTAACACCAAAAACGAAACTAAATTATCAAGATTAGATCACTTGACATGTGAAGTGTAAACAAAACTGTATGTGAATGTATATTTATTTGTTTTGTTTATTATTTAGTTAGAGGTTAATGTTCACACTGAAGATGGTTTATACCGAAACACGTGTCTGAAATAAAAGAATTTTAAAAGGATTTTAGTTTACAGTTTATTATTCTAACATAAAGATAGCCCTATAATGTGGAGTTCATAACATAACAGATATGATAAAGATAATTAACAATGTATGAAACATATTGCATCTATGAAAGAATATGAACAATTTATGGTTAACAGAACACTATTCTACATTAACAGATACAAAAGAGTACGATTCCTCCGAGGCGAGCCTGTTCAGAGAATTCTTACATCATAATATAAGTAACACATGCCAATTTTAGTATAAAGTAAACGTATGAAATGAAAAAATGTAATAGTTTTATTAAGCTCTATGAAATAAATCGCTTATGGTATTGATAACATATAATTCACTAACAACAAAAACAAAAAAGAAGAGTGGTTCAAAGTCTAATACAAAAAAAAGAGTGCAAGAAATACACTAAAATGCTTACTAATAACAATACAAACAAACAGCAATAAACTAAATAAAGCAGTTACCGTTACTGATACATAACGCTAACAGAATTTGAATATAATTTAAAAAACTTAAGAACATATGCATATAATATAACGGCATATAAATAATTACTGAGAATAATTATCATCAGAAAAACTAGTTGCATGCCCGTAACCTTTCCATTTCAAAGATCATTAATATATACATATATATATATATATATATATATATATATATATATATATAATGTATGTACCGTATATATCTGTATATCTAGAAAAACACTGATCCCAGAACTGAGCCTTGTGGGACTCTACTTACTATAGCTCCAAATTCTCCTACATCTTTAACTTTTACACACTGGCTTCTCCCAATCAAAGTACTAAACAAATTAAGAACGACACCCCTAATACCACATTTATATAATTTATTGAATAGAATTTTATGATTAACTGTGTCAAACGCTTTGGTGTAATCTAGGAAAAGCCCACTTACAGAACATCCGTTATTTATACCAGATTATACTTTTTCCATAGAATTAAGTAAAGCTGTCTGTCTCTGTTTTCAAACCCTCTCGGAAACCAAATTGGTTCTTATTAAAAAATTATATGCTGTTTAAAAGCTTAATACTTTTCTTTTCACGCTTTTTCACATATTTTAGAAAAAGACGACAAGAGTGAAATTGGTCTATAGTTATTACACTGTTACGTTTGGTCTTTCTTAAAAACCTGAATTACAATACTAATACTGATTACATACTATTCGGAAAACCCACATTCTGAACGCTAAGATTAATAAAATGCAATCGAACGTTACTAATTGTGGGATAAATAAACTTTGTTATTTTAGAACTAATACAATCAATGTATTACATTGTATTCAGCCTACAATACAGGCTGTGTATTATTATATTCAGGCTGTGTGCGATTAATTACCACATGTAAATCTATCTAGACCTGAAGACGTGAAAGACGTTTCAATGATCCAACAGCCTAAGACAGCTCATTTTCCAAAATCGGTTGAAAAAACATTGAATTACATGTGGAATAGTCATCAAAGTAACTATTATAATTTAAAAATGTACTTAACTTGGAACCATTTCCCCTCTGTTCTGATGATACATTCAGAAAATATTTATTCAATTGGATAGCAATCTGCGAGATTTCATCAACAACTATACCATCTATTTCTAGACTCGTATCAATGTCAGTCTATTTGTTTTCTTTACTATGATTGCTTTCACGATATCCCATGTTTTAGGACTGTTTTTGTGTTTCTAAAATAGTTTAGTATAATAATCATTCTTTAACTTTCAAATTTCAGAGTTTAGTTCAGTTGAGTTGAGTTTATGTAATCAACTTCAAATGATATAAAAATAATATTATTTGGTTGTTTCATTTTTTAACTTCTTTAATAGACTATCTCTAGTTTTTATGCGCTTAAATATAGAATCACTTATCTAAGGTTTCAGCTTAACAATATTTTTTCTAGCTCTTGATTCTATTTTACATTTAGTAATTATAATACTTCACTGTTTAAGAAATGTATCAAAAACATTAGAAAAATCAGCCTGTAGAAAATCTCCATCCCAATCTTTTATATCTAGAATCTCTGTAAGAGTTTATACGGTAGGCCGTATGACTAACATTAACTTTGGCCTTGATATTGCTAAATGACCCGCCCACAATTGTCACCGTCACAGCTGTAAGACAGTGATCAGTGATGTCACAATCGATAACCGAAGCTTTTTAAAGTAATACAATACGTATTTGTAATTTTAGAAAGAATTTAGACAATACATGTTTGAGATGTCTCAGCCTTACGAGTAAGAAAATTAATTAAAGATTGTAATCCAAAGGAAGATAATAATAATTTGTACTCGTCAATTAATCTACTATTGTCTAATTTTGCTGTGCTAGGAGGGCCCAAATACTACCCTTTCCACAAATAAACGCTATCTGTGTGGAGGGTTGCGTTTACGTGCTAGCCGCTGAGATTAAGGCGCAAAAATCTCTTTAACAACTTTAAATTCACGATTTCGATTTGCAGATTAGTATTGACAAATACGTTATTTTAAAAAACACTATGGCAATTTAAAAACGAGGATAAGTTCTATTATAGCTATTATTTGGCATGCTCTTGCCATTTCATTCCACCACACTGATGACTGTCACAAAACAGACTGATTTTAGCGAGTGCGATGAGTAATTTGAGCCAATACAATTCCTGAAAGGAGAGTTTTACACATGAGTGACAGGAAATGTTTTCGGGACGCAGCGCATAATGATACCCCGCCACCCCACCCCCCCAAACGATAACCATACACTACAGGACACGCGCGCAGCTAAAGTTCTCAAACTGTACAGATGGGCCAGTGGATCTGGGCGCGCGGCCGAGGCTTTACTACCCATCCACGAAACATTGACCTTACCTACGCGCTGTCATTCAGTGATTGATTTAATAGAACTGAACTACCGGAACACACATTTTATTAGGATATAACCACCAAAACAGTAAATATTCCAGTTCTTGCCTTTTGTGTCATGAGAATAACGAAGAATGGGCTCTAAGGGAAAGCCCAATGTTCTTGGAAAGACGCCCCTTTTCCCGCCGGCCCGCGCGCATAGATCCATTGGCCCATCTATAGGATAAGACTGCGGCTATCTTACCGAGAGGACACGGGTTAGATTTCAGGGAAGCCATTAAAAGTTTTAAATGAGTTTGAACCGTTTTATCTTAAGAATCTCTTAGTGAATCACATTAGTGTATAAAGAGTCCCCTCACATAATATTTCTGAAATATATATTGGAATTCAGTCCAGTTACTGAGTCAAAGTGGTCTAAATGTGTCTCAAATATTACATGGTACACAATAGGAGATAGCATGGCTAAAACTGATATTGATATTTCCAGGACTTCCTAATGGGCTTCATTCAGACAAAATTAAACTACATGTTAATCATTGTTGTTGATTTTTTTTATCCTTGTAATAAATTGTTTTATGATTTTGTGTCCTGTGATTACAAAACAACTAGTGAGTGAATGTTTTATCTGCCTTACAAGCATTTAATGCAATTTAAACTGTGGGGTTTTATGAACAATTCGAACTACAATCGGCCACCAAATTTGATAGAGTCGAGTTCGAAGATATCGGAGAAGACCATTATCTCTCAAACGAGCGAGTATACGTAGGACGAAATCATTACTAAAGTCAACGGTCTGTACAATCATTAATTAATGAAATAACCACGTACCATTGTGTGATACCACTGTCATGATAACAATACAATTGGTGTTGAAACGAAATCAATTAACTCAAAGTGGGTTTTAGCGTGCCGTTGGCTTTAAAGTACGTCTGTTTACGGTCGTCGGTTCTCCAAATTACCACTTTGATAGTAAATTCGTTCACTTTACTGGCCTATATAAGAACACAAACAGTCTTGTACTATTATTGCCACACCAACTGTTAAGGTATTGTCTTATCACTTAACACTAGAATAGTTGATAATTTTTTACACATAAGATCGATTTATTAGAAAATTAGCTTTACTCATTAACAGTCTTAGTGGATCTAAAAAAAAAACTCTATAACAAAATTATTTTAATAGAGTGCCACTGTAATTGAAGAAAAATCATGTTCATGCTAAATTATTAACAAACAAAGGCTTAAAAGAACTTTTTTTATTTTCTACTATTACTTCATTTACTTTTTTTGTTAAAAGAGTGGAGATTAGGTTGAAACACCTGTTAATTGCGGAAAATTTACTGCCTAAGTAATGTGTAAAATCTACTTGAAAAAAAAACTTAAAATCCACTGCAAAATCTAATATTGCTCATATTAAACGTCATGAACAAACTACAGTAGAATTCAGAAAGTATAAAAATGTTGTTTACTCAGTAATGAAGGAGGCTGTTAAAGCAAAACGAGAAGTGTGTTTAATACCACCAAAACATGTATATTGTTTTTTTATTCTGTAATCAAGCATCGAAATTACTTTTTGGAATGATGGCTCCAGAGAGACAAAAATATTGCTTTACAGTTAAATAGAACAAAATCAAGACCTGATGTGTCAAAAGTCGAGTACTTATTAATTTTTTTTAATTCTCTGTTTAAACTTACTAAATATTAGGTTTCGGATTGTTATAGACACTGGTACATGGTTGATCCTATGTTCTTTTACTTTTAATAGAAATGGTGGAGAAATCTATGAACATCGAGTAAAAATCATGGACACGTAAAGTTTTTTAAACTTTGATGATAAAAGATAATTACCAGATATGTGCCATTGTGTTCATAGGAAGAATCATTCGAACCCAAATATTTTATTATAAATTAAATTAGTAGAAGGATTAGTACAACGCATCTCAAAATTATGTATTTTTTATGTTGCAAGAATAAATAACTAATTTAGACTCTTTTTATGGGATAGGGGTTATGTACAAATCCAAATCTATCGTTTGGTATAAAATTGTAGAAATTTATATCTGACGTAACTAAAATAATAAATAAGTTGTGGTAACACACAAAGTTAAAAAAAATCGTATGCATCAGGCTATACGGTTTTCTTAAAACACATCGAATCCTCAAACCGAATCATTATGGTTTTTGTAAATCATCTAATACGTACATTTTTTAATTAGATCAGTATTCTTTGGGTTCGAGACAAGTTAATGCACGACCATTTAGAGTTTTTGTTAGTATCACAAATAACAGAAAAAATCAGTATTAAAACTATAAAAATAATTGACTGTATAGAAATCAGGTAACAAATGAATGAAAGAAATAATTGTATTTTGGAATTAATACAAATTTCAGTGTCTAATTTTAAGAAGTTATGTTGCTCTTAATTTATAATAAGATAAATGTATAAGGATGGTAAATATAACCCCTGAACTTATATTAATACTACTTTAAAACGATAACAAACTATAAAAATTTTAAATAATTCAGAATTAGATTGTTTTATACTAGATACAGTAGATGAAGATAAAATATTACATTTTTTAAGGCAATAATGGTTTTAATACGTTTTTATTATTATTTTTTTTAATTTTGTATTATTGTATTGTAATATCCAGCATATACAAGTCCTTCTTTATTTTTATTTGGAGTTGTTTTAACTTTAACTAATTTTAACTTTACTTAGAGTTTACGACTATCTTTTTTCATTTTTTTCCAACCAAAAGTTTGAAATGTAATAATCTTCTACATTTTCGAATTGTAAAATGTATTTTATATTTTTTCTATACATTATTGAAGAAAAGTGGTTATTTCTTTTTATTATTATATTTTCTTTCATTCTAATCCACTTTTTAAATATTCAAATACAGAGTCATTCATATCTATTCCTTACCCCCGTCGTGGTGTGATCTTCAATAAAATTGAAAAATACGTCTCTCCCAAAGCCACGTACTAGTGACGCCACTGCGTGATTTCTTTCCACCAAAATAGTTGAACATTCGTATTTATTTTGGTGTTAAGCTCTTTTTATAGAAGGGGGGAGCTTTTTGCCTAAACGAAATAACACTGATTAAAATATCTCTAAAATTAGACTTTGCGTTCCAAAAACGCGCTCACATACCACATATCGTTAAAAGTTGATATTAAAATTCGGCTTTCTCCTTTCTCTTGTTAACAAACACTCCCATGATAGTATAAGTAATGAGTTTATGTAGTTGATAATGGATTATGACTGAATATTACTAATTATAATGTAATTATATCTTGCTATGTATATGTAGATGTTAAAAAAATTTAAATGAATTTAATTTCATAACTCTCTCCCAATGAATTGTTTCAGATGCGATATTTGGCATGGACTCTGGTGGTGATCATAGTGTGGGGCTTTTCGGTACGGTTCACAATAAATAAGATAAAATTACATTTAAAAAAATATTAATGTTTTAATTTTTATGCAATACAAAAATAAAAATATAATAATAACAATAATTAATATTAATATTTATTTTTTCAATATTTTTTATATTTATATTTTTTATATGTTTATTTTTTTATTTGTTAATATTTTTTATTATTTTTACGTGCAGCAATAGAGGCACGTGTTAAAGTGACGCGTCCATAACAAATCTGATTATTCTAGCTGATTATTCTATGGTTTACAATAAATAAGATAAAATTACATTTTTACAAAATATTAATGTTTTAATTTTACATGTTTTAATTTTTATGCAATACAAAAATAAAAATATAATAATAATAATAAATAATATTAATATTTATTTTTTTCAATATTTTTTTATTTTTTTATAAATGTATTTTTTTATTTACTTTTTTAATTATTTTTTATTTATATTTTATTATATTTTTATATGTTTTAATTTTTATTTGTTAATACTTTTTTTCCGTGCAGCACGTGTTAAAGTGACACGTCCATAATAAATATGATTATTCAAGCTAAACAGTTATCTAGGTACATCGCTGACAGGCAGGATTCGAATAGTAAATAGCTTACTAAGGCATTGCTAAAACATATGGGAGCAGTATAGTATAATACAAATTACAACCAGCCTAACCGACCACGCTAAAGGTTGACCCCCTTTCAAAATGCATAGCACTCAAAGGACAATCATATTATTTATTTGTTCACACATAATATATACATTATCATGTTCAAATCAAATCACGTACGGGTATTTTAATGTGATATTTATTAATAAGCAGTTTTACTGCAACAACGTTATAACAAAGTTACAAAACCTGATTTACTCTTGAATGTATTAAAATATCCTTTTTTAAGTTTATATAGATATCATATTTAGTCACCTTTACAGGTCTTAGATTATCACAGTTGATAAATCAATTTTGAAACCATAAAGAAATCGTACGAAAAATATGCTTTCAAATTCTACTGTAAACTGTGGTTTTTATGGTATTGCAATAGAAAGGCCATGGATTTACGTTCTTATGCCAACCGAGAATAATTTTAGTAGTGAATTTATTAACAGGGATCGGTACATCCATATAGTGTACGAACGATGGGAGGAATTTATTACATGTTCCGCAGTTATTTCCATTCTATTGAATGATACGTAAAGAATACCAAGAATACGATACAACTATTCCTTTGACGCACAGTCCGGAACCCACTACGAGGAAATTGGGGTTAAAATTAATTTTTCATTAATTAATTCATTACTGCTTTCAGTGGATTTTGTGAAAATAAATTACTAGTATAAACAATATAAATAACACCATATGTGTTGTAAAGCACTTTATGTATAGTATTTCATTTCGGTTACTAATAAATTATTGTTTATCAGGCAAACTCGAGCCTTGCAGATACTGAGTTAGAAGAAAACCAAGTAGAGGCAATCGCTGAAGAAGAGGGCTCGAGTCTTCCCGAAGATTTACTCGATGGCGAGACGGAGGAGGAAGGACTGAACACCGCCGGACTTGAAACCCGCCGAAGACGCATCAGAAAGCTAAAACCACAGCCTAAGCCAGCGCCACCGCCAGCGCCAAAGCCAAAACCAAAACCAAAACCAAAAACAAAACCTACAGCAAAGCCAACACCAAAACCTACGCCAAAAACAACTCCAAAGCCGACAGAAAAAGCAACCACAAAGCCGACAGAAAAAGCAACCCCAAAGCCGACAGAAAAAGCAACCACAAAACCTACAGAAAAACCAACGTCCAAATCTACACAAGAACCGCCATCACTTGAAAAAGGAAAGAAATCCGAAACTGAATACACTGCTGATCCGAAAAATGACGAATCTTGGAACCAATTTACCAACTCATTCTTATATGGATTAGGTGATGGAGTGGGTTCTGAATTAGCACATCAAGCTGCAAATACTTTACTGACATGTCGACATCAACTAATAGAAAAAAATAGCACTAGTCTTAATGACTGTGATCCGTTTATTGACTTACAAAATGATTTGCAAGAGAAAGAAACCAATGGACAGGAGGAAACAACAGATGTTCAAGATGAAACATCAGATGGTCAATATGATTCATCATATTATTTTGTACCGAACTGTTTGCCAGGACTGGCTAAGCAGCCACCCATCCAGGACGCAGTCAATCTCAGCGTTCCTTGATCTTTCGATAGCCACCGTACCAATTACACTGCGCCAGTAACTGTCGAATTTACTATTTAAAATGTTAGATTTCTGGATCGTTTAACGACTTTAAGGATAAGAGAAGTCTCATGATTATGTATGAGGTATTAAATACAAGTTTTAAAATTAAATGAATCCCACATTAGAGTACAAAGTGCAATTTAATTTTCCTATTTTCCAACAGTAAATACCGAATCTTTTCCTCATAATCGAATTAGCTTAGTCAATCGTGTAGCTCAGTGAATACCATATTTTATCAGACTGTCCTCTGATTGTTACAATGAGCACGATGGTAAACTATATCGAGGAGATAAGGTTTC
The DNA here is from genome assembly GCF_021130785.1 of Homalodisca vitripennis. Lineage (NCBI taxonomy): Eukaryota > Metazoa > Arthropoda > Insecta > Hemiptera > Cicadellidae > Homalodisca > Homalodisca vitripennis. The sequence continues at coordinate 35,765,321 of NC_060211.1, read as the reverse complement.
TACAACTACTGCTAAAGGTTTTAGACGTTATATATAATATTAGTTAAATAAGAGGTTTTTTTAAATAAATAATATTGGTGAGCGTTAGCGAAGCCTGTCACTCGACGGGCTGGAAATATTTAATTTCTGTCTCATGATATATCGAGAACGAACTATAGATTTGAAGTGTTTCGAACAGAAACCAGTAGAGATTTGATTTTCCGATCAATGGTTGGCTAAAGATGTCTTGAATTGGGTGTTTTTTAATTACCTTTAATTTTGGAGGACCACCGATTTCTTGACATGAACGGAAACCGGTGAGAAGACTTGATGGTGAAAGTGTCTGATAAGGATGTCTTGAAGCACAGGATCACCATATTACGCAATCGAGAGTCTTTCAATACAGCTGCGGAGGCGCGAACTAGCGTCTTGAAATGGAGAACCCCGATTGACAGTCACTGTTTTACGAGGGGCGAATAGGGACATAATTTATGTTAATTACTTTGGGGAATGGATATAAGTAGAAGTCTTTACAGTCTTTAATGGGGAAAGCGTATATTGTCAGATTTGGCACTTTTGTACGACATGATAACAGGGTTGTCGATGTCGATGTGTTCAGAATGTCTTCAAAACAAGGAAACAACTATTTGCTGACAAAATCAGACGAAGGGAACCTATTTTTTTTCGTGCGTCTTAAAGAGAAACTTGGTACTAATTGCCTTGGTGCTGAAAGAGCTGCAATATAAGGTAACTTTGATGGTGAACTCTCAACAAGTAATAGCAAATTATCTGATATTAATGACCAAGTGTAATTAACTCTCCTTTTTAGAAGGGTTTTCTCACTAGAAGCAGACAGGAACCGTCTACAGTGGCCTGCAAAAACCGAAAAGAATATAATTCAATTCTTTACGAATTGCAAATTCTTGAAAGCATGAACTGGCCCCTAGAAGGATCCGTTAAATGTGGTGAAAAAGAAATACAAAATGTCTGTGCAAGAATTAAGCTAAATTAAAAAAAGATTAAAAAGAGCTTCAGAGATTGCTTATAAAACAGCACGACCATTCCATCAACCATTTCTAAACCCTCTAATCAATTGCTGCAATCTCATCAGAGTGTGAGCGGGGCTTTGGTCACATGAACGTAATGATGTCACCATCTAGATCGAGACTTATCTACATTCATATATCAGTGCTGATATTTATCAGGCTGAATGGACTAAACATCAGGACATGGAAACCAGGGGACTACATCAGGACATGGCTACAAAACCGTTCAGCCGATGTTACTAGAACTCTACGAGGTCAACCTGACAGAGAATAAGTGGAAAAGACGTATTTGCTAACTATTCAGTTATAGTTTAGTTTTACTTCGTTCTTTGTTATTTTTGGAATATAAATTTAATTTAAAGAAAGAGGTTATTATATTAAAGTTCATTGAACCTTCATATCAATTCTTGATTACATGTAATAAAGTACTGCTAAATAAATAATTTAAATCCATAAAAATAAGATACCTATATTATTTTTCTTATAATTTTCAATATAAGTTAACGTAAACTTCCTAAAGGCTCGATTTTATTCCGTGAGCATAGGTACATTTACTTTTAGGCCCGTAACTATTTTAGGTATTCCAGGAAATCATATAAAGTTTCCTTTCAATTTTTCAAATCTACCTAGCGTTCCGATACTGGAAAATTTTGTCACTACACCACTGCTGGCCGAATGGCAGTTTATGGAAAGAATCTCATTAACCAAACTTTGAACATTTGTATGATAAATTAATTAAAATATGACATACATCTTAGTTTTGTAGGTATGATTAATATAATTTTAAAAGTATTAATAAACATAATAACATTATTAATGTTTAATTTGACTATTTGAATAAAATATTGTATGAATCTAAGCTAGTCTGCTTGAGATGTGAAATGAATTTAAAAGTTTTACGATTATTTCATAAAATAATACGTGCAAATGAACATGAAGACAGAATATAATGGAATTAGATTCGATACATAGTGAACCATAGTAACTAATATGTTATCATTAAAACATGCCGTTATTGAACAATGCATTATTGTTAGGAAAACAAAACAGCATCCTGTGCAGAAATTACTAACCTAATTACTGATCTAATTCGGTTTAAGAAACCAGATGCTTGACAACTATAGAGGACTTAGCTCAATTTCCTAAAAAATGTAAGCTATTAATAACTCTCCCACTAATATTATGGATTATGCATCCAAATTAGATCCTGAACAATGGCCTCTCTAATGAGAGAATCTCCCTATCTCATTTTACATGAAGTTGGAAATGTGTTACGTACCGAAGATCGTTATATATATATATATATATATATATATATATATATATATAATATATATATATATATAAATATATATATAAAAATATATATATATTATATGTTTTATATATATTATATATATGTATTATATATATATATATATATATATATATATATATAATAACTGTGCTATTCATTATTGCCATTAACTGTAGATATTTAACCGTCATGATTTACTATTTGTTGCATTTTTGTGGATATATCACAAAACCACACTAAAAAGGTACACTTATAAAGGAATAAATATTATACTGATATGTACTTGGTTCTAAAGATTGCAATCAACACAATCACCAGAATTACATTCTGCACATGAAACGCCTACACATAAAATATTATCTCCAAATCCAACGCCACCACTGAAATTGACGACATCAAAATCAGCAGAACCATCAGAAACACATTCTTTATATTATTATATTATTTCTTTATATTCTTTATATTTATACTTACACCATTATCTCATTCAAATTCAATCCCACTGCCGACATCTACTTCTCCGCGATCCACACAGTCATCGAAACCACATTCTTTACATACAACACTATCACTTGCACCACCATCTTCTTTAATAAAAACTCTATCAACGTCCATCCACACACCTCCATCGTTTCCTCACACTACGCTAGAGCAAACTTCTTACGGTGTAATTCCATTAACGAAGGAATCTGCAACAAAACAAACACCTTCTTCAATTAATCTCTCTCCAAAGATACAAATAAATGGAATATGTTTTTTAATAGCTTCTTACAAGGTTTAGGCCATACCCTTGGATATATTGCTACGCAATAAATTTCTACGATGTTGAAATCTTATCGAAAAATATGAATTGATCTACATAGTAGGCCCTATTAATCTTGATGACTGTATAGAGTTTAAACTATTCCGAACTAATTTAAGCTCGTAAAGTTTGAAGAAATATTGAAATACTAAATGAATCGAACTTTCAATATTCAACGGCACAAACTCCGAAGGATGAGGTAAGACAAGCAACGGAAGAAACGACAGAAAACACAACGAAAAGATTCCCTGATGACCCGTCCTATACTTTAGCTGTGTTCAACTCTAATAAACGTGTTAAAATGTAGAATATATGTAATTAAATTATTTTAAATCCTATTAATATTATAAATACGATAGTTTATGAAAAGTTATGTTTGTGTTTGGATGCTTTATACTCGATCAAACTGAATCTAATGTACAGAATTAGACGAGATTTGGCATGGATATTAACTGTAACTCTCCTTTTTATCTTAAAACTTGGATGGAACAATGTTTATTATTGACAAATACCTTTATTCGAAACGTAGTGTCCTATTATTGTAACAATAATGATGACAAATACACAACAACTTGTTATACTTTGAAACATTACTTGTAAATGTATAAGATAACTGGGGAATACTAATGCTGGGCGATGCTAATTCAAGGTCCAATCGCTGAATAAGCATTTTTGAAACTGTCCATGCACTGAATAAGCACCCCTATGCATGCATGACGTCACAACTCAGGGCGTGCTTATTCCAGTGGATGCTAAGTCAGCATCCCTAGATTTATAATAGCAGAAGGGACAAACACGGAGGGACACTGCACTAACATGACTACTGTTCAATTTGAGGAAACAAAGGAATTCAATGTGCCAAACCAATCATAAAGGTATGCACCGAACCCAATTTGCAGTTTTTATGCCAAAAAACCGTCGAGGGGGCAGTGGGGGCGTTTTGCACTGAAGAGATACGAAACAGATTAACTATATAAAAATACATATCATTTCTAGACTGAACCAAGAAAATTCGATGATTAGGGAACAGAAACTTGAAAGCACGACATACAGTGTATTGTATCAAGTTTACAGATTTGCGTACCTCTTCCGAGAATAAGAACTAACGAGAGGACAAACAAAGACAGCGAGGTGGGTAGCCCGCAAAGAAAGCACACATTTAATTTTAGGAAATTAAAATAATTGAATATTTTATTACCATATCGGGACGGTCCGAAAAAGTCTTGATGTGCAAGTGTTCACACATTCTCTCGGGAACCAATTGAAGAACAATGGAAAGATTTAGCACCATTGAATATCCACTGAAGAGTGAGACATATCACGAAGTTAGGGGTTTCACTCCATACCTTCTGCGGAAGTACCTACTCGTAGATTGCATGCGCCGGAAGTACGTGCTTTTTAACCTATGTAGACTTCTTAAGTTTGCATATTTTGTATCGAGACAAGAAGACAAACTCGACAGTAGCGATTGAAGTATAATTCTACAGATGAAGTAAGCACAGAATCTGAAAAAAGAACCAGTCGCAATTTTGATTACCTCTGATTATCATAACAAAAAACACAGTAATAATATCTATTTGATACGTGCCTATATCAAAATTATCATAATGTGCATTGATGATACCTACGCCTTTAATACCATATTAAAGGTGAGTTTTCTAAAATATGATACGAACTTAGACTTTATTATTTCTCCACACTGGCCTAAAATATTTCAAGTCGTACTGATTTCTATAAAAATAATGGTATGTTGCTGCAGCCTAACCACAGAGCCTCAAAATACTGCTCTATAAACTTTAAGTCTTTAAAGTTATTCTAGAACTGATCAGAAGATTGGAATATATTACAGTGACTACGGCTTATCACGGAATGCGTCATTTATGTCATTTAAAAAAAATATAATAATAATAATAATATAGTAATAATAAACTTTATTTGCTCTTAAACAGGATTTACAAAAAATACATATGATAAAGATAATTAACAATGTATGAAACATATTGCATCTATGAAAGAATATGAACAATTTATGGTTAACAGAACACTATTCTACATTAAAAGATACAAAAGAGTACGATTCCTCCAAGGCGAGCCTGTTCAGAGAATTCTTACATCATAATATAAGTAACTCACATGCCAATTTTAGTATAAAGTAAACATATGAAATGAAAAAATGTAATAGTTTTATTAAGCTCTATGAAATAAATCGCTTATGGTATTGATAACACATAATCCACTAACAACAAAAACAAAAAAGAAGAGTGGTTCAAAGTCTAATAAAAAAAGAGCACAAAAAATACTCTAAAATGCTTACTAATAACAATACAAACAAACAGCAATAAACTAAATAAAGCAGTTACCATTACTGATACATAACGCTAACAGAATTTGAATATAATTAAAAAAATTAAGAACATATGCACATAATATAACGGTATATAAATAATTACTGAGAACCACCTTTATACTAAACAGTAAATTTTCAATTTCATTACCCGTAAACAACCATCTTTTTAAAACTTTACTAAACTAATGATATTTGTTGTGTGATTGTCTTTTAAATAAGCTGGAATACGATTAAAAACATTTGTGGTCCTAGAAAATAAGTATTTTCAGGTTTCGGAACAAAAAATCACAATTGTTTTCTCAGTTTGTATATGCAAGTGCTATGTACAGCATATGAATTACTTCTTACATAAAAGGTTTTAAGACCTTTTGTATACATTACATATATTTTAAAGGTAAAACATCGAGAAAAGCAAAAATTGGATAAGATTCATGTTTGTGTTTCCGTGTGATAAAATGTTTTGACTTATGATTACAGGATTAAGATTTTTATTTATGTCCCACCCCAACAAGTAATTCCAACGTTTGGTCTTTCTTTAAAACCTGAAATACAATACTAAAGCTGATTTCATACTATTCCGAAAACCCACATTCTGAACGCTAAGATTAATTAAATGCAATCAAACGTTACTAATTCTGGGAAAAAAATAAATGTTGTTATTTCATTTATTTATAAGACAGCTCATTTTCCAAAACCGTTGAAGAAACATAGGATTACATGTAGAATAGTCATCAAAAGCAACTATTAGTAATTTTAAATTTACTTGACTTGGAACTATTCCCTCAGTTTTTGATGATACATTCAGAAAAATATTTAGTTAAACATTGGTATAGCAATCTGCAAGTTCCATCAACCAAATATACCATCTATTTCTAGCACCTCGTTATCAATGTCAGTCTATTTTGTTCTTTTTCTTTACTATGATTGCTTTTCTCGGATATCCCATGTTTTAGGGGACCTGGTTTTTTTTTGTTGTTTTTCTTCAAATAGTTAAGTAATAATATATCATTCTTTAACTTTTTTATTTCGGAATTTATCAGAATTTAGTTTAGTTGAAGCTTTGAGTTTATGTAATCAACTTCAAATGAATATAAAAATTAATATTATTTGGTTTATTTTATTTTATTAAACTTCTTTCAATAGACTATTATCTTTCTAGTTTGTAATTTATGCCGCTTAAAGAATAGAATCTCACTTATCCAAGGCTTCAGCTTAACAAGTATTATGTGTATCTAGCTCTTAATTCTAATTTTACATTTTATTAAATTAATACTTAACTTATAGGAGCAGATTTTTTAAGAAATGTATCAAAAACACAAAAAAATGGGGGGGGGGTGGGGGGGGGGGGGGGTGGGGGGGGGGGGGGGTGGGGGGGGGGGGGGGTGGGGGGGGGGGGGGGTGGGGGGGGGGGGGGGTGGGGGGGGATTTGAAAAGACATAAGATATCATCAACATATCTAAACCAGTAAATTATTTGATCTTTAAATGGATTAGTACCACTCATTATTTTGTTGTTTTCTAAATGTTGCATGTATATATTTGCAAGAAGGCCTGAAAGAGGAGAACCCATTGCCAACCCATCTTCTTGTTTGTAAAAGTCCTTTTTGTATTGAAAATAATTTTGATTAACAGTAGATCTTGTCAATGATAAGATGTCGTCAATTTCATTAATTTCAAGATTGACTGTATTTTATAAGATTATCTTTAAGAATTTGAATTGTTTCCTGTTTTGGAATGTTCGAGTACATGTTGTTAACATCAAAGGAAATAAAGAATGAGTTTAAGGGGTGAGAACATCGCTAAAAAATTGAATTTTTTTTTATTTTACTGAAAAATTTTTGGATTCTTCCTGAAAAATGGCAAATATATATAACACTTGGTGTTTTAAACCACAGAAGATCTTGATAAAAAATGAAAAAATATATTATGTGTTCAAGTGTTTTAGCGCATTTTCTGTAGAGAAATCGTCCCAGAACTCATACTTCTGTATTCATTCTCATACATATTTTATTTCCTGGTGTTATTTTTATACTCTATGCAGTTTTATGAGATATTGTACTGTCACCAGCTGCAGCATGTATTGTAGTCTTGGAAAGTTTTATGTTTATATATTATGTGCAGTAGTTTGTTTACAAACAGTTTCAAAGTGGTTGTGAAGTTTGAGCTTATTACTTATAATCAGTTTTGTGTTTGAATATGCTAAATGACCTAAGTTATATTAAAAGAAGAACCTTCAGAGGGAATAAATATACTAAAACAAACAACATTAGACATTAGAAGTAATGAAACTGCTGAGTCTAGCATTAGCTCAACTATAGGTTATGGAAATCCTAGGCCTAGTTTTGAAAGTACATCAAAGAAAAAACTTTCCTATTTGAATAAGCCTAGTAAAGAAATTGAAGACATATATCAATCAAATGTTGTAAATATTATTGTTGATGTAAATACACTAAGTACTTCAATACCTTATGTAAATGCAAACATTGTGACTCTATTGGCAATTTAAAATTTCTGAAGACTCAAGTAAAAGAAAAATGTATTGTTTTCAAGTCTTATTATGCACAAACTGTGCTAATAAAGTATCAAAAGACACATCAGAAAAGAAATAACAAACTCTACAAACTAAATACTAGGTTTGTTTATGGCCTACGTTGCATAGGAGTACGCCTAGCTGGTGCGAAAAAATTTATGTGCTATATTAAATGTACCTCCTCTAAGCTAGTCTAGAGGCTACAAATGAGATGAGGGTGAAGAAAAGACAATGTAAAAGGAAGCTGGAAGATGCAGAGAACCAAGGGACCAGCCATTATGGTGCTGGAGCATTCTAAATTTATTTTTAGGTCTTTTTACATATGATCAACTACTATTTTTATTTCAATTGCCGTTTTCCGAAAATTGTGTTTGTTGAACTTATGTACCTGTAGCTCAGCTATTGATTATGTTAGAAAGATGAAATTTTTGTATACTATCTCAAGGTACTGTTTAGCTTATCAGGTAGTAAAATCATGACTATATCTTACATATTTACTGAAATAAATAATAAAAATCATAAATTAGTATGGTAAAAAATTACTTGTTTATTGATAATGTAAACAAAATTGTTTCTAATGCTCTAAAATGTTTCAATCTACTACAGGCTCATCTACTAACATACCAGAACATACTGTAATAATTGTATTGTAATATCTTGACTGGTTATAGAACTGCAGGTACACGAAGTTAGTAAAAGTTCTCATATATTAAGCATAGGCGACGTTCTCCCCTTAATGGTATTTGAATGTCTTTAATTTGAGTTGCCAGATTACTTGAATTTAATATACTGTAATTGTCTTCAAAAATGCATGTTGGTTTTTTATTTTGTTATTTAAAAATTTACATTACCTTGTAAGTAGGAGCGTTACGAAAGTTGACTTACTGGTCTAATTGGAATATCCGGTTTATGAGTCTTTGGTTGACCTTTTAGTGTAGGAGCTTTTGGATTTGTCATTTTGAGTTGGTATTGTTCTGCTTTTGTTAAACTTTTGCATTTAGTTATTGTGGAATTTATAAGTTTTGTGTATTCTTGGGTTGGGTCCTTTTTTAATTTTTTAAGATTGTTGCTGTCAATGAATGTTTCAATCTTTTCTTGATATGTTTGGCTGTCGATAATAACTACTGTATTCCCTTTGTCGGCCTTTGATATTATACAGTTATTATCTTTTAGTTTTATTGAGATGGACGATACTAACTTCATATCATTATTTGACATTTTTATTAATTTGGGAATTTGTACTTTTAAATTACTTTTGTTTAGTTCATGGACAAGATTATATCGGAAAGGTTCTTGGAGTTCTGAGTCTGTTTTCTTTATGGCTGTTCTAAATTGATTAGGTCATCTTTGATTATTGGTATTTTATGATCAAGATTTATATTATATTTAAGGGATTTATCTAATAGTGCCATCTCATCATCATTAAATTGGATACATGATTAAGTTTTTAATTCTTGGGCAGAAATCTTGATTATCATCTAATGTATAGTGTTTTGAATAATTGTCTTCTTGTGAGTTAATCAATTTATTAGTCTTCTTAAGATGAATTTGTTTTTTCTTCATGATGATGGTTTTTATCCATTGTTGTGTATTAATATCAATTTCTTCAATGCTGTCTTGGTGAAATGTTAATTTAATTTCTGTTTTTATTTCTTCGATTGATCTGTTCATTATATTCATTTGTGCATATAAACTGTTAATTTCTTCTTTTATCCATATTATTTTCCCTCTTTGTAATGCTTTTAGAGCAGCTCTTGATGTAGATTTTGTTTTTAATTGAACATAATTGGGAATAATATTTTCGCTCAGGCATATCTTATTGAACTGTATATCTTCTTTCACCTTTGCTAATTTAAGTGAGAGGTATTTGTATTTGTGGACAATGGATTGGTTGTTAGTCATATCTGTTATGTTATGAACTCCACATTATAGGGCTATCTTTATGTTAGAATAATAAACTGTAAACTAAAACCCTTTAAAAATTCTTTTATTTCAGATATACATCACATATACAACATATTAAATAGCAATTTAAAAAATAAAACAAATCCTATCTTTGAAAAAATATTAATCACAGAATACTAATCAAAATTACAACTGTGTCATATAAATTGAACATCTGTTTAAATAGTCGACAGGTGTATATTTATTTGTTTTGTTTATTATTTAGTTAGAGGTTAATGTTCACACTGAAGATGGTTTATACCGAAACACGTGTCTGAAATAAAAGAATTTTAAAAGGGTTTTAGTTTACAGTTTATTATTTCTATCTTTATCAAATATATTTTTTGTAAATCCTGTTTAAGAGCAAATAAAGTTTAATATGACTAGATTATTATTATTATATCCTTTTTAAATGACGCATTTCTGTGATAAGCGGTAGTCACTGTAATATATTCCAATCTTCTGATCAGTTCTAGAATAACTTTAAAGTTTATAGAGCAGTATTTTGAGGCTCTGTGGTAGGACTGCAGCAACATTCCATTATTTTTAATAGATATCAGTACGACTTGAAGTATTTTAGGCCAGTGTGGAGAAATAATAAAGTCTAAGTTCGTATCACATTTTAGAAAACTCACCTTTAATATGGTATTAAAGGTGTAGGTATCATCAATGCACATTATGATAATTTTGATATAGGCACGTATCAAATAGATATTATTACTGTGTTTTTGGTTATGATAATCAGAGGTAATCAAAATTGCGACTGGTTCTATTTTCAGATTCTGTGCGTGTAGAAGCACTTACAGAATTATACTTCAATCGCTACTGTCGAGTTTGTCTTCTTGTCTCGATACAAAATATGCAAACTTAAGAAGCCTACATCAGTTAAAAAGCACGTACTTCCGGCGCATGCAATCTACGAGTAGGTACTTCGGCAGAAGGTATGGAGTGAAACCCCTAACTTCGTGATATGTCTCACTCTTCAATGGATATTCAATGGTACTAAATCTTTCCATTGTTCTTCAATTGGTTCCCGAGAGAATGTGCGAACACTTGCACATCAAGACTTTTTCGGACCGTCCCGATATGGTAATAAAATATTTCAATTATTTTAATTGCCTAAAATTAAATGTGTGCTTTCTTTGCGGGCTACCCACCTCGCTGTCTTTGTTTGTCCTCTCGTTAGTTCTTATTCTCGGAAGAGGTACGCAAATCTGTAAACTTGATACACTACACTGTATGTCGTGCTATCAAGTTTCTGTTCCCTAATCGTCGTATTTTCTTGGTACAGTCTAGAAATGATATGTATTTTTATATAGTTAATCTGTATCGTATGTCTCTTCAGTGCAAAACGCCCCCACTGCCCCCTCGACGGTTTTCTGGCATAAAAACTGCAAATTGGGTTCGGTGCATTCCTTTATGATTGGTTTGGCACACTGAACTCCTTTGTTTCCTCAAATTGAACAGTAGTCATGTTAGTGCACTGTCCTTCCGTGTTTGTCCCTTCTGCTATTATAAATCTAGGGACGCTGTCTTAGCATCCACTGGAATAAGCACGCCCTGAGCTGTGACGTCATGCATGCATAGGGGTGCTTATTCAGTGCATGGACAGTTTCAAAAATGCTTATTCAGCGATTGGACATTGAATAAACATCGCCCAGCTTTAATATTTCCCAGTTATTTTATACATTTACAAGTAATGTTTCAAAGTATAACAAGTTGTTGTGTATTTGCCATAGTTATTGTTAAAAAAATTGGACACTGCGTTTCGAAGATAGTAGTATTTGTCAGTAATAAACATTGTTCCATCCAACTTTTAAGATAAAAAGGAGAGTTCCTAGTTAATATGCATGCCAAATCTCGTCTAATTCTGTACATTAAATTCGGTTTGATCGAGTATAAAACGTCCAGACACATACATAATTTTTCATAAACTGTCGTATTTATAATATTAGTAGGATTTAAAATAATTTAATTACGTATATTCTACATTTTAACACGTTTATTAGGTTTGAACACAAGTAGTTGCTCAGCTAAATTATAGGACGTGTCTTCAGGGAATCTTTTCGTTGTGTTATCCGTCGTTTCTTCCGTAGCTCGTCTTACCTCATCCTTTGGAGTTTGTGCTGTTGAATCTTGAAATTTCGATTCATTTAGTATTTCAATATTTTCTTCAGACTTTACGAGCTTAAATTAGTTCGGAATAGTTTAAACTCTATACAGTCATCAAGATTAATACTATTTAAATCAATTAATATTTTTCGACAAGATTTCAACATCGTAGAAATTTCTTGCGCAGCAATATATCCAAGGGTATGGCCTAAACCTTGTAAGAAACTATTTACGAACATATTCCATTTAGTAGTATCTTTGGGTTGAACAACATAATGACGTTGTAAGATTATCTTTGCCCTTGGTGTAGTTATAAAAGTTGGTGTTGGTGTTGAATACAGAGTGGAAGTAACCTTCGTTTGTGGTTTAAAGGTATTGGCCGTTGTCTCTTTTGGAAAGAGATTATTTGAAGAAGGTGTTGGTTTTGTTGCAGATTCCTTCTTTAATGGAATTACACCGTAAGAAGTTTGCACTAGCGTAGTGTGAGGAAACGATGGTATCGTTGATAGAGCTTTTATTAAAGAAGATGGTGGTGCAAGTGATAGTGTTGCATGTAAAGAATGTGGTTCCGATGACTGTGTGGATCGCGGAGAAGTAGATGTCGGCAGTGGGATTGAATTCGGATGAGATAATGGTGTAAGTGAAGGCGTTGAAGGGGTCGAATATAAAGAATGTGTTTCTGCTGGTTCTGTTGATTTTGATGTCATCAATTTCAGCGATGGCGTTGGATTTGGAGATAATATTTTAAGTGTAGGCGTTTCATGTGCAGAATGTAATTCTGGTGATTGTGTTGATTGCGGAGGTGTTGATTTCAGTTGCGGGTTTGAATTTGGAGTAGATGGGGGTTTGAGTGAAGACGTTGGATATAAATATTGTGATTCTGTTGAATGTGTTGATCGTGGCGACGAAGATTTAACTGGAGTGGTTGAAGTTTGAGTCGATGATTTAAGTGAATGTGTCGAATGTGAAGAAGATAGTTTCGGTGATTGTGCTGGTTCCAGAGATGTTGCTTTTGGGCGAGGAGTTAAATTTTGATTAGGTAATACTTGAAGAGAAGCTGTTGAATGTGAAGAACGTGAGTCTAGTGATTGCGTTGAACGCGGGGACGTCAATTTTGGTGGTGGGGTTGAATTTGGAGATGTTGGATTTGGTTTAAAAGTCGACTGTTTAGTAGCTTGTGGTTCGGAGGTAGATTGAAGCTGTGGTTGTTTTGTCGATGTTGATTTTGGTTTTAAAGTCGACTGTTTAGTAGTTAGTGGTTCGGAGGTAGATTGAAGCTGTGGTTGTGGTGTAGATGTTGATTTTGGTTTTAAAGTCGACTGTTTAGTAGTTAGTGGTTCGGAGGTAGACTGAAGTTGTGGTTGTGGTGTCGATGTTGATTTTGGTTTTAAAGTCGAATGTTTAGTAGTTAGTGGTTCGGAGGTAGACTGAAGTTGTGGTGTCGATGTTGATTTTGGTTTTAAAGTCGACTGTTTAGTAGTTAGTGGTTCGGAGGTAGTTTGAAGCTGTGGTTGTGGTGTCGATGTTGATTTTGGTTTTAAAGTCGACTGTTTAGTGGTTTTTAGTGGTTCGGAGGTACTTTTAAGCTGTGGTTGTGGTGTCGATGTTGATTTTGGTTTTAAAGTCGACTGTTTAGTGGTTTTTAGTTCTGAGGTACTTTTAAGCTGTGGTTGTGGTGTCGATGTTGGATTTGGTTTTAAAGTCGACTGTTTAGTAGTTAGTGGTTCGGAGGTAGATTGAAGCTGTGGTTGTGGTGTCGTTGTTGATTTTGGTTTTAAAGTCGACTGTTTAGTGGTTAGTGGTTCGGAGGTACTTTTAAGCTGTGGTTGTGGTGTCGTTGTTGATTTTGGTTTTAAAGTCGACTGTTTAGTGGTTTTTAGTTCTGAGGTACTTTTAAGCTGTGGTTGTGGTGTCGTTGTTGGATTTGGTTTTAAAGTCGACTGTTTAGTGGTTTTTAGTTCTGAGGTACTTTTAAGCTGTGGTTGTGGTGTCGATGTTGGTTTTGATTTTAAAGTCGACTGTTTAGTAGTTAGTGGTTCGGAGGTAGATTGAAGCTGTGGTTGTGGTGTAGATGTTGATTTTGGTTTTATAGTCGAATGTTTAGTAGTTAGTGGTTCGGAGGTAGACTGAAGTTGTGGTGTCGATGTTGATTTGGTTTTAAAGTCGACTGTTTAGAAGTTAGTGGTTCGGAGGTAGATTGAAGCTGTGGTTGTGGTGTCGATGTTGATTTTGATTTTAAAGTCGAATGTTTAGTAGTTTTTGGTTCGGAGGTAGTTTTAAGTTGTGGTTGTGGTTTCGTTGTTGGATTTGGTTTTAAAGTCGACTGTTTAGTGGTTTTTGGTTCGGAGGTAATTGTAAGCTGTGCTTGTGGTGTCGATGTTGGTTTTGATTTTAAAGTTGATTGTTTAGTAGTTTGTGGTTTGGAGGTAGTTTTAAGTTGTGGTTTTAGCGTTGGCTTAGGAGTTGGAGTAGGTTTTAATTTAGGTGTTGATGTAGGCTTTGCTGTAGGGTTTGGTGGAGGATTTGATTTAGGTTTTGTTGTAGACTTTGGTTTGGGATTTGATGTAGGTTTTGTTGTAAGGTTTGGTGAAGGCTTTTGTTTAGGATTTGTTGTAGACTTTGGTTTAGGTTTTGGTGTAGGCTTTGGTTTAGGTTTTGGTATAGGCTTTGGTTTAGGTTTTGGTATAGGGTAACGGTTATGTTTTGGTTTATATCTAGGCCTACGTATACGCCTTAATTTAGATAGTTGTCCCCGCATAGACCTTGTGCCTAATTGGTAAGCTTCCCAATTTGTTGTGTTCGTATTTTTTAATACACTTTCTTCATCTTTTTCTTCATTGAAACTGGAACTAATGTCACCACCGTTATCGGTTAGTTGTAACTGATGTAGACTTTCTTCTAAATCGTTTTCTGCCTGGTTAGAACTTGCCTGGAAATTATTACAATTTATTACATCAAGCGTAATTCAAAATATGGCATTGGTATAAATAACACGCTAATGTGTACAATATCACTTATTAAATTTGTGAACTGATGTTATTACTTTTACGA
This sequence comes from Homalodisca vitripennis, assembly GCF_021130785.1. Classification (NCBI taxonomy): domain Eukaryota; kingdom Metazoa; phylum Arthropoda; class Insecta; order Hemiptera; family Cicadellidae; genus Homalodisca; species Homalodisca vitripennis. The sequence goes on along the minus strand of NC_060211.1, from coordinate 35,750,214 downwards.
ATTTTACCGGAGCTTTGAATGGAACTTTTAGGTACTATATATTAGTTTAAGTACTAATGCAATAGTTTTATTCTAGGCATTCTGTCTAAACTAATATAAAACTAATGTTGTTTATTCTTTAGCATATTGTTTATTGTACTTGTATTGTTTAGATATTGTTAGTGAATCGCAACTAATTTTTCAATTTCACTATCACTTGTAAACTATACAGTGTTCGGCTCTTTTTGTGAATTTAATGAGTTAATATTGAAAAAACTTACGATCGATACAGTAAATAAAAAGCTTTAATTCAAAGTTTGTTAAAAGTTTATCAGTTTAGATTTGTTTTTTTTTTTTTCACATTCTTAACTGGAAAGCAATAAAACATTATCTTTCCCCTGAAAACGGTCTTCGTTGATGTTGGTTTTTAGGAAACCGTTGCAAGTGGGTTTAACAAATTAACATTCTTCGTAGATTTACAGTACTTAACTACCGTATCGTGATGTTTCAACGGGATATTTATTTAGTTTTCGCATTGACGAAACGAAATATAACTTTAATAAGTGAGAAATAAGTTAAATAAGTAATCCTATATCTGTTGAAAAGTTAGGTTTAAAACTAATTTCACGACACTCTTGAAAAAGGTACGTTTTAAGATCAAATCAAATCAAATCTTTTTTTATTGCGAAGACAATATTTACATCGTATGGCAAACGTCACGGGGTTTTTTAAAATTTCTAACATTCATACAACAATACACACTCACACATACAATTTTACAGTTACGCCTCTTTCATCCATCGCCAATGCTACCCACTTAGTACAGCGGAGTCAGTCTTCTAATTGGGCGGTCTCCCCAGTCGAATGCCAAAAACTCACCTGCATTATAGAATGCTTGTGACACCAATAGGCGTTTAAGGCGAGTCTTTAACGCCTTAGGCGTTGGGGCATCTATTGAATTGGGCAGTCTGTTGAGGAAATGAACACCCGCCTGCGAGGGCAGGCGTTCATAAACCACCGTTCTGTGTCTCCCAGTTCGGTAGTTAGCAGTCCCACGTGTCTCATACATGTGTACGTCTCGGCCTCTGGTTAAGGCACATTTACTCATACAAAAAAAGTTGTTTCCAAAATGTAGAGGCACGGCAAGAGTCAACAGCTGCAATTTCTTGAAAGCTTCCCTGCACGACTCTCTCAATTTGATTTTAGCGATTATTCGAATTGCTTTTTTTTGAAGTCTGAATATTCTTTGAAACTGTGTGTTTGCGCAAGCTCCCCAAAGGACCACACCGTAAGCCAGATGGGGGTAAATCAGTCCATAATATGCCGTAATCAGTACCTGACTCGGGCAGTATTTGGCTAAAGATCTCAGAACAAAAATTCCAGAGCAGACTTTGGCGCAAACATAGTCAATATGCTCATTCCAAGCCAGCCCTCGATCAAGGTGCATTCCTAGGAATTTTGAAGAGTTGACTTCTTCCAGTGTGGAGTCATCTAACAAAATGGCAGGCCCACACTGGTTTCCTGCAGTGCGCAAGGCAAAATTCAAAACGTTGGTTTTTGAAGAATGTGTTGTAAGATTGAGGCTGTGAAAGTATTGGGCACAGTTCTTGATATCAACATAAGCCTGTTGTTCCAACACTTCACTTGCTATTGCATTGAAAAAAGAGAGTCGTAATCAATAAGTAGACATACATTTGACTAGTTTCAACATTAAAAACTACACAACTAATTTTTGCACAATTACTAGTATATTTCTGCATAATTTGGGGCATTGTTGGTGAGAAAGGGTGGTAGTGACACTACGGCTCTTTGAGGCATCAATGTTGAAATTTCCCCTGCAAAGTGGTGAGAGATTGTACGTCTGGTAGCAATCGCGTTGAGGAACTTTAAATGAATTATGTACAAGTCACTCTTTCAGTATTGTCTTTGCAAAGATTTTTATAAGTATTATTCAATTTGATATGTGGAGATGCGTACGGTCGTGATATCCATTTCTTCCGTCTGGGACAAGAGAGATATTTGAAGACTAAATGAATAGTAATAGCCAACTGGTGTTCCCCTTGGTTATTGACAACTGAACACTGACAGTGGAAGGCGACGCAATTAACAGCAGCTCTGTATTGTCTAGCATGGAAGTAACAGGTGTGGCAGGTTTTTCAGAGGGAAAATACTTTTTAGGAATCATCAGGACTAGATGTTCTGCCTCGGAAATCCCAATACCAAAAACTACCTCTCTGTTTTAGTTCCCCGCACTTAAATTGCGGGTAAGACCCAGGGTCGGAACAGCGATAAAATTATTTATACCCTGTCCGAGTTGCGTCTTCTTCTTTACTAGTCTCTTTCTGCAATGTTGTCTTGCAGAACTCGTCGCACATAGGCTGCGACCTTCCTTCCAATTTCCTTCTCGCTGGAGCACGTGCAACACTAGGCTTGTAGGATTGAGAGTCTTTCCTAAAATAACGTCGGTGCTTAAAACGTGGTAGCTGGAAGTTTGCCTTGCTCGCTACCGAGAAGAATTTTACTGTGTTGGTACAAGATAATGCAATGTATGGTTGGCCGAGGTTGAAACAGTGTCTGTCAATTACATAACAACTGATCAGAGTTTGACCTTCAGGTTTGGTTAAAACCTGTGAATTTGGATTTGAAATATATTTTGCATAGTTTTTATTTAGTTTGATGGAAGAATCAGCACAGAAACATTCATAAAAGCAGTTGTCATCACAATTACTGTTTGTACATTAGGAAAAATAAAAAAAAGGAAAAGCACACGATTCAAGTTATTACTATTGTATTTTAATTGAGTTGGCGTAATAAATACATTTTATGTTTTAAAGAGAATTTACATTAAAATATTATTAAAGACAATTTAAATAATCGTACGTTCTTATTACACGATCAAAATGTATTTAAACGACAGTTGCGCGAGTTTGTTTTAGAGCGTTTTATAGGTTTAAAGATTTAAATTGTAAAATTTAAGTCTATTTTTCTCACCTAGAGAAAATGTTCTTGCATTTAAAACAAACAGCACTAAAATCAGTCCGGTAGAACTCCAGAAATGTTCCTCTGTCAAATAATTTCGCTCAAAACAAAGGCACTAAAAATATTAAAAATGTAAAATTAGCTTTAACCGAAGGCTCGGACTGTCCCTCTTATTGCTCTGATCGAAAACTTACCAATAATGCTAATAGCGTTAGCACATTTAACACCCACATTTGGACCCCCATCTGAAACAGAACAAATTCGGAAGGATCAACAAGTGCTGTGTCTATTTAAAGTGCTATGATAAGTTGGGTTATTAAAAAAAATCTTAACTGTTTAAAACACCTTTTCTTAAGAAAAAAATTAAAACAAACCAGTTTTTTTATAATTTCTTGAGGTTTTGTACGAATTCCTTGCTGGATGAACAGTAAAAATTAGGGGACATCTCGAATCAGATCTTTTTTGGAAAACGGATGAAGAGGATATGCATTTTTATAGCAAACACACACACTCAGCCCTCCCGAGTCATTCTTCAAGTTCTCGTTGAAGCGGTCAATTACAACATTCATTTTGTAAATGGGTAAAGTTTGTAGTAACATTGTTTAAGAATTTTTACCCTCCCCCCCCTACACTCAGTAACAAGCCTTCTGGTAAGGTTTGATGTCAACGAAGGTTTTTATTTCTTTATTTCCCCTCTCATACTGCAGCCAAGGGCGAACTAAAGGGGATGTGGAGGAGGCGGTCCCCCCCAGGTCCGTCTATCTTCAAAGAGAGGGGGGTGCAAATTAATATTAGAAATTAGAACTACACTGGAAAGAAATAATTATATATCTAGAAATTGATTAAAGAAAATCTACTTGTAAAAACAAACAATCGCAGTGTAGTGTCGCAGTGTAGTAGGCTAGTAGTTGTAGTCGAAGTCGTTCAGTCTTCCATTGGAAGACGAAGTTGGGGGAACTCCTGGGCACTGAGTTCTAGGAGATGTTCCCACGGTGAAGATGCTGCGGTTTCTTCAAGTCTCGATGTTAGTCTGTCCACGAAGCTCCTGATGGTAGGGACGTTGGACGATGCTCTGACGACGGTGTTCCTCACGAACCAGGGCGACCCAGTCGCCCGCCGGAGACACACGCTCTGGGCTGCGAGCAGTGTTCTGCGGGTGGACTTCCAGGTAAGGTGGTACCATGCAGGGGCCGCGTAGTTTAGCACTGGTCGTATTAGAGCCGTGTAGAGCAGGACCTTTGTCCTGGTCGGTAGCTTCGTGGAGTTGAGCAAGGGGCCGATGTTGCCGAAGCCCTTCTTCGCTTGACCGCAGATCCTCTTGACGTGGGGAGTGAAGGTCAGTTTGGAGTCCAGGAGTACCCCCAGGTACTTTACTGTCGTCTTCCATGGTATGTCGTCACCGTTTAGTGACAGGTGACGGCCGTCCGCTTGCCTCATTGTCCTTGTGAAGTTGATGACTTCATACTTGTCAACGATGACCTTGATCCGCCACTTAGTCAACCAGGGCTCCAGTACATGCAGCTGCCTCTGGATGTAGAAACCGGCCATCCCCAGGTTGGCAGAGTTGGCCGTGAGCAGTGCGTTATCGGCGTACAGGGACAGTTGCACTCTCGGAGCCACTGGGAAGTCGTTGGTGTACCACAGGTACAGGATCGGGCTAAGGACCGACCCCTGCGGCACACCAGATGTTACTGGACGGGTCGTAGAGGTGGATCGGGCAAAGCTGACGGAGAAGGTCCGGCGGTGGAGATAGCTGCGGAGCAACCTGAAGATCCTGCCAGGCAACGGAGACGATGTCAGCTTGAAGAGCAGTCCCTCATGCCACACCTTGTCGAAGGTTTTGTTCACGTCTATCAGGACCGAAGTGGAGTGGTGCTTCCTCCCTACAGCTCCGGTGATGTTATTCAGGACTCTTCGAAGCTGAAGGGTGGTGGAGTGGCCGGTGCGGATAGACGTGAAGAACTCCTCAGGGAATCTCGCTAGGACGATCTTCTCCATGATCTTGGAGAGCACAGGCAGGAGGGAGATCGGCCTGTGGTTCTCCGGGAAGAGAGGGTCCTTGCAGAGCTTGGGTATCATGATCACCTTGGCATCCTTCCAGGTGGTCGGGAAGTGAGCCAGGCGTAGGCATGAATTGAAGATGCAGGTGATCGTGACGATCACCCAAGTGCAGGTTCTTCAATGCTGGAGACCGGGCCAGAGGCCTTCTTCGGGCGAATTCGGCGAATGTGGTCTTGCACTTCAAGTGTAGTCACAGGGGAAGTGGGTCGTCTTCGTCAGGTTGGTATCCCTCCAGGAAGTTTTCGATCATCTCGTCCGCGTGTGGGGAGAATTGGTCTTCAATGGTGTCAGCGAAGGCCTCCGCTCGATCTCCAGGGGAGTAGACAATGCCACGCTGGCCATGAAGTGGTCGGTTGGTCTTCTTCTCCCCTCGGAGTGCCCTGGAGATTTTCCAGATGCCGCCGACACCACCGTCAGCTTGAGGCATCACCTGTCGAAGACTCATGTAGTTGTCGCTCTGTCGCATCGCCGCGCCGGTGGTAGCTCTACCAACCTGTTCGTACCTGAAGCGCTTGTAGCGCGACCGACACTCGATACAGTCGCTCTTGCTGCTCAGGACACTCAAATCTCAAATCAAATCATATTTTATTGCATTTGTACAATTTTACATTGCATTGCAAATGTCATTAAATCATTTCTGTAAATAGTAATTCATTGGCACACGCACCCAAACTTCATTCAACAGTTTGCCAAATTGTATTAAAAACGCCCAAACGCCCAAGGCGTCAAAAGCTCGTATTAAGCGCTTTCTGGTGTCAAATGCATTCTACAGCGTTGACGAATTTCTGGCGTTTAACTGGGAGACCGCCCAATTCGATGACTGACTCTAGCGCTGGAAGTGGGTTGAGATTGGCGAAGGATGAATGAGACTGGAATGCATGAAAATTATGTAAGTTTGGATGTGGTGGTAATGTGGTATGTGAGTTTTAAATATTTAGAATTAATTATGACGTTTACCATTGTGAGGTTTTGTAATTTATGTTTATTTTAAGATTAAGGTTGTGACATATTATGAGCAAGGGTTGTGTGTGAGAGGATTTAATTAATAGGTTAGATTGGCAGTAAAAACTCTCTCAAATGAACCCAACACATTTATTTGTGACAACATCTCATTAAATTGATTAAAATTTGTAATTAACAATTGATTGCGTCAATCGACATATTAAGCACAAGCCTTAATACCTTAATACTTTGAAAAGATGTTTAATATTAAATTATTCATTACAATTTATTTTAAATTTAATTCATTATAACATTTACTAGTAATTTTGTGGTGTTGCAATAATTATGAGGTGTTGGACTAACATGAGAAACTTTCTTTAAAATAGCTAAACATTTACATGAATTTACATTTTCGAAAAATTGTGAACATTTAAAATAGATATGGAATTGAAAATGATTAATGAACCTTAAAATTATACTAAGTTCTTAAAAATTACTTACATTTTATTTCACATCACACTTATTAACGCCTAGAGATATTTTTCCGCACACGAACACAAACACTCCCGAACTTCACTTTTCGAATTCACGGCTTCCACTTCCTCCTCTCCTCCTTCTTCTTCAGTTTTTGATGTTCTTCTCCCGCCAGCTCATTGACCACGCCTCTGCCAAATCTCTCCATCATAATTGGTGAGTAACAATTTTCATATCAGCATGGCTGTCCCTTACATTGTCGCACGGTTTTTACAAATAAGCATTTCGCTGCTTAAGCAAGCATTTCCTGTTTGTTCACCATCGGCGTCTGGGCGGATGTGCGTATCCAGTTACATCCGGAGGATGTTTGTATCGAATTGTAATACAAGGGACTTCCTTTCCAGCAACTATCTGTACATTGATTCTATGAATTTTATATTACTAATAATTACATAAGTCTTACATTCCCTGGCTTAATGACGATTTCTACCTACGAATCGTACTTATTGTCTAATTTAGGTTATCCATTGGGTAGTCACGTTCATGTACTGTAGGCTTCAGGAATTTTATTTTGATGTTGTTAATGTGGATGAAGTAGAGGTCTATAAAAAGAAGTAGTGTTATTATAGAAGTCCAGGCTAATAAAATGTACAAAATGAGTTCCATGTTGTTTACTATGTTTTTGTCGTCGTGCTTTAGCTGGAAGTGGTGTTGTCTTTGTAGATTGTGAACAAAGCAGGTGGAATGCGCAGGTAGCTCGGAGAGTAGGTAGTGTTGTTGTGTTGAGAATGCTGTGTAGGACATCTTCCTTGTTGTCTGCCAAGTCATGTATTTGGTGTTATGTCGCAATGTCACAACACCATTTCGAAGAAATCTACGACGAACGTGAGCGATCTTCTGTTTCTATCTGGTTGCTGTCTTTGGATGAATGGGAGGTGTTCTGCTACCATTTGTTGATGTATGAGGGTTTGTTAATGTGGAAAGGTTGTTCTGTATCTTGAAATAGGTTTGGGAGTTGTTGAGGTTTTTAGGGCAGAAATTTAAAGAGGGTTCGTTTTTAGGTAAATTTTGCTGTGTGTTGAAAGGAATTTTTTATGTAATAGGGATGGAAACTGATATAAGGTAGTGTCTGAGGCATTGGAGTAAAGTACGCTCCTGTGAAGATTTGTACTAGAGGCTTATTGGGTTCTTCTATGTTGTGGGTTGATGTGCTGGCAAAGGTGGTCAAAAGAGGCATGGCAAGTGCTGTCAGTAGTAGTAGTAGGAAGTGCTGTAAGGACTTCATCTGTCTCGTGGGTGGTCGGGATCCGTTAGAGTGCTGTAGACTGGTGTCTTGTATATTGGTGTCTTGTAGACTGGCGTCTCAGGTTTTAGTTGGCTTTTTGGTGTGTAATTCTAAAACTAAATATCTACAGGTTACATATACATTTCAGGTTAAATATTTTATAATTAATACACATTTATGTCTAAGGTTTTTATTTACAGAAATCTTTTAATGAACTCTCGATGGTGTGTCGTATTTCTCTAGCTCTATATAATTAATGTTTTTACTAAGCATCTTAATCTCTAGTGTTCTTAAATAAGGTTCGGTATTATGTTAATTTACTATATTACAAAACGATACTACGCACTTTGTTTCTGAGGCATATGTAATATCCTTCTTTGTGCTTATTGTCCATAGTCATCATCATGATTATAATATATGTTGCCAAAAGAAGGCTGTATAGTTTGTTAATGAGCAATACTGCCGTGTTAATACATGCTATTTAGATATATGTTACTTTCCTTCAATGGTATATTAGCTATGTAATATTTAAACCTGTCATATAAGTCATTTACATGTTATATATTGAAGTATTTGTTTATCCTAGGATTATATAATATAGAACATGTATGTCTCTTTCTTTGAGATGCATCTCAGGAAAATTGAGTCCTTGTAGGATATATTATGTTAACACTGCTATCTACTAACTTAAATAATTATGATATATGTAGTACACTTTATCATATTTTATATTCTTTATTACTAGGCTATGTATACACGTATCCCTCAGGTAAGTATAATATGTACGTTGTGTCAAGTTAGAGTACGCTTTGTTTACTGTAGTAAAACGAGTACGTGGGAAACATTACTTGTATACTAAGCTGTCTGAACCACCAGGGCCCTTGGCGACCCAGACCGCCGGTACAAGGCAATGCCCCTAGTCATAGTCACAACACAGTCGGTGTAGTATAGCGTGGGAAGTTAGTTGAGTTAGCAGAAAACTTATCTGCCTGGAGACATACCAGAGTCACGGTCAAGTCTACTAGCCAGTCTAAGTACGGTTACCGTGGGTTACAGGCTCTGCTCGTGTCGTGTCGTGTGTGCTGTGTTAGTGTCCTGTGTATTGGGATTATCTATACCAATATCTTTGGTACGTGTAACCTATCACTTTAATCACTAAATTACAGTAAACCTCACATTAAAATACAAAGTTAGGCGTTTTAATTTTCTAAAACTTTTATGTCTTTATTCTCTATCGTTTTCCGACACAACATCGAGATTTTAATATACATATTTATTTCTGTTAGACTTACTTCAGTGCAAATATTTATGAGGTGTTGGACTAACATGAGAAACTTTCTTTAAAATAGCTAAACATTTACATGAATTTACATTTTCGAAATTGTGAACATTTAAATAGATATGGAATTGAAAATGATTAATGAACCTTAAAAATATACTAAGTTCTTAAAATTACTTACATTTTATTTCACATCACACTTATTACGCCTAGAGATATTTTTCCGCACACGAACACAAACACTCCCGAACTTCACTTTTCGAATTCCCGGCCTCCACTTCCTCCTCTCCTCCTTCTTCTTCAGTTTTTGATGTTCTTCTCCCGCCAGCTCATTGACCACGCCTCTGCCAAATCTCTCCATCATAATTGGTGAGTAACAATTTTTCATATCAGCATGGCTGTCCTTACATTGTCGCACGGTTTTTACAAATAAGCATTTCGCTGCTTAAAGCAAGCATTTCCTGTTTGTTCACCATCGGCGTCTGGGCGGATGTGCGTATCCAGTTACATCCGGAGGATGTTTGTATCGAATTGTAATACAAGACTTCCTTTCCAGCAACTATCTGTTACATTGATTCTATGAATTTTATATTACTAATAATTACATAAGTCTTACACCATACATTGTGTAATTGTTACGAGCAATTAAAGATTTGATTTGATTTGAACTTACACTTCCACACATTCACTCAAGCACACTCTCACTGACCCCAGATCCTATCTCTCTCATAAATCCCAGCGGCTCATCGACAGATTAGAACGCACTAGCCACCAATTGGCGTTTTATACGAGTTTTGATATGGTTTTTATTGTTGGATTTTTTTATCCTTTCAGGAGTTTATTGATTAATCTGATACCAATTTGTTGTGACATATGTTGCGTAAGCGTCAGCCTGTGATGTTGGGCTCGATAGTTGTCCCTGCCTCTTGTCTCGTATCGGTGAATGTCCCCACCACGGACCAAAGTGCATTTTGATCTGCAATACATGATACCGCCAAATATGGAGAGGCAGGGCCATGTCAGAAATTCAAGCCCTCTAAAAGATTGCTGCACGACTCTCTGTAATTTGCGATTTGTTGTGTAATTTGGTCAGAATAATGGTATTGTGACAGCCTCTTTTTGGGGTCTAAAGACACGCTCAAATTTGTTTTTGGCACAGCCTCCCCAAAGTCTCACTCCATACGCAAAGTGTGGGTGAATTAGGCCATAGTAGGCCATTTTTAGAACTTTAGAAGAACATAACTTTGCTAGGTGGCGCGAGGCGTATATGCCTGCTGGAATCCTAGCACACAAATTGTCCACGTGGTTATGCCAGGTCAATCATCTGTCAAAGAACAATCCTATATAGAATGTTTTCTCTAAAAGGACATCATCCACAAATACAGCTGGCCGTCCTGAAAGCGTATCCTGTCTAAGGCAGTAATGTACAACATTCGATTTGGACTGGTCTGTTTCCAAGTTCATTTCAGCAATGTATTGTATGCATGAATTCAGTTCTATGAACGTTGTGACTTCCAGTTCTTTCAATGTTTTTGCTTTTAAAACAGAGAGTCGTGTCGTCAGCATATTGAGCAAGTTCTCCATGCTGGATCACAGATTTCAATCTACTGACATAAATCAGGAATAAAAGAGGCCCAAGAATAGATTCCTAAGGGACACCACGAGGCACTTTAATTTTGTTTGAAACGACCTTCGAAATTTCCACTGTCTGATCTCGCTCCTTCAGGTAAGAGACAATCCGTAACTGCGGAAGTGCCCGAACGCCACATCTACAATCACATTACTTACCATTTATTTTTATCTGTCGCGTTTATCGGTTGCTTCGCTCTTGCGATTCAGCTAGGACGGGGCCTCATTGTAGCTTCAGAGGTTAGTATCTTAAGAAGTGAGGTTATGTTTGTAGTACACCACTGCACTTTAGTAGCTATGTGGATACCAAGACATTTAAAAGTGTCCGGTCCAGTAAGGTTGTTCGTTCCTGCATTTAAAACTTCTTTCAAATATTTTTCATATAACTTAAATTAGATTTGGCGCATTATGAGATAACAAAAACAATGTTATCACAACTATTAAGTACCTTAAGGATAATAATTAGCACTTTCGTAACAAAATTCAGGCCTTTAAATACCTTAATTGTTCATGTAATATTTTAATAATTTAATTAAATTTCGGTTATTACTGATCAGTATGCAAAGGGGGAGGGGGGTTTAGTTAAGATGCATCTGGTAAGTCTGTAGTAATTTGAAATTAATGTTTACATTTTCATTGAAGTAGACCACATGGAACTCAATATGGAATACAATAAATTGTAACAAGTATATAAGATTTTAAAGCATTTAAAGTTAGGTGCTAAATCGGATCGAAATTGGCTTTAGAGTATTTTGTATGAAACAAACGTTTCAATCAAAATATAAGTCAGTTTTTCCTAACATTCTTAAACCGTAATAGATGTGACAAACTTCAAAATTCATAAATATACTTTTAATTCATATTTAAAAAATGTTTAGTCGTAATGTTCTTGTATGAACAATTAATTCTTCAGTTTAACTATTCAGTTACCCGACTACTTAATTGTACTTTTATAATCAATGATATTTTTACTCATGTCTTTGATACTACGAAAAAGTGAAGGGGGTGACAAACAAAATGTCACCCCGGGTGCCAGATATCCTTGGCACTCCACTGACTGCAGCTTTCCAGTGGCTGATAAATCTAATAATAACTTGTACCATTGATTGGATTGATATTCTTATCTATTACCTAGTATATTCTATAATACCTTTACTTAAAGATGGTAGTAGAAGTGGATTGATCGTTGATTCAGCAAAGATGTATCAAGTCAAAAATAAGATTGTACCTTCGATTGTTGTACAGCGGGACATTCGATTATACTTGTATCATATTAACGATCACTTTCGTCTCATAAATTCCACTTCTGGGTAATAATAATATTTTATATACACACGTTAGTTTCAACGTTATATCATGATTGTACTCGTAATACAAGTGCTCACACTATAATATCACACCAGCCACGATGCAGTAACTGGTTTACGGAGACTAGTTTTAAGACCTATTGTTCTCTTTATGGTCGGTCTCTTATCAAGTCTCATAAGCAGTGATAAAATCATTGTTAACTTTGCTCAATGAATAACCTTTAATTCGCAAAATTCCTTTTCATTCACAACAAAAATGTCTCGTTCATTTACATTTGATGTCGTACACATAGAAAAATGAATAGAATCTCCCTTATAAGAATATTTGATGTATATTTAAACAAAGCTTTATAATAATGCGAGAACGTAGCCAGGAAAAATTTTTTGGGGGAGGGGGTCCAGACAACTGATATTTTCCCGTAGTGGACAGAGAGTAAGGCCTCATTTTGTTTCTTAAACAGTTCTTGACCCGTTTCTTTGTTTAGAACCATCTTCTTTCAGCAGTACATATCTGTAATACTGAATTATTTTAATAATAATAATAATAATAGTTTACTACAAACAGTACCTAATTGAAAAATTTTAAATGGGGGGTCCGAACCCCTTGGACCCCCTCGCTATCTACGTTCTTGTAATAATTTACTATCCTGGTTTTAATTTTGGTACGTAACTTGATATTAAATTAACTAGTGAAGGATTCATGGGCGAATTTGCACTGTAAAAACACTCAACCTGTTTTTTTTTTTAAATATAATAAACTAATATTTAGGCTTAAATCTTATCACTCGAGAGGCTGAAGAATTGTGTTACTTCTGTCACTCCGGTTGTTCGCACGATATCTTGAAAAACAAATTGACCTACAGACTTGAAATTTTGAATATGCTTGATTTCTATTAAGGCAACATCGAGTTCGATTATGGTCCATGTCACTCCATGGGATTTGGCTGAGAATTATCGAACATTTTAATATTGGTGTTCTGTGTAACTAGCCTATAATGGAAAAGAGAAAATCGCAGGATAAAAAAATTTGTAAAAAACAGCATAAAAATAAATAAGTAAAGTACAGTAAGAATGTCTTATTTCTTTTTTGACACTTGACTTGGAGGCCAACGGCTTTAATTTCCGAACCACCACCAATGGCCAAGCAGGCGGTTGCTTGCAAGGACAGGATCGCACAGCGGTCACCCATCCAAGCAGCAGCCACGCTCGATGTTTCTTGATTAGGTTATCTTGAGTTAACCACTGAACCCGCTACACTGTACCATTGGCTAAAGATGTTGCAAGTCAGTGTATCTCCTTGGTATTCGATCTCTGTATGCTGTTTGAAAACCATGTACGGAAAGTGGCTCTAAAACAATTTAGTCTACAGTATTGTTAATGGTGAGGATTTTTTTCCTTTGGTACTTTGGTATAAATTAACAGTACCAAAAACACTAATCTTTTGGATTCTTGAGGACTTATACTAAAGAGTTAACCTTAAAATAGTTTGGTTCAGCAGCTTTGCGTTTTTTGCTGAATCTCATAGGAAAAACTATGAGTTTGACAAATTATCAATTTTATCGGAAATAAACCAGTTGCGATCACATGTGTATTGGACAAAACAAATGTTTGTACTTAGGCCTAGCCTATATAGGTACTCTATTAACCTTGAAAAAGTACTTTTATCAGAATCACCGGTATATCTGTGATCGTTATTGTATCTTTTATCTCTTATCACTGAAACACGAGCTATTTGTACCCCTTTGGTTCTTCAGCTCTCAAAAATGCATTTTAGGTCTGGTGTTTTATTTTAACTTCTCTTTGCATTGGTCACGAGCTCGCTTCGCTCAGTGGGTCTCAGAAAAATGCTTTGTTGAACCATTTTAGTAGGCCTACCTGTTTCTCCATTTTGCTTTCGCCCACTGTAACTAAGGCATGCAACAGTTAAAGGAAGTTAGTTTCGAGTATCTTACGTGCTGCCATTGCGTTGTGTTCGTAAAGTTAGCATTTGTAGTAGTGTTTAAATGAAATCCCTTATGTACGAAAGAGTTTGACAGCATCACTGGCACCACATTGTGTAAAAATAGATGATACTTAGTCTTCACCATTTTCTGATCTAAGAAATAGATCAGATTGGCTGAAGAATGTAAATTTTGTACGGAGTGTACATTAGCTATAGAATCATAGAGTGACAATTTTTATTTTAAAAAATTTTAATTTCCTTAAAAATTGTTAAAACGCGAATTTTTTAAAACAAATATATACAAAAAAATTAATAACACTACGTTTCGAGATCTGCAATTTGATCTCTTCCTCATTTGAACAAATAAACTAACCCATAACTACAACCTAGTTTGAATAAATCATACCACAGCGTGGTGAAATCATAAGTCAGTATTCACAACCACCATGTGTGTGTCAACCCAACTAACTCAACACAACTAACACTACACTAATTATTAAAACTGAACTTCAGAGTCCAGGATATTCGCCCTAGGAAGAGATAAGATTGCAGATCTCGAAACCTAGTGTTACTGATGTTTTTGTACCATTGAATGATGGTAAATGTCCGGAAAAATCATGTTTCATTCACAATCTTACCATCGCCAAATAAACTTCAAACAAAGAACAAATTTGTGAATAAATAGTGTAATTTCCTATATACGTTACCTACTTATAAAACTTAGTTGCAACTGATTAAAAATGTAACTATCTGAACATATTACTAATAAATGCAGGTACAGTATTGTAAAAATGTCACATTTTTATTTTTATCAGTATTTACTTGAGCTTCATTACAAAATTGTCTATATGTTCTATTTTAAATGGCTGTCATTTCAAGTGGAGTGATAAAAAAGTGTTCAATTTGCTCTGTATCAGGGAAGTTATCTTTCAAGAGCTATAAATTTAACAAATTAATATTTTCCAAGCCCAAAATCGATTGCAACTCCTGAATTCACAATGAAATTAATAATGTTTCTGCTTCAGATATTGTTATAGCTATGCATTAGTGCACACTACCTATCGGGAAACTGTGGAAGCTGTATAGACTTCTAGTTGGCGTAGGTCCCGCCAGGTAGCGCGTGGGTGCCTCTTTGAGGCGCGTGTCCACGTGTATTGGTTGGTCATTCATCGACTCAGGTTTGCCAACCTGTGCGCTGATTGTTGTGGAATTTACGGTAGTTTGCTCTCGATTACGATAATTTAATATCTGCCGTTCTTGATTGACTCACTAGTAAATTCAGACTGATCTTCATAAAATTTAATATAGTTAAATTACTTTGTTGACGTAATTCACCGTAAACTATTATTATTGTTCTATTTATATAGCTGTTTATTGATTTATCACACAACGCCCGCATACCTTTTTAACACCAAAATACAAATCCAGTTTATTTTGTAACCAGTCCTGTTGCCCTTTAGACAATCTAGAATATACGTAGATAATGACAAAACTACCTTGTGATTTTAATAAGTTTACTACAATTTATAATATTAATTCTTAACTATTAGTGAAAGAACAATCGGAAGAAACGCTATTTTAACAATATTGAGTTTTTGTTTACAAAGAAAGTTAGTGTGATCATGTTAAAATCTTATATGATTGTACTAACAGACAAACAGGGAGAATGAAAATTGCCTCCCCTCGAGCAATAGGCTTCGCTAACGCTCAGCCATAAGATATTTATTTATCTATACAGTATTATCAACAATTAAATTTGTGAAACACGTGATAATTTACTAAACGATTAAATTGACAGCCACTTTCGTCTACACTTTATGTATAATTTATCCTTTTTTATTGAATTCTAAGGTGTGTCTATTTTAAGGCTATGATTTGTACGAATGAAAGTCTTTTATTTGCTGTCATTATTACTAGGTAACCCCCAAAAAATTCCAAAACGTGTTAATGCTTCGTTACGAAAAACTACAAAATTGACAAAGGATTCCCCTTAATGATATTTTGGTGTATGAGTAGTACATACAAAAGGAAGCATCTTGCAGAACTCTTAGACAAAAAAAGGGGGATTAAGGCATAGAGAGGCACATCTCTGTGATTAACAGGGCCGGCCCTAGACAGGGCGACCAGTGTGGTAACACCGGGACCCGCGCTTTAGGGTGGGGGGGGGCGCATTGAGAAAATATTTGGGTAAGCAAGTAAATTATAAATTCACAATTCAGAGTGTATCCATAATCACGACTACTACGGAAAAAAACCTAGTTTCATAGTGTTATCTGTATGTATGCCCACAACCTACATATTATACTGTCACTATTAGTGTTGTGCAAGTTATTGTTTATTGTTTACCTACGTTTTATACTGCATTCTGGAGAGTTCCGGATGAAATTAATCCCCGCATCAAAGGGTTTGCGCCAGGTCCTGCATCATCTAGAGCCGGCCCTGGTGTTTACGGTTTACTATTGCTCTTATAATGGAAAGCTAAACGAGCGTTTCAGAACAGTCAACTGAAAGTGAATTGACCTTGAATTGTACTCCATAACGACAATGAAAACTGTTTTTAGTCCTAGAAATACAGGAGATGTCTCGTTTCAAACATTGACTATCCGCATCCTAATGTAATTTTGGAAAATGCGGAGTAAATATTTACACTATGAAGTAAACAAAATGTATTTTGTTTTTATGAATAACTAATAAACATATCAAGAAAACTATAAAGAGTTAGATTGCGCACTAATAAAACATTAAAAATTCTTTGTTTTAGTCTCAGAGCAAATTAGACACTTTTATCACGCCACTTGAAAGAACAAGCCATTTAAAATAAAACATTTAGACATTTTTGTAATGAAGCACAAGTAAATACTGATAAAGATAAAAAGATAAAAATTTTTCCAGTACCGTACCTATATTTATGAGTAATATCTTCAGAGAGTTACATTTTTTATTCATTTGCGACTACTTATTTAGGAGATTATACTATTTACTCATATGTTTGTTCTTTTTTTAAGTTGTTTTTGATGATGAAAGGATTCTGGAGGGTTTTCCGGACATTTGCCATCGTTCGGTGATACAAAAAAAATCAGCATCACAACTTTTAGAGATCTGCATGTGATCTCTTTCTTAAGCGAATAACGTGCATTCTGAAGTTCAGTTTTAATAATTAGTGTAGTGTTAGTTGTGTTGAGTTAGTGGAGTTGACACACACATGGTGGTTGTGACTCCTGACTTATGATTTCACCACGCTGTGGTATGATTTATTCAAACTAGATTGTAGTTATGGGTTAGTTTATTTGTTCAAATGAGGAAGAGATCAAATTGCAGATCTCGAAACGTAGTGTTATTAATTTTTTTGTATATATTTGTTTTAAAAAATTCGCGTTTTAACAATTTTTAAGGAAATTAAAATTTTTTAAAATAAAAATTGTCACTCTATGATTCTATAGCTAATGTACGCTCCGTACAAAATTTACATTCTTCAGCCAATCTGATCTATTTCTTAGGTGAATAACTAATGAAACACATAACTTCAATCTAGGGTTAAATAAACAAATCACACTAGAGCACTGTGACAGTCATAAGTCAGGATTCACAACAACCATGTTTTCTGTCAACTCTGTGCTCAATATCTTTAAAACATGCACTTCATAGAAAAAAAAACATTAATTATTAAAACCGAACTAAAGAACACAGGTCAAAACAGATCTGCACTAACCGACATACCGCAGAATCTCTAAAATGAGACACCTTTAAAAATTCAACTTCTACAAAATTGCTCTTTAAAGTACAAGAGGTTTAACATTGTTCTTATTGGCAGCCAATTGTTGTTTAATCCAGATAGCAGCCAATACAACCTCCTCTAATAAAAACCTTTAATAAAGTCATTTGCATACATAAGCAGGGTTGTATAATTATATTCTCATCTTGATAACGTTTACATGTATATTTACGTTTAAATTTGTATCTGACCAATGTTCTATTTTCATAAATAAAACTCTGGACTTTGTATAATAAGAGATATTTTCGCAGTTTATAATTGTTTTCGTCAAAACTTTTATTATTTATTAGCAAATATTTGAACACTTCAAAGAAATTACAATTAAAATTTTACGAAATAATAGAGAAAGCTTTATAGAACGTTGAGTTTTTTGTAACTAATTGGAACATTCTCTTGTTGATTTTTTAACTCAACGTTCCATTGTTGCTATTTAGCACTGTTATTTTACAAACTCATATTTCTAAAGGTTACATTATTCATACACAAGACATCATTATAAAGAAATCGACAATTATCAGAAATTAGAAAGTAAGTGAAAAGCATTGTTATCAAGCCACCGAATTAAAAATAACCGCCAGTGAAATAACTGCAATATGAATAATCAAAACAAAGCTTAATTGCAATTTAATAATTCGTATTGACAATTGATTACACTGCTGTTAGGATATGATCACATTCAAAGTACACAAGGTGGTTACAGAACAAACACGACAATCTGTTTTGTTGAGGTTGGTAGACCTGGCGGCGCGTCTGGAGGAGGGGGAGTTGATTGTTGATTCTGTCAGACTGGAATCTGTGCCCGTGTGTCGAAGGCACTGGAGGTGTGAGCGGTCCAGTGCGTGTGATCCGAGTACGTGTTGTGTTGACAGTGTCGTATTTTCGTGTTGTGTAGTGTTGTGTTGGCATGGTTGACGAGTACTTGTGTTGCCACTGAGGTAACCATGAGCGCGGACCCACACAGAACTGCAGCTGTTAACGCCAGTGCCAACAATGGACTGAAGATGCCAGCTGCCCACCAGTCTGTCCGAAGGTATCGGAGGGACACCAGTGAAGTCAGCTGTTGCCTCAAGTACCTCATATTTGGATTTAACGTCGTCTTTTGGGTGAGCAACCTCATTTTTTCCAAAAGCATTAGGAAGGAAAAACGCGTAATTTTACATATGTAAATTCAAATGTAATTGTTTTGTACAATTCAAGGAGCGCTTTTCAGAAACCACTGGTTATTTGGACACGTGCGTGTTTCTAATGTACTGTTGTCGTATGTAATGTTGATAAGGCGTATACATACCTAATACTGACACGCAACAATGTTACTTTTATTTTCACTTGATTTAGATTTAAATACTTATAATTTACTACATTTACGAGAAAATACAATCCGGTATTATCACTACTGGTAATAATTTACTTCCATAATAAGTATCAAAACAAGCGCTCTCCTGCTTTGCAAACAAAGCGTCTTGGTAACTTTTCTTTCAATGATTTGCCTGTTTGAATGATCTACTGATACTATAAAATCGTGTTTGAATGCTATATCTACTGATACTATGAACTCGTGTTTGAATGCTAGATCTACTGATACTATGAAATCGTGTTTGAATGCTAGATCTACTGATACTATGAAATCGTGTTTGAATGCTAGATCTACTGATACTATGAAGTCGTGTTTGAATGCTATATCTACTGATATTATGAAATCGTGTTTGAATGCTAGATCTAGTGATACTATGAAGTCGTGTTTGAATGCTATATCTAGTGATACTATGAAATCGTGTTTGAATGCTATATCTACTGATACTATGAAATCGTGTTTGAATGCTAGATCTAGTGATACTATGAAGTCATGTTTGAATGCTATATCTACTGATATTATGAAATCGTGTTTGAATGCTAGATCTAGTGATACTATGAAGTCGTGTTTGAATGCTATATCTAGTGATACTATGAAATCGTGTTTGAAGGCTAGATGTACTGACACTATGGAATCGTGTTTGAATGCTAGATCTACTGATACTATGAAATCGTGTTTGAATGCTAGATCTACTGATACTATGAAACCGTGTTTGAATGTTAGATCTACTGATATGAAGAAATCGTGTTTGAATGCTAGATCTACTGTTATTGTAAAATCGTGTTTGATTGCTAGATCTACTGATCTATGAAATCGTGTTTGAATGCTATATCTACTGATATTATGAAATCGTGTTTGAATGCTAGATCTAGTGATACTATGAAGTCGTGTTTGAATGCTATATCTACTGATACTATGAAATCGTGTTTGAATGCTATATCTACTGATACTATGAAATCGTGTTTGAATGCTAGATCTACTGATACTATGAAATCGTGTTTGAATGCTAGATCTACTGATATGAAGAAATCGTGTTTGAATGTTAGATCTACTGTTATTGTGAAATCGTGTTTGAATTGCTCGATCTACTAATCTATGAACTCGTGTTTGAATGCTAGTTCTACTGATACTGAAATCCTGTTTGAATGCTAGATTTACTGATACTGAAATCCTGTTTGAATGGTATATCTACTGATACTATGAAATCCTGTTTGAATGCTATATCTACTGATGCTATGAAGTCGTGTTTGAATGCTAGATCTACTGATGCTATGAAGTCGTGTTTGAATGCTAGATCTATTGATGCTATGAAGTCGTGTTTGAATGCTAGATCTACTGATACTAGGAATTCGCTCTTAAGGATACAAAATATTTTTAGAGCGCTAATGAAATAAATTCAAAATGTGTCTTCCAATAAATTATGATCTATTAATAGCACAATCGTGTGTGGTGTACACACATGACATTATCACGTGTTATCAAATTAATAGTGTTATCAATTATCTGATATCAAATTAATAGTGTTTTGTTGAGCATCTCTCCTGAAGAAATATTAATTAAAGGAATATTTACGTCTGACGGATAAAATTTATTCGAGACAATCCAGAGAGATTCTTATTAACAGAAGCCCACATGATAGACGGGACATTTTATTTGAAAGAAATGTATTGAGTTGTAAAGCGAAGTGATTCAGTTAAACGATGAACGATAATGCAATACGAGGAGGATCATTCTAATTTTGAAGCGCAGGGATGAAGGGTGATGACGTCATTTCTTCTACAACGTGAGGCGTACGTACGCTGGGTACCAACAATATACACAAGTAACGAATTGTACTAGACACTTATTACAATAGCAACGTACCTTCGTGAAACAGTCTAAATAGTAGTCATACCAGTACTATAGTTTCGACCTCTAGTAACTCATCTTCTGGCGTCAATAAGTATTGAATCATGTTATCATTGGTGTGTGATAGCCATATCAAATGTTGTGTTTTACGTTATTTATTAATATAATCGTTGAGTTTTGTGATGTGCTCGTGAATTTTAAACTATGACGACCCCGGATGGATAATCCTTGCTTTAAATAGTTATTGACGCCCAGACTAAATTACAGTTTAAACTGTTTGGCACAGGTACGTGTTATTGTAAATAGGCAGTTCGCAGTTCAGGACTATATAATATGGAAATAAATAGGCTTAGAAGTTCAATAACGCCGTTATGTCGGGTAAAGCAAACAGAGCCCGGAAACAGTCAATTGTTAACATACAATGATCAAGTCGAGTTTTGTTTTGTTTTAAGTGAGGTGTTTGTTTCTGTAGGAAATCTTAAGAATATGAAGATTCATGGAGTAATTGGAAAGATTGGACTTTGATACCACTGATGATCACACGTAATAAATACCAATATTGGAAAATGTGTGATCATTACTATAGTTGAATTAAAGACAGAAGGGTATTGAGACCCGGCAGCGATGGCCGAGGTTCGGGGCTCTTCGGGACCGGTCGGCTACAGTGTTGCCAAGTTGTTCTGTCTGACTAGATCATCCACAGCGTTCACATAAACCGCTTCTAGGTAGGGGTGGTTCGCAGCGGAAATATGTGGACACATTTATCGAAGCGATAAATTAATAGCGTTCGTTGTTTTGAGAATTGTTATTTTATAAGTAATTGAGTCAGAAATCAAAACCTCGTAAAGGATTTTTACTGAAACCACGAGTGTATTATTGAAAATATACATAGGCCTAATAATAATAATTTGAATATGGTACATTTTACTGTTATTAATAGTAACCTACAAAACACCAAGGAGTATAGTAAAACGAACTAAAATTATATTCGTTAAGTAAATGTAAGTCTGCTGAGTTATAATTATTTACTCAGTCTTATCAGTCTTAGCAAATCCATTGAAATGACCACTGTGCCGCGGTCAAAAATCAACTTAAAACAAATAAAGATACTGTAGTTTAAACCTGATGAAGCTCGTTTAGGATAGTATTTTTAACCAATAAAAGGTATCCTGTTAAAAACCGTTATAGGATAATAAAATTGTTAATTGTTGAGTCTAAACTTAAATTGCTAGGGTGACCAAAATGCAAAATTTGCGACTAGGGCGTCAATCTGACTATGATATGAAATTTCCTTCAGTTAATTTTTTCGATCAACTTAATGTAATCTAATTACTTGACAAAAAATCTGTAAAAATATTTCGAAACTTGTTATATTTTAAATTTATTACTAAATGTTACTAACTGTAAACCACAGGCACACTTATATCACGCGAGTGCCGGGGCCTACCGCGTTTTTTTATCACTATTTCAGTGCCCTGAGACATGGTACGGAATTAACAGTAATTAAATAATGTCTGTCACAAAAATGTAACACTAGAAAGTACGTGCGTACACTTGTCTTCCAAATAAGGTTTAGTCTTGAAAAAGACACACTTGGCCACGAACACACGGAAGCGCAATAACACCACACGAAACAACATACATAACCAACAACCAATGACGTAATGAAGCACGGTTTGCTACTGCGCATCACCCAGCTGATACCTACCGGATGACAGGTACAACAGAGGAGACGTGACAACGCTGCCTCCGTCGAAAAGGAAAGTGCTCGGCTGTGATTGGTGGAGCGGTAGGGCGAGCCTTCGTGAGGCAGTTCGGCTGTCTTCGGTCGAGCTCGTCCCAATACCCTTCTGTCTTTAATTCAACTATAGTGGTATCAAACTAAAGAATAAGCTTCAAGTGATCCTAGTATTAAATATACTTATTAGTAATTGAATTTCAATAGTACTATTTCACATGGTTCAATACAAACTGGATATTAAGGTCAGAGTCCTACCCTGATTAAAACATATGCACGGTGAAACTATTTACGTTTCGTAGTTGAAACACAGTTTTGATGAGTTTCTAACTGCATCATTTTCAAATGAGATGCTGATTATTAAATCCATGTCTCAATAGATATCTTTAGGGGTAGCTTGTTAGCTTTCGATAGAAATGAAAACATGTAGCGGTTTATTGTAGTCTGGGAGCGTAGAGAGAATTTACGGTTTGACTAGAAACACACAATAGTCAGTCACGTTAGCTTTGGTGGAGGTCGAAATGCGAAGTCACCAAAAGGGTTAGACATATGAAACGATTTTTTTCCTTAAAATTACATTCTTCTAAGTTTGACAAACACTTATGTGTTCAACTGAACGACATGATGTGTTCAACTGACCGTCAGGCATAGGCATATATATAGCACCAGCAGAGAACTACATTAGATAAACAGATTTATTTACAATTGTGACGGTTGGGTTTAAATGTGTTAAGCTATGAAACATAATATTATAATATTTGTAGCCCTTGTGACAACATCTAATCTCAATCTCCATCAAGATTAATTTGGCTGACGGTGATTTATTAATAAATTAGTGAAAATATCTCAACCGCATAAAAAAGAAAAAAAAAACAGGTTATGTACCATAATAATCATAACCACAGTTGAGTTTACATTAAACTATATTAAAGTATATATATTTAAACTAGTATAAAATATTAGTTACAAAATCATTATGCCATTGCTTTACTGCTCTACTGCGAGCGGGAAAAGTGCATGAGCCTATGTGTGCAATCCAAAGTAAAAAAAGAACTAAATGAATCATTAACGGGTCTCGAAAATGGCTTAGTTTTGTTTTTAACAGACAGTGACGTTTGAATTTAAGTTTTTTTAAAATATTAGTTTACATCTTGAATATTCATTGAAATACAGTCCTTTCTTAATTTATAACTTGGATCACTCTTAATATTAGCCGGTGAGTGTTTTAAGTAAAATACGCCACTCTCCGTGTTTAAAAAAAGTTGATTACAAACCATTTCTACGTAGGGAATTTTTTGCCGCAGCAAGAATTGATTACGGGACGTAATTTGTTCTTTGCAACCAACCGCCCCTCTTTGGCTCTAAAAGCCGCAAAGTAAACAACGTCTTTTAGACAAAACAGCTCCGAGTTGTCTGAGAGGCAATTTCTTAATTAAATTTAACGTCTTTATGGCCGCAGTGCAACAAACTGCACGGATATCCGAGCGTTCTTTGTAAATCTTCCACGTCTGTAATATTTTCGTTTTAAACCCTGAGCCCAATTATTTACAAGGTAAAATACACAAAGAAGGAACGCGACAAAAATATATAATATTTAATAAAATCACGACACGGCTTCTCTAATATTTATTCTCTAATATTCTAACTAATTCGTTTTATTAGTTTACATACTGATTGTAGTGTGTATTCGTATATACTATTACATTGGGATACTATTAGCTATTTAGCCTACTGTGTATGTAGAAAAGACAGGGAGTGGGGAGAAACCATCATCAGATATATTAAAAATTTTAAAGTCACCTAAGTTTACAAAAGTAAAAAAAATCCTTGGTTTGGAGCAATTAGCTCTTTATCACACAGTTTCAAGACCTGGTCACAGCAGGTGTCATGCTTAAACTATTCTATACTTTCTTTGTTTCAAGTTTGTTTTTGACCTTGGAAGGATTTTGAAGGAAACAAGATTTTTGAGTCATTTGAAATCGTCCAATGATACGGAAGATTTAGTAAGGGACACTACGTTTTGAAATCTGCAATCTAATATCTTTTTCGGGTGAATATCTAAACTAACACGTAAATACAATCTATTTTAAAATAAACAAATCATACCATAGCGCCATAACACGCAACAACCTCGCACAACAATCTTGAGTCAGTAAATCAGAATAGAAATAAATTAGCATTTATTTTAATCCCTTATATGACTGGATTATCGGAGAAAATAGAAGAGTAGGTAGAAAAAACAACACTAAAAAAAGACTAATAATAACTTACAAACCAATTCATATTACGAGTGCACATTGATTCATTTAACCCATTAGCCTAATACATTAATAAAGATAATTTGGGAGTATAAATTTAAAAAATAAAAATCCGTAATTGCAAACTCTGTAGTGTAATAGTGTAGTGGAAAGTCCGTGAGTCATTGTGACTATTAATAAGTGAACTAAATGAAAGTTGATTCAAAGATCGCTTCGAGTTTCATACAAGATAGCCTTCGAATAATAATTGTACATACTTGCTGTCCTGATACGGTAACGCCAACGTGCTCTGCCTTCTATTATAAGGTACACGTACACGTACATCGTACACTACACTATGGGTCGTGTAACAGGCTTCACTCAAGTCTATTAATAGTTCACTTCATCCTCGAGATGTCCTGTAATACGTATATTACAGACAACAGGTAATTTATTTATTTATACACACCATTTTACATTGTAAATACATATGATGGCAGGTTTATAATTAACTAGAAAAAATACAAGATTATAGAAATTATGTCCTAGTAACGGTTACAGAAAAATACAATATGGTAGGAAAATATAATTAAAGGTAAATAAAAATAAAAAAATTGTCATTTATTGGAGTGTTTGATCATATATTAAGCATTTAGTTTACAAGAAGAAGAAGCTGGTAAAATGTATATAATTAAAGGTTTCATAACATAATAAATACAATACTGTACAACACACTATTATGTAACATAAATAGTGTATAAATATAAAGCTTGCAAATATAAAAATGAATAAGTTGCGACTGAAAATAAACTTAACCAACAACCTAATGTAGCTAGAAAAAACGGCAACTTCAAAAATTTGTGCTTCATGCAATTTAATATTAACGAGACAGGTTTAACAACACACACAATTACAAAAATCCTGAATTAACACACAGCACGCTTATATATGTCTAAGAATGAGAGAGAGTGCACGCTCATTGAAAGTCTCAACAGAAGAATAAAAAAAGTGCAGCTTAACACAGACTTAATTTCCCCTTCTCAGCAATACTACGGTGTATGTAGTTGGTCTGGTAGCAATGTCTGGAGAGTAGATGGGGGTGGCGGGCTAGAGGGAAGAATAGAAGAAGGAGAATAGGAAAGAAAATAATCAGAGGGAAAAGAAAAATATTCGCTAAGGCTCAGCCAAATCCCATGGAGTGGCATGCACCATCATCGAATTTAGATTCAAGATATCGTACAGGCAGACGGACAGAAATACAAATTTGTCTAGCCCCTCGAGCAAGGCTTCGCTAACGCTCAGCCAATAACTTGGGTAATATTATCATCGCAGATCTGTACGGAAATTGAATAAAAGATGTCTTTACACAAATAAGTTTGAAGTGCTGGAAAAAAGGGCACAAGCCACACACAAAAACCTTAAGTGTCTTGTTAAGTTTTGGTTGGGACTGACCCACAAATAGGTTAGATATTCTAAAATAACTTAATTGTCAATAGTTGTTTTTTGGTCTGTGCAGGTTGTCTCATTTAGTGAGCCAAATCATTGCTTTAAGATGTATTAAACTAAACATGATTTCTATCTCGCAAAGAAATGACTTCTTATTTCTCTTCCCAGAAATAACTAATGATTTCTTTGTTCACTGATGAAATCTTACTACTTTTCCTTATAAATCTTTTCTTAGTTCTATTTATTTAGTTATTTTAAGGAGGTTTTCTTCTCCAATGGAATATTTATTGATTATAATTAACGTTTCCAAGAGAAAACGACGTTTCAATTCAGTTTGCATATTCATTATTCTCACTAAGAATCGAACCCGTGACCTCTCGGTTAGAGAGACGCAGTTTTTCCAATACGCTACGCGTAGGGGCTGACACTACGTTTCTATCGAATCTCTGAGCTTTTTTCATGAGGAGAGTTTTAATGTTAATCTCTGATGCTGGATTCTATACGATTGAATCGTTTTAATCGAATTAGCATCACGTTTGAAATGCAAGATGGTGTAGCGATGCCGTTAAGGGAATTAAACATCGATTTTGCAGTACATCGATATAATCGGTGAGACGAGGCGGGAAATGGTGGAGGAAGGTCTTATTCGCGGTCACAATCGACGAACGGCTAATGGTCGTGTCGCAGCATTGTTGGAAACTGTTCATAAACAATAACGAGAGCGGTGGACGGTGACGTTGAATGCAAACTGCGTTGATTAGGCCTGTTAATCACATTGATTGGACTTCCATGCCGGGGGGTTGTATGTCGTGTAAATACGAGGGTTTAGCTGTTACTACTGCCCCTCTCTCATGATTGCATCTCGTTCCCGTGCTGTTAGTGGAACTGAAACACTATTCTAATAGCTACACAACGTCCCATTCTCTCTCACAGGCACTGTTCATTTCCCCAGCATTTGTACCGTCAATCCTGTTCCTTTCAAAGGGTTTCAGGATCATTTTTGTCCAGAGGATCGAAAAATTGCTTTTTACATGATAATGTGTCACAATCAAGGAAATTTACGTATGGTATCCTAATATTAATAGTACGGTCAACGACATCTAAAAATGAAGTCTATTATGTTTAGTCATATAGGCCAGTTAAATGCCCATTTAGAAGGTAAAATAATAAATTAGGTAATTTAAATATCGAAATTATGAGGATATTTTTAGTTTAAGTGCGGAGCAAACAGGGATTGAAAGAAATTCATTTAATATCTTAAATTGAATTTGCAACAATTTATTTTTCAAACCTAAAAAGTACGTCCGGATATTTTTGGGTATTTACAAATTTTGCATTGGTTTTGTCTTTTAAATTCTTTTTAATGATTTATTCTGAAACTAAGATAACATTGTAGAAAACATTTTTTGCTGTTTCATTAAATCTGAAATATCCCAGATGTATCTAAGATTTTTATAACACGGTCATCGACATCTAAAAATGACCTCTATTATGTTTAGTGATGTGGGCCGGGTAAATACCCAAAATGAAGGTATTTTTAATATTTGAGCTTTTTCACATATTGAGGAAGTACTGAGCAAATAAGGTTTCACACAGGGTCATAAATTGAAGTTGCGACAATATTTAACACAACAATATTAGTTTTTATAACTAAAAAATTCGGCCGGTCATTTTTGGATATTTACAATTTTTTGCACAGGTTTTGTCTTGTAAATGCTTTTTAATGGTTTATTCTTAAACTAAGATAACATTTTAGACAGTAATTTTTGTTGTTTCAGTAAATCTGAAATACTGTATTAAAGTTGAGTAATATTTCATTACAGTGTATTGTACTTGTAGTAATAAAATGCCAGAAAGATTAAACTAGAACATAGTTAAATCTTTAACTTATCTAACTTAACCGTCCTGTCCTTTGCAATGTTATTTTTTTAATCTATTCGGTAACTGATAAGCGGTGAACACCTGCTTTGCGTTACCTCAACGCGATTAGCTGCGGTGGTCAGTCTGAAGACACGCGGGCGGTGATTCTAAACGTTCTGTTGAAGTTGCGGTAACAATAGACCCTTTGTGGTAGGCCTGTGGGTTTCTTACAACACGAGGAATTTTGCATAATCCGTAAGTGTGCAACAAGTTATTTTGTTTGTTATTACGCCAATATATGTTCGTTAATACTTAAATGTACTTTTTTATTGTGTTTTCTTAAATAAAAGTTCCCAAATTCATAAATATCTTATCCCGTGAATAAACGGAATCGGGGAGTGGGGGGGGGGGGAATGCGGAGATAGTGAATGAGTGAAAGTGGTCTCTACTTCTACAGTTTTTGAACATAATTCGAACATGTGATTCAAATCTTGTTGCATCGATTTATAGGTACTATTGAAATGAAGTTTCGTTACTAAAATTACGTATATTCACCTTTAAAACGGTCAAGTTATCCAACGCTATTTGTGGGTACCAATAATTCCAACGGACTCTAACTCAAATCTCCTCCAAATAACGCTACTACTCTTGTTCCCTTAACTTCAAGTTAGCAGGAGGGGATCTCTAACTTGCACAACGTATACGTGTACAGAATAAGATAACTAGAGCTAATTCCTGTAATTTACAACCCTCTTACTCGGCAAAGCTCCCCCTCCCCTCTCCCCTCACGACTATAAGGAAGTAACAGGACAGAAAGTACCGTATAAAATGGCAAAAACGATAATACGAGAATATTAGTCTGCGTAGAAACTGTTCAGATTCAAGATTTTTACTGTTCTTAGTGTAATTTTTATTTCCACAACATGTATACGTATGTAAGTGATTTAGTCTCAGTTCTTTGAAATACTTTTTCTAAAAAATATGTATATATAATATATATACTCCATTAGAACTACATGTGTTACGAATTTAGAGTAGTTTTATAACTACCCAAGGACAAAAATGAAAATAAAAATGAGACTCTAAAACTAATTTAATTTGTAATGTACTATCACTTAAGAACATTTTTTAACAACAATTTTAAATGAACTAGTTCTTACAATATAGAAAATTACACGTTTTTAGAACTAAACATTACTTATGGAGGTTGAATTTTACAATATAAAACATGTAGTTCCCTGCATTCACTTTTCATATACATACTGTAAAAGTTTCGTATACTTCAGCAATGTTTCTGCATACCTGATTGCAACATAACCCCAAGTACTATTTTAAATAGCTTTAATTCCTAGTAGGGTAATCAAATGAAATGTTAATACAAATTCTTCCATGATTATTATGTATAAATACATTTCTTATCAAAAGGTCATTAGTCTAAATAATCAAACAGATAATTCCAAAAACACATTATACATTATACTTTTATTGTCCATAAAGTATATTTACATATTATTTCAATAAAAGATAAATATATTTTTGCGTGTATCTCACGTCTGTTTCACGTCTATTTGAGCCCCTCTAGCAATTTTCTGTCGAGTTCATTTAACAATAGCATAAAATATTTGTTCAGTAAGACTAATTAAGTTTTTTGTTCACTTTTGTTAATTTTTATATGTTAATATATTTATTGTTAATATATATATATATATATATGTATGTATGTATGTATATACATATATATATATATATATATATTAGGTTTCGTTATTTTACACAGCCTTAGCGTTTTGGTTGCATTCAAAACATGTAGAAATTAACAAAAGTATATTGATACATAAGGACTTGGACCGAATAAAACCTTGAGCATACGAAGCGTATTAACCAATCTGTGTAGAGATTATTATCTAGAATAATCAAACATTCATTAATTAATCATTAATTACATTTTTGTATATATTAATGAATAAAAACCTGGACTGAATGAAACCTGGACTATACGAAGCCTACCTGGAATAACTAAATAATATATTAAATAATGTATTTAATCCCTAAAATCCCAATTAACCATTCTTTCTACAGATTACTGTTTAGAATAATGAAACAACCATTTATAACATTTTTGTATATATTGATGAATAAAGACCTGGACTGAATGTAACCTGGACTATACGAATCCTACCCGGAATATCTGTTAATGTTAATGTACTGAGTGGAATGATGGTAGTCCGGAAACGTTTTAAAGGTCTGCCGTAGCATCAATCACACAATCAAAATGACACGAAAAGAAATATATAAGGCTCGGTGGATCTTTTCTCGTAGTAGTACCTTATTCGTGATCGCAGCCGCATGTATTATATATTACTAGACAGCATTAAATCAGGCGAGAGATTTTCCTAATTAAGTTAATGATCTTTTATAGTGTCTAATCAATCAAGTCTGAACTACAATTAATATCCATTAGTGAGGCTGCATCACACTTCATACACCGGGGTAATGTGATTGGATCCGCGGTTAATAGGTTGTGGTTTTATTACCTATTGCTATGTGTGTTACGGAAGGTAATAATTATGTTTTAAATTTGAAGTATAAATGGTAACGGTTGTGAATGAAATTAAATCGTCAAAGAGCCGAGAGCTAATCTGTACTGCATTTTAAGCACACAGTTAGGCTTTTCTTGCTATCGATAGAGAATACTTTAAACACACAATCTGGCTTTTCTTGTTATGGATAGAGAATATTTTAAGCACACAACCTTGCTTTTCTTGCTATCGATAAAGAATGTTCCAAGCACACAATCTGGCTTTTCTTGGCTTGTTATGGATAGAGACTATTTTAAGCACACAACCTGGCTTTTCTTGCTATCGATAGAGAATGTTCCAAGTACACAATCTGGCTTTTCTTGTTATAGATAGAGACTATTTTAAGCACACAACCTGGCTTTTCTTGCTATCGATAAAGAATGTTCCAAGCACACAATCTGGCTTTTCTTGTTATGGATAGAGACTATTTTAAGCACACGATCTGGCTTTTCTTGTATCGATAGAGAATACTTTTACACAATCTGTTTTTCTTGTTATGGATAGAGAATATTTTAAGCACACAACCTGGCTTTTCTTGCTATCGATAGAGAATGTTCCAAGCACACAACCTGGCTTTTCTTATTATGGATAGAGACTATTTTAAGCACATGATCTGTCTTTTCTTGTTAAGGATAGAGACTATTTTAAGCACACGATCTGTCTTTTCTTGTTATGGATAGAGACTATTTTAAGCACACGACCTGGCTTTTCTTGCTATCGATAGAGAATGTTCCAAGCACACAACCTGGCTTTTCTTGCTATCGATAGAGAATGTTACAAGCACACAATCTGGCTTTTCTTGTTATGGATAGAGACTATTTTAAGCACACGATCTGTCTTTTCTTTTTATCGATAGAGAATATTTTAAGTACACAATCTGGCTTTTCTTATTATCGACAGAGAATATTTTAAGCACACAACCTGGCTTTTCTAGTTATCGATAGAGGATATTTTTAGCGCACAACTTGGCTTTTCTTATTATCGACAGAGAATATTTTGAGCACAAAACCTGGCTTTTCTTGTTATCGATAGAAAATATTCCAAGCACACTACCTGGCTTTTCTTGTTATCGACAAAGAAAATTTTAAGGACACATCCAGGCTTTTCTTGTTATCGATAGAGAATATTTTAAGAACACAACCTGGCTTTTCTTGTTATGGATAAAGAATATTTTAAGGACACAAGCTGGCTTTTCTTGTTATTGATAGAGAATATTTTAAGCACAAAATCAGGCTTTTCTTGTAATTGATAGTGTATATTTTAAACACAAAATCTGACATTTCTTGCTATCGATAGAGAATATTTTGAAAGATTGAATCGATCGTCAGTTACGCTAGTTTTGGTGGAGGACAATATTGAGAAGGTATTGAAAGGGTTAAAAAATGAAACCTTTCTCAGATTGTATTTTTTCTAGCTTGATACACTTAAAACTGACAACCAAGCACCGCTAGAACACTGCCTAAAGAGTCTGAATATCGACGCGTGTATATGGTTAGATGACCTGATGTAACGTTTATTTACGTGTTTGACTGTTGGTTTTATATATTTTAAACTAAGAAAGCATAACCTAACAAAAAAGATTATTTTGTACTTTTAACCCTTTTGGAACTTTTTTACTTCTACCAACACCAAAACTAGCGCGGCTGACTATCGTTTTTTCTCTCTTGTATATAATAAAGTGTTTGTGTATTAGTACATATAACCCACACATATCCAGAACAAATAAACTGTTACTCTAACATACAGTTGTACCGGTAGAGGGTCGATACAGACCCCATGTGCTTATACAGGTTAAAGTTCTAGTGTACTAGTACATATAACCCACACATATCCAGAACAAATAAACTGTTACTCTAACATACAGTTGTACCGGTAGAGGGTCGATACAGACCCATGTGCTTATACAGGTTAAAGTTGTAGTGTACTAGTACATATAACCCACACATATCCAGAACAAATAAACTGTTACTCTAACATACAGTTGTACCGGTAGAGGGTCGATACAGACCCCATGTGCTTATACCGGTTAAAGTTCTAGTGTACTAGTACATATAACCCACACATATCCAGAACAAATAAACTGTTACTCTAACATACAGTTGTACCGGTAGAGGGTCGATACAGACCCCATGTGCTTATACCGGTTAAAGTTCTAGTGTACTAGTACATATAAAGTTCTAGTGTACTAGTACATATAACCCATAAATACCCAAAACAAATAAACTGTTACTCTAACATACAGTTGTACCGGTAGAGGGTCGATACAGACCCCATGTGCTTATACCGGTTAAAGTTCTAGTGTACTAGTACATATAAAGTTCTAGTGTACTAGTACATATAACCCATAAATACCCAAAACAAATAAACTGTTACTCTAACATACAGTTGTACCGGTAGAGGGTCGATACAGACCCCATGTGCTTATACCGGTTAAAGTTCTAGTGCACTAGTACATATAAAGTTCTAGTGCACTAGTACATATAAAGTTCTAGTGTACTAGTACATATAAAGTTCTAGTGTACTAGTACATATAAAGTTCTAGTGTACTAGTACATATAAAGTTCTAGTGTACTAGTACATATAAAGTTCTAGTGTACTAGTACATATAAAGTTCTAGTGTACTAGTACATATAACCCATAAATACCCAAAACAAATAAACTGTTACTCTAACATACAGTTGTACCGGTAGAGGGTCGATACAGACCCCATGTGCTTATACCGGTTAAAGTTCTAGTGTACTAGTACATATAAAGTTCTAGTGTACTAGTACATATAACCCATAAATACCCAAAACAAATAAACTGTTACTCTAACATACAGTTGTACCGGTAGAGGGTCGATACAGACCCCATGTGCTTATACCGGTTAAAGTTCTAGTGCACTAGTACATATAAAGTTCTAGTGCACTAGTACATATAAAGTTCTAGTGTACTAGTACATATAAAGTTCTAGTGTACTAGTACATATAAAGTTCTAGTGCACTAGTACATATAAAGTTCTAGTGTACTAGTACATATAAAGTTCTAGTGTACTAGTACATATAAAGTTCTAGTGTACTAGTACATATAAAGTTCTAGTGTACTAGTACATATAAAGTTCTAGTGTACTAGTACATATAAGGTTCTAGTGTACTAGTACATATAAAGTTCTAGTGCACTTGTACCATATAAAGTTCTAGTGTACTAGTACATATAAAGTTCTAGTGCACTAGTACATATAAAGTTCTAGTGCACTAGTACATATAAAGTTCTAGTGCACTAGTACATATAAAGTTCTAGTGCACTAGTACATATAAAGTTCTAGTGCACTAGTACATATAAAGTTCTAGTGCACTAGTACATATAAAGTTCTAGTGTACTAGTACATATAAAGTTCTAGTGTACTAGTACATATAAAGTTCTAGTGTACTAGTACATATAAAGTTCTAGTGTACTAGTACATATAAAGTTCTAGTGTACTAGTACATATAAAGTTCTAGTGTACTAGTACATATAAAGTTCTAGTGTACTAGTACATATAAAGTTCTAGTGTACTAGTACATATAAAGTTCTAGTGTACTAGTACATATAAAGTTCTAGTGTACTAGTACATATAAAGTTCTAGTGTACTAGTACATATAAAGTTCTAGTGTACTAGTACATATAAAGTTCTAGTGTACTAGTACATATAAAGTTCTAGTGTACTAGTACATATAAAGTTCTAGTGTACTAGTACATATAAAGTTCTAGTGTACTAGTACATATAAAGTTCTAGTGCACTAGTACATATAAAGTTCTAGTGCACTAGTACATATAAAGTTCTAGTGCACTAGTACATATAAAGTTCTAGTGCACTAGTACATATAAAGTTCTAGTGCACTAGTACATATAAAGTTCTAGTGCACTAGTACATATAAAGTTCTAGTGCACTAGTACATATAAAGTTCTAGTGCACTAGTACATATAAAGTTCTAGTGCACTAGTACATATAAAGTTCTAGTGTACTAGTACATATAAAGTTCTAGTGTACTAGTACATATAAAGTTCTAGTGTACTAGTACATATAAAGTTCTAGTGTACTAGTACATATAAAGTTCTAGTGTACTAGTACATATAAAGTTCTAGTGTACTAGTACATATAAAGTTCTAGTGTACTAGTACATATAAAGTTCTAGTGTACTAGTACATATAAAGTTCTAGTGTACTAGTACATATAAAGTTCTAGTGTACTAGTACATATAAAGTTCTAGTGTACTAGTACATATAAAGTTCTAGTGTACTAGTACATATAAAGTTCTAGTGCACTAGTACATATAAAGTTCTAGTGTACTAGTACATATAAAGTTCTAGTGTACTAGTACATATAAAGTTCTAGTGTACTAGTACATATAAAGTTCTAGTGTACTAGTACATATAAAGTTCTAGTGTACTAGTACATATAAAGTTCTAGTGTACTAGTACATATAAAGTTCTAGTGCACTAGTACATATAAAGTTCTAGTGTACTAGTACATATAAAGTTCTAGTGCACTAGTACATATAAAGTTCTAGTGTACTAGTACATATAAAGTTCTAGTGTACTAGTACATATAAAGTTCTAGTGTACTAGTACATATAAAGTTCTAGTGTACTAGTACATATAAAGTTCTAGTGTACTAGTACATATAAAGTTCTAGTGCACTAGTACATATAAAGTTCTAGTGTACTAGTACATATAAAGTTCTAGTGTACTAGTACATATAAAGTTCTAGTGTACTAGTACATATAAAGTTCTAGTGCACTAGTACATATAAAGTTCTAGTGCACTAGTACATATAAAGTTCTAGTGCACTAGTACATATAAAGTTCTAGTGTACTAGTACATATAAAGTTCTAGTGTACTAGTACATATAAAGTTCTAGTGTACTAGTACATATAAAGTTCTAGTGTACTAGTACATATAAAGTTCTAGTGTACTAGTACATATAAAGTTCTAGTGTACTAGTACATATAAAGTTCTAGTGTACTAGTACATATAAAGTTCTAGTGTACTAGTACATATAAAGTTCTAGTGTACTAGTACATATAAAGTTCTAGTGTACTAGTACATATAAAGTTCTAGTGTACTAGTACATATAAAGTTCTAGTGTACTAGTACATATAAAGTTCTAGTGTACTAGTACATATAAAGTTCTAGTGTACTAGTACATATAAAGTTCTAGTGTACTAGTACATATAAAGTTCTAGTGTACTAGTACATATAAAGTTCTAGTGTACTAGTACATATAAAGTTCTAGTGTACTAGTACATATGAAGTTCTAGTGTACTAGTACATATAAAGTTTTAGTGTACTAGTTCATATAACCTGTATAAGCCCATGGGATCAGTATCTACAAACAGACAATATTGCGGCGGTATGTTGTAAAACGGTAACAAAAGCCGACTAAGTAAATGGATTTTTAATTTATAATAATTCGTTGGTTTGTCATCGAGACATTTTCAATCGGCTGAAAGTTATGCCTCGTGATATTTACTCTTGGGAGATTTCAGTTACAAAATGCAATATAAAGTAAGTCTTCCTATTCAATAAACTGCACCAAGGAACGATGAATAATATTTTCTCTCTCACTCCAGCGAGAACACAATAGATGCGAAGGCTCCCCTACAAGCGTGAAAATCCTGCAAGTTCCCTCAGCGTTATTGGTAACGATTGCTTTCCTTACCGGAACAATGCATCGTTTTATTTTCGATATTTTATTTCCAATTTATATAGCGAAAGGTTCTATTTTATGACTTTTCTACCATTGTCATTTTTGCTGATTCGTGGATCCTGGAATTGAACAGTCTCCATATACAATACAATCTGAAGTCTCAAATTTAACGTTTCAAATTTATAGCCCATTTGATTGTCGAGATGCTCTACACAGATATGGCCAAGCAGAAAAGCATAGAAAAAAGAATTTGATACAAAAATGACGCATCATACAACTCATTCTTGTAGAAATGAAATTTTATGCAAAATTGTGTGAAATATTTCTCAACATATATTTCTACATGACACATTCAGATTTAAATTGGACACGTTTAAAATTGTATTAATTGTGTTGTACGTTGTATTGGGTTTCATTACAGTGTTAAATGTTAGAAGTCTACACACTAAATCACTATACAATTGTGTTATACGTGTTGGATAGTTAGGCCTCATGTTAGTACATCAAATGTTTGAATCTCCGGGTGGGTGTGTAAAGTTTGTTTAGAAATTAGTTCATTATGTTATTTTATCTTTGTCGTCATGGTTAATCATAAGTCCAATTTAAAAATATTCGAGAACGCTCAGCCAAATTCCATGCAGTAGCACACATCGTCGTTGAACTCAATGTTCCTCATAGAGAAATAAAGCTTTGTGCACGTTTTGTAGTCTATAGGTCAGTTCTTTATTGATATACAGACAGAAACTACATTTTTTCAACCCGACGAGTGATAGGCTTCGCTAAAGCTCAGCCAATAATTCACCTGTTCACTGTACTACTTTTATAGAGTACTCATAAAGTTACCTCCTGCTGTAGTAGAATAATGTACCACATTTTGACTCATTGAAATGTAGGGTGTTTCTCCTTGAAAGGAGATCACCCTAAACCTAAAATCTTCAAATTGTAATTCCCTCCCTTTGTGACATGATTTTAGTAAGCGAATATGAAAACAAAAATTTTGCGTTTTTAACATATTACGAATAAAAGTTCGTCTGGGTATTATATAAGTTTTTTCCCCGTAACTGCACTGTAAAAATATTTTACTCAGTTGTACGTGCAGTGCCTACACAGATTGTTACACTTTCAAATTTGTAATTAAATATTTCATTTGGCTGAAATATTTACTAAAATCTGTCCCGTATAAACGGTATTGAAAAGTAAGACAGGTGTTAAATGTTCAGCTTCTGAACTACTTTCAACCTAAAACTAAAGGATAAATTCTTACCTTTTATACCTATTTACCTATGCGTAAGTAACTTGTCACCCTCGGTCTACCTAGGCGTAAACCGCCTTTCTGCCTGTTATGTTAAACATTGAAACCGTCAATTCCTTTTTAACACGTTCCTTTTTATAATAGCGCCAGGAAAATCTTTCTGTCTAATTAAAAAATTACCAATCTTTCTTCTAATCTACCTATTTGTAAAGCTTTAAAAAAATATCTGTTTTCTCCGACTACAAAAATTCAAATTTAATTTGAAGAGTTGTCAAAAGTTCTTTTCGTTTTAACACTTTTTAAAAATAAGTCTGTCACAATTGCTAATTGAAAATCATGATTTTCGATTTCTCCAATATTATGACAATATATATGATGTGTCAATACCGTGGATAGATAAAACTGCGCTAACTCGGGTAGAAGATGAAGTGAATCGAGTGTTCTATGATGACCCTCTCTAGTAAGGAGTGCAACGACCCGAGTAAAATTTTGCACTTCACAGACCAGTGAATACTGAGAATCGCGTCTCTTCCCTAGACGAGTCACCGCTCGTAGCTTCGCTTGTTTTGTCGTGTCAGCTGTTATTGTTTTTTTATGTATAGAATTGTAACACTTTTTAAAAATAAGTCTGTCACAATTGCTAATTGAAAATCATGATTTTCGATTTCTCCAATATTATGACATATATATGATGTGTGAATACCGTGGACGGATGAACTGCGCTAACTCGGGTAGAAGATGAAGTGAATCGAGTGTTCTATGATGACCCTTTCTAGTAAGGAGTGCAACGACCCGAGTAAAATTTTGCACTTCACAGACCAGTGAATACTGAGAATCGCGTCTCTTCCCTAGACGAGTCACCGCTCGTAGCTTCGCTTGTTTTGTCGTGTCAGCTGTTATTGTTTTTTTATGTATAGAATTGTAAGCGAAAATTGGTAAGTATAAAAAGCATGAGTTGTATCATTTGATGGAGGCCAAATTACTACTGTGTGCCATAACGTAACCTGGAGATACATGAATAGCATAACGCGAATCTCTGTAAAACAAGGCGTTAGTTCTCCACACATCGTTTCGCGTAACTGGCTTCGCTGAGGATGCATGCAAAATTTCAACTCTGTATCTCATTCTATTCACACTCATTGTTAGGCTACATGTTTTATAATGTACTGGGACTAATTTTGCGTACGCATTTAAGTATTCGTGGATTCTCACGTTGGCAACATGATTACCCATAAGATCAATGTAAAAATGTTCGCTAACGCTCAGCCAGATCTCATAGAGTAATAGATACACTCAATAATCGAACTCAATGTTCCTCATATAGAATTGAGGTTTCAAGCAAAATTTCAAATATATAGGTTAGTTATAGCCTATTTTGCGGACATTCAGACAGATAGATCGACTGACAGAAATGAAATTTGCCACCCCCTTGAGGCATAGGCTTCGCTGACGCTCAGCCAATAATGCAGTTACAGTAGTATCCGGTTAAGACCGGTAACTGGCTACTGTGACGTCAATGTTATACAGCGACTATTGTCTGGAGTGAGACGGTAGTGGTATAGGAGGGAGGGGTCGGTCGGAGTGAGGGGGGAGATTAGTAGCTCAAGGTCGGGTCTTTCACCTTCATCTCCATCTCTTCTGGCAGTCGTAGAACTCTCCTGTGGTGGAACAAATGTGCCACGTAAAACATGCAACGTTTTATATAAGCGCATGTTAAAATCACCCACGTATACATACACGTTCTAAATCACTTCATAATGTGCTCTAAAACACATTAAATTAGATGTACTTTTTGCTTTTGACTTGTAATCAACAGAAAAATTCTTAAAAGTGGTCTTAAATTTTCTATCACCTCCAAAAATATTAAAAATGGTGTACCCTTTTTATACCGAACCACTCTTTATGAAGCCCAACAGTAGCATCACTAGAGATCGCTAATCAAAAAATCCAAAGTGATCTGCAATATAAAAAAGTTGACTACATATAACAACACATTTTTGCCAGTCAATGTCATGCTTATTGACTTGTCTGGGTGGAGTGATGTGTAGCGTCAAGGTAACACGTTCCAAGAAATAGTGGTGAGTGCGACTGCGAGTCTCTCACCAGAATGCTATTCATGCTATGACGTAGCAATCTCTTTTGTTTATACTTAATTGTTTTAATATAAACGTAATTTGAAGTAATTTATGTAGCTGTAGGTATATGATTAGATATGACATTATAAATCTAGTGTATCGTAAAGGCAATAATTAACATATATTTTTAATTTTATTTACGCAATATGATATTTTCTTAATCACTATCGCTTAAAGCTACCCAGGGCGTCGCGGCATGCATTTCGGGAACCGATGTCTTAGAGTGCTGTTCACCTGAAGAAGAGGGAAGATTTCTATTCTCGAAACGTAATGTTGTGCTTCTTTGTAACATATAAGTTGGTAAATGTCCGAAATGTTGTTACCCTTCCATCGTCAATAGCAAACTTTAAGTAAAGACGAGAGAAGTATTTGTAATAATTCAGAGTTCAAATACGTTAAACTGTAAATAATAAAATTAAATGTATCTCGAAGTATTCTTGGAACTTGATGCAAGCCACCAAAGTAAAAGCTCTTCTTCATTCTGCACATTAAAAATTGTTTAATGTAATATAAAATTGTTAAAAGTCATTGTTTAAAATTGAACCCATACTAAACGTTAAGATACGATGGTGTATTATTGGTGTCAGTGTGAACGTAATGGTTGCGAAGTTGTGAGCTTCATTTAATTTTTAACTACTGGATCAACGGAAGAACTATTGTTTTGATATAAAGCAAATGACCGTAGTGAATAAATCGGAGATAAATTGGGTAAACGACTGCTATTTTGGTGAAGTATGAACTTGTTTTTGTCTTTCAGAGACAATTTCAACTTGATTATGTATCGCAGTAATGTAAATATTGTTCCCGCACTTGAGAGACCAGTCGCGTGGAGCGGTCCGCTACAGACGGCAAGTGATGCCGAGCTCGTCTCATGTGTTATTCATGGCACAAACTTGTTTCGATTTTCTTCCGCTTTAATTCGGCGAACACTTCCATCTTTATTCGGTGAAGGCGACGTGATGTCGAAGGCATGTAAGGAGTCATTTTGATCAAGGATGTACTAGGATTATTATTGTTACTGAATCAATTTAAGAATAAAACTCCAATAGATTAGCGCTAATTCTCATCGTATGACCTTGGTTTTTCATGAAATCAATTTCCCCTAGAAAAATGTTAATGATGATGATATTTCCAATGGAAGAGTATCAAAAGAGTTAAAAATATAAAACAATATTATTTTCTCAGGTCATACTTTTTGTAGCTTGACACATTAAAACCCAACAGTCGGAGACGCAAGTCAACTTTAGATCGGCCACGGCTAACCGTATACTAGCTGAAAGTGATCTATTTCTCTAGTTGTCTGGTGGTGATATATTTATTATCTATGTGGCTGACGATCGGTTTAAAGTGTGGCAAGTTAAAAAATATAATCTGAGACAAAAACTATCGTTTGTTATGTTTCATCCTTTTGATGCTTTTCATTTTGACCTCAGCCACAATCGATTCCTTTTTTAGGTTCCTTTGTTAACTATCGAATTGTCTCTACCGATTTCGAAAAACCAGGTTGAGTGCTTATAAAAGGCAAACTTAGCTCTCCGCCCCTAGGCTATAAATTTGTGAAATAATTCATATTAAGTCGAATCATATTTGGGTCCACCAAGTATAATACATTAATAATAACACTAAAATAAAAAACAAATAATTTCGACATATCTTGCAAAATGTACTGTAAATAGTATAATATTAAAATGTTTAAAATCATAAACATGCGATTTTTTAACTTATAGACATAACCTTGAATTTTTTCCTGTAAGAATAATGTTAAACCTCATGCGCTTTTACTGTAATTTATGATTGCAACGTTATGTGTCATTTTAAAGATACAGTCACTACTCATGCAAACGATTTTTTCGTAATGTGTACATTTAAAAAAATATTATTTAAGATATTAAAACCATTTTGCCTGAGAGATGTCCATATTCTGTACATAGATTCCTGACGGGCTGCACCAATATGTGAATTATACGAATTGAACCAATTTGGTTGTTTCTTTTTTAATATGTAACCTATTTCCTGTACCATATCTTATTACAGAAATAATTTACTCCAGATTCTGAATAGTTAACCGTTGATATTACTCAACATATTTATTTGTACGCAAGTTATGTATCTCGTAATTAAATAAAACACAAGTATGTAGGATCCTCGAGGCAGGATAAACAATTGAGTGACTCCAGCTTTTGAAAGGAACTTACTTGAGATGTCCATATTCTGTACATAGATTCCTGACGGGCTGCACCAATATGTGAATTATACGAATTGAACAAATTTGGTTGTTTCTTTTTTAATATGTAACCTATTTCCTGTACCATATCTTATTACAGAAATAATTTACTCCAGATTCTGAATAGTTAACCGTTGATATTACTCAACATATTTATTTGTACGCAAGTTATGTATCTCGTAATTAAATAAAACACAAGTATGTAGGATCCTCGAAGCAGGATAAACAATTGAGTGACTCCAGTTTTTGAAAGGAACTTACTTACTAATTACTGTAGCAATGGAGGAAACACAGCAAGAGAAATAAAATAAAATATCAGTTACACTCTGTTCTTGTCAGTTGAGAACTGAAGTTCAGGCCGGGAACTTATCCCCTGACCAGTTGCTGGAACACGCGCTGCTTGGGCTTTGTGCGACTCGGTTGGTAATCATACTTTACAATGCGCTTGACGCAAGACTATCTTTTACCTTATCA
This sequence comes from Homalodisca vitripennis, assembly GCF_021130785.1. NCBI lineage: Eukaryota > Metazoa > Arthropoda > Insecta > Hemiptera > Cicadellidae > Homalodisca > Homalodisca vitripennis. The sequence goes on along the minus strand of NC_060211.1, from coordinate 35,707,753 downwards.
TAAAACCTGCATAATTTAATTTTCATTATAAGCTGAACATTTTTGTAGATCATGTCATATTCCGCTGTTAACATATAAGGCAGCTCCTACATCTGTGTTGAAACGTTTAAAACCGAGTATATGTCTAGTTTTTTTGGTGTTATCCAATGTCAATATTATGAGCGAACGGTTTGGTAATTTGAAATTGTATCTCTAAAGCCTGGTAGTAGCAACAAATACACAGTTTCTGCTCAGTTCTCAAACTGGTGTAGTCAGAGACGTAGCTATATGATGGTGGAAGGGGGTTTTCATGAGTTTGTATATGTGGGCAGTGGGGCAACACAAAAAACACACGATTGTTAATTTATGTTGTGTACACTAGCAGTTAGTTACTGTTTGGTTATTCTTATATTCATTATTTTCTAATGATTTTTATTAGATAGCATTTTGGATCCTCGTGTGAGTAGGGAGGAGGACTTACTTGTAATCCATATAACCTTACTATTGGATATTCCAATTGATTCCACATACCAGCCTGCTTTTTCGGGTATTGAACAGTTTTGTTGAAGATCTTCTAAGTATGCCTGAGGTATACCACGATTACGATTATGGCTTCGCTCAAAATGTTTAGGCTCGTCATAACATTTATTGTCAATATAACAAATAAATGTATATAATAATTCCTTGAGGAGCGCTGTTTGCTGAAAACTACGCAATTTGCAGTAACTTAATTTTTCAGACGTTTATTGTGAAACCTTCCTTACCAACGAGAACTGAGTGTGATGTGACTAATAGTCTGGTAGAATCAGGAGTAATATTTTCATAACTCTAAGATTGCAGTAAAATAACTCCAGCCATTCTATGTACTATGTTATTTCCTTTGCAGCCAAATTAAATGATAAGGATAGCGTGGCCTGTGGTACAGACAGGGTTCGTGTCGGGTTAACTCGCCACTCTGATGCCTTATTTACCGCATGTTTTATTCAACAGCCTGAATGGGGGTTAGTGGTTCACATTATGTTATAACTTGATACGGTTATAATATTTCATTCTGCATTCCATTGTTCCCCATGCACTATGTCATTTAAAGATGCCATTTTTTATCTTGGCTAGCGACTATAAAACGTTTTAGTAGTTTGCCAGGCAACGGAAAGCATTCATAGTTTTCTGCAGTTTAGAAAAATTTTTTTTTTCGAAGAAAATGTTTTTAAGAATTCTCGATTTCAAGTAATTTTGTTTAATGCAATGACCTATTTTTTACTTAACCAAAAGAAATCAGTTTTAGTGATTTTAAAAATATTACATATATTAAACTTTGTAGTTTCCGTAAAATATTTCATAAAACCCCGTTTTTTGTGGTTGTTTGAAGGGAAATTTTTATTCTATTCGGATGGTTGGTAAGCCTAACATATTTTACTGTTCATAGGGTTGGATTCAGCTGTTTAGTGAAACACTGATGTTATATGACAAGGTCAGTCTAAAACTGACTATTGTTGATTTATTAAAAATCACTTGAACCGTACGCCTCGTACTTGTTGACCTTAAAAGTCTTTAATTTTATTATAATATTACAAAAGAATATTTGTCATTATATTATTTAAATACTAAAAGATTTCATGCAGATTTCAACTAAAATGTTTACCATTATAGGTATTAACAGAGCTGTTACTGTTTAAAAAGTTTGACTACATACAGTTTTGTAGCGCAGAGAGTGAAAGACGCTCATTAATAATTAATTTAACGACATAGATTTGTTGGTCTAGTTATTACGTAATACTCTGTCCATTTATTTTTTCTGCATCTCTTGTAGTTTCCAAGATCCCTTCAGTGTGTATAAAACACACTAGTGCTAAACTTTTGAATTGATATCATCTGAACTTCCATCCGCGTATCACGCACCCATTTGTGAATCGAGAGCTCTGAAGGCTCGGATGGTTGGTAAACCTGACATATTTCACAGTGCATAGGGTTGGAATCATCTGTTTAGTGAACCACTGATGTTATTACAAAGTCAGTCTAAAACTGATTATTGTTGATTAAAAATCACTTCAACCGTACATATTGTACTTGTTGGCCTTAAAAGTCTATATTAAAAAGAATATTTTTATTATCTTATTATATAAAAATGAAACTGTTCGTGTGTAACAGCATCACTCACAAACGGCTGGACGGATTCGCCTAATTTTTTTTTAATTTGTTCGTCTTGATCTGTAGAAGGTTATAGGATACTTTTTATCCCTTTCCCGATTCAGGATTCCGCCCCACTGGTTACAGAAATACCCGTAAGAAATGCATTGCAGCAAACATATGTTATTAAGTGAAAGAGTCTTTTCAAATTTTTAATCAGCTGTTCTTTGTAAACATATATAATGCGACAAAAAATATATTTATATATAATTTAATTACTACACTTATAGTTTTAAAGCATAGAGTAAGCTTAAGAGAAACGACAAATTTTGTTTAAACTGTTTCTGCAATCACTGTTAAACATAGACTTTACTATCCAGATAATACAATTCAAATTTGACGTAAAAATTCACCTTTAACTGCAATATTTATTTAATATAAACCATGCTCATGCTTGATCAGAAGAGCAATGCAGATATCATAATTACTATCTTACGTTGGCTACAAATATAAAGAATGTTATAAAATCAACCTTAGTTGTTTTTTTTTTGACAGAAGTATCAGGAATGTGGTACATACCTTCATAATGCGCCCAAGAAGCTCACGAAGGAACGACTATCAATTATCTCAGCAATGTTTAGAATGTGATAGAAAATGAATAAGTGAATATAGTGTACTGTTTTCAACGGGAAATTGCGTGCGAAGCCGCGGGAAACTTATTGAAATGCGCAGCGAAGCGCGCCGGGTCCGCTAGTTATACTTAAAAGACTATTTTTTATTATAATATTTAAAAGAACAATTTTGACTATAATAATTAAAAGAATTTTTTTCTTTGATTCGTTGGGGTTGTTATTACGCAAAACTTTGTCCGTTTAATTTTTGCTGCATCTCGTATAGTTTCTAAGATCCATTTAGTGCGTATAAAATTTGGAACACGCTATTTACTAGAGTTACGGATTGATATAATCTAAACCAATCCGCAACGTATCACGCATCCAATTGCGAATGGAAAGGTTCTAAAGATTGCGCCTTTGAAGTTAAATTGGCATTCCCCAGACATAAAAAGGCCTGCGGTTCACCCAAGTATTTGGGGAACTTGTCCGATCCCCTTTAATTTGACTGCGTACATTCCACACCTCCACGTGGTACATTCCTGTGAACTTACATTCCCACTCCGTCGTTAATACGTATTTGTTAGCAATTGCCTCGCAGGTTGGTTTCCACTCAATGTTGGCAGTTAATTTCGATGATGAAGTATCGCGATTCTACAACAATAATGGATTGGGTGTACAACACTGTAAACCATTGCAAGGGTAGACCTAGTAGTATACTTGCAGACGGTGCCTGTTCCAAAAAGTACTAACATGTAAGAATTATAGTATATTGTAGTTAAAACTATTTAATTATTAAATTATATTTTTTTTATTACAAAACATTGTTATTTATGCGTATATTTTTCTTTTTATGTTAAAAGTTAGAAGTACAGCAAACCACGTGTCGCTTAACAGGCTTCGCTGAGGTTTAATGCAAAATTTCTAGTCTACAGTTCATTTTATTATTGACAGAAACACAGACAGTCTTACGGTAAAGACTCTTTTACAACCCCCGGCAAATTCCTTGGGGTAACGTACAAAATCATGGGACTCATTCTTGACTATGTAGAAATACATTTTCATGCAAAAGTTCAACTCTACCGATTAAATCTTTCTTAAGATATCTTTCTATCTTGCCACACGTTAAATTCACATTTTAGTTCTTTAAACTGAGTTTCATACTTTCTTACGTACTTGAACTTTTAACTGCATATTTGGTTAGACAAGCTTTTTAATTTATTGTCATTTGATTTAAAATTAATAAATATTCTTTGAAATAAAACTCTAGACAAGATGGGGGTACTGTAAGAGAGTCCAGTTAGTTCCGCCAAAACAGTTAAAATATTCACGAAGATAGTAGAATTATATGGCGTGTAACCATAATTTCATTTTGGTTTAAAACGCGTTGTTTCTCGACATTTAGCAGCCTCGGGGACTTTTTTAAACACCCTGAGTGCTAGTACTAGCAAGCAGTCCTCGTGTATTTAATAATAAAATTGTACACACCAAATCACCATAAAATTATGTTTTGGGATAATCAAGATAAATGTGTTATTATTTAAAATCTCTTATGACATATTTGTGTAGTAATTTATTTGTTCTGCTATTTTTTCATTGATATTACGCTTACAAGTAATACAGATATAAATATATTCACTAACACAGCCTAACCGCTTAGAGTTACATGCACCATAATAAGTGAGTCGAGCCTAAGTGTCAGTTCGATTCCGAAATATTTTGCAGGCATTTAGACAGACAGAAGTCCCATGAGTGATAGGCTTCGCTGACGCTCAGCCAATTTTTTCCTCTGCAACTTTCAAATCCGGGCGTATATTGTTTGTTTAATACAGGTATTATACTCGTATATGGAAGACATAAATTGAAAGCCAAACCTACATTTTTCTATCTTTAGTTTTCTGTAGTTTATGTAAAATAAGCTAAATATATTTTATATAAAGTTAATTACCCCTATAGACCTACGGATTTTGAAGGCTGTACTCGGATAGCTGACACAAACGGCGGTGTTTTAACACGGTAAGTTTGAACAGTTGGGCAAGAACTGGTTTCTTCGATGTGGTATACGAACCAGTTTCACCAAGTCAGGGTCGTTCCGCATTTAGTGACAATCTCATATGTGATACGATAAGTACGTCTACTCGCAGGTGCATTTATTGGACGAACAGGTTGTACATTTTATACGGAAGAATAATAAATATAAATATTTGTCTATAGAATCAATATGCTGTAAAAATTATGGAAAATGTAAAAGAAAGTAAAAGTAAAATTAAAATATGTATAACAAATTTAGTTGGCTACTTACAGGCGGAGATATATTTTGCTACAATGTTACAGTCAAGAGTAAAATAAATCTCTAAAATATAAATTCAAGATACTAACGCTATACTTCCACTTTTACCACTGCGTGGTTTTTAACCTAGAATGAGATTAAAACAAATTTAACAACTACACGCCTGTTTTATTTGATATGATGTGAATCTAACAAGTTTCGATACAACTGAATTAAGTAGAACACCGAGTACAATGAGTAGACCTATATGCTATATGACACACATGTTCTAATAGAACCGCGTATCATTGCGCAGAGTGCCTGTCATTATGACTACATACATGAATGCACCAGTAAGCACAGTATATACGAGTATATTGACGTGACAGCAATGTCACAACCGTGTTGTGTTTATGACGTCATTATCCTCGTCGCTCATGACAACAATAACAATATTAGTTTGTGTTGTATTTGTCGGTTAGTTAAATGATTAGTTGTTGTTGTTATGAGGCATACAAGAGTTTTTCTTAAAATTTTAGACTTTGATTTCGTATTGAAACTTGCATATTTAACAGTGCGCAATTTAAACAACGGAAAAGTTTTTTAATTTAATTTTTTAAATATTAGGAGTGTAAACTATCAGACTTGTGTCCGTAGTAATTAATCGGTGATTTTAAGTTGGTTATTGAATTAAGAATAAAGGCTGGGCAACACGCGTACGGTATGTTTTAACCAGCAGCTATTTGAAGAAAAAGATTATTTGTAAAATTAAAATCAAAACTTCGGAAGACCTTGTAGGGCAGTGGCAGGCTACAGCAATATTTTAGTTTCATTTGAAATTTACAAAAGCCATATCTAGAATAAAAGAAATTTCGATTACCAAATTTGGACGGATACGTCTACGATAGTCGATGTAACAAAATTACCAATATAGGTTGTCAAAAAGCATATGATTGTTATAATGGTTGGATTTCATGAAGTTAAGCAAAAAAACATTTAAACAGCTCCCATTTTGAAATTAGTTCAGAAATTTCATTTATCTTTTTCAAATAGTTATCTTTAAAATAGTCACACTAAATTGCAATCCTTTAGCTGAAGGAACTTTTGAGTTATCAGTTATTATGTAAAAAAACACAAATATACATAGAGACCTAAAACTAAGCTATTTGGAACATGTGTTTATAGGTACTTTTTGAGTAGTTTTAGCATGAATAATATTTGATAAAATATTTTAACTTAAGTGTTTATAGTATTCGTTATTTACTTAGCATGATTAATAATTTATTAAATTTGTTTAAGGTAATTTTAAAACACCCTGTGTTTATAAAATAATAGGTTTAGATACCGAAAAGCACCGTACAAAAATCAATACATTTTAAAAATACTATAGGCAGATATAGTATCGTATTAATTGTGTTTTTGTGCAATAGCTAAAACGATCCAGTTTGACGGATTGACGTCTCGGTCGTTGATTTATCGCATCCGGGGATGTAATGGTATGTTAATGACTTCAGCTTCAGTTAACATTTTGCTGACACTCCGTAATTAGGGCATTGTCATTAAGGGTAGTTTTCCTTGAAAAGAAACAGTGTTGAAAGACAATTTCTTGTAGCCTGAACAAAAAGAGTGAACAAGTTTTTATTTAAAAGCAATTTTGTTGTTATTTCTTCATAAATCGTAAAAGTAGCTCTAGTTGTACAAGTGAAGATAGTCTAAGTGTCTCACAACTTATGCTACGTGCGACGCATGGTGTATTGTACTCAGTGATGTATTGTTCTCAGTGGATTTGGGTCCAACTGACCTGTCAAGAATTGCAGGTATATTATCGTTTTTTTGGACGTTATATCTTCTTCTATTGTCGTTAGATTTTGTCGAGATCCTAGCTACAAATTAATTAATTATAATTTTTGAAACTTATTGTGTGAGCTATGTTGAGAAATTATAATATCTGAATAAAAAGGTAGATTTCAAACCTAAAATCGTAGTGATATATTTTTCTACTATTTGAAAAATATCTGAAATCCTGTTTGTTACCCTTTCAAAAACACAAGCTAAACAACTATATTGAAAGTTAAGATTTTCTTTGTTAGTCCTGTGTTGCGTTATTTTATATCTAGTCTGTATGTGTATATCTAATCATATAATTACATTTATATTCTTTATATTGTTTACGTTGTATGCTTTTTAAATTCTTGCGTCAGTTAGAGATAAGTGGTTGCACATATTTTTAGGGTGAAATTTACAATGGAGTAGACAATTTAAAATACATTATTTAACTGTGCTGAATTCCTTACTCATATTATTACAATAAAGGATTTTTCGTATATATTTTTATTTTTTAACACGGATTAATAATGTAGAGGATGTAGAAATATATATAAATTTTCTTCTTGTTTAGTATAAAATGCTTTGCATTAACATTTTTACAAAAATACGGATCTATCTCCCAAAATGTTTTCTTTGCTTCCAAATAGTGTCTAAAATCCAATACTATCGGATATCTCCGAGAACGCGACTGTAATGGTTCGAGAAGGACAGTGGAGGAGTATCGGAAAACGATTAAATGAAAAGCTCTGTTAACTATTCAGTGCATAGCTGAACGTATTCGTGGAGCTGAGACAACGTCTCGATGTCGAATGTGCTGAGACAACGTCTCGATGTCGAATGTGGAGTTGAGACAATGACTCGATGTCGACTGTTGACTTATGAATAACTCTTATTTTTACTACATCAATGTTGAGTACTGTGGGACCAATTTATTATTCGTTCTCTCTACATCTATGCACTATGCTACTTTGGTAATCTATCTATGTAATATACAGCAGGATTTATTGAGATGTGTTATATAATTCTTTTAAACAAGTGTTTCGGGCGGAATTTCCGAAATTAGAATTCGTAACTATATATTTCAGATGCAAATTTATCGGCTACAAAACAAATCATAAATAGTATTGTGTCTAATGAATTGTCATTAATGGCAAAATGATAACATAACGTTGAAAATAGTCCTAATTAATGTTAGTCTCTGCTACTAATTGACCATAATGGACTTACAAGCTCAGTTTCCAAACACAGATAAATGTTTTGATACCATATAGAAATAAGGCATTTGGAGTACCAAACTAAAGATTAACAATGGTGATGTATTTCGTAAATTACAATTTAAGTTTAGTGTGGGTTAAATGAAATAATTCTTGCATAAATAAGGAAAACTTTAGTTATAGTATAAACTTGTAGATTTTAAATTTAACAAGACATCAATAGTTCCCTAAAAAAATGGTTATACTTCAATGACATAGCAAGAGATGCTAGCGATCTCATTGGATCTCAGCAGAATGAGATCATTGGGCAGTACTCTGGAATTCCTTGGTCAATGGTGGCTACCGGGAAATTGAAAATCACGTCGATTATCTGATGTAAGTACAAAATTACAGACTATGAGGAGATACTCTGGAGCCCACAACTCTAGATATATCTGACCTATACACGCTTCTCTAGCTCTGACGTCCTCAATCCTCTTGAACGCTATGTCGTGCCTTCATGCTTGGATTTTTTGAAACTTGTGGTTTCTGAAATATTTCTGGCCACCGAATCTGAGTTTTTGGATCTCTAATTGCACCAAAAGGCTGCAAGAAATCTTCGGATTGTTTTAAATTCTAGGCCTTTAAATTTCCTTGAAAACGTCTTTTAATATCCTGGCCTTATGTTGTATGCCTCATCTTTGTCCCCAACCTCTGGAACTATCACGTTTCCAGTAAACCTAGCCTCCGAGAATCTCCTACAAGCTACCGTTTTCTAGGACTACACAGGACTACGACAATAATCTCTCATTATAGTTTTTTCAGACATGTTTACTTAAATTATCTTGCAATTTAGAGTGAAGATCATGTCATGGGAGATTTGAGGAATGTACCAAATTTTGAGGAATGCCTTTTAGTAAATACTATATTTTCATTCCACATAAAAACAAAGTGTTACATTGAGGTGCCTACTATCATGTACGGGATACATACATTGTTCGAATCAGTTGTCTTGGTGATTAATGAAAATGGTTAAATGCGGAATGGTTGGAATTGAAGTTTTATAGAAACGTTACAAACTTAGAAATTGAATCAATGTTACAGTTTATTCAGTTGTGAGTAAAAGCCTTCAATATCAGTAAACTAAAAGTGCCTTGCCTCGCACCGAAAGTTAAAAACCTTCACTTTCTATACATCCTCAGAATTTGATCGTGAAGGAGCTCGGCAAAACTGTTGTTGACAAGGACAAAGTGGGGGATTATTGGGGCGGAAAGCTTTTGTTGACTTTGTCTACTCTCAAGTAGCCCCCTTACCTCAAACTTGGCTTTATTGTTGGGATGATTTTCACCTTAAGTAGTTACATTTCCAGGAACGTTATTGGCACTTAACCCATTTCAGCGGAGTATTAGAATTTAATTAAACAATTGTTGTCTCTCTAATTTAATCCCAAACTTTATTAATTCAGTTTATTCAGTAGCAGGTTTCTGTTAAAATTATATCAACTTGTTTGTTTAAGAGGTTCTTATGAAAGTACGTAAATAAGTAGTACTTAATAAACATATAACAGAGATATTTACATATTGTTTTATGTTAAATTGACAGTAAAAGTTATAATCTTACACGATCATTCTAAACTAACAAGAATATGAAAAAGAAATTCTTTTCTTTTTACCCTTTGCATTTACCCTTAATTTTAATGTAATAAAAAAATAAGTACTGAATATACAACAAATTTAAACCTAGCAATATTAAAGTGTTTATGTAAATATACAGGGTGGCCATGACCTAGTGTTAACAGTTTTTTAGCGGAGTATTCGAATTTAATGAAACAATTGTCTCTCTAATTTAATCCCTAACTTTATTAGTTCAGTTTATTCAGTAACAGGTTTCTGTTACAATTATATCAACTTATTTGTTTGAGAGGTGCTTATAAAAGTACGTAAATAAGTAGTACTTAATAAAGATATAAAAGTCAAATTGAAATAAAATTTTTATATTTAATTTACAGTAAGAGTTATAATCTTACAAGATCATTCTAAAATTAAAGGGTATAAAATAGAAATTTATATTTTTCGAGATGACATTAGGACCCTCGAAGATCCTTTCTACCATTTACCCTTAATTTTAATCTCACACAAAAGGGGTACCGATTATACAAAAAATTTAAACCGAGCAATGTTAAATGTTATATTTATATATTATACAGGGTGGCCATAACGCAGTGTTAAAAGTTTTTGTGGGTGTTAATACAATATAAATGTGACTCAAATACTGAAATTCAAAGGTTTTGTTACTCACACACTGCCAGAGAAAAATTATTTTAGTTGTTTAATAAAAACAATTACATTTGGGCAAAATTGTAAAATTACTATGAAATTTCTACACCTTTTTTTAATTTCAGTACTGCCATTTTTTCTACATTAAATCTTGAGTAATTATGGATAACTTTCAATGGGTCGTAATATTTAAAAATATTAATTAAATCGACTTAAACTGGGAAGTTATCAATAAAAAAAGTAAATAAAAGAAAATACTGTCATTCAAAATTCTGTATAAAAACGCTAGACACCAGCAAATGTCATAGAAACTGCTTCAAAACCTCATTTTTTAGAATATAAATTAACGTATACGTAAATATTACTTAGGCAGTAAGATGCTTGGCAAGCTTGACCGCTTTTCTCATCAGTGCTGATAAGTATTGTCTGTCAAGAAAAAGATTGTACGTTATCAGTACTTGAAACAGATGTAATGGTAACTTTCCAGTTACGACCGACTTTCATCTATCAAGATAACGTTCTGGACTTGCCAAGAGTAAATTATTCGTCCTCTTACTCTACCTATCCTTTTAGTAATAGTAACACATTCAAAAGTTTTCTAGTCTAGACCGACTGACATTAATCACGATTACGTTCTGGGATAGCCAAGAGTAAATTATTCGTCCTCTTACTTTACCTATCCTTTTAGTAATAGTAACACATTCATAAGTTTCTTGTCTACACCGACTGACATTAATCACGATTACGTTCTGGGATAGCCAAGAGTAAATTATGTAGCTCCTTACTCTGCTTACACATGTAGTAACAGATATGTCAACGGAACTCTTATCAGAAGCAATTTGCATCACACCTGTCTTCGTTTGTCATCCACGCGGATTTGAAACAAACTTTTAAAATTTTTTCCTGAAAAAATCAATTATAAAGGATAATTGTAATCAATTCAATTAAGGATTAACTAGCTGTGGCAGCGACTGTAAATTCCTGTCCATTATTTGATTTGGAAGAACCCACTCCAGGTTTAGCCGTAAATAAAAATAAGATAACAACAAAATGAATCCGGACAAACGTTAATATATTGCTGCAATAATTAAAATGCACGATATAAGTATTTGTGGTGAAGTTGCGAATTTTTTACGGACAATTGTTGACTTGTTTAGAGGCGTTTTATGGTGATGGGGTTCGTGATCTTGTCGGTAAATTACTCGTAAAACAGGTTTATAACTTTCACCAGTGAAAAGTCGTTACAAGTATATACAAAGGTGGAAGAGAAACACTCAACTGATAGCAAAATCCTACTTTGTTTATTTTTGAGGGTTAGTATCACATGCCTTGCGTCATTGAACAGAGCAAGTGTTTTATCGGTATTTGTTCGTGCTAATGAGATGTCATACATTAACTATTTCTACGTGTATACATTACAGAAGTTTAAGTCATGTACGGAACATGCAGAATGAAATAACTTTCTGTTGATACTAAATATACATTTATTGACAGATACGGAAACGGTAGTATATGTGACAAAATTACCAACGTTGGTTGTCATAAAAACATTTTAACAGCCACCATTATGAAATTAGTTAAGATATTTTATTCATCTTTTGCAAAGTGTTACGTTTATATAGGGAAATAGTCATGCTAAATTGTAATCCTGTAGCTGAAAAACCATTTCAGTTATCAATTATAACGTAAAAAAACACAAATGTACATACAGACCTAAAACGATGCTTTCTAGGACATGTGTTTATAGGAACTTCTTTAGTTTATTAATGATTTGGTACAATATTGTAACTTAATTTTTAACAACCATGGGAACATAAAATATTAGTTTCGGGTACCGAAAAGTACCGTACAAATATCAATACATTTAAAAAATACTATGCGATAAATATAGCAGGATAGTAATTAAGGTTTCGTACTCCCAGTTTGACAGATTGACGTCTCGGTCGTTGATTTATCACATCCGGTGACGTAATGGTATGTTAATAGCTTCAGCATCAGTTAACATTTTGCTGATACTCCGTAATTAGGGCATTGTCATTAAGTTTTCCTTGTAAAGAAACTCTTAGTGTTGTAAGGCAATTTGTTGGAGCCTTAGCAAACAAGTCTTTTTTTAATAATTTTGCTGCCTTGTTTTGTATATATGTCGTAAAAATAGGTCTAGCTCTAAAAGACAAGCTAGAGTCAGTCTCTCACAGCCTCTAGTCCAGGCGGCACATGGTGTATAGTGAGCTGATTGTGGGTACAAATTAGATTCTGGCGAGATCCTAGACCTAGACCTGGAAACCAACCTGCAAGGCAATTGCTCACAATTACGTATTAACGACGTGGTGGGAATGTAAGTTCACAGGAATGTACCACGTGGAGGTGTGGAATGTACGCAGTCAAATTAAAGGGGATCGGACAAGTTCCCCAAATACTTGGGTGAACCGCAGGCCTTTTTATGTCTGGGGAATGCCAATTTAACTTCAAAGGCGCAATCTTTAGAACCTTTCCATTCGCAATTGGATGCGTGATACGTTGCGGATTGGCTCAGATTATATCAATCCGTAACTCTAGTAAATAGCGTGTTTCAAATTTTATACGCACTAAATGGATCTTAGAAACTATACGAGATTTACTATACGAAACTATACGAGAAAACTGTTCTTTTAAATATTATAATAAAAATAGTCTTTTAAGTATTATAATAAAAATAGTCTTTTAAGTATAATAATAAAAATATTCTTTTTAATATTATATTTAAAGACTTTTAAGGCCAACAAGTACAATATGTACGGTTGAAGTGATTTTTAATCAACAATAATCAGTTTTAGACTGACTTTGTAATAACATCAGTGGTTCACTAAACAGCTGATTCCAACCCTATGCACTGTGAAATATGTCAGGTTTACCAACCATCCGAACAGTATAAAATTCCCACTAAACAACCACATAAAAAAGGGATTTTATGAATTATTTTACGAAACCTACAAGGAAAGTAATACATTTTAGGTATTGAAATCACTAATAAAATACAATTTCTTCTGATTAAATTAAAAGTAGGTATTTGATTTTTTTTTAAATTACTTGAAATCCAGAAATTGGATGAGAATTCTAAAAAAAAAAAAAAAACAGAAAAATGTTCCCCTCGTAAAAAATATACTATACTGCAGAAAAATGAGAATGAGAACTACTAAAACGTATTCAAGTCGCTAGCCAAGATAAAAAATGGTCTCTTTAAATGACATAGTGCATGGGGAACAATGGAATACAGAATGAAATATTATAACCGTATCAAGTTATAACATAATGTGAACCACTAACCCCCATTCAGGCTGTTGAATAAAACATGCGGTAAATAAGGCATCAGAGTGGCGAGTTAACCCGACACGAACCCTGTCTGTACAACAGGCCACGCTATCCTTATCATTTAATTTGGCTGCAAAGGAAATAACATAGTACATTGAATGGCTGGAGTTATTTTTCTGAAATCTTAGAATTACGATAATATTTCGCCTAATTCCATCAGACTCTTAGTCACATCACATTCAGTTCTCGTTGTTAAGGAAGGCTTCACAATAAACCTATTAAAGAGTAATAAGTTGCGGCAAGTTACGTAACTTTCAGCAAACAACGCTGTTGAAAGAAATTATATATTATATAACTTTATTAAGCCTATTGACGAAGCTAAATGAACTTAAAATGGAATCATTCATTTAATTGCATTCATGCATCGACAATAAATGTTATGACGAAACTTAAAAAATATTAGCGAAGCCATAATAATAATAATCGTGGTATTCCTCAGGCATATTTGAGAAGGTCTTCAACACAAATGTTTAATACCCGCAAAAGCAGGCTGATATTTTTAACCTATTGGTTTATCTAACAGTAAGGTTATTGGGGTTGAAAATACTCCCCTCCCTACTTGAGGTATCACACGAGGCTCAAAAATGCCATCTAAGAAAAAATTATTGGGTACAAATTAATATCAAAATAACCAAACAGTAGTTAACTGCTAATGCATACCACACACAAATCAACAAACATGTGGTTTTTTGTGTGCGCGTGTGTGTAGCTCCATTGCCGACATCTAGAAACTCTTGGAAACTCCCTTTCCCCATCATATAGCTACGTCACTGATTACATTTGTTTCAGAACTGAGCAAAAATACGTATCTGTTCCTACTACCAGGCTTTTGATATAAAATTTCAAATGATCAAATCGTTCGCTCATAAATTTGACTTTGAATTACACAAAAAATCAGCAATATACCCTGTTTTAAACGTATCAACTCAGAAGTAAGAGCTATGTCATGTGTTACAGCTGTGTTACATGTCATGTGTTACAATATGACACGATCTACAGAGATGTTCAGCTTATAATGAAAACTAAATTATTGCAGGTTTTATGAGAAGGTGAAAGAGGGCCTTGCGTCAAGCGCATTGTAAAGTATGATTATCAACCGAGTCGTACCAAACCCAAGCAACGCGTGTTCCAGCAACTGGTCAGGGGATAAGTTCCCAGTCTGAACTTCAGTTCCCAACTGACAAGAACAGAGTGTAACCGATAATTTACTTTATTTCTCGTTTTTATGTTTCTTCCATTGCTACAGGAATTAGTAAGTTCCTTTCAAGAACTGGCGTCATTCAACTGTTTATCCTGCCTTTAGGATCCTATATTCTTGTTTTTGATCTAATTACGTGATACATAACTTTCGTACAAATGTGCTAATTAATATCGTCGGTTAACTATTCAGAATCTGGAGTCATTTATTTCGGTACTAACAAAATGTTACAGGAAATAGGTCACGTACTAAAAAAGGAACAATCAAATTAGGTCAATTAGTATAATTCACACATTGGTGCAGCCCGACAGGAATCTTTGTACAGAATACGGACATCTCTCTGGCTAAATGGTTTTAACATTTTAAATAATATAAACAAATTGTGCACACTACGGAAAAAGCGTTTGCATGCGTATTAAATCTATATTTAAGATGGAAAATCTACTATAACACCACGATCAAAAATTACAGTAAAGCCGTAAAAGGTTAACTTTGTTCTTACGCGGAAAAATTTAAGGTTGTTTCACTACAGCTGAAGGTTACTTGTTCATGTTTTCAATTCCATCTGACTCACTATACGTTTAAAAATGGGACGATTATGTTTTTATACATATTAATATTATACGATTCACATTCCAAGGCCTGTCGTAGTTATGTGGTTTTATTATTACTTGTTATTAATGATACAATATAGGGTGGACACAAATATGATCCCATTTAACATTATTTATTGTCCTAATATGAGTTCTATATGTACACAACTTGGTTTTCTTGAAATTGGTACATACATTTCTCTTACTAAGAAATCAATCACCAGACACGCTAATTTTAGTAGAGGTTAAAATTTAAAGTATCGAAAGAGTGAAACATAAGAAACGGTAATTTTTGTCATAGATTATATATTTTTGAACTTTTAGCACTTAAAACTGACTGCCAGACACATAAATATAAATATATATATATATACATAATATATATATATATATATATATATATATATATATATATATATATATATATATATATATATATATATATATATATATATAACCGTCAGAGAACTAAATAAAAAACTACTCTCAGCCAATTGCTCTGTACATTAAGTTAAGTTCCTGACTGTTATTTTTAAGTGTGACACGCTAAGAAAAGTATTATACGTTTCTATATTTTTATTCCCATTGATACCCTCCCATTTTACCCACCAACATAAAAATTTCTTAGGGGAAATTGAGTTCGTGAAAACCCAAGGTCATACAATGCGAATTGGCTCTCAGCTTTGGACTTTTATTCTTAAATTCATTCATTGATAATAATAATAGTACATCCTTCATCAACATGACTCCTTACATGCCTTCGACATCACGCCGCCTTCACCGAATAAAGATGGAAGTGTTCGCCGAATTAAAGCGGAAGAAAATCGAAACAAGTTTGTGCCATGAATAACACATGAGACGAGCTCGGCATCACTTGCCGTCTGTAGCGGACCGCTCCACGCGACTTGTCTCTCAAGTCCGGGTACAATATTTAGATTACTGCGATACATAATCGCGTTGAAATTGTCTCTGAAAGACAAAAACAAGTTCATACTTCACCATGATAGCAGTCGTTCACCCAATTTATCTTCGATTGGTTCACTACGGTTACTGGCTTTGTATCGAAACTATTTAAACCCCCTTCATGTGAGATAACTAAGTTAACAAATACTCTGGTAGTTATTTCTTGTAATTCACATATCGAATTTCAAAACCTGTTATTACTTAACACAGATGGCCAGATCAAACTATAATCATTATCAGCAGCATTTGTAATTAAACCTCTGCGCTTTGGAAATTTCCATAGAGATTGAAGTTCACGTGTAAGATAACGAAAACCTTAAAAATATTAACAGGTTAAGGTAAGAAAATTATTAACAATGGATGGTTTTATGAATGAATATAAAATTGTTGCTAGTTTTACTAAAATTGCTTTCATCATTTCAGTGAGGGATTTAACGACATTTGGATTCTTTTTAATCGATTCAATTTAAGTAAATGTTTAAAGCTGGTTTGATCGGCCTTTGTTTGGAAACGCTTTTAAAGTTCACAGTCAAAGGTCTTTTAGGTATACCACTTAAAAATAGAGAATAGTTAATGGATTTTAGCAATTATGTAACAAGACTCAATAAAAATGGCTCAAAATAATTGTGTTAATGTATTGTGCTGTATGTATCAATTATTTCCAAGGGAATGAGTTTTTACTTTTAACGAAACGTTTCTCAAGATGATTTTGTATATAAAACACACGTTTTGTACACGTTCTCTTCAGTCATGTGGTGTATAGAAACTGTAAAAATTATTCTCTTCAGGTATTTTTCGTTTATCTGATTTAACAATAAAAGAATGTTATTATAAATGTCTGTAATGCCTTGTAGAATAAAATCACCAAAACGTGTTTTCTATTTTTTCTGCCGTACGGGAAAATGTATAAATATTTGGAGCTTTGAAATTTAAAATAGTAAATCCACTGAAATCGATTGCCCCCCTATAGGGGGAAGATGTTCTAACTGTAAGTACCTTTTCACAATATTGAAGATTTACAAACATTCGTCTAGATTCTGCCGCGGAGTAGAATTCTGATTAATTAATCCCATAAATTCACTTATGTCCAATTGTGAATAATTAATAAAAATACAGTAAAGAGTTTTCGCTCATGACTTTGAGTATTGGGGTCATAATAATTAATAAATCAACACGGAATATATAAAACGCAAAAATCAAAACGTCACTTTTAGGCAGTTAATATGACGTAATGGGTTTATTCGGTTATGAACACACAAAGATAGGACCAAACTGTGATATGATCTCCTTCTTCTACCTGGGTTATACAAAAGTACGCCACCAGTAATATCTATTTTGATTTTATTTTGTCAACTATTTTTTTTAGCAAAAAAAATCCGTGCCCATACGGAGATTGGAACCCGGGTCCTTGGGGTTAGTAAGATGATACGCTAACCACTCACATACTACCAGGGACGCCACCGCAGCAGGGAAGTTACTCAGTTAAACATTTTGTTGCGTTACCTTAATTGATTTTTTTGTTTTACAAATACCTATTTGAATTAAAAAAAAATTCTCATTAATTATGCTGTAGTTGTCATCGTTAATATTTTCCTCATTTATCTACTGAACTAACCAAACTTTGTACCCTCCATTATCGTATTCTAATCTTGCTATCTTCGTAAAGCTAATAGCTATTGATGTTAATACTTTATATCGTGTCTTCCAAACAAAGGTTATGTGGTTACGTAACTACTTATTAAAGAGACTAAAATGTATAATCATCTAATAATAATTCAAATTTTAGAATGTATTTCATTAAAGAAAGAATATTTTAAACCTACATCTTGAAGATAAAATGACTACATCTTGCTGTGTTCGTTGTAATCTCGAGTTGTCTCAAAAATCTTTACTTAAAGTTTTCACAAACTAAGAAATTAACTAAATACCTTGAAATTTTATCTTTAATCTTACAAGTTCATGGCACAATAAAATAAAAACTGTATTCCACTTCAATATAATTCTGGAACTACGAAGTGACTTTAAAAAACTTACGATGACAGATGTAGGTAAAATCAATGTGAAATAATTTCTCGGGGTGTGTCCCGTGTACCGCCAAATGTAAATTTTTCCACAAAATGATTATGACAAAACTAATGACTGATAATATAGATTAAAAATACAGATTCGTAAGGCATGAATGAATGCAGGTTGAGTTAATAGATATAATAAGTGAATGAGATGGTGTAATTTAACTCTTGCAAGGTTTACAGTTACTTATATAATTAAGTAATGGGTTAATTGCATTGGCAATGAACACTTAGGAGGGAATATAGTTTTAAGTGGATTCCTAACCACTAGTATTACGATGTTCACTTCATTCGTAGGTTATTACAATCCCGCGGAAATGCCAAATCCCATTCGTTTACTAGTCAAGAGTCTTGGAAAACACTAAGTAACAAGACTTACGTTTTAAGAATAGTGTAAAGGGAAGGCAAATTGCCCGAATATACAAATTCCAAAAATCCCAAAACTCGTCTCAATACCCAAAAAGTTGAGTTACAAAACGACTTTACGAGCACCAGTCGATTAATAAATTACAACGAATAGATCAAGGTCGATTAATCTATTACATGTCTAAAACTATTCGATTACAGATTTAAATACAATATATATGGTAGGCATTAATTAAATACGTACTATTTAATTATACTAGATTCTTTAGAAATTTAAGCACGAAACTTAATTCTTATTTGTCACATTAAAACTGCAATTTACGTAACATGCGAAATATTGTTTAAGACGAAGTAACAGCAAAGTATGTGTTATTTTATAATATTAAAATGCACTTAAAATAATGGAATATGGTGTGGTTTGAATTGACTCAAATGCAACACTAATTTGAATATAAGATTTCAATATTCTCGTATTTCCTGCTATAAACAATCACTTATTCTTTTTCTTCAATATTGAGAAGTTACATACATGTTCAAGAAACGAATGCCACCACAACACCGAATTATTGTACAATAACGCCGCAAACGTAATTTACAAGTTTAACAAGACATAGCGAGCAAGCGAGTGACTGAAACTCGCTTCTGTGCGGAACTAATATTGTAACTTGGGTCATCCGTAAGACGATGTGAGCCAACTTTGACTCGAACTGTTTTAGTCATAGAGTAACAACAGAAATGTGTTACGCTGTATTGAGTGTATTAGGCGTAGCAATACACCAAACATTATTGTTTATGATATATAACTAATATTAGTAATTTTACAGAAGATTTAAATTTCTGTAACTTTTGCTTGACGCACGTACAAAATATTCAATGTATGCAATCTCATTAACGAACAAATACGAATAAAACACTTGCTCTGTTCAATGACGCAAGCCACGTGATATTAACACTCAATAATAAACAAAGTAGGATTTTGCTATCAGTTTAGTGTTTCTCTTCCACCTTTGTATATACTTGTAACGACTTCTCACGGGTGAAAGTTATAAACCTGTTTTACGAGTAATTTACCGACAAGATCATGAACCTCATCACCATAAAACGTCTTGAAATAAAGCAAAAACAGCCCTTAAAAATTCGCACCTTCAACACAAATACTTATACAGTACCGGATGTGTTTTTATGATTGTAGCAATATATTAAAGTTTGCCCAATTTCCTTTTGTCTTTATAATTAGTTTTACTTACCATGGAGTGGGTTTTGTCAAATCATATAATGGACAGCATTTTATAGACGCTGCGGAAGCTAGTCTACTTATTAACACTTAATTCCATTCATATTTCTTCCATCTGAGAAAATATAATGGAATATACTTTTAATCTTGATGCTGTTAAAAATTATTTTTTTTTCAAGAAACAATTTTAAAAGTTTGTTTGAATCCCCTGCGGATAATATACGAAGACAGGTCTGCTGTAAAGTGCTTCTGATAAGTATCGTTGACGTATCTGTTACTACATGTGTAAGCAGAGTAAAGTGCTACATAATACTCTTGGCTATCCCAGAGCGTTATCTTGATTGGTATCTTGTCAGTCGGTTATGTGTAGAAACTTTTGAATGTGTTACTATTACATCTGTTACAAGTAAGTCTTCTAGTAACCTTCAATCTTTTCCTTTACAGACAATACTTATCAGCGTTGATAAGAAAAGCGGTCAAGCTTGCATTACTTGTATTTACGCGTACAACGTTATTTCATTTTCGTAAAATATAGATTGATAAGGTTTTGAAGCAGTTTCTATGACATTTTCTGATGTCTAGAGTTTTTATAAAGAATTTTTAATGTCAGTTTTTTCTTTTAATTTATTTTTCAAAAATGATAAATTCCCAGTTTAAGCTGATTTAATTAATATTTCTGTAGAATAAAGCCCATTGAAATTTATCCATAGTTACTCAACATTTCATGTAGAATAAAATGGCATGAATAAAGTTCAAGAAATGTGTCAAAATATTATTGTAATTTTACAATTTGGCGATATTTTAATATTTTAATTAAATATATAAAATAATTTTTCTCTGGGTGTGTGTGTGTGTGTGTGAGTAATAAAAACTGTTACTTTTAGCATTTGAGGCACATTTATGTTATTTATCACCCACAAAAACTGTTAACATTATGTCATGGCCACCCTGTATATATAAATAAACACTTTAACATTGCTAGGTTTCAATTTGTTGTATATTCAGTACTTATTTTTTAATACATTAAAATTAAGGGTAAATGCTAGAAAGGATCTTCGAGCATCATAATGTCTTCTCGATGAATAAGAATTTCTATTTCATATTCATGTTATTTTAGAATGATCTTGTAAGATTATAACTTTTACTGTTAATTTAACATAAAAATAATATGTAAATATGTCTTTTATACCTTTATTAAGTACTACTTATTTACGTACTTTTATAAGAACCTCTCAAACAAATAAGTTGATATAATTGTAACAGAAACGTGTTGCTGAATAAACTGAACTAATAAAGTTTGGGATTAAATTAGAGAGACAGCAATTGTTTAAGTAAATTATAATACTCCGCTAAAATGGGTTAAGTGCCAATAACGTTCCTGGAAATGTGACTACTTAGGGTGAAAATCATCCCAACAATAAAGCCAAGTTTGAGGTAAAGGGGCTACTTGAAAGTAGACAAAGTCAACAAAAGCTTTCTGCTCCAATAATCCCCCACTTTGTCCTTGTCAACAACAGTTTTGCCGAGCTCCTTCACGATCAAATTCTGAGGATGTATAGAAAGTGAAGGTTTTTAAATTTCGGTGCGAGGCATAGCACTTATTCGTTTATCGATTTTGAAGGCTTTTACTCATAACTGGATAAACTGTAACTTTGATTACATTTCTAAGTTTGTAACGTTTCTATGAAACCCAATGATTCCGCATTTAAACATTTTCATCGTTTCTGCATCGAACAACCAAGACAGCTGATTCGAACAATGTATGTATCCCGTTCATGATCGTAGGTACCTCAATGTAACCGCTATTAAAACACTGCTTTTATGTGGGAGATCAATGAATATATAGTATTTACTAAAAGGCATTCCTCAAAATTTAATACATTCTTCAAACCTCTCATGATTATGATCTTCATTATAAATTGCAATATAATTTAAGTAAACATGTTTCAAAAAACTATAATGAGAGATTATTGCCCTAGTTCCGAGTGGCCCTAGAAGACGGTAGCTTTTAGGAGATTCTCGGAGGCTAGCTTTACTGGAAACGTGATAGTTCCAGGGGTTGGGGACAAAGATGAGGCAGTCAACATAAGACCAGGACCCTAGAATCGATAAGATATCAGAAGACAGTGTTAGAGGAAATTTAAAGGCCTAGAGGTTACAAAAATCAGAACTTTTCTTGCAGCCTTTTGGGACAATTTGAGACCCAAACACTAGCATTCGGTGGTCAAAAAGATTTCAGAAACCACAAGTTTCAAGAAAAATCAAAGCATGAAGGCACACCATAGCGTTCAAGAGGTTTGAGGACGTTAGATCTAGAGAAACGTGTATAGGTGATATATCTAGAGTTGTGGGCTCCAGAGTACCTCCTCATAGTCTCAAGGGCTCCCAATGTTTGTACTTACATTATATAATCAACGTGATTTTCAGTATCCTGGTAGCCACCACTAACCAAGGAATTCCAGAGTACTACCCAATGATCTCATTCAGCTGTGGTTTAGTAAGGGTGCTAGTGTCCCTTAATATGTCATTTAAGTATAACCATTTTTTATTTCCAGGAGACCATTCATGTTTTGCTAAATTTCTAATCTACAAGTGTATACTATACATGCAATTTCCTTTGATAATGTAATAACTATTTCATTTAACCTAATTGTACTTCGCGGAATAAATCGCTACTGTTAATCTTTAGGTTATTACTACTCCAAAGACCTTATTTATATATAGTATCAAAAAATTAATTAGAGTTTGACAACTGACATTGTAAGACGTTTATTATGGTCGGTTAATGACAGAGACTAACTCTTATTTTTACTATCTTCAACATTATGTTATCATTTTGCCATTAATTACCATTCATTAGACACAACACTATATTGATTTTTTTGTTGCAGATACATTTAAGTGCAAAAAAACAAACTCTGTATATTTCGAGTTGCATATGAAATATATCGGTAAAACTAATTCTCATTTTGGAAATTTCACTCTAAAAAAACAAAATAATAATAAATAACTCAATAAAACCTGCTGTATAATAAAATAGAGAAATGACCAAAACTGGTTAAGAGCATAGATTTAGAGATCCCATACAATAAACTGTTCCCACAGTACTCAACATTGATATAGTAATAATAAATAATAGTTATCTATAAGTCAACAGTTGACATCGAGCCATTGTCTCAACTCCACATTAGACATCGAGACGTTGTCTCAGCTCCACGAATACGTTCAGCTATGCACTGAATAGTTAACAGAGCTTTTCACTTAATCGTTTTCCGATACTTCTCCACTGTCCTTCTCTAACCATTACAGTCGCGTTCTCGGAGATATTCGATAGTATTGGATCTTAGACACTATTTGGAAACAAAGAAAACATATGGGAGGTAGATACGTATTTTTGTAAAAATGTTCACTGAAGAAAACGTTACACAAAACATACAGAAAGTTTGTAAATTTTTATATCTTCTACATTATTAATTCATATTAAAAAATAAAAATATAAACAAAAAATCATTTATTGTAATAATATGATTAAGGAATTCAGCACAGTTAAATTATATAATTTAAATTGTCTTCTCCATTGTAAATTTCACCCTAAAAATATTTGCAACCACTTATCTCTAACTGAGCAAGAAGTTACAATGCATACAAAGTCTACAATATAAAGAGTATAAATGTAATGCTATGATTAGACATAAAACATAGACATAAAATAACGCAATACTGTACTAACAAAGAAAATATTAACTTTCAATATAGTTGTGTTGAAAGGATAACAGTATTTCAGATATTTTCCAAATATTATAAAAATATAGCACTGCGATTTGGGGATTGGAATCTACCATTTTCTTGATATATCATACTATCTTAACATATAAGCACACACAATAAGTTTGAAAAATTAAAAATTAATTAATTTGTAGCGGGATCTTGACAAAATATTACGACGATAGAAGAAGATATAACGTAAAAATAAAACGATAAAATACCTGCAATTCTAGACTGGTCAGTTGGGCACAAATTAACCACTAAGTACAATACACCACTGAGTACAATACACCACTGAGTACAATACATCACTGAGTACAATACATCTCTGAGTACAATACACCACTGAGTACAATACACCACTGAGTACAATACACCACTGAGTACAATACACCACTGAGTACAATACACCACTGAGTACAATACACCACTGAGTACAATACATCACTGAGTACAATACACCACTGAGTACAATACACAACGTGTCGCACATACCAGAGGTTGTGAGACACTTAGACTAGCTTGACTTGTAAACCTAGAGCTACTTTTACGATTCATTTATAAAAAAACACCAAAATTGTTTTAAAAATAATAATACTTGTTCATACTTTTTGTTCAGGCTACAAGAAATTGTCTTTCAACACTGTTTCTTTTCAAGGGAAACTACCCTTAATGACAATGCCCTAATTACGGAGTGTCAGCAAAATGTTAACTGAAGCTGAAGTCATTAACATACCATTACATCAACGGATGCGATAAATCAACGACCGAGACGTCAATCCGTCAAACTGGATCGTTTTAGTTATTGCACAGTAAACACAATTAATACGATGCTATATCTGCCGATAGTATTTTTAAAATGTATTGATTTTTGTACGGTGCTTTTCGGTATCTAAACCTATTATTTTATAAACACAGGGTGTTTTAAAATTACCTTAAACAAATTTAATAAATTATTAATCATGCCAAGTAAATAACGAATACTATAAACCCTTAAGTTAAAATATTTTATCAAATATTATTCATGCTAAAACAACGCAAAAAGTACCTAAAAACACATGTCCTAAAAT
Source organism: Homalodisca vitripennis (assembly GCF_021130785.1). Classification (NCBI taxonomy): domain Eukaryota; kingdom Metazoa; phylum Arthropoda; class Insecta; order Hemiptera; family Cicadellidae; genus Homalodisca; species Homalodisca vitripennis. Next base: position 35,682,865 of record NC_060211.1, on the reverse strand, counting down.
TCTTCCTTTTAGTTCTGTATGTATATTTGTGTTTGTATACATAATATCTGATAACTCAAAAGTTTCTTTAGGTACAGGATTGCAATTTAATATGAATATTAGCTTATTTTAAACATAACTCGTTGCATAACATGAATGAAATATCTAAACTAGTTTCGAAATGGGGGCTATTTTAACGGTTTTAGGCTAAATTTCGTGAAATCCAAGCATTATAACAATCATATGCTTTTTGATAACCAACGTTGGTAATTTTGTTACATCGACTATCGTGTACGTATTCATTCATATTTGGTAATCGAAATTTCTTTTATTCTAGATATGGATTTTATAAATTTGAAACGAAACTAAAATTGCAGTAGCCCCCACCATTGTGCTGTAATGTCTTCCGAAGTTTTAATTTTAATTTTACAAATGATATTTTACTTGAAACAGCTGCTGGTTAAAACATACCGTACGCGTGTTGCTCAGCATTTATTTTTAATTCACTAACCAACTTAAAAATAACCGATTAATTACTACTGTCACAAGATTGATAGTTTACACTCCTAATATTTCAAAAATTAAATTAAAAAATCTTTTCTGTTGTTAAAAATTGCGCACTGTTAAATGTGCAACTTTCAATACGAAAATCAAAGTCTAAAATCTTAGGAAAAAACTTGTGCGCCTCATAACAACAACACCCAATCATTTAACTAACCGACACACAAACTAATATTGTTATTGTCGTCATGAGCGACGAGGATAATGACGTCATAAACACAACACGGTTGTGACATTGCTGTCACGTCAATATACGTACTGTGCTTACTGGTGCATTCATGTATGTAGTCATAATGACAGGCACTCTGCGCCATGATACGCGGTTCTAATAGAACATGTGTGTCATATAGTGTCATATAGGTCTACTCATTGTATTCGGCGTTCTACTTAATTCAGTTATGTCGAAAATTGTTAGTTGGACACCTGCTGTCTCAAATAAAATGGGCAGTTGTTACATTGTTTCATTCCATTTTCAGGTTAAAAACTACGGAGTGGTAAAAGTAGAAGTATAACTTTAGTCTCTCGAATTTAAAGATTGATTTTACTCTTGACTGTAACATTTTAGCAAAAATATTTCTCCGCCTGTAACTATCCAACTAAATATTTTAGACCTATGTATTTGACTTTTACTTTCTTTTACTTATTTCCTTGATTTTTAGAGCATATTAATTCTATATAAAAATATTTAGATTTATTATTCTTCCGTGTAAAATTTACAACCTGTTCGTCCAGTAACTGCACCTGCGAGTAGACGTACTTATCGTATCACATATGAGATTGTTACTGAATGCGGAACGACCCTGACTTGGTGAAACTGGTTCGTATACTACATCGAAGAAACCATTTCTTTCCCAACTGTTCAAAACTTACCGTATTAAAACACCGGCGTTTGTGTCAGCAATCCGAGCACAGCCTTCAATATCCGTACGGCAATTTAGTTACTCGATTAAAAAAATTTAGATTATTTAACATAAACTACTAATAAAAATATTAAAATAAATATTGTATCATATTATACAGTTGTAACATACTATAAATGCTAAATTAACTTTTCAATTTATAATCAATACAGAATGATTTGGCTTTCAATCTATGCCTTCCTTATAATAACTGTATTAAGCCAAGAAATATACTCCCGAATTTGATATTCTCTTAGTTCAAATTTAAATTATTTAAATTTTAAAATAGGAAACATAATCGGCTGAGCGTTAACGAAATTTATTACTCATGGTGCAAAAAAAATCATTTCTGTCCATCTTTGGGTACGAGACCATGGAAACGACCTTATATTAGTGTCTTTTGGCTGAGCGTTAGCAAAAATCTTTACATTAGGCTTATGGGTAATCATGATGACAACGAGAAAATAGCAGAAAACATAAATTACTAAACAAATCTGGTATACTCATATGTGATTTTAACATGTGGCATATAAAAAATATAGCCTGACTAACCTAACACATCCACCATAATTTAATGTGGAACACGAAAGTATGCATTTGAAGTTAAAATGTAATTATGGTTTACTCTCTAAACAAATTAAATAGCTGTATAGTATAGAAGCTAACTTAAATCTCGCATAGTGCCGACATCCTGCGTAGAGATTTTAAACTGTATTTTTTTAAATTTTAAATCTGATGCCGCAAATGATCAGGCTTGTTTAATCAAAGATGCTTTCAAAAATTATAATAAAATTCTAAGTAAGTAAGTTTGAAACTCAGTTTAATGCACAAAAATGTGAACGTACCATGTGAAAAGATTTCTCGAGAAAGATTTCGTCTGTAGAATTGAACTTTTGCATACAGTTTTGTTTCTACACAGACTAAAGTGAGTCCTATGATGCTGCACGTCAACCCATGGAATTTATCTAAGTGTAATTTATTTATCGGGGGATTTAAACATTTCTTTGTCGTTAGATTGTCTGTGTTTCTATCTGTCAATAATGAAATGAGATATAAACACATGCTATATAGTGAGCTGATTGTGGGTACAAGTTAGATTCTGGCGAGATCCTCGCACAAATGAATTAATTTTCGTATTTTAAACTTCTGTGAGTTAGCGAAAAGAGATTTCATTTTAGTGATTTTTCACTTCTTGCGTCAGTTACAGATAAGTGGTTGCTCATATTTGAGAGATCAAAGTCATCAAGAAGCAGACAATGCGAGATTTTCGTATGTATTTTTATTTTTATAATAATAATTAATAATGCAAAGATTATAAGAACGTGTACGTTTTCTGCATTTTTTGTGTAAAAATTTACTACAGGAACTAATTTTATAGGAAATACTGAACTACAATCCATATCTTTTCTTTGTTTATAATTGTAGCTTAGATACAATGCAATCGGATTTCCAAGAAAACGCTACTGCAATGGTTTGGGATGGACAGTGGAGAAGTATCGGAAAACGATTAAGTGAAAAGCTCTGTTAACTATTCAGTACATAATTGAACGTATTAGTGGAGTAAAAATACCGGCTCGATGTCTACTGTGGAGTTGAGACAACGGTTCAATATATGCTGTAGAGTTGAGACAACGTTTTCTATGCCTACTCTGGAGTTGAGGCAAAGGCTCCATGTCGTCAGTTGAGTTGGGACAATGAGTAGATGTCGACTGTGGAGTTGAGACAACGGTTCAATATATGCTGTAGAGTTGAGACAACGTTTTCTATGCCTACTCTGGAGTTGAGGCAACGGCTCCATGTCGTCAGTTGAGTGGGACAATGAGTAGATGTCTACTGTGGAGTTGAGACAACGGTTCAATATATGCTGTAGAGTTGAGACAACGTTTTCTATGCCTACTCTGGAGTTGAGGCAACGGCTCCATGTCGTCAGTTTAGTTGGGACAATGAGTAGATGTCTACTGTGGAGTTGAGACAACGGTTCAATATATGCTGTAGAGTTGAGACAACGTTTTCTATGCCTACTCTGGAGTTGAGGCAACGGCTCCATGTCGTCAGTTTAGTTGGGACAATGAGTAGATGTCGACTGTGGAGTTGAGACAACTGTTCAATATATGCTGTAGAGTTGAGACAACGTTTCCAATGCCGACTCTGGAGTTGAGGCAACGGTTCCATGTCGACAGTAGAGTTGAAAAACCGACTAGGTGTCGACTGTGGAGTTGAGAAAACGGTTAAATATAGGCTGTAGAGTTGAGACAACTTTCTCAATGCCGAAGCTGGAGTTGAGGCAACGGCTCCATGTGGACAGTTGAGTTGAGACAACGACTAGATGTCGACCGTGGAGTTGAGACAACTGCTAGATGTCGACTGGGGAGTTAAAACAAACGATCGTTGTCGACTGTAAGTATCATTCATTCTATGTCACTGGAACCCAGCTGAATTAGATCATTATATAATAATGTAAGTAGTTGTACATTACGTGCTCTTAAGATTATGAGGAAATATTCCAAAGTATATAACTTGTGAAATAGATCAGACTTATGAACATTTCTTTAGTTCTGTGGTCCTCAAACCTCTCGATATGGCCTATTTTCATATTTTTTTTTAATTTGTGATTTCTTGAACCTTTGGGCCTCTGATGAGTTTTTGGATCTCTAATTGCCTCTTAGAGTAACGTTTATAAGAATGCAACGAATTTTGAGGAAGGCTTTCAAGTAAATATTCAAATTATATATTCATTAAAATCCCAAATTGAAAATATATTATATTACTAACATGTAGCGGTAAAATTAAAGTCACTACGATCATGAACGGGATACATACATTGTTAGAATCTGTTGTCTTGGCTGGTCGCTGCAGAAATGATCGATGACAATGTTTAAATTGTGAATCGTTACCATTGAATTTTTACTGAAACGTTGTAAACTTAAAAATCGAATTTGTGTTACAGTTTATCCATTTATGAGTAAAAGCCTTCGAAATTAATAAACTAAAAAGCGATATACCTCGCACCAAACGGTAAAACACTCTCACTTTCTTTACATCCTCAGAATTTGATCGTGAAGGAGCTCGGCAAAACTGTTGTTGACAAGGACAAAGTGGGGGATTATTGGGGCGGAAAGCTTTTGTTGACTTTGTCTACTCTCAAGTAGCCCCTTTACCTCAAACTTGGCTTTATTGTTGGGATGATTTTCACCTTAAGTAGTTACATTTCCAGGAACGTTATTGGCACTTAACCTATTTTAGCGGAGTATTCGAATTTAATTAAACAATTGCTGTGTCTCTATTTTAACTGCAAACTTTATTAGTTCATTTTATTCAGCAACACGTTGAGAAAGTGAATATGTTTTTAGAGTTTCTTATCAAAATACTTTTATAAATGTTAGTTGAAAAACTTTTAATGTATAGTTAAATGTACTATATTACTACCTCATATTAAAATAGTGAAAGTGCCTTTATTTGTTTGTTTTACTCTCACGCGTATACTAATCAACCAATTATACTGACATTATTTATTAATTTTACATGGACATTATTATGGTCTCTAGTATGAATATAAGCCTATTTCTATTTCAAAAATCCCTCCGGACTACGTCCTACTAGTCATTATTTAGCGAAAATCCCATCTTGGTCACTAAGGAAGTGAAATATTCATTGAAAGAGCCTGTCAAATGCAATCAGCCGTGCTGTGTAAACACTGTTTTACGACATCACAACCATACGTTTCATTAATTTAAACATTATTTTCAATAATTTTATATTTATAGTGTGTAAATTCTATAAGGAGTGTATGTTAGTTTTCAAGCAGTTTTTAGATTTCAGCGATTGGGTTTAGTATTCTACCTTTAAAAATGTCATAAAAAAAGGTTGTCAAAAGAGTTTCGTTGTTTACTCATTAAAATAAGAGTTTTACAGAATTATTGCTCAACATTGGTAATAGGAATTTACCACAAGTCAATAGTAAAATAAATCTGGACAATGGAAAATCCCGAAATCAATATCGTAAGCACTATCAATATCATAAGCATTGTCAATATCGTATACGAAATCAATATCATAAGTCCACAGCTTGGTTCAGGGAGAGAGCAATTTTATCACCTACAAGTGAACAAGAAGAAAAGTATATACTTTGATTCTTTAAAAATTGATTTACAGATGCAAACATACTACTCTTTAAACCATGTGCTAGATTTTGATAAGGCAGTTAATTTTCCTTCAGAATGCCTCAATTCCTTGCAGCCCTCTGGAATACCTCCGCATAAAATGTATTGAAAGTCGGATGTTCCGTAATTTTACTACGTAACCTGAATTCCCCTAAATTGTGCATTGGTACACGATTACCGGTAAAATCTTTAAAACCCTACATAATAAATCGTACAGTACTAACTGGGTATGGAACTGGAGAAGTTGTTTAGATTCCCCGGATTCCTGTAATCTCTAAACACTTACCTTTCCAATTAAAAAGAGTGCAATTTCCTGTGAAGAAGTATTTTTCAATGACCATTAATAAGTTACAGGTTCAAGCGTTAAATGTTGCAGGATTAGATTTAAGCGTTCAGTGTTTTTCGCATGGACAACTACTGTATTTGTTGCCCATTCTCGGACAATTTACAAGAATAACTAACCTATTTGTGTTAGTTGTTCAACGTAAAACTGCTGTAATTATTTTGTATAAATATATTTTGTAGTCGTTAGTAGTAATAAGAGATGATTATAAATTGATCTAATTTCATAATATAGTTTGATCGGTTATTATTGGCTAGATTAGTTCTTTATATTATATTGAGGTTTTATGGGAAGGTTTTGATCAATATCACAATCTTGAAGATAGATGTAAATGTTTATTATACCATTTTTTTTATGTATTGGACTCGTGCGAAGCTGGACCGGGTTGCTAGTCATATAATAACAAAGAATAATAAATATGATATACTTCAATAAACATAATTGGTAGAGCATTGGGAAGCGGAGTGGCTGGAAACATTCCATTCCAGCCCGTCCGGAAGATATCTCAAGAAAGAACTTACCAGTAAACTTGAAATGTTTGCACGAAACTTCGTTTCTGTATGAGAGACACGAGGATGTCGCTGAGCGTTAGCTAACATTTGTACATTGGTCTTATCGGTACATCATATTTAATGTTGTGCTGGTCTCTACGAGTACACTACGTTTATGTAGGAACCTTAAAACGAGTACTTGACAATCCTTACCAAGGGCGTTAATAACCTCTGAGCATTTTTTGAAAAAAAAAAAAAAAAAAATCTGAGGAGTCGTATCAGTGAGGATGAAATTAAGCCCGAGTATAATAAATGTTGAGTTCTTGGGACTTTAAAACCAAAGCCATAGTGATATTATTAACCTTTCAAGCATCAATCATCAATATGTTTGACTTTCACTAAACATCGCCATCAAACATTTTGATGATAAACATTCATGTCTTTAAACTAACTTTACAGTCGCTAATACTGATCTAATCGCATTATAGCCTAACATATAACGTTCGAAAGCCCATGAGTTTTTCTTTATGTTTAGAGGTCTTCCGATTCCTCGTACTCTGTACCAAACATTAGTCTATTTCATTTTCATCAACTGTTGTTTGCAGCGAAGTGTGTTTGCATTGTTGGTTGTTGCTCAAATACGAACGTGTGAATGTCACTGTTTATAGTCTATTATATGCCTGTTTTCGTTTCTATTCGTTTTTATGTAGTTACTAATTATTAGAAATTATATTATTGCATGTAAATATTGTTATATAACTACCACAAGTAGGAAATAATTTCAAATGTGCACTTATACATATTTTTTAAAATTATATAATATACACAGTTTAAAATTGTACATGTCTGTTTTAAGGACAACATTTCATACAATTTGGCTATTCTGAATTTTTAATATGTGTAATACTTATAATACATGTGCGTACTTCATTACAAATTTTGTTTGATTTTTTAACTTTTCTTAAATTTATATACTAAGAAGTTTTTTTTCTAACTTCATACTTACACAGTTCTGTACAAACGAATGTGAATAACATGTTATATTTAAGTTATTATTTAGATTTATTATACATTGTACAAAGATAGTCTGCAAAACTCACAAAACGGGTGTGCATTTAACAATATATGATGGACGCTCGGGGGGTTACATACTGCAATAACATACACACATAAAGTAAATTATAATATACACTTTTTAACAAAATGTCGTTCCTCGTCCGAATACGGGAAGAATCAGTGTAAAGTATCAACTACCAGTACTACTAATACTAACAGAAACAATCTTGGAAACTCCAGTTCTTTAGTTGTACCAAAGCAAAACACTAAATGTTTTTGAAAGACATACTTATTACTCTGCAGTTAAATTATTTAATTCCCTTCCTCCACAGCTTAGTTTGGAGTCTGATGTGGTTTTGTTTCGGAGGAGTCTTAGAGCATTTTTAGTCCGTTTGGAATGTTAGTGTCCGAGAGTCCAATCTGTAAAATAGCGAAATCGATTTTGGATTCGGAAAAAATTTTTAATGTTACATATGCAATGTATAATACATTCTTGAGCATGGAAAAGTACATTTTTTACCATTCCACTTGAAATTACAGGCATTTAGAGTGTACTTGGGCAGTTTTATAATAATCAGACCCATATAAACATGGTTGTAAATAAAGATTTGAAATCTTTACAGTATTCACATGAGTACTTAAAAGTATATTTTATATTAGAATACTATACAATTTGTAAATAAATCAGATTAAAGAATATGACATCTTCAACATGTTTGTATACATGCTAAAAGCATGCCACTCTTAGAAGGTATGCCTAGTGTATGTATATGCTTTAAGAATTACAAATTGTTTTCACTTCAGCCAGCCGTTTTTGGAGCCTAATTATAAAATGACAAAATTCCATACTATTAAAACATTTAATTTCACATGGAGTGATAATGAATCCGTTTCCACCTTTTCTGTATTGGTGGAATTTGTCAAAAAGCTACATTTATTTATCATAAAATCACATCTTCAGACCCAAAATTAATTGCACCATCTCAACATGTGAAGCACATGTGTTAATGAAGCCGAGAGAGCATTAGTTCTGTGCAATATACTCCAGGGTTTCATGCAGTTTAGCTCCAACTCCGGTAATAAATAGTCGCCGTATATGAAACTACGTCCGATTGTGGGCGCTTACTGCACTGTGACACGCGCTATGGGGTTATAGGCTAATTTACTCTGCGCGATAACGTGTGGAGTGCGCTATTTTCAGCCGCCGCTCTAAATTAAACAATTTCCTGACGGAAAATAGGAAAATTAAACTGCACTTTGTACTCTAATGTGGGACTCATTTAATTTTAAAATTTATACTTCATACCTCATGCATAAAGCATAATCATTGTGTCATATATTCTAGACTCGTCTTACCCTTAAATTTGTATGAAGCGGGGAATGCAAAAATCTTCCATTTTAGATATAGACAATTCGACAGTCACTGGCGCAGTGTAGTGGGTACGGTGGCTAACGAGAGATAACCGAATCAAGCAACGCTGAGCTTGACTGCGTCCTGGATGGGTGACCGCTGAGCTTAACCTTGCAAGCAGCCCGCCTGCCCGGCCATTGGTGATGTTTGGAAATCATCTTTAAGGCGTTAGTCCCCGTGTAAGAGAAGGCTTGTTAGAGCCTGGTGAAATAGGACATTCTTTACTTGATCTAAACGCTTTAGTTTTTTTGGTAATATTGTTGTATTGAAAATAATCTCCACATCCTTTTACTTGATCGTTTAAGAGAGGGCTGTAGTAAAACGATCTTGCGAACATTTTCGAATTTCTTGCACTCATACGCTCTTATTTTTAGCGTCATGGGCAATTTCTCATTTTCAAGATACAATTATTACGCTTCCAAACGCTTTTTTGTTTTTATTGTAAATTGTATACGTTTTGAGTGTTTCGTGTCACTTGGAAAAGTAAAAGTGCTGGTTTTAAACATGTTTCTTTAACACATTTTTTGTAATTACAGTAGGAGTTATTTAAAATTCAAGAGTTCACATGATTTTAGCTAAAAAAGAACAAGAAAGGCGTCCAACAAGGGTTGTGTTTGTTCCAAAACTCCCTCACAGACCCTCTCCATCTATTCGTCCCTCACACAACTCACTTCTACCCTCCTTCTGTCATCTCGTATTTGCATGTCTGTATATCACATTCAAGTCTGGGCGATGCTATAATAACTCCTTTATTCAGGTACAATGTGTACGAGATATTTAACTCAATTTGTCACCACTTGTTCATTCTGTTGGAGAAGTAATATTCTGTGCTCCCTCCTCCTCACCCTCCCCCCAACCACCGAGTCTATACAAACTCTGGTTTTCACAGTCCATTGAGTCATTATAATCTCCAAAGTTTCACGAGTAATCTACAGAAATGAATCATATTTAATGTAGTTAAAATGTCATAAAAACTTTCCAAATTAATAATTAATTCCTACTTCGTATTTTACTTTTTATTTGGTATGAAAGCCTCAAGTGTAACGTTGAAACCACGCAAAAGATGTGGCAGGTTTGATTTTTAGCCCTGGATTGCGTGTTTAAATATAATTTAGAACTACTTTACCAATCCAAATAGCTTATAGTAGTGATCGTTTTGCCCCTTAGAGAACATTCATGCTGCTATTTCCTATTGTTATATCATTTAGTATACAAATTGTCAAGATCTCCTTTAAAATTCATCATTATTAAAATCATCATTCATAAATTAATGTACATGAATTGAGTTGTATTCACACACACTAAGTATATAGGGTTTTGACGAATTCTCAAATTGTATTTTTGGAACTTGTTCTACGCTTAAAGACAAACAAAACTGTACTATAGTGTGTAGACCTCTATCTATATGCAATTTTAGATTTTTTATTTTTTTTGTTATTTAGGTCAAATTTTCAAGCATTCACATGAAATTTCTCTTTCCCAAACATAGGATCTTTTGCTAAGTTCGTCATTCGTAAAATTAATGTCAATAAAAACAGTATTCTTAATCGTGAATAAAAGTGGACAATAAATGATATCGCCTGATTACCTCAAGTTTCTCTCGGTTCTTTTACTAAAAATATTCATGTTAATAACCAAATTGCTTAATGGTGTTCGTAGGAAGTAGCTGGTTTTGTAACGTTTTTTTATCGTCGAGGTGTTTTAATTGGTTAATTCGGTTATTTTTTGTTAAATATAAATGCATGTAAGAAAATTTCACATTAGGACAAGTAACTACTGTCATTTGTTTTTGACGATTTCAAGCAATAAATCTTGTAATTCATAAAAATGAATACCGCTAAACAATCTAGAATAGAAATCTTTGTAAAGTAATTTTACAACCAATCATATAACGAACCAATCTTAATAATACAATTAAGTGTTGCGAATTACCTGTGAAGCGGTATTACCTTTTGTTAACTAAGCTGATTCTCCGGGAAAACTATGAAACACTGAATTTATTGATTGAGAATGTAAGCAAAATTTAATATTTTAATTGAGTTTTTATTGTTTCTGAACGTTTTTAATTTGTTTCTTTTGTTTCATGGTGTGTGTATATAGTTTAAATACTTTTTTACCGAAAATTGAGATTGAATTATCATGTACAAATTTTGAACAATAATACATACCTTTCTTGGATTTTGTTCTATAAAAGGCTGAAAAGGAAGTATTGTGTATGGATACCAATTTATTAACACACCAATATCCAAAACATCCACCAAGACATAGATTTGTAACAAAATATAAATATATCAGGATGATTTATAAACAAGTTATAAATAGTAACAAGGTGTATTAGTACTCGTCGACCTTATGAGCGACGATTATGATATCGTCTGAACTTGTTGATATGTATAAAAGAACAAGTTGATATGTATAATGTGTCAAGTAAAACATGTTGAATGAAAGCAGTCTTACTGCAGAAAATAAATCGGAAACACATAATTAATTCAAACTATATTATGAAGAACAATTATTCTATCTAAATTTTTAGATACAATGCGTTATATGGAATCAAAACTTCTATAGATGTGCTCTAGAGCTATGCTGAGATAAATTATGTAATAATTAGATACAACACAGTTGACTGGTCTCATGGTTCGCTGAGCTTTCCTCCTTCCTTGCCCACGGGAAAGCGGAACTGGCGGTATCCTCCGGAAGGTGGGCGGATGGATTACTTAATTACTCTCTTTCAATTTTTGCCATCAGATTTATTCTCCGTTACTTTTAATGGATCGCTCTATCTTACCGAAGAGAAACGAAGAATCTTGCTCATTGATGAATTCAAAATTGCTCGTGAATAGGATTTGGTAAGCCGATTCAACATTTGGACTAACGATCATCTTCGTTAAGTGGTCCACACCATGTTGAAACATTGTTAACGCAACTAAATACTTGAAATCTTTTGGCCGTGATGTGCCATAATTAGGTAGGATATGTTGTAACATTAGGAAACTGTCGATTAAAATTCTGCTCATGCGGGGAAAAGGGAATGCAGCTTCAACGTTATTGATGCTGCATTGCAGCTACCGATATGATAAAATATCGATCAATATGATTTCCTCCTAATCATAGGTCGTGTCTGATTTTTGATAATTTCTTATTTATTTGTCTGTATTTGTCTTAGTGAATTGTTGTCTTTCTAGATTAATACTATGGTTTATCTTTACGTTTGTACTGTAGTGCGGAATTTTTGCAAGAAATTGAAAGGCACTTTGACAAAACGAAAGTACGTAAAAAACTCTATACTACTATTCAAAGATATATAATATGAGAAACCATAGAAATAATGAGGAGTAAAGGACATTGTACTAATATGGTTAGCATTCAATTATCAAAAAGTTGGCAGCTTGTGATTGCTTAAGCTGTAGCCACGTTACAGCTCCATTCCCTTCAAAGCATCTATAAAGTGGATGTTTTTATTGGCAGTTTCGGTTTTAAATCTGATAACTAAAGATGGCACTTCATCAACAACGGGAAACAACACAACTAGTGGAATTATTCAACAACTAAATAGGTTTAACAATGTTTCGTCATAATGTGAACTAGAAAACAATGTGTAAACGTTTTTAGTTTAACATTGTAAATGTAACCTAATCAGTAACGCTTGACAGATTTTCTCTTCAACGCTGATAAGGAATGTGTGCTCAGAAAAAGATTGTACGTTATCAGAAAACTTACGTGTTACATATGTAATAGTAACATATTCAGAAGTTTCCAGTCACGACCGACTTTCATTCATCAAGATTACGTTCAGGAATTGCCAAGAATGAATTATGCGGCCCCTTATTCTACCTTACCTTGTAGTAACTGTAACATATTCCAAAGTTTCTAGTCATGACCAACTGACATTGGTCAAGATTACGTTCTGGGATAGCCAAGAGTAAATTTATGTAGAACTTTACTCTGCTCACACTTGTAGTAATAGATATGTCAACGGAACTCTCATCAGAAGCAATTTGCAGCAGACCTGTCTTCGTATATCATCCGCGGTGGTTTCAAACAAACTTTTAAAGTTGTGACCCGTTTCCTGAACAAAATTAATTTTAACAGCATTCACATTAGAAGTATATTAGCTTTCAAGTCCTGTGCAGTATGTGATTTGATAGAATTTACTCCAGGTTTAGCCGTAAATAAAATAATAATAAAGACAAAACGGAATCTGACAAACTTATATATATTTATATATATATATATATATATATATATATATATATATATATATATATATTGCTGAAGATTTTTTTTAAAGCATCACGCACAAAATAAATATACGTGTTAAAGGTACGAATTTGTACGGACTGTTGTAGACTTGTTTCTGTACAGAGGCGTTTTATGGTGATGGGGTTCGTGATCTTGTCAGTAATTACTCGTAAAACAGGTTTATAACTTTCACCAGTGAGAAGTCGTTACAAGTATATAGAAAGGTGGAAGAGAAACACTCAACTGATAGCAAAACCTTATTTTGTTTATTTTTTTACGGAGGATAACACTTGGCTTGCGTCATTGAATTGGACAGTGCAAGTGATATATCAGTTTTCTTTAATGGTAATGTGATTGTATACAGTATCTATTTCTTACTTGTGCTGAGTATAAATTGATAAACTACTAGTACCAGTTATGTCACACAAAAAAGGAATGCAAGGGTTTATTAGTACGCTTGCCAAACTCAATACAGTGTAACACATTTCTGTTGTTGCTCAATGACTAATAGCAGTTGAAGTCAAAGTTGGCTCACACAGCCTTATGGATGGGCAAAGTTTACACGATATTAGTCTCGCACAGAAGCGACTTGTCGTCACTTGCCTTGTTCGCTATGTCTTGTTAAACTTGTAAATTACTTCCTAAATTACTAATGTCAGATATGTTACTCATGAGTACAAAGAAATGTTGGAGTGTATTGTTGTTACAGTTGCCAAACTCAATAAAGTGTAACACATTTCTGTTGTTACTCGATGACTAATAGCATTTGGAGTCAAAGTTGGCTCACGCCGCCTTATGGATGGCCAAAGTTTACACAATATTAGTCTCGCACAGAAGCGACTTGTCGTCACTTGCCTTGCTCGCTATGTCTTGTTAAACTTGTAAATTGCTTCGGTAAGAACTACTAACGCCAGATATGTTACTCAAGAGCACAAAGAAATGGTGGAGTGTATTGTTGTTACACTTGCCAAACTCAATACAGCGTAACACATTTCTGTTGTTGCTCGATGACTAATAGCAGTTGAATTCAAAGTTGGCTCACACCGCCTTATGGATGGCCAAAGTTTACACAATATTAGTCTCGCACAGAAGCGACTTGTCGTCACTTGCCTTGCTCGCTTTGTCTTGTTAAACTTGTAAATTACTTTTGTCTACATCGTTATTGTACGAATAATGTAGTGTTGAAGTTGCTCTCAACTCATGAACATGCCGTAACTTCTCAACTTTACATAAAAAAAACGGAATAAATGATGCTGCATTCAATGCAGTTCAAGCTATATTCTAATATTTAAAGTGTGTTTTGTTATTATAAATGTCGTAATATTTTTACTATTACTTTATTTAAAAAAATATATTTTCCATATAAAAAAATTGCAGTTTTGATGTGCTAAACAAGAATTTAAATTCGTGTAAATTCCTAAAGAATCTAGTGTAATTAAATAGTAGCCTTTTCTTTTCATACAGTGTATTTCATTCTATACTTGAATAATTTTAGGCATGGTAATCGATTAATAGACCTTGGTCTATCCGTGGTAATATATTAATCGACTGGTGCCAGTAGAGTGTTTCTGAAACACAAATTGTTGAATGTTTAGACTGGTTTGTGTATAGGGTGTATTAGAATTGGTTTATTGCGTTATGTGATCCCGCTCTAAACCTTTCTTAAAATTTGGTTTCTTGAATATAGTGTTGAAGACTTTTTACAGGGAAACTGATGGATTTGGCGTTTCAGCGGAATTGTAGTAACCTACAAATTAAGCGAAGATCGTACTCCTGATGGTTAGGAATCCACTTAAAATTATATTTCTTCCTAAGTGTTAATTGCCATTGCTAATATTGCTATTTACCCCATTAATTAATTACACTTGTTAAGTAACTATTAACCTTGGGAAAGCGTTAAGACCTCGTCTCATTCACTGATTATATCCATTAAACTCAACCTCCATTCAGTCATGCGTCACGAATAGGTAATTTTAATTTATATTTACATTCATAAGTTTGCATATTACAAGTTTTGGAAGACAATTTATGTTAGATGATAGATAAGAGGCACTTAGGAACTTATCGCTAGCAAAAGTTGGTTCGCTTTGGTTGAATTTTCCTTCAGCTGTTATCGAGCCAGTTTAAATTTTGTAGCGCCGTAAAAATGTGAGACAGGAGATATAATTTTAAGGTAATAGTAGGCCTACGTTTTTGGATTGCGAAAACTTATAAATGACTTTTGAGACAACACGAGATTTGCAACGAACACAGCAACAGCAAGATGGAGTTTAACAGCAATAAATTACCTCAAAGTAAGTATTTTCACTGTAATAAGTACATTCTAAATTTTGTGTTAAAGATTATACATTTTAGTCTCTTTAATAGTAGAACACACGATATAAAGTATAATCCTCAAGAAAGCTATTAGCTTTGCTATAGTTAGATTAGAATAGGGGATAGAGGGTACCAAGTTTTGTTAGCGTTTTAAATAAAGGAAGAAAATATTTATGATAAATCCTACAGCGTAATAATTAATGATAAATTCTACTTAGATCGAATTGTTATTTAAAAAAATCAATTAATGTTTTGTTTAGTCAAAGACACAATGAAATGTTTAATTGAGTAACTCCCCTGTTACGGTGACAACCCTTGTAGTAGCTGAGTGGGTAACGTCACATCTTACTAACCCTAAGGTCCCGGGTTCAAATCTCCATTCAGGCACGGTATTTTTTTTCGCTAACAAACAATAATCTGACCTTAGGCCGGGGTAAAGCGATAAAGGTTCAAAGTTATCGCTTGTGATAATCTACAAAAAAAAGTGACGCCCTCGGTAAGGTATCGTGGAACCCAACTACTAGGTGGAGATAATCTTAGACTTTGGTCGCTCTCTCTCTTATTATTGAACAATACGTAAGTGCCTACAAGTGACATTAATTTTTGTGTTGGATATATTCAGCGTTGATATAAAGATATAAAGGCCACTAATCATCAGTGAAGTCATGAGTGAAACCTCTATCGATTTAAATACGAAGGAATTCGTGTAATTAGTTTATATGAATTCTACTCCGTAGCTTAGAGGTGTATTTGGAAATTATCAACCGACAGGTAGCGGAAGAGATAACGCTGATAAGCTCCCTAACAGATTGATCAGCATATCCTCATAGTGGTGCATTTCTGTTAGGTCATTTTATTACATTTCACAGTATCAACTATTTACACACTTGCACTAACGACAGGAAGAAATAGAACATATATTTTGATAATTCTACAATGCATTATCGACATTTAAAGTAACATTCAAAAATCAGTATTGTAAGCAGTATTAAAATCGGATCAAAGGACAATGGCTACATTATCCAAAGGAAAATGGAATGTTACATTTTTAAAGTTTTTATATAACGTGTGACTTAAACGAATAGCAAGTTTTCCGTTAGTGACGTTTGTTAAATATCGTAAAATTCCAAAAAAATATGTCAGTCCCTTGACACTTAATTCGCATATATTATAATGTAAAAAAATAATATGATTATCTTCATCATCATTTCTTGAACCTGTTTCAGCAATTAGTAATAACGATCAAAATAATGTTTTATATTTTCAAGGGAGATAAGATATGTTTCCTAATAAAATCCATTCAAGCCAACGTTAATATTGAATTAAATTTAATCGATTAGTAATAATCCTAATGGTTTTAAATCCTCACTAAAATAATGGTTTCTTGATTCATCACACTACTTATTGTTAATCAGTTATTTCCTTAACGTATTAGTTTTTAGGCTTTCCTTATATGAATTCTATTCTCTACGAAAAGTTCCAAAGTGCAGAGGTAATAACAAATTCTCGTGATAATGGTTTTTGTTCTTAAATATGAAAATCTGTTTAATCCAATATTTCGTAACAGGCTTTGGGATTCAATAGGCGTATTAAACGAGATTACTTTCAGAGTGCCTGGGGTTGTTGAGTAGCCATAGTAATCCCACATAAAGGTGTGAAGTTTTTGTCCCACATGCTTGAAATTTTGATTACTTTCTGCTTGCAGTTCATTGTTGCTTTTTTGTGTATGGCAATGTATTAAACTTATGTCAAGAGCTAGAAGAGAGAGAAACCGACTCAACCGAAACGATAATAATGCTCTAAAGGTCACGTGACTTTATTGTGACTATAGATAGTCAAACATCATAGGACCCTTTTATAAAACGATTAATTTAATTTAATTTTATGTAAAATCTTGTCTTGCACTCAGTATAGTTTAAATGAAGGTGAGACAGACAGTAAGGACAATTAAACTTTTGAGATACAGTAATTTAAAAAGTATTTAAGAACAAATAACTTTAATCTTGTAATTTTTCAGAACGGTCTAAGATGTGTAATAATATTATAGAATTACCAGGTGGATACCATGTTTCCTTCTTAAGTTAATGTAATTAGAAGTGAATGAAACACATGTTTCCGTATATTTGCCATCTTTCAGAGATGCAAAACACAACGTTTCGACATCTGTAATCTAATCTCTTCTTCAGGTAGATAATGAACCTAAATCATAACTACAATCCAGGTTAGAGTAAACAAATCGTGTCATATTGTTGTGACACGCATAAGTTCTATGTTGAACCCAGCAGGAATCATTTCTGGCTGGTTTATACCTTCCAGTTAAACCTACCACTGGGTACAGTAAAAACCTATGTGTCACTTAAATCTGGTTAACCATATGGATGTCTTGGAGCGGCACATCACAAACCGCAAATTTCGAGATTCTGGGGTGTAAGGGCAATTCGGTAGGTCTAGTCTACAGTGGGAGATGACTGTTGGGAATTGGTGGGGTTCGTTCCGCAACTATCAGATTTTCTTGCTAGCCTCAACGAGGGTGTGCCACCTCCTGCCTGCTTTGACTGGAGAGGCAGGTTCAGAGCTGGCCTCCCCTTCTTCGGAGGGAGATGACTTTGAAAGTGCCCAAATTCTTCCTCATGGATCTCGATATGAGGCGGCTCCTACCCCCTAAACTAACTCATCCCGAATATCCTGTCACTCCGGAAGCAGCGCTAAGGTTCTTACAGGACGAAGTGCAATTTATAAGCTTCTTGACCTACGAGAACAATAAAAGAAAAAGTTTTATGTTGTGTGTCATATTCATGCATACTGTCTCTAAAATTCCCTTAACATAAAAACACTAATTATAAATTATAACTGATCTACAACAAAAATGGAACAATCCTTCCACCTTCAAAAATAAACTTTACTTAATTCATATTAAGTTTATTTACTGTACTGTAAGTTATGAAATCCAATGAGTTTAACAATTTTTGCAGCACGCCGCGATTCAACAAAGACACAATAACTCGCAGCGCCGCACAGTAACTCACGACATGCGTGCCACAGTTACTTAACTCTCTGTAAGTTGTGGCTGAGAGCTTTTCTGTTTAATCCGGTTTGTAAATTTATTTCGCCCCGCGGTGGAAAGTTTTGATTTAGTTGTAAATTAAACGAAGGATTTATGGGTGGGCTGCACTTCCCTAATGTTTTCTGGATAAACATTAGAAACCGCTCTCGCTGATCCTGTTTGCATTTAAACGTCTCAAGATTGTTTTGTAGGAGCGGCGTTGTTTCTTCACGAGAACCTTGTTTGCTTAGAATTTCAAACGCGTGTAAATTATTAGGAATTTGTAAATATGTAGGTAATCGTGTATGGTTTTAACTGATTGCCAATCTAAAACGAACAATTTTCAACTATATTTAGCTTACTTGTTGAATGTTTTATGTTATAAAATGTCAACGTTTCGAGGATTTAAATCTATCCTCTTCATCAGGTGGGAATAGAGTTCGTTAAAAAAAATAAACACGATTTGAATGTGTGAATAATTTTTTCTATTCTTTTGTCCTTTATTAATAAACTAACTATCTTTTTGTAAATCAACTGATGAAGAAGATGGATTAAATATTCGAAACGTTGTGTTATAAGTTTTGAACATAAAGATGGGATGTGTCTGAAATTCTATTATCCTTTCAAATCTTTTATCGTCAATGTCAA
Source organism: Homalodisca vitripennis (assembly GCF_021130785.1). Lineage (NCBI taxonomy): Eukaryota > Metazoa > Arthropoda > Insecta > Hemiptera > Cicadellidae > Homalodisca > Homalodisca vitripennis. Next base: position 35,663,716 of record NC_060211.1, on the reverse strand, counting down.
ATTTTAAACAAAGAATGTTTACTTAAACGAAGAATAACATTAGTTCACGGATTAATTTGCACATGCAGCTTTAAATGAAAAATAAAAAAATAAAACAGCCTGTGAAGTGTTCTCTAAAAACTTAAATTTCTGTAGTTTTTAGATTTTTCATGTTATGTATTAAAATGACAAATTTTCGGGTCGTCAAACTCAGCAATATAATCTTTTTCGGTTAGGACGTGTTAGTACGGAAGACAAAATACAAGGAATTGTACGTTTACTTATTTTATTATAAATAAATCTCACCTTTATGTGCTCATCACTGTCTCTTTTATTAGATTATAAAGAAGTAGTTGAAAAATAGGTTTTTATATTCACATGCATACTTATTTTTAAGTATGTGCTCTTATTTTAACGCTCTGGTTAAAAAAACAGTCAATAGTGATAAGAACTGACTTAAAAAAATACGCTCGTATTGAAAAAACAAATTGAAATACGAGTAATTTATTTATATGATAATTTTTTTTATTAATATATGAAGTAGATAATCATTACACTGTTGTAAACTTTGAATTAAAGTGAACTGTAAGTGAAAAGTCTATCGGATCTCAGGTTTTCACAGTTGCAAGGTTTTCCCAGGGACCGGACCCCCGCTGTGACGGTCCCGCGTTCTATGTTCCCCGTGTCCGAATCAGTGAAAGTTGGCCTTCCGCAGTGAATGGTGAATGGTTCCCGCAGTCTTGTCTGCGCAATGAAGCAATTTTCTCTACCACTTTCAAATTACAGTACACAGCAATATTATTAATAACTTTTAATGTATTGAAAATAAATGTAAAATCATAGTTCATTCCTTCTGCGTGAATATTGGGTTTAGCTCCAGTTCGCCTTCCTCTTAGTGCAGCGTCTGGAATTTTACTTGGAGTGTGGAAGTAACAGATTTGACTCCTGGAATTTGGAGTCATGTTCGCCTGACGAAATCCAGAAAAAGACAGCGACGAAAAAGTTCAAATGTGTTACATAGTTTTGATACAAAATATAGTGTAATCTAGTTGAAGTAGTGGACCTTTTTTGAAATCTTTAGATGAACACTACTCCAGATTCCAGGAGTCAAGTCTGTGACAAGCGTCAGTTTTCAGATTCTGCACTAAGAAGGTGCACTGGAGCTAAATTTACCGACATTAACTTGAATAAACCCGTCCCACCATTACTACGTTGTTATTCTATCAAGTTGTATATCTGTCCCAAATGGAATAAAAACAGCTTCTTTATTCCATATTACCAATTAAATCATTTGTAAATAATTTTTTTCTGAATGAAAAATTAATTTTTCGTATTCATTTGAGTTGAATTATTGGATGCATCCCGATTAAAAATGGTTGCAAGCAAGTATGTTATTGTTGTACGCATGATAATTTGCTGTAGTAAAGACTCGACTTGGGTTTTCTTGGAATTGTGAGACATTTCCTTAAAAAAGAACCGATTGTCAGCCATGCTAGTTACTTGGTAGCCGAAATGGGTGAATGTAGAAAGTATAAGCTTTGGCACCAACAAAATAACCAACAGTATTAGAAAACATAAAATAAAAAACAATGCCATTTTAATACAAATGTTACAGTAATTTGCTCTTATAAATACATTATTCTGTTTCCGAAATGTAAACTAATTTTTACTAGCCCTTTAGAAAAACTGAATTGAGTTCTGAAACATGTCACCTAGCAAAAAGAGTTGTTGTTCGTTTGGCCGCGAGTTTTGTGTACAACCAGTTTTTCTCGATACGGAACACATTAAAGTAGAGAAAGGTTATGGACGGAGTACACGAGTTTTAAATCCAGCGCTCCCAGTGGAGCTCACGAATCTCATTACCATAAACCCCTCCCGCCTCCTCACGAAATTAGTCCATGGAGGATAAAGAAATACTCCCGTTTTTATCACGCACTGTATGCCATATGAGCGTTATAGATGGTCGGAACTTTACCCATTATCGGTGAAGTGTTATATTGGGTTTACGCTGTTTCAATGCCAAAATAGCAAAGTTTTATAATCTTAATCAATTTATTTTATCTGACGATAATCAAATATTTTATCTGGCGATAATCAAATCTTTTATCTGACGATAATTAAATCTTTTATCTAACAATAATCAAATCTTTTATCTGACGATAATCAAATTTTTTATCTGACGATAATCAAATCTCTTTTCTGACGATAATCAAATCTTTTATTTGACGATAATCAAATCTTTTATCTGACGATAATCAAAATTTTATCTGACGATATTCATAATATATTGTTATAGATTGGTAATGTAAACAATATTTAAACAAATATTTACAACTCCCACAAAATCACAGAGTCTGGTTGATAACTTTGTAGTGCTTAAATGCAATTAATATATTAATTAGTAAGCTGGAGTACATGGGGTATTGTGTTACAGCTGCTTATGTCAGGTATTGTGCCTTTAATAGTTAAATCCCATCTGTTTGTTCATTGTCACAATGAACTAAATTCTGTCAGATCAGCACCGAAGTGGTTCAGAATCCACGTTAAAGCATAGGTAAATGTACTGTATCTATGACGTTACTCGATTAAAAAGGATATTTAACTCACTCCACCCAATTCACATTCTTCATTTGTTCATCTTCCTCAGAAGTGATCAAATCATTCCCTTCCAATAAAATATAAAAAAGATAACATACACTAAAAAGTGTATTGAACGGCCCAATCGGTTACTCCGCAGGGTTATATGCTTCGAAAGTATATTTATTTTATTTCCACTTGGTGCAAAGGACAGTAGCACCTTACAAAGGACCTTTTACCTTACATATTCCAGTGGAAAATGTAATGTAAAAGGAGAAATGAATAAACATGTTTTCACTGAGCCAAAATAGCCGCAACCGCTTACCTAAAACCAACTGGGCTTGTCAGAAACAACCCTTATCAACGAGCTGTATCTCTTATAGTTCCTGAATTACCATCATGTAATAGTTAAAATAGTTATGTTCATATTGAGATATAGTTGAAACGGAAGTTCACACCTTCAAGACAAGAACGTAGCTAGGAAACAATTTGTGGGGCGCGGTCAAGACAACTGATTTTTTCCGGTAATGGGCAGGGAATAAGGCCCCATTTTGTTCCTTAAACGTTTCTTGAGCCGTTATTTTGTTGGCAAAGATCTTTCAGCATCACTTGTCAGTACTACTGAATTATTTAAAAAGTATTTATGCACCCCTTACGCGTCATATGTGCTCATGATTTCAATATTGGGGCAGCAGGGAACTTTGAAAAGTTACAGGCGGCTTGTAAATCCCTGTAGATCTTACGTTTTTATATGGGTTAAATCGCATCGGACGAATTGACGAAGAAACGGGTGTTGAAAAGGGCTTTTTAGTTATAGGCTAGCTTACAACTATCCAACAATAATTTAATTTTTTTTCGTAATGCACCTAAGACGGACTACGAAAATAAACTTACTGGGGCAGAAAATTATATTTCATGCTACTCTTTAAACAGTGCAGAATAAAATTTGCTGGCGTACCTTAAAATTATGTGGTACTGTAATCACCCAAAATAAGTTCCAATATTTCAAACAAAAGCGTCAAAGAAAACGAAAGAAGTACCACATGGGGTTTTAATTAATTTTAAAACGTAATGAAGATACTGTTTTCTGAAACAGAGATCTTGTAATTTTTAACAATCAGAATATGAAAGGCTGTGTGTGTTGAAGAAGTTCCCAACCCTGTATCGTGCTATTTTCTAAAAATCATTATTTTCCAGGCTTGTAATGATGTGTCTAATAGTGCAGTGAAGATGCGGGTGAACAATAAACCACGTTTAATATGAAGTTATGTGTGAGTGGCACGGAATTAGTAATCTATCGGTATTAAATTCAAGGCTTGGTGGAAACTGACAGTAACCCTGTGGGATTATATTCCAGTCAAAGTTTGTCACTTACCCCCCCCCCCCCCAACAGCCCTCCCCACCCCCTATCCTCTACCCCCGCAATAATCTCTCTAAGCTTCCCCTTTATTCAGTTACTTGTAGTATGAGTGCGAAATGAAATTCCCAACTCAATTTTGTCTGGATTCAATCTTTCCAAAACAAAGGAAGGATGACAGAAAATCGGTGAAATAGATAGAAAGTTGTTGACGCAGCAATTTATCGGTTTTATCAGGTAGGTATTTTATGCATTAAAATTTTGACTCGTTAGTGATACAAAAGTGGTCATTGTTTCTCCTATACCTCATATTAATTAGTTTTTTTCAGTAAAGACAGACATTTTGTAACTTTAGGCGTTCGGATGTTGTGTTTATTTTCTATATGTTACGTGTTTTTATTTACGTTTCATTTTTGCTTACCTAAGCTTCAATTAAATTTAAATTAGTTTCTATGTAACGTTTACATAACTTTCGCATAAATATGATTACATGTGAATATTACGCTACAACTAATGTTATCCTCAGTAATAATTATGAATAGTTTAGATTGAAAATTATGTTATCTACAAATTTAATTTTGTTAATTGAATTGAATGAAACTGTCAAGTACAGTGTACGTTTATTAAGTTTTCAATAAGTATAAGCTAAATTAAAAGCAGAACCAAAGATCTATGTTAATAGTAAAAGGTTCTTCCACTACTTGAATCATATGAAGAACCTTGCCTTATGATGCAATTTAAGTATTATGTTTGATTACCGTCCTAATGTGTATTTACCTTTTTACTGGCAAAACACTATTCAACTGCAGACTTCATATAAACACTTCCAATTTAGGGCAAGCTGAAATACAGAATCGTATTTGTATTCTTGTAGAAAGTTAAACCGGTTTATTCTGGCATGTACAGTCAGAAGAAACAAAAAGTTATGAAGATTGTAATGCTTAGCAATCCAATTTACTTGTAGTAATTTACGAATCCAGTTTCTTGTAGTATGAGTGCCAAATGAAATTCGCAACTCAATCTTTGCAAAACAAAGGAAATTTGATAGAAGATAATCAGTGAAATAGATAATAGATAGAAAGTTGGTCGTCTTATTATTACGTTACCAATTTATCAGTTGTTATTTTATGCATTGAAATTTTGATTCGTTAGAGATACAAAAATGGTCAGTGTTTCTTTTATAGCTCATATTAATGATTTCTTTTTATTAACAATAAAAAATGTTGTAGCTTTAGATGTAATTATTTGTAGCTGAGAAATAACCAAGACATTGATAGAATTAATTAGTTTTACTTTATTAAAAGCTGTAAAAGATAAGTATTAGCAATCGGAGCATTTACATTCCATATCACTTTATCAGTAATTCAGTTTTCGATTTAAAATTCAGTTAGAGTTCACTTTGTACCTTTATTAAGTCAGTTGAAGCTATAAGTATAATCCAATAAGTATAAGAATTTCCTTCAGTGACGACTTGGCTTCTGAGCAGGAAGATGATTTGTTTTCTCCCTGGTAACTTTGAACATTTTTTGAAAATTCCTTTTAAGGGCTTTGTGCTTCACCAATCATTCTTTATTCTGTTGAAGAGTTAGACGATTTTACAGGTTACGAGATCAAGCGTCTAGTGCGTCAGAATTGTTAGGTGTTTAAATTCATAGTAAGGATTTGGTAGTAAACCCACCACTGGGCACAGCAAAAACCGATGTGTTACTTAAATAAGGTTACTCCAGGTTAAGTGTTAGAGAGGGCTTCTTAGCCCTAACTTCGCCTGGTAAAATAAGACATTCTTTACTTTTTTTTTACTTTTAAATCTGGGCAACCTTATGGATGTCCAGGAGCGGCACATCACTAACCGCAAATTTCGAGATTCTGGGTTTCATAGGCAATTCGATAAGTCTAGTCTACTGTGGGAGATGACTATTGGAGTTGGTGTGGTTTGTTCCCCAACATCAGAGGTTCTTGCTAGCCTCAACAAGAGCATGCCACCCCCTGCCTAATTTGATTAGAGAGACTGGTTCAGAGCTGGCCTCCCCTTCTTCCGGGGAGACATGACTTTGAGATATAGTGCCCTAATTCTTCCTCATGGATCTCGATAGTCGGCGGCCCCTACTCCCTAACCTTACCCATTCTGAGTATCCTGTCACTCCGGAAGCAGCGCAAAGGTTCTTACAGGACAAAGTGCAATTTATAAGCTTCTTGTCCTAAGAGAACAAAAAAAAAAAAAAAGAATTTGGTAGAACATTTATTGCACTTGACATTCCTAGATCAGAAGAGCTGTTAACAGCGGTGTTGACGCCATTTCCCGCCAACTGCCAACTAGCGGAACGGCTCAACGTCACAACTAACGCTGACATGGACAAAGTAGGAAGATTATCGTGTCACACCTTATGTTGACTTTCTCTCTTAGCAGTGATTTGTGCGCCTAAGTTCGCTCTTTCAAAAGAGAATAATGAGAATAATGATTTATTCCAGCATTTAAAATGCACAAAACAAATTAAATGAAAATTTGTCTGGAAAACACTGGCTACTCTTACAAGTATCGTGGTCAGTGATAGCTTTAAATAAAAACTAATGCAATTCTTGAGTCCATAAATATTATGTTGCTACCAGTTGAGCCGCACTTTGTGGCGTCTGTCAGACACAGCTGACTCTTATCTTGCTAATTAATAAACTACATACATATTTAGACTAAAGACAAAAACTCGTACTTGAAAAGCTGTAGTACTTTTTCCAAAACTAATTTACTGCATGCTTATAATAAACAAAAAAGTAATACTCACAATGTTTAAAAGAAATATTTTAACTAAAAATGATAATTACACACAAAAATAAACAACTCACCCCATATTAATAGAAGAACATTAAATATGTTGTAACGAATAAAATATTCAAGGATATATTGTTTAGGCAATTAATCCTTGAAATGAGAAAGAGCTGGTTGACAAAACTACCAGTTTTCAATTTAAACGCAAAATGTTTTGCGTTTATTTCCCCCGATAATATATATAACAATTTTGGACCGCTATACTGAAAAGAATGCTTAAATAAAAACTTGGATACTTTCAACGTTCTGAACATCCTAGGATTAAATCTTTCTGGTTAAATATAAAAGATCTGTTGTCCCAGTGTTTCCGCTATGCAAATAAAATAATCTTACAAGATCTTACGCAAATAAACAGGTTCACAGATTATAGCCTTTATATAGATAGCTATGTTGGTATTAAAATAAGGAAAGGGATAATAGAATAAATAGTTTTGAATAGGCTATCTTATAAAAATGAAATTAGAATATAAAAATACGATACTCAATTATTCTGACCGCATCAGGCTAATTTTATTGCTTTATAACTCTAATTGAGCAAATATGCAATTTATTTACCATGAAATTGCATTGGATTTGCAATTGACCTCTGACCTAGTTGACATTCCGGACATTTGACGAACTACGTTTTGAGGATTGCAATGTATCTCCTTCTTCTGGTGTCAAAGCGAACTTGAAGAATATTTGACACCTGGAGAAGAGTATAACCCTGCTTTGTAATATGTAACCTTCAAATTCAATTTAATTCAATCCACTTAACATTTTTTTAGTGGATTCAGATTTTGTTCAAATGGCCGAAATACTGTTACTCTTTCTAAACCACATAGTTTGATACATGAGGATTATCAAAAAATTCGTAGAAAATAATTTTTACTTCCAGAGTTGGTGGGGGGGGGGAATATCCCCTTATCCCTGTTTTGTGTTGAATATGGGAGCCCCTTATCAAAATATAAAACTAATAAAAGTAAATTTTGAAAACTCTACATTCCAAGTCTGTTCACTGTAGTCGAATAATTATAACAGTCAGCACATCGTTAATTATTACAGCTTGTGTTTATGGCGCTCATTACGGTAGTAGGCCTAAGGGAATTTAAGAATACATCGATTCAAAATCGTAGTGAATAAATAGTAAACGCCTAAGGAACTGTAGACGAGAACAGAGAGTCTCCCATGTGCATGTACGTATGTGCATAGTGCATTATTCTCACGGGAGATTATACACGGTGTAATGTTGTTGGAATCATTGCCAGCTCCGATAACACCAATTTATAACCCTCGCACAGCTCCGCTACAATCTGCTCTAACGACTGTTGTATCTGATTTAGCTAATGCTGCACTTTATACGATAATATTGCAACGTATTTTATGCGTTCTAGTATCGTTTCTATTACGGTTGATAACCCTACTGTCACGTACTCTACATAATTTTGTGTTTTTTACAAAAATGTAATGCTCGTTGGCTGAGACCATCACTCGAGGGGCTGAAAATAGTTCTGTCTGTCTGTCTGTCTGTTCGTGGATATTTAGAGAACGAACTGAGCTACAGACTTGAAATTTTGCACGAAGCTTCATTTCTATACAAGCAATACCGAGTTAGATTATCGTGCTTCACGGAATTTGACTGAGCGTTAGTGAACATTTTTACTCTGGTCTGATGGGTAATCATGATGGGAAAGAAAAAAAACAAACGAGGTACAACCATATGATGTTTTAACATTAGTGTCGTGTACTCTACATAATTTTGTGTTATTACATAAATTTAATGCTCGTTGGCTGACTCTACCACTCTAGGTGCTGAAACAGATTATGTCTGTCTGTCTGTCTGTTCGTGGATATTTAGAGAACGAACCGAGGTACAGACTTGAAATTTTGCACGGAGCTTCATTTCTATATAGACAACACCGAGTTAGATTATCGTGCTCCACGTAATTTGGCTGAGCGTTAGTGAACATGTTTCTATTGGGTAATCATGGTGGGAAAGAGAAAATAGCAGAATAAATCAATATTGTAAACAAACTAGGTACAACCATATAATGTTTTAACATTAGTGTCGTGTACTCTACATAATTTTGTGTTATTACATAAATTTAATGCTCGTTGGCTGACTCTACCACTCTAGGGACTGAAAATAATTCTGTCTGTCTGTCTGTTCGTGGATATTTAGAGAACGAACCGAGGTACAGACTTGAAATTTTACACGGAGCTTCATTTCTATACAAGCAACACCGAGTTAGATTATCGTGCTTCACGGAATTTGACTGAGCGTTAGTGAACATGTTTCTATTGGGTAATCATGATGGGAAAGAGAAAATAGCAGAATAAATCAATATTGTAAACAAACTAGGTACAACCATATAATGTTTTAACATTAGTGTTGTGTACTCTACATAATTTTGTGTTTTTTACATAAATTTAATGCTTGTTGGCTGACTCTACCACTCTAGGGGCTGAAACAGATTCTGTCTGTCTGTCTGTTTGTGGATATTTACTGAACTGAGCTGCAGACTTGAAATTTTGCACGGAGCTTCATTTCTATACAAGCAACACCGAGTTAGATAATCGTGCTCCACGGAATTTGGCTGAGCGTTAGCGAACATGTTTACATTGGTCTAATGGGTAATCATGATGGGAACGAGAAAACAGCAGAATAAATCAATTTTAAACAAACTAGATACAACCATATGATGTTTTAACATGTGACATAGTAATACATTTGGCTGAGCGTCATTGAAGTCTAGGCAATCACCATTGGTGGGTTGGTGGGGGGGTGCACAATGTCTTCCTGTATGAGTTTCCACAGGACATCACAAGATTGAGAATGAGCTGTACTTGAAATTTTGCATGCAACTTCAATCTCAGCGCGACATCTACTTCTACCTTGTACGTATTTATGAATTTCTTTGTGTGTTTGAAGCCATGTACAGTAAATCGTTTATAAATTCTCCATTAGTATAACCGAAAATTAAAAGTTTTAAAAGAAATTGGTGACAAAACGTACACTTCGAACAGTATATGTTGGTTGTAGGAAATCCGGAAAATCGAGGCGATGCAATTTATGCCAGCGCTACGTGAAGAAAGGCAGAAAGTGAAAGGTGTTATCGTTCATCATCGACCGGCAGCTACGTTAGTCACAGCTATTTCACAGGCAAAGACCTACAAAACATCGCCTCTGCGCTCATCAGTTTGCTGCTTCCACGACGTTAGTCATAGCAAAGGCATGCAAAATAAGTGTATCATGGCCTTGCATTGGATTTGCAATATGCGTTTGACCTACATGGTGTCATACACGATGACTCACGATGAAAACTAACGTAATCGAATTAATATTTTCTAAATTTGTAAAATTCCGAAAACGTAGTACTTATTAAATTATTTCTTTTAGTTGTATTTAACATTATTTAATGTACAAATTGACAGTTAATATTAATAATAATAATGCTAAAGATATCCATACATTTAACTGAAAAGGAGAAGTTCCTTACCGCCAAGATCTTCACAACTCATGAATAAATTTTAAGGTTTTTGTGCCAGTTAATAAAGGTTTCGATGTATAAGTTGCTGGAATAGCCTACATTTAAATTATAATTAGTTTTTATTACTAAATCTAAATTCGAATGTAACATTAAGTCGTATGACTGTGAGTTGACACAATTTTGTAAACAATGTATACTCGTGATTATTATAGTGAGCTCTCTCAGTAATAAAACCATGGAGGATGACTATAAAGTAAAATTTTCTAATCTTTGTAAAATATATTAATGCAATATGCCACACTGTATTTAAAAATGGAACTATATTTATATTAGACATATAAAGATTTCCAATTATTTAGGTTTACAGAGCACAACAGAAGAAGTATATTTCCTGAAAGTGGACGAGTTTTGCTATATATACTATAAGTCTTTGGTATATAAATATGAAGAAGAGAATGGGCAGTTTGATGAAGTCTAATATACGCAAAATTCACTATGCACTTTCGTCTTTTTGCAATCTGTGACTGAAATAATTCTTGTTAGTTAAAGATATATCCGGTTCACCGTCCTAAATAAATGCAACAGCGTCTGGAATATGATGTCACAGACAACTGTAACTCCTGGAATCTGGAGTCATGTTCGTGTGAAGAGATAAAAGACGTCGGCAACAAAGAAAGTCAAATACAATATTTCCATCGCTTTGACAAAAGAGACATCTAGACTACAAAATACGAATATACTGTATACTTTAATCTAGGTGAAGAGATTCTCATTGTCTCATCAGGTGCACAGTTGAGTGGACTACAATGTTTTAGACACTACCTGTAAGCACGGAGGAGCAACTAGGTTTTCAACTCATTAAATAACATTTATTTTGGTGAGGGGTTGATTAAATGGGAATGTTGAGTTTATCTCCAGTTCACCTTCCTCTTAGTAGCATCTAGAATGTGACGCTTTCACAGAATTGACTCCTGGAATCTGGAGTCATGTTCATCTGAAGAAAACATGTTCACCCAAACAAAAATTCCCTACAGTTTCTGTAGAGAGTTATAACACCCGATGTAGATTGTTAAACAACTGTTTTTTTAGTGTGTTAGGGTTACCCTTTGGGCATTTATTTTAAGGGCCAATGAGAATTTTAAGGTAAATAATGTAATTATGTTAACAATGAACATTTTGTATTGTGTCACATTTAAACCTTATTTCTTGACCGATTTTTATTTTCTAGGTAAAAACAATGTTTGAAAGCAAATTTTAGCATTCGTCTCAAAGTTTCATAATACTACTAATGTTTATGTTATCGTATTGAAACTTGATATAATATTAATTTTTATCTTTATTTAAACTGCAAGAACAATAATTGTGCCACATTGTAATTTTTTAATTATTACTGTTTTATTTAAAAGAGTATATAAAACACACAGACATACGGTAAACTAAGCATTTCTGTACCTTGTTTATATTATATCTGTTGTTTGACTTGATCCGAAGAAGAAGGTCCCCAAAAGATCTCCGGAGAATTCGTAAACACCTAGATATACGGTAATGTAAAAACAAGTTTCTGAACAATGCGATGTTGTCCTAATATATTTGCTTAGCAAATCGAACAAATTATGAACTGAGCACAAGGAAGACCCGAGGTTTATTTAATGTTTTAAACAGTTGAGAGGAGTTCGCTACTCAATTACTCTGTATAATTTGGGACCGAGTCAAAACTTTCAGACGGCAGAGTAAATTTACTGGTTGAATTAAGTGGAAAGGGCGAGAATCAAGTTAGTTGTAACAACTTAGTTGTTAAATGAGGTTAATATAAAGTTTGGATGTAAATCGAGAATACACAATCAAATAACTCAGCATTAGTGACAGAAGCAATGTGTTAGTTTGGCTTGAAACTCTTTAAAACTTCGTTCTTAATCTTTTTTATGGACGTTGTAAATTATTGTCGTAGCATGAAATGGTAACTGCTATTATATTAAGGTGTAACAGCCAAATTCGTAGTTCTTAAAATATAATTGATACCTCACTCGATGTAAAATTAAAGCTATGTAAAATTGCAAATTTAGACACTTTTGATGGATATAAAATGCAATCTCTGACTTGTGTTTGAATTTATTTGTGGTTAAAAAATTATAATATTCAAATTAATTATAATTTAATTAATTACGTGTTTTAATATCTTGATAACAGCATGCTAAATAAATAAAACAACATATGACTCCATGTAGTCATACAACATGTAAGCGCAATAAAAAATTGAAAATTTTTTGTGTTAGCCGTTTTTATTTGGGCATAATTACATTATCACCTAAATGTCGTACTTTAAATGATTATAACTCTATGTAGAGTGATGAAAAGAAAAGTTATACTTTTATATAATATGAGGTTATTTTAAAGACTTGTAAATTTAACATAACATATTTTATTAGCTGAAAACCTATTACACCACCTGAATTAGACAATTAAATGGAATTTATAATAATATTTATATTAAATTACACATTTTTGGCGTAAAACATTTTTCCAGAACAACCTAGCAGTTTTCATAGTGTGTTTATAATACGTATAATTACTATACATGACATATTAACTCAAAGAAAGTAGGTGCGATTTTTTCAATAGTTTTAGCAAACACACTGTTGTCTTTGATAAAAAGTACGATACCGGTCGTCATTCCTATCCAATCATTATTCTACCGACCTGTGATGAGAGTAAAGTTTGTAATAGACGAAAATAGTTTAAAGTAATCAACAGTTAAACAAACAAGATGGCAATAGAATAATTCAAATTTGATTTCGTAGGGTAGTTTTAGTACCGTAAGTTTGTAAGGGTTCTTGGTATAATAGTCACCTTTCTAGGAAGAAATTTGCCGCATAGCTGATGACGGATGACTGGGCTAGATTCTTCGAATCCTACTGTAATATCTATTGATCCGTTTACCTCGCAGTTGGTTCTATGAATTCCTGACAGATGGGTAAACCCGAGTCTAGATTTTATAAAGAATAGGTTACTAACTTCGGTTGAGATGATCCAATAAATGTAAATTTTACCGTAATTCCATTACTTTCACACGCGCGTGCGTGCGTGGGTCTTTTTCTATGTATAAAATATTCCGATTCTTGCGTTTTATGTCTAATTATATTATAAAATATTTTTTGAATTATAACTGTGTATGTTTTTATGCTAGGTAATCATATGTAGTCTGTCTGTTTTAGTGCCAATGTTCTTTCTTGTACATATTCTTTGGACGTCGCGTCACGAAAACCACCATGCCATCGTCGGTACGGACTCTCGGAAAAACTTTACTGTCGTTGTCTTATAACATATTACATTTTTGGCGGAGCGTTATCGAAGCCTATCATTGGGGGTTAGATGGAAAATTTTCATTTCTGTCTACCTGTCTGTCAGCTGTTGCCCGCACAATATCTCAAAAAAAAAAACGAACTGACATATAGACTTCTGTATAGGCAACGCTGAGTTTGATGATAATGCATGTCGCTCCATGGGATTTGGCTGAGCGTTAGCGAATATTTTTACACTGGCCTTATGGGGAACAATAATGGCAACGAGGAAATAGCAGAATAAATAAATTTGCAAACAAACTGACAGCAAAATAGGAGTATTTTAACATAAATAACGTTTTATTAACACTCGGATTAACCATACAGTAAAGATAAAAGAATAATAGAGTGAAAAGTCAATGCTAAAAGTGGGTGACAAGATTTGATTTCCGCACACTGTTCGTTGTATTACCCTCCTTACGTTAATTCTTATTACTTAAATACAGCCATGACACCTAACTCAATGAGCTAAAATGTGAATATATCATGTGGCTATATAAATTGAGAAAGATTTCATAAGTAGACTTCCAATTTTGCACGTTCATTTCTATATGGATAAGAATGAGATCTATGATGGTGCATGTCCATTCATGAAATTTGGATGAGCATCATAGAAGTGTACCTACCACTCAGTAGGTTGACACAATTTTCCTGCCGGAGGATATAAACATTTCTTTTCAGCATTATGTCCGTCTGGCTATCTGTCCGCAGGACATCTTGTGAAATGCGTCCTAAGCGAAGCCTGTTAAGCGAAAAGTGGTGTGAGATACTTCTACCTTGTTATTGTTTGGTATAGTAAGTAAACTAAAATCTATGGTTATATGTTTTATTTTTAATTAATTTTAATTTAATTTCGATAATTTTCATATATTAAGTTAACTACAATTTAAAATACTTATCATTTGAACCAAGAGTAATTAAGTTTTTTAATCTCTTAAGTTTTTGAATGTTCACTTTCACTGTTTCACTGTTTACTGAAGTTTGTTTATTTTATATGTCACATAAGCTTATTTATTTCAAGAAAAATGATTTCATTTATGTGCCTATATAAAAGTAGAACTAAAAAATAAAAGTTCAATACAGTAAGTAACTCGTTTTTTAAATATTTAGATAAAAAATAGTATTATACACAAAATAGTGATTTTTTATATTGAGCCAAAAATTTTCTTTCAGTACAAAAAATATTTGATAAATTATCTTCATATTTAAAATTTGAGAAGCATTTTAGTGAAACAGTGCAAAACACTCAAAAGGCCTCCTTTAGTAGAAAAAAGCCCCTAGCTTTAGTACCTAGTCTTTAGATTTAGTAAAGGGTATTGCTAAGTACCCCGAAATTTTTTAGAGTGACAACTGATTTTCGTTTTGTACCAAAAGGGTTTGACCAAAGGCAATACAATTTAAAACGTTTGTACTACAACGAAATATGTCAAAATAATAACTAAATACCGAATTCGTAAAGGTTTAGAAAAATACATTAACTACGCCTTTAATACCTAGGAACTCTCAATCGTTGTTATTTCCTTCTTGAAAAGACACAACAAATGCTGATAAGAATTCTTTTAATTTCGTTACTTTTTGAATAATAATAAGTTAAAGTGGGTAAATCTTAAATTTAAAACAAAAACCGTTGTTTTCTCCATTTTTTTGTTAGTACAATCCACAATAACACACAAAATATTTTTCTTTACACGAATACATGGGTGAATACTACCCAAACAGTAAAAAACTATTTCCCAGATGATATAGGTCTATTTAACGTGTGAGATATGTTACCGGAACCCGGCTACGCCAGGGATCTTTTTTTAGGAAAATAAGATCCTGAAGACCAATCAACAAGCGTATTAAACATGTAGGCTATACAAATAATAAAGAGAATACATACATATTTAAGCTAGTGTCAGTAGAAATTCGATTTTTTTCGTGTACAGGATACTTGTGGGAGGTTTGGAACTGCGGTGCGGCGATCTATGTCGGTGGGAAATAACAGTTACACTTAGGAGCCAAGAGGTGTGGCTCCGAGGAAGCCCGAAGGAGACCCGTCAAATACAGGCAAGTTGGCAATTTTCCCCGCGGCCTCTCCACACAAAGCCGCCAAATGTGGCGTGAAACCCTTCTACGTCATCGTCACTTCAGGTCCTAGTGTTGTGGTGATAACTTTATCAGTGTCGTCGATCTCCTCAGGTGTACAACTGGCAATCATGATCCTTGTGTCTGTTATATGAGTTAATTTGCTCTGAGGTAAAATCATGTAAATCGTAATATAACAAACGATATGATCATGTTAAGTCTTTTAGCGTTCACACCCAAGTTTAATTAATTGGGTCGCTGGTCTCTGGGTGGACCCTATCAAACGGAACAACGGATACAACAATGTATTGAAGGACCCGACACTGTGTAACGAAAGCATTCAACCATAAGAGGGTCTTTAACAATAATCACGACATTACATTATGAGTATGTTAGGTTCACACATTAATATGTGGAATTGACTGTGCCTATGATAAGATAGGCTTAGTTTATAGATGTTTTAATCAATATGTTGAAATGACGCTTGCATTGCGTCATTGGGAGTGCCAATGGCCGAGCGGTCTAAGTCGTTGGGCTTTGGGTCTGAGTTAGAGATAGCGCAGGTTCAAATCTTGTCTGTGACCTTGCACTTTTTATCAGTACAATCGACCTTGTACTGTATCGACTCTCCCCCTTATTCTGTTTGATAAGATCTTCGCACAGGCCAGTGGCCCGTGAGGGCGGACAGAATAAGGCTTAAAAGGGGATCGGCCTCTCCTTTAAAAAAAATGCAATTTTGTTAATTGTTTTACTGGAATAAAGAATTATTATTATTATTAGTATTCACAATTTGACTGTGGGGGACGACTAGCCACTATCCCGACTGTTCTCGAGTAGGTAAATATCGCATTCCGTAGTGAAGGTGTTTAACAAGGTATACACTACTCGAGAGGTATCACAGTTCAAACAAGATACGAGTATATCACACACTGGAATTCTGTTCCATGGCATGAGCAGAGGCCATATAAATCAGGTTCTTTGAGAAATATTAATTGGAAATGGTGACCTCTATAGTCTAGGGGAAGTCGGAAATATATCACAATTATTAACGGAAACCATTTTGCATATTATTTTAACTTCCTCTATGACACGGTAAAATACTGAGTAGACGTAAAATGTTTCACGTCCATGAGAACAATTTTACACTGACAATGAATATATACTAGTTATCAAAATAATATTTTGTTACAGTTGGAATTTAAAAAAAACTTACTTTTCGTATGTACCAAAAATTCGTAAATTTGCTACCCTAGATATCCTTTATTTGTCATAAATTACCTCTACAAAAGGATACATTTGAAATGTTGCATTGTTTGCAATAGTTCTCAACATCAGAAATGAATTGTGTTGCAAGTGTTAGTGAATTGTACGCAAACCATTTGATATTCAAAACTTAAATAACTTCAAATTTTGTCGGATTTTTCTAAAAACAAAAAAAGTCATATAGATTTTCAAATATTAGAATTAAGTCATTTCAAAATTAACTACTGTAACGATTTTAGATAAACTATATTAACAAAATATATATCAGAAATATTAAATATATACACCAAACTGCTCTTACTGACTAATTATTAGAAGCGTATTAATTGAAGTAATGAATTTGAACATAACGTTTTAAACTGATCTATAATAATTTTAACTTATTGTTAACAATTATCATTACGCGTTTTGTCACTTACATACAAACAAGCGCAGCAGAAGTTTTAACGAAACTTCGCATTTGAACAACATTTTTAAAGAATAGTTAAAAATTATCATATTTAAATTATTAATAGCTTTATTCCATCTCTATCCAATCCTGGCAGAGAGCTTTCCGTAATCCAGTCTGGAAATTTAGTACGCCGACGGAAAGTTTTGATTTAGTAGCAAATTATACGAAGAATTTATGCGCAGTACTTTCCTAATGCCTCCTGGATTCCCTTCATTAAAAACAGCTCTTGGAGTTCTTTGTTTGAATATAGAATAGTTGTTTTCTTTGAAGGAACAGAGTTTCCATAACCTTGAGTGATGTATGTGCTTGAACTAAATAAGATTTTGTACTCAAGTCAGTCTATTGTAAAACTTTAGGGTAATTTAAATTGTATTTCCAAAGAGTTTAACTTTATGCAAAGGATCTTTGATTATAAGTTTGTTTCAGTATTTACAGCAAAAGAAAAGGAAAAACTAAACAAATTTATGAGAAGATGGAAATGATGGAAGGACGTTGTCTACTCTTAATTCTGATCTCTTTTCATCTTTCGAACGTATTTCATGGCCCCAAAGAGCTCCCGCAATGTTCCGAATATTTTGTTGCATGTACCTAGTTCATATCCTTAGAACCCTCCATAGTATAGAAAAGAGGTATTATTATAACCAGACTTGAAGATAAATATTTTTCCCTTACATAGATTTATAAATCTGCCATGCGTTGTATAACGTTCCGGCAGTAAAAATCTGATTTGATTTGATTTTTATCTGTTTTTTTTTTCAATTTCCTTTTAGCAAACACAGTCTTTTCATAGTTTTATAAGTTATAGAAGTTTTCAATGGTAAGATGGTCTGTAATATGATCTGAAAATAAGCAATCAAGAAAATTCTATACCTCTATGATCTATTCAAAAATATCTAAAAAAAACCCCTTCAAATAGGAATATTTCAAAACTTCCTACATTTATCCCTGATTTAAACAAATATTTTTGTGGTAAGCAACGCACTTGTAAATAAATATTAGTTTTATTTCAAAGCTGATATGAAGGCCACGCTAGAATGATAAGCTTCTACCATAATCACCTTAGCAGGACTTGTAAGAAGTGGTGATGACGTAGAAGGAATTTCACGCCACATTAAAGGTCTTTGTGTGACGCGGCCGCGGGGAAAATTGGGACTTCACTTGTCTTTGACAGACTTTACCCTACAACCCTTCTGCGGTGCTTAACTGGTTCATTCCTGACATGAGGAACACGTCTTCTCTCAGTTAATACAGAAAATATTGAAATATTACTACTATAATTTACCACGTTTTTTCATTATTCCAAGAATTTTTCGATTGTGTAATACCAGTATATGTAAAAATACCTGATTTGGTATCTTTGTACTTTTATAAAAAGTCAAGAACATTTTGAGGTACGGGCCTAACATTTTAGCACTTATTTAACGTGTAATATATTCCTAACACTATAATATTTTAGCGTTACCCTTATTATTCGAGAGGCTGGAAAAAACCAACTTCTGTCTCGTATATCTCATAAATAAATTAAAAATTTGCATGAATCTGCATTTTTATAATTACGTAGAATTCTATGTGATGCATGTCACTACATGGGAATTTGCTAGCGTTACGGAACATTTACATCGCTCCTGTAGAGTAACCATCATTGAAGCGATAAAACCGTAGACTTATTAGAACAGTTAGGGATTATTGCGAGTTTGTTGCTCTGGTAATTCTGTGAGAATTATACTCCTACCTCCATCACGTCAGTCAAAATTGCTTCCCAGGTGACAAAGTGACACTAGGTTGTGCAGCAGGGGATATTGCGAGTTTGTTACTCTGATAATTATGTGACAATTTTCACTCCCACCTCCTTCACGTCAGTCAAAATTGCTTCCCAGGTGACAAAGTGACACTAGGTTGTGCAGCAGGGGATATTGCGAGTTTGTTACTCTGATAATTATGTGACAATTTTCACTCCCACCTCCTTCACGTCAGTCAAAATTGCTTCCCAGGTGACAAAGTGACACTAGGTTGTGCAGCAGGGGATATTGCGAGTTTGTTACTCTGATAATTATGTGACAATTTTCACTCTCACCTCCTTCACGTCAGTCAAAGTTGCTTGCCAGGTGATAAAGTGACAAACAAGGTTGTGCAGGAAGGGACTATTTCGAGTTTGTCACTTTGATGTTCTCTGAGAATTTTCTCTCCCATCTCCTTCACGTCAGCCTATCTCAGGTGACAAAGTGACACACAAAGTTGTGCAGCAAGGGGCTGTTGCGAGTTTGTTGCTCTGATAATTCTGTGACAATTTTCACTCCCATCTCCATCACGTCAGTCAAAGTTGCTTGCTAGGTGATAAAGTGACAAACGAGGTTGTGCAGCAAGGGACTATTTCGAATTTGTCACTTTGATGTTCTCTGAGAATTTTCTCTCCCATCTCCTTCACGTCATCCTATATTCCTTCTCAGGTGACAAAGTGACACACAAAGTTGTGCAGCAAGGGGCTGTTGCGAGTTTGTTGCTCTGATAATTCTGTGACAATTTTCACTCCCACCTCCTTCACGTCAGTCAAAATTGCTTCCCAGGTGACAAAGTAACACTAGGTTGTGCAGCAAGGGATATTGCGAGTTTGTTGCTCTGATAATTCTGTGACAATTTTCACTCCCATCTCCTTTACGTCAGTCAAAATTGCTTCCCAGGTGACAATGTGACACTAGGTTGTGCAGCAGGGGATATTGCGAGTTTGTTGCTCTGATAATTATGTGACAATTTTCACTCCCATCTCCATCACGTCAGTCAAAGTTGCTTGCTAGGTGATAAAGTGACAAACGAGGTTGTGCAGCAGGGGATATTGCATGTTTGTTGCTCGGATAATTCTGTGACAATTTTCACTCCCACCTCCTTCACGTCAGTCAAAATTGCTTCCCAGGTGACAAAGTGGCAAACAAGGTTGTGCAGCAAGGGATATTGCATGTTTGTTGCTCGGATAATTCTGTGACAATTTTCACTCCCACCTCCATCACGTCAGTCAAAATTGCTTCCCAGGTGACAAAGTGGCAAACAAGGTTGTTCAGCAAGGGGCTATTGCGAGTTAGTTACTCTGACAATTCTGTGACAATTTTCACTCCCACCTCCTTCACGTTATTCAAAATTGCTTCCCAGGTGACAAAGTGGCAAACAAGGTTGTACAGCAAGGGATATTGCATGTTTGTTGCTCTGATAATTCTGTACAATTTTCATTCCCACCTCCTTCACGTCAGTCAACATTGCCTCACAGGTGACAAAGTGACACACAAAGTTGTGAAAGCAAGTGACTATTGTGAATATGTGGCAAAGACAAGATTTATCGAAAGTGGTAACGGTCACAACGTATTTCAAGTGGCACAATTAGTTTTCCTTCCCCTATGTTATGGTTTTGATGATGTAAATAATAAGTACTCTAGTAAAAACAATAATAACAGTAGCTAATAACAACTCAGCAATATTTACACGAATATATTATTGCTCTAAATATTCTTACGTATGACAAGGAAGGAAACAATATCATATATTTGGAATATTTGGAATAGTCAGAGACGAGATGCTTCTATTTCTCCTCGTTTAGTTGACGAAACTTTATATAGCTTGGTGCTTGTGTGGGGCTGATTAAACAATTAAGAACAGTGGGAAATGCTATAATCGTGCAATATACTGTGTTCATGTAACATGCGTACAAGTTTATGAACTACCATAAAAAACTGAATTGCATTGGAGGCCACGTCATATTGTAGGCAAAGAGCTATTTTATGTAAAAGACAGACGGTTTGGAAAAAATTGGTTGTAAAATTAAAAAATGATTATTTCATCAGCCATATACGAGGTACTACTAGAGAAGACTAGATTTTTCAGCAATACATTTTACATTTGACAGGTTGTAAAACGAGCGCAATATACGTCGCATTTTATTAAATTAAATGGATTTATTTTTCAATGTGTGCGTTACAAGAGGATTTCACCGTTGCTAAGAGCCAAATTTAACATTACCAGATTTTTTTAATAGTTTGACATGAAGATTTAAAATTCTTGTTTGATCTTTTGAAGACTATTGGTTAAATTCAAAGCTTGTATTTTTTTAATATAGAAAAATAAAAATTGTATTAATTTTTTATAATAATCATTTTTAACAACTTTTCCAATTTATTGATAACTATAATGGAAAGTATTTTCAACGATTATTAAAGGTCTTATATTGCATACTTAACAGTATTAAATGTATACTAAGAGTATTTTAAAGATACAGAAATATTGATATGTAAATATGATTTGCGGTAATGCAAAAGAAATAGACTAGCCTTGCCTGCCTTTGCTGCCTCCAGCCAAGAAAACGCCGTGTACAAAATGAAAAATGATAGAATTTTGAAAATGAAAATCAATTTATTTCAAAAAGCTAGGTTTAAAATAGCAATTATAATTTTTGTTTTAAAATAAGTATAGGCACATACTGACAACACTCACTAAATTGTTCGATATTTAATTGAAAACAGGAATTATCTCTTTTGAAATAACCCAAAGTAACCCCCAAACTTCAAGAATGGCGTACCCGTCTGGCCAACTAATTATCATTCTGTGTAAATTCTTCCTATTTTCAGTATATTCCTTGAAAAGTATTTTATATGAGCGTTTCTCTTTCCTAGAGAAATTTTAAGTCTTCATCGAATCCACATCATTTTGAGTTCTGACAAGGATTTAGGTGGCTGTAATTTGCAATGCCGTCATCTGGTTTTGTGAATTCCTTCTTGAAGTAAATAAAGTTTCTAGATGTGCACCTGGTCTATATGGGATGATTCCGAGCTTTACCTGTAGTATAATCCTTACGGAACCGTTTAAATTCTTTTTCCCTTGAAGTCTTACATATATACTATGACCTTGCCGAGGCGTATTTAGTTTTCGGAATAAGACTCTGGGAAGGCTTTGCAAATACAAAGTGAAACGTGTATTCAAACTGCCAAAAAGTAGTCAGAATCATTGCCAAATTGTATTTCAGGCATATTCTGTCTTATGGAAATACAGACTTTAGAATTACGATTTCTGACTATGCATTGTACTCTTTGAATTTATCATGTAAATTGCCGCTTTAATTGTGATAAGATTAAAGGTATGCACGTTCTCCATGACGTAACAAGAGCTGGGGATAATTAAATTTGCCAGAGACTAATGATTAAGCTCCTTGAGGCAGTGAAATAATTGAACTACAGTATAGGAAACAATGTAAGATGCTCGTGTGAAGAGCCTTCTGGTTCTAAATGCGTTCTATTCTGTTGATGAGATCAGGGCGAGTCGTCCTTGTGCAATTTTACAATCTAAACAAAGGAGATCGTCTGCATCTGATGTAACGTGAGGTTATATTGTATGTGTATTTTATACGTTTTTGGAATGTGTAGCTGAATAGTTAGGCACAAATTGTCTTGTTTGTATTTCGTTAGTTTTATGGCTAACATTTAAAGATTTTTATTTTATTATTATACTGATAGTTCACTCATGAAAAACTTGTTTTAAACTCTCAGATTTGCTGATTATTATATTCTACAAAGTTCTAGAATATTGAAGTGGCCTTTTAGAGTTCATCTAACGTGAATCTGGTCCAAAGCGAGATTGTATACATTTTCGAACTTTGTTTTATTAAATTTATCTGAAAAAGGTAAAACTTTGTTTTATTAAGACCGAGTATGTATATTTTGTTTGGTTGAATTATTAAAATGATGATAAAACGGAGTACCGAAGGATCACCACGGACGGACAGACAGACGATCCATATAACAAACTTCAAGTCTATAGGCCCATTATATCAAGATTTATCGCAAAAAGGACAGACATTGGAATGAAACAAGTTTCAAGTCTCTACGACCTTTCTATCAAGAGTTATCCCACAGAGGACAGACAATCCATGTAACGAGTTTCAAATCTCTAGGACCTTTCTATCAAGAGTTATCCCACAGAGGACAGACATTCCATGTAACAAGTTTCAAGTCTCTAAGACCTTTCTATCAAGAGTTGTCGCACATAGGACAGACAATACATGTAACGAGTTTCAAGTCCTATCAAGAGTTGTCGCACATAGGACAGACAATACTAGTAACGAGTTTCAAGTCCTATCAAGAGTTGTCGCACATAGGACAGACAATACAAGTAACGAGTTTCAAGTCCTATCAAGAGTTGTCGCACATAGGACAGACAATACAAGTAACGAGTTTCAAGTCTCTAGGACCTTTCTATCAAGAGTTGTCGCACATAGGACAGACAATACAAGTAACGAGTTTCAAGTCCTATCAAGAGTTGTCGCACATAGGACAGACAATACAAGTAACGAGTTTCAAGTCCTATCAAGAGTTGTCGCACATAGGACAGACAATACAAGTAACGAGTTTCAAGTCTCTAGACCTTTCTATCAAGAGTTGTCGCACATAGGACAGACAATACAAGTAACGAGTTTCAAGTCCTATCAAGAGTTGTCGCACATAGGACAGACAATACATGTAACGAGTTTCAAGTCCTATCAAGAGTTGTCGCACATAGGACAGACAATACAAGTAACGAGTTTCAAGTCTCTAGGACCTTTCTATCAAGGGTTGTCGCACATAGGACAGACAATACATGTAACGAGTTTCAAGTCTCTAGGACCTTTCTATCAAGAGTTGTCGCACATAGGACAGACAATACATGTAACGAGTTTCAAGTCCTATCAAGAGTTGTCGCACATAGGACAGACAATACATGTAACGAGTTTCAAGTCTCTAGGACCTTTCTATCAAGAGTTGTCGCACAGAGGACAGACAATACAAGTAACGAGTTTCAAGTCTCTAGGATTTTTCTGTCAAGAGTTGTCGCACATAGGACAGACAATACATGTAACGAGTTTCAAGTCTCTAGGACCTTTCTATCAAGAGTTGTCGCACAGAGGACAGACAATACAAGTAACAAGTTTCAAGTCTCTACGACCTTTCTGTCAAAAGTTATCGCAAAGAGGACAGACAGACAATCCACAAAACAAGTTTCAAGCCCTCTAAGACCTTTCTATCAAGAGTTATCGCACATAGACAATACAAGTAACGAGTTTCAAGTCTCTAGGACCTTTCTATCAAGAGTTGTCGCACATAGGACAGACAATACAAGTAATGAGTTTCAAGTCTCTAGGACCTTTCTATTAAGAGTTGTCGCACAGAGGACAGACAATACAAGTAACGAGTTTCAAGTCTCTAGGATTTTTCTGTCAAGAGTTGTCGCACATAGGACAGACAATACATGTAACGAGTTTCAAGTCTCTAGGACCTTTCTATCAAGAGTTGTCGCACAGAGGACAGACAATACAAGTAACAAGTTTCAAGTCTCTACGACCTTTCTGTCAAAAGTTATCGCAAAGAGGACAGACAGACAATCCACAAAACAAGTTTCAAGCCCTCTAAGACCTTTCTATCAAGAGTTATCGCATAGACAGACAATACAAGTAATGAGTTTCAAGTCTCTAGGACCTTTCTGTTAAGAGTTGTCGCACATAGGACAGACAATACAAGTAACGAGTTTCAAGTCTCTAGGATCTTTCTGTCAAGAGTTGTCGCACAGAGGACAGACAATACAAGTAACGAGTTTCAAGTCTCTACGACCTTTCTGTCAAAAGTTATCGCAAAGAGGACAGACAGACAATCCACAAAACAAGTTTCAAGCCCTCTAGGACCTTTCTATAAAGAGTTGTCGCACAGAGGACAGACAATACATGTAACGAGTTTCAAGTCTCTAGGACCTTTCTGTCAAGAGTTGTCGCACATAGGACAGACAATACAAGTAATGAGTTTCAAGTCTCTAGGACCTTTCTATTAAGAGTTGTCGCACAGAGGACAGACAATACAAGTAACGAGTTTCAAGTCTCTAGGATTTTTCTGTCAAGAGTTGTCGCACATAGGACAGACAATACATGTAACGAGTTTCAAGTCTCTAGGACCTTTCTGTCAAGAGTTGTCGCACATAGGACAGACAATACAAGTAACGAGTTTCAAGTCTCTAGGATCTTTCTGTCAAGAGTTGTCGCACAGAGGACAGACAATACAAGTAACGAGTTTCAAGTCTCTACGACCTTTCTGTCAAAAGTTATCGCGAAGAGGACAGACAGACAATCCATAAAACAAGTTTCAAGCCCTCTAGGACCTTTCTATCAAGAGTTGTCGCACAGAGGACAGACAATACAAGTAACGAGTTTCAAGTCTCTAGGACCTTTCTATCAAGAGTTGTCGCACATAGGACAGACAATAC
Organism: Homalodisca vitripennis; assembly: GCF_021130785.1. Classification (NCBI taxonomy): domain Eukaryota; kingdom Metazoa; phylum Arthropoda; class Insecta; order Hemiptera; family Cicadellidae; genus Homalodisca; species Homalodisca vitripennis. The sequence continues at coordinate 35,638,134 of NC_060211.1, read as the reverse complement.
ATGTAACGAGTTTCAAGTCTCTAGGACCTTTCTATCAAGAGTTGTCGCACATAGGACAGACAATACATGTAACGAGTTTCAAGTCTCTAGGATCTTTCTGTCAAGAGTTGTCGCACAGAGGACAGACAATACAAGTAACGAGTTTCAAGTCTCTAGGACCTTTCTGTCAAGAGTTGTCGCACATAGGACAGACAATATACTCGTAATATAACATTATTTTCATAATTTAATATATAGATATTTAATAAAAACCCCAATTTTAAAATTAACAATGGATATTTTCAAAGTAAAAACATATATTGTTTACTTACAATCTACATATAAATGTTCAACGCTATTGCTCATAGTAATTTAAAAATCAAACTCAAGGGTAGTTAATTTTTTTGTGAGATTCGAATAAGCATGGAGCATATGCAGTATATTTCAATTTTTGTTTATATATAGACTAGACAATCTACTTTTAATTCACTCAATAGTAAACTAAAATTGTGTATAGTTTTCGCTAAACAAGAATTTGAAAATGCAGTGTAAATTTTGAAAATATCAATCCATACCAGTTTACCTTCTACAATGTGTTCTAAATTACTGACTTACTTGCATTCTTCTCAAGTCCCTTGATAGTAATTGAAACAACATTTTGTTTTGGTTTGTTTCGCATCTGAATAATGACTTCCAAGTTGTTCATAAGGTCATCAATAGCATTCATGTTTGCAGTCAAAGAGTTTTCTGGTACATCAAATATGAGAAGGAGTGGCAGCATGCCCTAGAGGAACAGAACTGTGTTAGAAGATTAAAACAAATTGTGTTTCAAATTCTATTCAACATAAAAACTACAGGTCCTAGTCAACATGTATATAGGTCAGTAGTGTCTGGGGGAGAGGAGGGAGCTTACCTCATCATTTTCTATTTTATAATTGTGAAATAGAGAGTATGTAACGAGTTTCAAGTCTCTAGGACCTTTCTATCAAGAGTTGTCGCACATAGGACAGACAATACATGTAACGAGTTTCAGGTCTCTAGGACATTTCTATCAAGAGTTGTCGCACATAGGACAGACAATACATGTAACGAGTTTCAAGTCTCTAGGACCTTTCTATCAAGAGTTGTCGCACATAGGACAGACAATACATGTAACGAGTTTCAAGTCTCTAGGACATTTCTATCAAGAGTTGTCGCACATAGGACAGACAATACATGTAACGAGTTTCAAGTCTCTAGGACCTTTCTATCAAGAGTTATCGCACAGAGGACAGACAATACAAGTAACGAGTTACAAGTCTCTAGGACCTTTCTATCAAGAGTTATCGCATAGAGGACAGACAGATGAACAGACAGGCTGCTCTTAGCGTTTTGGCCTCAAAAACAATAAGTTGCTCTTTTGAGTAAGATAAACACAAGTACCATTAAGTTGAGAATGTCGATTCTGTTTTATTCGTATTTTTATGTTTTATTGCATATAAACACTGAAATGTTATCGCAACCGTCAAAGTGAATGACATACTAAAATTTGGAATTCATTCCCTACGTTAGTCTGTACGTCCGCGTTCTCATTGGTTGTTACGTTTGTGAACGATAATACTCCTACAGCCTACCGCACTGAGGATATAATTTGAATGTAATTTGTAAGACTCAATGCAAAGTAAAATTGCATATTGTCTTTCCGCTGTATACAAGACTCTATAACATGACGTCACCATACCCGTTAACGGTATTCTTGCTGACACTCTATTTTAAGGAAGGTCATTACACATTTCATAAAGTATACTACTCCATAAATAGCCATAAATTTTAACGGTTCGTGCATCGCGCGCCAAGATGAGAGAAGCCACAGGTAAAATACCACAGTATTTTTGCAAATTCTATACGTAACGATGACGAATGATAATATTTTTTACAAAAATTCTTTTTAATTTACATTAGCTTACAAAAGAAGACGTGAGTTATATTTTTAATTTTAGTTAGTTATTTATGTGATTGATTTATTTTGCTTCCAAATTGTTTACTAGTTGTATTACTTTTTAAATGTTTTAATTGTTATTTCTTATTTTCAAGTCGTCTAACCCGCTTCCTCCACCTTATTATTGTATTGATTTCATGTAGAGTTTATGGAATTACTATTTAATAGTAATTTATTGTTTATTTTTATACACGCTAGTAGTTTTTTATGATGATTTAGTTTTTTGTTCTGTGATATTTTTGTACTTATGTCATTAATCAATTTTCTTTTGCTTTCCCGTTTATTATCATTAACACAGACAGATATTGTGTATGACCTTATGATCAGTTATTATTGTAGTTATTTTTTTATTATTCCATTTATATGTGTTTTTTACTTTTTCTATGAGTTTTCGTTGCTGTTGTATTTTTTGTTCAATTGTATTTTCCTTTTTGAGCTATAGATATTTGTTAAATCAAATATGTTTCTTATTGTATAAAAATAAATATAAATTTCGTCATGAGTTTTTGCAAAATGGTTTTACTGTGGATATAAATAAATAAATTATTTAAGCCATACATTGTTAAGATTTAGTATGTTAATACAGTTGATCTAAAACATATTGTTTAATTTTAATTACTCAAATAATGTTAATACTCTGTAAGTATATAAGTCATGAACTCCATACATTAATGTAAATGTGATCGGACCATGGCACAGGATTATCAGAAGGGAGGATTATCATAGTAACAGCACATTATTGCAGAGATGATACTACAAATACACTGCATTACGGTATTGCATAGTAACTTAGAGTACCATTTTAAAATTAAAATGTTGCTGCATGCTTACCGATCTTATCTCAGTAATTGTTACAGAGTTCGACTTTTTACGATGTTTAAACCACCTGCCATGCTAATTTCAATCTAATACCAACCCTTGACTTATTGAGCTAGTTAAGAGGTGGATGTACTGTCGGTTAACTTGATTGTAACCCCATAAGACCAAAGTTTTCTCGTTCGTTTTTATGATTTTATGAGAAATATAAATAATAATAAAAAGTATACATTTTACAGTAAAAATAAAAATCGTTTGGATGAGTATTAATCATACATCTTTAAAATGTTTCGTTTCACATAAAGTCAAGAATAATAATAAGGGTGTACTTTTGCCTGAGCTTGTTTTACTAAAGCAAAAAGACGTAAGATCTTTTCGCTAAAGCCGTTTCCTAATGTTTTCTAGTCATTATCTTATTAGTGTGTCGCCAAACCTTACCATTTGCATTTTAATATTTTCAGAAATTAACCGAAAAATCTTTTTTTATTAATTTCGCCTTTAATGTTCTATCATATAACTATCGTGTGAAGATCCTTGCGCTAATGTTGCCAATAAAGCACATTTGATTACTGCAAATGAAACTATATAAAGTTGTTGGCTGAGCGTTAACGAAGCAACCATTCGAGTGCTGTGCAAATTTAATTTCTGATAGTCTGTCTGTCCGCAAGTTATCTCGAAAACGAACTGTTGACTTCTATAAAAGGAACACTGAGTTTGACGGTGCAGGTCACTCAACGAGATCTGGCTGAGCGTTAGCTGATATTGTTATCTGTTGTAGGCCGGCGTCTCCAGGTCCGAATGGGACTTCCGACCACTTAAATCGATATTTTTAATTAATACTTATCAACCGATATAATTAATCAATAATTCATAATCCGAGTCCTGTTGTTACAAGGAAGGAGTACGCATCCATGGTCTTATTGGTAACCATAGTGACGACGAGGCGATAGCAGAATACCTAAATTTGGAAATAAACTTGAGTACAATCATATGAGACTTTAGCGTGGGGCATTTTATTGGCACTTTGGTACTATACGGAGGCTACTGTTATACAGCGCACTGCGGTGGATAAGTTAGATTAGATTATCATAAATATGTTACGACTGTAGTACTAAAGCTAAAGTTAACCTTTACGAGTGCTCGCCTCATCTGGGCTTGAATTCAGGTACTACTATATCGAGGGATTTGCTTTTCGACAGAAGTGCAGGGTGGTGCCTTCGAAGCCCCCACTGATGGGCCAGGAGCATTTCCGGATCGGTACTTTCCCGACCTCAGATCACGTCCGAGATCGTCCAACTTGATCTGAGATCGCACTTCGGGCGAAAATGGGAAAGCATCCCTCGAGATAGTACCTAAATCCAAGTTGAGATCACACGAATTTAAATATTAACTTTAATTTTTTTCTATGTATAATACGTACCTGTGTATTTACCTCCTTAATATTGCGTAATAACAAGTATTGGATACGAAAAGAATAAAAGTTTCAACAATTGAAATTACTTTTTGAATATAGCTGTCAACTTTAAATTTTTTTACTAAACACTCCTTATGAAAGTTTATTTTATCTTTATTTAACCTTCCGTTTATTTCAGCGTCTTAATATCTAACACTGTCACAGACTAAAATATCGTTTTATATTTTAAATCCTTATGATACACTTCTATTTCGATCTACTGCGGCTAACGATCAGTTTTTTCCTTAGAAGAAAATTCTGTATCGATTTCAAGAACTCCAGGTTGTACGCTTATGCATGCAATGCAAATTGAACCCCGCCCCCAATTTAATACACCGATCTGTGTTCCATCAACTTCTGATGGTTAGATGGATCGTAACAGCAGAGGTTTTTGAACCGTTATAAGATCATAACAGAGTATTGATAGATACAGTCATGTAAAAGAACCGCATTACGCCACGGTACAGTCGTTGAATATAACGACCTTGTTGAACACGACTTCGAGAGTTCAAGGAAATATGGAATTAACCTAACCTCGCTTGGTTGGAGTATTCTTGTAAGTACTTTCAACGTTGACTGGATGTTGTTTAATGGGATGTCGGAAGCGATGAGTCAATTGCCATAATTTATTGTAACCTACTATTGTTGTTTGGTAGTACACATTATTGTAAATTGTAAACTATGTATAAATAAATATATACGATTAAAAAACACTTTTTAAATATACAGAGTATCTCACACGAGTAACCAGACAAACTTCTCAGGTGGTTTCCTCTCATAAAAATAATGAAAAACGTTCGTGTAAACATATGCTTGGAAACGCTTTGTTAGCGACCTACGGCTAGCGAAAGATTTCGCCCGATTTTTTAGGAAAAGACGGAAATAAAGCGAAACTGATAGATTGATGGCATAAAGATAGTTGTTAAATATATTGGATTTTATGTAAAATGAACTGAATAATTGAATAAAATACGTCCCAGACCTGTAAGACCCACCCATTTCTGAGATATCAGACAAATTATGCAACATTCGCTCTCGAAAAACATGCTTTGTACAGTAAATTCATTAAATGGATAATAAACATGTAAACTTCTTAACCAAAGCTTATAGATAATTTAATTCTGAAGAGAGTGGTGTAAAATAGGACAATAATAAACAAAAACAAGGTTTAAATAATTAATGTTTAATTAAAACAACACATACGAAAAATGTGACAGAAAATGCAATACCTATTTTAACTATGTAGTATTTAATTATTTCATTTAAATAAAGCTGAATGAAAAAGTACATTACTGCGGCTATAAATCAACTTTTTGAATTAAATAGTATTATTTTGTCAGGTCAGGGGGATGGACCGCAAGGAATCACAAGGAAATCTTAAATATTTATTTTATGAACTTCTTTGTTATGAGAGCATATGTCGTATAGAATTTCAAATGAAAGGCCTTTATTAGTAGAGTATAATGCCGCAAATCCGACCTCAAAATGTTCTCTCTTAAAAAAATATGCTGTTCTAAACCCAAAACAAGCATATTAAACCATTAAGAACAGAATGTCCAATCTTTAAAGCAGCTTAATTTTTTAAGGGTAAATCTTCTTTGGTCGAATTTGTGGCATTGTAATCTACTAATAAAAGCCTTTAATTTGATATAATATACAACATATTCTCTCATAACGAAGAACGTTCCTAAAATAAATATTTAAGATTTCCTTCTGACTCCTTGCTCCATCCCCTGACCTGACAAAAAATACTATTTAAGTCAAAAACTTGAATTTAGGCGCAGTAATTTACCTTTTTATCAGCTTTATTAAAACTAAATCAGGCTATTGCAGTTTATAAAAAGTTCATGAATAATTCTATTGTTTATATAACTACATATTTGTTACAACTATTGGACACACACACACATTTGAGTTATTTAAACACATATGCGTCAGATTATATTATAGATTATATATTTGTATGAACAAAAATAGTCGGGCGAGAACCTCTGCACTACAGAGCCCTTCCTTCTTGCGATTCACTTATTTTGCATTTGACAATTTCTGACACATATGTGTTTAATTAACACAATTTATAATATATTATCGGAAGACCTGTCAAACGTCTTCTTACATTCATTAAATTTGTATAAACGAAAATAGGCCTGATTTAAGTTCAACTATTATTTAATCTCAAAAACTACTAGCTCCAGTACTTTACATACATAGTTGCTCCAAACACTCTGCATAATGTATTGTTTTGTTCATTACAAGTATAGTAACTCTAAAAAAATTATGGTTGCCTGTAAAGTCGGTTTTACGGGCGAAGATTTTACGTGACAACGTCTTTTTCTCGGTAGAATATTTATTGATATGAATATTATTAAATTGCACAATAGGAACAAGGAATTGAATGAAAATAAGAATTGCACAAATTTTAACTATAGAAATATATTTTGTTTACTAAAACATTGTACATAATTTGAAATTAATTAAAATTTGTTATTGTAAATGGTAAAGTTGAATAAAACATTTACTAAAATTGGAATTTGAAATTCTTGCTAAACACAGTTAAATTCTAACTCCGCGCGTGGTGATTGGTCGGTTTAGTTCGTTTGTTTGGTCGCACTATTATGACAGGTTAGAGGTTATAATTTGTTATTTTAAATGTTTGACTAGCAATACGCGCTGTTTCTTCTCAATCTACTAAATTACGATTGATTGCAGAGTGATTTAAACTAATAATTTATTTAACACTATCAACATTTGTCAATAGTATGACATAACCTATAAACTCAGTTTCTCAACTTTTGTGTCAATCTAACAATTAATCAATCAATCATAGTTTACGATAATGAAATATCAGTGTATAATTATTTACCTTTATTGTTGTAGTTGTTGTAAATGACGAATCTAAGCACTCCACATTTTCACGAATAAACATAGTTATCTGCTTTATCCCGTGCGGCGGACTCACAGTTATCTGCTTTATCCCGTGCGGATCCCGTGCGGCGGACCCACTGGACGGGCATCGTAACGTTACCGGGCGTTACACTTTTTCATGAGTGACTCCGAGCCGCAACCTAATTTAAGACGTTGTCACGTCAAAAATAGTATTATCGTTTTAAAACTAGCTTACTAAAACATAAAACTGTTTACAGTAAGAAATGTGTTATTAGAGTTGGACATTCAAAATATTGATCGTATAAACAGTATTTTCATTGCTCACCACATTAAATGCGAGAATCTGATTACATCCAAACCAACCTATTGTATTTCTGTGGGAACAAACAAGTTCGTACGGGTTCACGTTTCTGGTGAGTTATTTGCTTAGCGGCTCCGTGATTTACATTCAAACTTTATATTAACCTCATTAACAATAAGTTTAACTCTATACCCGTCCTTTCCCCGACAACGAAATTCACTCTGCGGCGAAAACTTTAGAACCAGTCGTACTTTTATACGCAATAATACAGAAGTTAACTTATTTTGGATTGTTTATATTGTTTGGTTAGTGCTGGTAGTTAGTTATGTTTTCAGTTTTATAAATATTATGAGGTAGATTTGGTACAATAATTTTTCTTAGGCTTCTGAATTTTTCGGTACACACTTTCAAATCATTGTTAATACAACTAAACTATGTTTCAAATAATCACTATTTTCCAAATTGTAACTATATTACACAATTAACATTAAAGTAAATGTTTGTACTTTTAAATTTATATAACCTTGTTTGCCTTGCTAATGGCCCAATACAGGCCAAAATATAGTACCTTGTTTAACATGCTAATTGCACAATACAGGCCAAAACATAGTAATTCACAAATTACTGTATTTAAAATTTTTTTAAACCCCCATTTATGTGCTTCTAAATTGTAAGTTACTGTAATTTTGTAGCATGTTGGGATTTCTGATATGATTAAAATTAATAGGATATTGTTATATCAGCATTTAAATAGTCATTACAGCAAAAGATTGTGAGTCAATCTTTAAAATTGTTAGTGCATCTTTAATCTGAAAACGTGAAAATGCCTTTCTTTTAGCTTTTCAAAAAGAGCTAGTTTATATGTAAATGTCTGTTACTGTTAATTGATTTTCTGAACAATTAATTCAATGAGCTTCCGAAAATTACACTAAGTGCATTTTAAAATATAATTTTAAAGTTTGCTTTTTTTTTCTTCGTAGGTTGTTTTTGATGTATGCAGGCCCAAACTAATCATACATGACTATAGATACAATAAGAAAATACGTTTATGAAATGAATTTACGTTTATTTGAAGCCTTATTAATCTTAATGAGGCTTTCGGAAGATCAATCATCACTGAACAAAACATGTAGTATAATTTTCAATCCAACGAAAACACATCTTTTCGTATTTGCCACTTGAAACTAGAGAAAGATAAATTAGTACCATTTGAGCGGCTGTGACACCAACATGAGAATTTATGGGGAAGATTTCCCCTGCGAGGAGTATCGAGTTTAATCACCAGAAGGGGTATCAGATGCAGCAGACCTACTTATCTCTGGGCTGGTTGTTAAATTGTAAACTGCCACGGGAGAGTGGGTTGTACGTGTCCACATACAGCTCTGCAGAACCAACCAATCACAACAAGGAGTCTCAAACAAAACCCAATTACTTCTTGATGGAAGAGGGTAACCTCTAAATTGAATCCCTCTGCTCGTATAAAACCACCTTCCTACACTCTCATCTCCACAAGGTGACATTGTCTATCATTACCTTCGATTAATGTCAAATTAAACTAGTATTAATACTTCAGGTCAAATTCCCTCAGCTTTCCCAAAGTTATTATAATGTTCTGTAATACCAAGTACTGAATTGGTAATACAAACAAAGAAAAACAGTCTTTATGATTGTTTGAACAATATTTGAAAGTGGTACATGTTCACATACTGCGCTGTCGAACCAACAAATCACAAACAAGGAGTCTCAAACAAAACCCAATTACTTCTTGAAGGAAGAGGTTAACCTCTAAATTGAATCACTCTGCTCGTATAGAACTACTTTCCTACACTCTCATCTCCACAAGGTGACACTGTTTATCATACCCTTCCATTAATTTCAAATTAATATAGTAATAATACTTTGGGTCAAATTACTTTAGCTGTCCCTAAATATTAAACTTTTTTCACAATTCTAACTACTGACAGAAATGCAAACCAAGAAAACAGTTTTTAAGATTGTTTGAACAAGATTGAGAGGTGGTGGTACGTGTTCACATACAGCGCTGTCGAACCAACCAATCACAACAAGGAGTCTCAAACAAAACCCAATTACTTCTTGATGGAAGAGGTTAACCTCTAAATTGAATCCCTCTGCTCGTTTAGAACCACCTTCCTACACTCTCATCTACACAGTGGCACTGTCTGTCATGCCCTTCCTATAATGTCAAATTAAACTAGTATTAATACTTCAGGTCAAATTCCCTCAACTTTCCCGGTTTAAAAAATTTTCTGCTATAGTAACTAGTGAATTAGTAATACAAACAAAGAAAAACAGCCTTTATGATTGTTTGAACAAGATTGGAAAGTGGTACATGCTCACATTCTGCGCTGCCGAACCAACCAATCACAACAAGGAGTCTCAAACAAAACCCAATTACTTCTTGATGGAAGAGTTTAACCTCTAAATTGAATCCCATTGCTCGTATAAACCACCTTCCCTACACTCTCATCCTTACATAGTGGCATCTTCTATCATGTCCTTCTGTCAATGTTCCATTAATATAGTAATAATGAAGTATTACCTGAACAAATTCCCTCAACTGCTCCTAAATCTGTTTCTGTGGTACTAATCACTGAATGAATAATACAAACCAAGAACAAAAGTCTTTATGATTGAACAAGATTGGAAAGTATTTCGAGCTTTCGACGTGATGCTTTCGGTCATTGGCGGCGAACGAAAAACCTCTTGAGGTATTATGTATCATTAATAAAATTTCTTGAGAAGCTCATCCCAAATTTATCCATAAATATAATAAACTCAAGCTTATAGATTTATTTCTATAGAATTAATTGTGTTGGAATTCCAAGTCCCGATAACCAGTTGCAAGTTACCACCCAATCACCATACGTTATCACCACAGCGATAAGGTGTCCGATGCTTTGCTGATAAGACCGGTACTTATTACATAAACTATGTAGAATAATGTAGGAAATTGCTGCAACGTTAAATAGCCGCGTAAGAACTAAGTGAAGTGATTTGACCTACTTTGGTAAAATTTTTAACAGATATAAATTTATGTAATTTCCTCATCCTCTAATAAATATATGGTAATCAATCATGCTGACTTCAGTAACTGGACCTTGTAAAGATTATACTGTTCAACTCATGTAGCCGTCCTGTTATCTAAGTAGATAGTATCTAGGATTATCATCCCTCGGATGCGGGTTTGAATCCCACTTTTGTGATAAAATAAAATAATGTGATAAACGGTTCCAAGAATATTGTTTAAAAATAGCATTAATGTATTCTGGCATCATTCTCTTAATATTGTTAGCCAATATTTCATAATGTATGGGTAAATAATACATAACAAATCGACCATTTAACAAAACTAATTTGTGCTCGACATTATCGCACTTAGAAAAAAACCAACAAGTAAGCTCCATATGTTTAAACGATCTTTTCAATTTACGGTTAACAAAATCACTTAACAAAAGTAAAAATATGTTTGTAGAATCTTTATGTTGTTTGTTGTTTAAACTGTTATATCAAAAGAATCGTCTTAATAGCTTGATAAAATATAAACAAATAACCCAATGTAAAAGCTAAATAACGATACAAAAAATAGCCTTGATCGATCTATAAAAGTTGGGTTGTTATAGATTGAAATAACTGTGTATTGTTTTATTGCAATGGGCTCAATGTGGATGTTGCACAAGAGGCAATAAAAGATGCCGCCTCTTGTTCAGTTTTTGCCATTTGTAAGCAAGTATGTGTACGTACTGTAAGTTTTGTGTGGCGAGGTTGGGACAGCAACCTCCATAATCAAGTGCTTTCAAATAATTCGGCCTTGTTATTTTCGGTAAATTATAACATTTTGTTTTATTTACTGCACATTAACTGAAATATTACATTTTTATCCAGTTAATAGTTTAGCTGGTAATTTTGTAAACATGTGAGATTCGGTTACGTAAAAAAATAGATTTAAACTTCAAAGAAGTTATATTACTTGCTTGCAGTATTAAAGATTTCCACTAATCGGGAAGGTTCAAAAGATGCATGAATAAGGTTGTGGTTTTTTTTAGTTTATTCATGCATTTATAATTCATATGGCAAAACTTGTACGAATGTATATAATGGTTCAATTCAATTAAGAAAGCACGTTTTATTAAAAATGCACAGGAAATGAACTTGATGCAAGTGGATTCCACGTATTTTGTCGATTAATTCTTAAAAGATGCCTTGTTACTTCATAAAGACATTTCCTCCATCACAAGCAACATGCAATGAGCAATGACGTCATAAAATGCATTTAAAACGCATTCAGTTGGAAAGCGTGTGTAATAAAAGCTAAAAAAAGATGAGGAGATTGATCGAGACGGAGTTGTTATGCGTCATTTGCCGTATTAGCATAGGCTCTTGGCTTTGGAAACAAAGTTTTGTGATTATACCTAAATCGTTTTCCGATATGAGATTAACATGAGAAATCCATTTGCATCTACTCCGTTTCTCGCGTGTTTTTGAATCTAACGTGTTTTTCTAATTCGGTTTAATAAACTTAGATATTCTTAACTCACAAACCCGAAAAAATTTAGTTAATTTATGAATAAACTACATTACAACGATTTGTGAAATGATTTGAATATTGTAGGATTGAGTATTAACATATTTTTTATAGTAGTTAATAATTTTTTTCAAAACCTAGTGACACAATTTTCATTACAATATTAATGTTTACGTAAGTACACAATTTCTTCCTATTTTATGGAAAAAGATAACGGCCGAATAGCCAAGATTGATAAACATTATTAAGTTCAGGTTCACAATACCATTTATATTGCAATAACTTTACAAATAACAATATCAGCCTAGTGAACAACATAAATAATTAAATTATGCTCATTAATAGAGAACATGCACACTATTCAGTAGTAAGTTTTGTTATTTTGTACTTACTACACGAGAAACTAACATAAAAGTAATCATAAATTAAGTAAATATTTCCATTGATCTATGAATTTTAAAATAACAATATTTTAAGTACGGTATAACATATAAAACAATTTATCACCAAAAGATATTTTTTGGACCAAAATGATGTTTTGAGAAAAATAATCATAACCACAAACAATAACCATAAAATAAATAGTTATAGATATGATGAATGTGTATAGTAAAAAATATAACTAGTCAGTACATTCTTTTTTAAACTTTTTTATTGACGATGGAAAGTTTGAATGGATAATAGGGACATTTGCTATCGTTTTATGTAACAAATGTAGAACACAACGTTTCGAGAATTGAAACGTATCCTCTTCATCAGGTGAATTTCATTTTCTTCTTTTTATCCTTTTTTCTTACTGCACTATTTTTTATGATGAGGATAGATTTCAACCTTTGGGTGTAGTACATGCTAAATTAAACAGTTTAAATATTTTTAACAGTATATGTGTTATTTATAGTGCACTATGTACTATCAATATTTATTGACAATGTGTACGCAATTTATGTGAAACGTAGACGTTGCGGTGACAGGACAAAAGTACCAGTCACGGACGGGTACCCATCCGTACTTATGATGAAGTACAACCTGTCCGTGGTATAGCTTACGTACAGCCTGGATTGCTGAGACATATAGAGTGTACGTGAGGGCTATACCATGTCCATATACTATGTGGCCTGAATACACATTTCTGCAGTTTATGTGTTTTCTCTCACCTTGGGCAAAGTACCTCATTGTCTTGTATGTGGCTATCGTTACTCGAGCGGATTGTTGACAATGAAACTTCAAACAGGTTTAAGCCTTTTACAACTTAAACAATTACTCTTACATAAAATAAATTTTGAACCCTAAAAACGTCGTCAGACCCCAAAAACCTTTGGCAAAGTTATCCAAGAGTATACAACTGAATTTCGGTCGTCTGCCATCGTTACTGATACAAAATAGAACACTACGTTACAAAGATTAGAATCTGTCCCCTTTTTATGTGTCTAATTTCCGTCTTGTCCTATCGTGTTACATTTTTTGAACATAATGATGGTAATCGTCCAAAATCATGTTATACTTTGAAATAAATTTTTAACACAGAAGTACTACCCTGCTTTGCTGTACCCCTACTAGTAGTGCAGTGTATGAAACCGAAAGTTTAAAAAAATAACACTTCTATCGAATACCGTGTAAGAGTAAAAACCTTGTAATATACCATATTATATATTTAAACTATATAAATTGCAAGAGAACATCCGGTTTTTATTACCCTATCTACATGCCTAGGAATATATCAACTGTGGTTCAAGATTGATTGAAGTATTTAAGAAATAGTTTTATGCTACTAGATTTCGAATCTTTTTAAATTTGAATGAAAGAATTAAAGCAACTAAAGATTGATATACCACATCTCGATTAGATTTAGATCTGATACAGAGTGCCACCACTTACTGAATCACGTTTTCATGTAGTATTGATGAGTTCATGTGGTGTACTTGAAAAGAAACAACATTGGTCTAAGTATTAATCCCTGAGGAACACCATGATCAATAACCAGTTTGTATTTGTGGCTTAGTTACTTTAAACATGTTTATGTCTTTTTATTGAAAATATAACATTTGATGGCACATTTAATAATTTTTTAATTAAAGGCAATATTTAAAAAATACCATATTAAGCCCGTTCTGCGTTAAGAAACATTGGTATCTGCAGAGTCCACACCCCATTACGCCTTGCCACATCACACCTTGAAGTTAATGGCTCAAACAAACAACCACGAAGAAACCTTGGCTTTGGCGATTACGTAACCCCAATTACTCGTAAGGCCAATGATTTGTACTGGGAGAAATATTCATATCCCCTCTCCATCCTGTATAATTTGGTCAGCAAGAATCAGTTGGTCGTAATATTCCTTGACATTCGTGTCCTTAATTCCCGTCATGGGAAGAAGTGTCCATCCGCGTAACTCGTCCCGTCTCACTCCACAGGACAGGAGTATTGGTCAGCGTAATATCGCATGCCATTTATGAAGCCAGTGAATCTCATTGGAAATCATCACCACGTCCAACATGCCATCCTGTCCAGCTGTAACAGGCCGGAAATTATTGTCCTCCAAATGGGAGGCGCATCATCGAAAACTCTATCTCGTCTGTGACATGTTGCAAGCATTCCTCGTGTTTAAAGCTTGTTGTCGACGATGGAATGTTTGAAAGGATAACAGGATTTCGGACATTTGCCATCGTTATAGGTTACAAAAGGATAACACAACGTTTCGAGGATTGTTATCTATCCTCTTTGTCAGATGTTATTGTTGAAGGTATTATACCTACAAAAATAAAGAACAGAAAGAAGAAAAGAAAAGGGTTCAAACATATCCAAAAGCTGCTTGGAGTCCTGCCCAGGCGTCACTGCACAGGATGCAATTTCAAAGCACAAATCACAAGTGCGCGGACCTAAATCACACAAGCACAGTATGCCATACAAGCACGTATCCCACTGTAGCCTGTGCTAGTGTGATTGTGATCCTCGTACTTGTGATTTGTGCTCGAGACTTCCATCCTGTGCAGTCACAACGCCTGGACTGGACTCCAAGCAGCTTTTGGGTATGTTTGAACCCTTTTTTATCCCTTCTTTTATTTTTTGTATATATTAATATATTAATACCTTCTCCACCTGACAAAGAGGATAGTTTCTAATCATCGAAACGTTGTGTTATATCTTTTGTAATCTATAACGATGGCAAATGTCAGAAATCCTCTTATCCTTTCATTCCTCATGGACATAGAATACAAAATATTTTACATACGGTTGTCACTCCCCGTAACACCCAAACCGGCAATACAATGGTTGATCAGATAAGGAGTCCCGTTAAATGTAACCCGGGATGACGTCAATTTTTATGTTCCAGGTTTCCGGACCTGGTGTGGCATAATGGGGTGGGTAATTTCATTCAGTATTCAAAGACTGAAAGAAGAACTCAGGATAGCTTACAACTTCGAACTTTTCGAATAACAGTGAACAATGATGATCTCATTGGAAATCTTCAGACTCGTTACAATGAGTTAGAATGGATTGAGGTCATGGGGGTTTTCCTAATAGTTTACTAAATACAGTATTGCCTCAAGATACATACCCTTATCCCTCTAATGTCCTTTTGGAGCTCATAAGCCTGTTGGGTTCAGTGGAATGAGATGTAATGGTTAAATAGGTAAGAATTCCTACCAAATGCCCTTTGGAATTCTTGGTGACACATAATTTGAGTGTCCAATCACTTTCTTGTGAAACTCAATATTCTATTCTTATATTTTTTTTAATTGTATACTTTTATATTTCCTGGATACTTACATTTTGCCTTTATCACCTCACACTGACCATATTTTTGACGTTGAGAGTAGACACCGCATATAATTTTGTTTTAAATAAACATTTTGCCTTGCAGAAGTAATATCCTACCTTATCAATTTGTAATTTTACTCGTAAAACATAAATAAAACATTTCGATTACCACTTGGTGTGGCAATATGGCGGAGGAGGGGGGATAACTCAATTCAGTATTCAAAGCCTGAAAGAAGAACCCAGGATAGCTTAAAACTTCGAACATTTCGAATGACGGTAATCAATGATGATATCATTGGAAATCTACAGACTCGTTACAATGAGGTAGAATGGTTCATGGGGGTTCTCCCAATAGTCTACTAAATACAGTAATGCCTCAAGATATATATCCTTATCAAAACTATGAGATCCCTAATTTCCTGTTCAGTGGAATGAGATGTAATGGTTAAATAGATTCGAATTCCTACCAAATCCCCTTTGAAATATTTGTTGACATGACATCTAAGTTAAAGAGCCCAATTACGTTCGTGTCAAACTCATTATTCTTATTTATTTTTTAATTGTATGCTTTTATATTTCCTGGATATTTAAATTTTACCTTTACCAACCTCATTTTGACAATATATTTTTACGTTGAGAGTAGACACCGCATCTAATTTTGTCTTAAATAAAACTTTTGTTCGTAAAACACAAAATAAAACATTTCGACTTGTTTTCGTACTTCGTCCGAGCATTACGGAATTTCATAACTTTGATTTATCGGTAGGCCGGAGCCGAGTCACGGTAGGTCGGTGACAGTTATAAACAGGTCCGGTAGACCGGGAAATCAGCCGAGGCTGTGTCCAATGTGTGGGGCGACCAGCCTCACAGGTACGGTTGCGTCACAGTGCCTGATTGTGTGGCCGTAGTAAACCCGTACATGACGGTGTTTCAAAATATATCATATAGTGCAACAAAACAAGTAGAACTGTACAAAGAAAAGATGGGAGGAATTTAGAAAGATAGTTTCACGGTATGATGCAATACTAGATTTGGTGTACCACACCATCAAAGAAAACTCTTGGAGCAATTGGGAAAAAATTTTTAAATAGTACTACAAGTTAGTGAAACAGTACTTTCCAATATTGTTTATTTTTTGTACGAGGCCTTTCGAAACCAAAGGTTTCATCATCAGGGGACTCCACAAATAAATATCAACCAATTTTTATAAATGAGCTATTTTTGGAAAGAAAACATTATTTAAACACTTTTTGTGTTTAATACAATTTTGAAAAAAAAAACATTTGGTTTATTTGATATTTTACAAAATAAATTAAATAGCTGCCATTAATTTTTTTTTATACAGGGTGTCAATTAAGTCTGGAACCTCTTTTTTAATTCTTGAACCATAATAGAAAGAAATACCAAAGTTCACACGTGCTTACTGGTGATAGTAACGCACACATCTGCCCAATTACCGACCGGATAATCCCTTTAGGGGACGGTCCACACAAGGAGTCAGACAAAATTCTTAAATAGCAGCATAGGTCATTAAAGATCTTACTTAGCAGAGTACAATGCCGCAAACCGGACTTCAAAAGGTGGATTCATTCAGTAGTTATAGCTATTTGAATATTAAAACAATTGAACAATGTAAATTTTTAAGTATTACAAGTAAACACCAATTTTTAAGTACCTGTGATCAAAGTAAGTGTTCAAAATGTTCCCCTACCATCATCTGACAATGTAGTAATCGAAGCCAGGAATCAATAATTATTACCAATAACACAACTACTGTTAGAATGTGAAAGTGGCAGATTGAGTCATACACAGCATCCACAGAAACTTAACGTTTGGGCAGGTATTATAGGAAATCTAATTATGGGCCCATTATTTATCAATGGTAATTTAAATGGTGACTCGTATCTAGCAATGCTCTAAAATGAGATAATTCCTGCACTACATTCCTGCTGCTCTTGGTCGACAATTTCAAATAATTTATTTCCAACAAGATGGTGCGCCACCACACTTTGCTCTCCTTGTTAGAGAATACTTGGATACAATATTCCTTCAGATGGATTGGAAGACCAGTAGAGTGGCCTGCTCGTTACTGACTTTTTTTTCTCCGCTGGATTTTTTTTCTTTGGGGATACCTCAAAGATAAAGTTTATCGTACTAAGCCTCGAGATTTGGCGCACCTGAAATCTCATAGTCCAAGAAGCTGATATTCCTCGTGACTACCTTCAAAATGCAGTGGATTTTTACAACCGCCTAGGACATTTCCAGACGATGGTAGGGGAACATTTTGAACACTTACTTTGATCACAGGTACTTAAAAAATTGGTGTTTACTTGTAATACTTAATAATTTACATTGTTCAATCGTTTTAAAATTCAAATAGCTATAACTACTGAATGAATCCACCTTTATAAGTCCGGTTTGCGGCATTGTACTCTGCTAAGTAAGAACTTTAATTTTATACCAAACTTGACCTATGCTGCTATTTAAGAATTTTGTCTGACTCCTTGTGGACCGTCCCCCAAAGGGATTATCTGGTCGGTAATTGGGGAGACATGTGCGTTACTATCACAGTAAGCACGTGTGAACTTTAGTATTTTTTTATATTGTGGTTTAAAAATTAAAAAAGAGGTTCCAGACTTAATTGACACCCTGTATAATACTTTCTGGCATGTTTTATCCAATTTTTTAACAATCGTAAAGATAACAACAAAGATAAAAAAAGCATTGTTTTTGTTACAATTAATATTAAAATACCATATGGTGTTCGTGTTTTTATTCTTATTTTGGTTTGTCCAATATAAATTTTGTCACAGTCATCGCATCCAATTTCATAAATTCCTGATTTATTATCATTTTAAATGCTGTCTTTAGGGCTTCCTAAAATTTGGGATAGTTTGTTGCTTTTTCTGTGAGTGACAGTTTTATGTGTATGTTTTTTTTAAGTTGTGCATACTTGGTTCGAGAAAGTGCTGTATGTTGTGCAAATAAGATCTTGTTTTGTGTCTTGAGGTGACCTTAATGTTGTCTTATCTTTTTTAGTGTATTGTCAATACGTTTTGTTAATATTGGATGCTATGACTGTGACAAAATTTGTATTGAACAAATCAAAAGAGTAATAAAAACACGAACACCATATGGTATTTAATATTAATTGTAATAAAAATAATGTAAATATTTATTTTTGGAGTCGCCTGATGATGAAACCCTAGTTTCGAAAGGCCTCGTCCAAAAAATAAAACATTATTTTTTAAACCATTATGAAACTATTTTTTCATTAACATTTAGTACTATTTACCAAAGTCACCTTCGGGTGGATGTGTTTTATTGATTGAGTCATTGCACACTATCTTCCATAATGGTAACATGTATACCGTGTCCTCAGAATTAACTAAATATATAAAATTGTTGCCAATTAGTTAAATAATGTCTTTGCAAGTTTTACAATAATAATATTGTTTTCGGGGAATTATTTTAAGGACTACACAATCTATCAGTTAGCATATATATATATATATATCTTGTCTCAATAATAAATATATATATATATATATATATATATATATATATTTATTTATTTATTATTGAGACAAGATCTGTTCATAATATAAAAAATGTAGAAACTACAATGTGGTAAAACGTTGCCTTACAACTCCCTGGATTTAGGATAAATTAGGGGAGTCTTATCATAACTAGGTACCTTTGATCCTCCAGGATGAAATGTTCTTTCCGTAACCACCCTACATGCAGGAGAAGGGATAATAATCGAATGGCTGCTCCTGGCATCTCCTTTGAGAGAAACGACCAAATCATTCCGTCTCACTCTCACATCTTGGGCGAGTTAATGTCCTTTCCTTTGTTGGCTCATTCTTGCTCAGCCCTGTGTATTGATAACTAGGGAGTGGTTTCACTGCAATCATTGCCTTTCCCTTAGTGTATTTATTGTATGTGCAGTGTTTTTGATCCAGCTTAAACGAATTCATACGATTACTGAGTGCGAGTTTAACAGCTTAATAATTTGTTAGAGGTTCAAAAAAAGTATATATCTATTTGAAATGTATATACAGGATGCAACAAAAAGGTTGGGCTGGCTATGAATTTTCAGATTCTTTGTGTGATTCTAAGTTGAACATGAATAATACATTTTTCAATTTCTATTTTGTTGAGCAGCTATACGTCATTTTGTTTTTTTTTTTTTATTTTACTTTGTTGTGATCTTTACGATTGCTAACAAATTTGATAAACCAAAAGAAATACGCATAATTGCACATTTGAAGTTCGGAGAATCTTGCAAGGAAACTTATAAAAACTAGCAACTGTTGACCCTGCCGAGCCTCTACATTTTAGAGACAATTTTATTTTGCATGTCTAAATGTACCATGACAAGTGGTCGAGACATACATTGGTATGAAACGAGAGGCAGAGATATTTACCGAACCGACAGACACAGATTTACGAACACTTACCTTCACAGGCACGAGTTTTTCAACAAGTTGCCAGAATCAATTAAACATGCCTCGACGCCTAATGCGTTAAAAGCGCGCTTGAAACGCTTTTTAGCGTTCCAAGCGTTTTATAGTTCTGACGATTTTATGGCATACGGCAGGGTGACTGTACAATCAATATACTGAAACCGGCACTGGAAGTGGGAAAATTAGTGAATGATCTATGAGTGATAGTAGGCTATTGTAAGTTTGACTGCGGTTTTGATGTGGTGTGAGTGAATTAAAAATTTCGTATAATACTTTGACGATGCTATACATTTTGTTATGTTCTGGCAAAATAAAATATTTGATTTGAAAATGCAACACTGAAACTATTGAACCTTTAACATACATAATACTGTCTACTGCAAACT
Organism: Homalodisca vitripennis; assembly: GCF_021130785.1. Lineage (NCBI taxonomy): Eukaryota > Metazoa > Arthropoda > Insecta > Hemiptera > Cicadellidae > Homalodisca > Homalodisca vitripennis. The sequence continues at coordinate 35,617,564 of NC_060211.1, read as the reverse complement.
TGTCTTACAAATGTGTTAATCTAGCTTAATGTTTACATTTATTTATTGGGAGTGCCGATGGCCGAGCGGTCTAAGTCGTTGGACTCTGGGTCTGAGTTAGAGATAACGCAGGTTCAAATCCTGTCTGTGACCACTGCACTTTTTATCAGTACCATTGACCTTGTACTGTATGGACTCTCCCCCTTATTCTGTTTGATAAGATCCTCGCACAGGCCAGTGGCCCATGAGGGCGGACAGAATAAGGCTTAAAAAAACAAAAGAAATTGATAACCAAATGGACTAATAAAAACATAAATGGGAAATAAATGGCATTGTGTGTTTTATTACACGTGTGCTGGTTATATATTAGTCAGCATGGAAATAGTTTTTTTTATTCATCTACTGAGCCTTCATTTTATTTAAATGGCTGTTTAACTCCATTGAATGGGATTGTGTGTTATAGTATAGTTATAAAAATGTAAAGAATCCATGTATTTTGATAACATTTTCTTCGTTATTCCAAAAACGAGTTTTTGGTTTTTGTTTAAGAATTATTTCTGAATTCATCAAGCGAATAAAGCATTCGATATGAAACTGATTATCAGTCGCACTTGAGACAACGATATCATTCAGAATATTCTAACTAAAAGTATGAACAAGGAAAACATTTGCTTTAATTTGTCAGAATTGATTCATGTGTACTCGGAAACCCTTTGGAATTCGTATTTAGCTTTGCGTTAAACAGTAAGTATTTTTGTGATGTACGCTAGTTTATTTTATGTATAGACCCTCTTTTTACACCGTATTTAAGTTAAATAGGTATTTTAATATCTCCAGAAGTAACAGTTATTGATAATTTTCCACCATTTATGTTTCATATTTCAACATCTGAATACTTTATCATTGAAACCTTTTTACTCTAAAATGGAATTATCGCATCAATAGACAGCCTCTTCAACAGTAAAAACACTCAGTATAAGCGACCCTTGAATCATTTCGAGTGGAGTTGAACTCATTACTGTCGGAAAGGGAGGGAGAAAGAATTTGGATTTAATCACCAATCCAATCGTTTATCAAACAAACGCTTTCCTTTGTATACCTAGAAGTATTTTATGTTTTGGACCTTTTTAAGTTTTACATTTCTATACATTTTGTAATTTTATACTATCAATACTTGGTACAATTAATACCACCCAATATAAACTAATTACTTTAGTGATACATAATAGAAGCTATGAAATATTATTTCAGGATAGTTTTCATTATTCCTGCAAATGAGTAGATATATAACGTTTGAGGTGGAAGGTGCGAGGTTGGGAACAATCCTTGGCATATTTCTGGATATTCCGTGTAATGGAACAGTTGACTATTACAAGGAGTTAGGAATAGTAATAGTGCTTGTAGATAACGATAACTTAGTTATTTGCATTTGATAAATATGAAATATAAATATATGGAACGAGAGTACACATTACTTGATTCATGAATCGCAGTGGTGTATACAGAAAATTATTTCTAGGAGGGGGGGCGACACACAGTGGTTTAAGAAGTATAAAATATCCTCCAAAAATAGGGCCTCGGGAATCTTCCGGTGAGTACAAAAGTACAAAATTGCTAAGTGAAATTTGTATGTTTTTCTTTCAAATTTTGGGGGAGCTTGAGTCCCCTGAGCCCCTCCCCTCATATACGACCTTGAAGAATCGGCATAGCTTTATTACTAAAAATGTGAGAATACGAACATCACAAGCTGGTTTCTCGGCGCCATATATTTGTTACAAAAAATACGCCTGTACAGGCTATACCAAGAATAAAACACGAATTATACTTAACAGTATATTGTCCTCAAAAGTTTCAATGGTTCAATGTAATGTTTCTGGGTTCATATTGGATCAGAAAAGACACAATATCTTACTGTCCGTACAATTTTCATTGGTTTCAAGAGAGATTAACGAGTAGACACAAGATAGTAACAGTGTGATTGTATGTTGCAGCTGGTGGGTCTGGGGATCTTGTCTGCGGGAGTGTGGGCGTGGTCGGAGAAAGACACCTTCAGCAACCTGAGCCGCCTCGCCAACGTCGTGCTAGACTTGGCCTTCACTAATATTAGCTGAAGATAGTGACAGTGTGATTGTATGTTGCAGCTGGTGGGTCTGGGGATCTTGTCTGTGGGAGTGTGGGCGTGGTCGGAGAAAGACACCTTCAGCAACCTGAGCCGCCTCGCCAACGTCGCGCTAGACTTGGCCTTCAATGTATTCCGTACTAATATTAGCTGAAGATAGTGACAGTGTGATTATATGTTGCAGCTGGTGGGTCTGGGGATCTTGTCTGTGGGAGTGTGGGCGTGGTCGGAGAAAGACACCTTCAGCAACCTGAGCCGCCTCGCCAACGTCGCGCTAGACCCGGCCTTCGATGTATTCCGTACTAATATTAGCTGAAGATAGTGACAGTGTGATTATATGTTCCAGCTGGTGGGTCTGGGGATCTTGTCTGTGGGAGTGTGGGCGTGGTCGGAAAAAGACACCTTCAGCAACCTGAGCCGCCTCCTTACATCGCGCTAGACCCGGCCTTCGATGTATTCCGTACTAATATTAGCTGAAGATAGTGACAGTGTGATTATATGTTCCAGCTGGTGGGTCTGGGGATCTTGTCTGTGGGAGTGTGGGCGTGGTCGGAGAAAGACACCTTCAGCAACCTGAGCCGCCTCGCCAACGTCGCGCTTGACCCGGCCTTCGTGCTCATCATCGCCGGTAGGTAGCAGCACCTCCTATCTTAGTATTTACAAAAAAATAATCGAGACAATAATATTTACATGTTATAAAAATTTACAAATTAAATGATTTAGGTCTGCTAAATTAACAGTTCAGCTACTCGACTTTGAATGTTAACCACAAACTAAATTTTAGTTTGTTTATTTCTGTGTAGATTCAAATAAAATATTTTGAAAACAATAATTTCCAGTTTTATATCGATAATAACGAAAAAGAACCGTTTTTTTTTGCATTTCCCAACTAAATTGCAGCATTGAAAATTCATAAATCGTAGACTTACTAGACTACGGACCGATTACGACAAAAATGTTACAATTAAGTCTACTGGTTTTGTGTATGCAATTTTATAATTATATGAACAAAAGTTGTTCTAAAGTGTTATTTTAACTTTTATTCTTGACCGGGCGGTTCACAAAATTAGCACTGATCTTGTTATGGTCCTCCTAAAGTCATTATACTCCACAACATTTGTATATTTTGTTACAATTCGGTCTTAAGTGGATCACAATTTTGCGAGTTATGAATATAACTTTAGGAGGACAGGTGCGGTTTGGTTAAAAAGGGCAAAAGACAGGTACCCCAATTCGTTCTTATTGACAAAAAACTATAAGTTATTGTTTGTACATTATTTTCTTTACTTATCTAAAAGAAGAAATTCATTATCTACACATAACGCAGCTATGGTGGGATGGGTTGATTCAACGCGAATGTTGAGTTTAGCTCCAGTTTATCTTCCTCTTACGTGCAGCATCTGAAATGACGATGAGAATACCTCTTCACCTAGATTGCACTACTTTTTGTAGTCTGGGTGTCTCTGATGTCGAAACGAAGTGGGGGGGGGTTCGTTTTGAACGTCTTCGTTCTACATCGCCAACTGTTTTTGGATCCCTTCAGACGAACATGACTTCAGATTTCAGGAGTAAACTCTGCAAAAACATCAGATTTTAGATGCTGCACGTAAGAGGAAGTGAACTGGAGCTAAACTCAACATTCACATTAAATTATCTAAATATGATGTACCTCCTGTTATTTTAGATTTACTAGTTGCTTTGTAGTTAACATTAAAATTTGGGAATCTAAACTTTTCGATCCGGATGTGGACAGTCTACTGTCAGATAAACGATAGTAGCTTATACATTAGCTGCCATTGATTTATTAAATGCAAGCAATTATTAGTTAAAAGTATTTTTCATTTTAACTATATAAAATTTACCCAATTCCCTATTTAACATTAATGAATGAATGAATGAAAAATGTCTTTATTGTTGTCAGTTGTACATTTTACATACAGTACATCTTAAACTAAAATCAACAATAAAGCCCGAGGTAACAAAATACTTGTTCGGGAATTACACTAGTACACAGAAAGAAACAGCAACTCGAAAAAAAGGACTGCCCTACCAGACCCTCGTAATGATACACTCTGATACAACTATAACTAGATTAACTTCTAAAAAAAGTAACATAAAACAGAAAATACGTGAAATCTTGATCAGATTTTCAGGTAAATTATAATATAAAGTTACAATTTAAAAGTGTAATGATCATACTATAGTGTTGTAAAACCTGTCTACATCTTCTTCTAATAACAAAAAATGCCGAAGCATTTTAACAAACTTATTTTTGATTTTACATTTTCTTAAATATTCTGGTAAACAATTTAAAAAACTTTGGAAACTTTTTTTTTTGATTAATGCCGATGGATGATTTGAAAAAACAAAACAATTAGATTATGGACATCTGCAGTAGCGTTTTGATACAACCACAGAAACACGACGTTTCGAGATTTGATATCTAGTCTCTTCCTCAGGTAGCATAAATATGCACAATTTAACTAACTCATACATGGCGATGAGTCACCACACTAAAGTCAAAGGTAACAAAAATATGTTGGCCTACTTTTTAAATTATACGTGAACTCAGCACCGAGTCAAAAGAAGCACATGTGAAAAAAACGATAGAACACTCATATGACGGTGACACGTGCTATTTGAGGTACTCATCATTAACTCAAGAAACATCGGGGTTCTCTTCTTGTAGTAACACATAACATTGGGAAATGTCTGGGTACGTCAGTAGCGCAAATTTTAGTATGATGTTGAAACGGTATGCAAAGGGTTATAAATTTAAAACGATAACTTTTCTCAAGTTGCATATTTCATAGCTTGAAACACTTATAATCGATCGGTTGATACATAAATAATATATAATTTATATAATTAATTGGATGTGAAGGTAGGTAATAACTACCTTAAAAAGTATTTCTTTTGTAAAATACTCACTTTCACAACTTGAGCCAAGACAAGAATATTAAACCACCTAAAACAGAGTCTAAATTGTAAATTTTTATAACTTTAAAGTATCGTAATTTTTTAAAGAGTGAACCTTTTCAAGTCGGATTTGCGGCATTGTACTCTATTAATTGAGACCTTTAATTTGATTTATTACTTGACCTATGCTCTAATTTAAGATTTCCTTCTGACTCCTTTCGGGCTATCCCCCTTATATCACAAAAAATGGCAGTTACTTCAAAAAGTATATTTATATTTATAGTAATGATGCACCAAGTTTAATCGCTTTACGTGTAATCGTGTGGGAATTGGGCATAGCAATTCCCACACGAGACACGATGTGTGGAGTACTAACACTTTGTTTCTACAGAGATTCGCGTTACCCTATTTATTTGTCTTCAGGTTGCGTTGTGGCACACGTAACCACCCAAATGTGCAACTCATGCTATTTGAACATTTGCCAATTTGAGCTTATAATTGCATAAATTATAACACGACAAAACAAGCGAAGCTACGAGCGGTGACTCGTCTAAGGGAGAGATGCGATTCTCAGTATTCACTGGTCCGTGAAGTGCAAAATTTTACTCGGGTCGTTGCACTCCTTACTAGAGAGGGTCATCATAGAACACTCGATTCACTTCATCTTCTACCCGAGTTAGCGCAGTTTATCTGTCCACAGTATTCACACATCATATATGTCATCATATCGGACAAATCGAAAATCATTGGGTTTTAAATTAGCAATTCTAACGGACTTATTTTGGTAAGCGTTAAAACGAAAAGAAATTTTTTGACATTACTTTGAATATCACTTCAAGTTACATTTGAATTTTTTGAGTTGGAGGAAACATACATTTTAAGACAAATTTACAGATATTTCGATTTAAAAAAGATTGATAATTTCGAAACTAGATGGAATTTTCCGGGCGTAATTATAAAAAAGGAACGTGTTCGAATGGAATTCACTGGGTTAATTGTGACGCGTGGGTAAACCGATGTTAAAATTTACATACGAATTTGGTATATTTGGTAGAATTTGCTAACAGAGTACAATCATATGACATTTTAACACGCGTAGCCTAATGAAAACAGCTCTAGATTTGAAGTGTTGTGTGCAACGTCAGCAAAGCCTGTTACGCTGGACGTGGTGTGGCGCAGTCCTTCTTTTATTAGGTCATATTTAATAGATTATCTTTTATTAGGTCATATAGAGCTAAAAAACGTGTTTGTTGTGATTTATGCGTACACCGACGCTTTGCTATGATTTGTGCATTATAAACTACTAGCAGTTACCCGCATCTCCGCACGCAATTTTCTGTTGAAAAACTGGACAATATATCTATGTATTCTATTTCTATGACATAATAAACAGTCTAGAGATAATCGATAGTTACTCAAAGCTATTCCAATCTCCTGATCCAATTTAGATTTAAGTTTAAAGAACAGAAGTTTGGGATCCTGAAGTCGTAAAGTGAAACAGTTTTTATAAGATTAGTATTTCCCTCCCACATTCCATGATAATTTATTGAAGTTCTTCGATGGCTTCAGTAACAATAAGAGTTAGCCTTTTTATCCCAATGACGAAAGTGTATCGTACAACTAAAAAGTTGCTGCGGTCAATATGGGTCTCTTCTGGTCGTTTAAATCCACCCCCGGTCTAATCCACCTGTATTTTACAGTTCCACAATTGATTTATGCTGTTGCACTAACCAAAACAATGGTCTCATATGTTGGTTTTGGAATCTAACTTAGGTTAAATTTTGATGATTAAGTGATTTTGATATTTTTACCGATCACTAAATATGTATTAGGGGTATATGCTTCAAGTCTTAGGGCAATGTTATCTCCATTTGCTTTTCAATAACTACAGTAAAAAGGCCATACACAATGTTAAAGGAACTAACCAGATTAGATTACATTATGTGCAAACATTCACAGCTTTATACAATAAGGTAGTTGTTATAACAGCGTATAAATAGCATGTATTAGATGGATTATTGATCATTGGCGAAATCTAAATTTAAAATTAAATAACTTCGTATTTGTAATCTGCATTACACTACTGATTAAGTACGGTACTTTACAATAATTCAATATTTACTCAAATTTAAATGTAAACACATGTTTCTGCCTCTTTGATGAACTTCATTTGAAAGTGTTAACAGCTGTTAAGTATCAGTTCCATTTATATTACGTGTCGTAGCACAATCTGCCGGATCCAATGTAAAACACTCCAATATCATAACATTCGAATGTAAACGAACTAATTTTTTAATTTGAATTCGACTTTATTTGGTGAAATGAATGTGTTATGGGTGGTAAAAAGCACTCTAAGTGTTAATTCAGACCAAAAGCTATACCTTTTCCAAGTTTTCAACACAATCCGTATAGCAGTTTCAGCGTGATTCGAGGACAAACCTCCAAACATCTAAACATACAAACGTCCAAATATCCAAACATTCAAACTTTCGCATTTATAATATTAGTGGGTTGTGTCATACCAGTTATCTTCTTAGTATGAGATGAACTTGTCGAAAGGTATGTTATTGAACGATGGCAAATGTACGGAAAAGTTTTTTTACTTCCATTTATCAGTTTATTATGACCAAGGCAAAGTTATTTGTCCGACATATGTTGTTTATACGTTCATTGCACTGGCCAAACGCAGTTACGTTCGTGTCTGTGTTGTTCTAATACCTCATACCATTCAACAGTGAGGGTATTCGGTACAATGGACTGGACTGAACAATCTTGAGATTTTTCCCCATTACCAACAATGTCTAAATATTTTTCTACCTTATATATTTGGCCGTAGAGTTTCTTAAGATGTTCCAGTTTAAAGTTGCAACGTATCCAAAATTTAATGGGTGTTTATAAATATTATATCTTATTTAAGTTTAATAAAACACGTTAAAAACGCATAGTGTTTGGTTTATTCTCAAATAAACACGACACAGACCATTATTATAAATAAAAATGTATGTTATCATATTAGTAAATATAAACAAGTGTTTAAAGGCACACCAACCCTTCTCTCCTAATTTGTTTTATACATTTAGGAGTGTAGCGTTTTATTCAGATGTCTGCGCCAGATAAATCCATTATCCATTCTGATTTTGTATATTAATTTTCCTTCTCTTCCTATAACTTTTCCAAATTTTCATTATAATTTTGAAATTTTGTAGTCTGTAGCTTGTACTCTGTCACAATTTTAAAATATCTGCCAGCAAATGTAACGTTATTCTCTTCCTGTTTTTCTCTTGAGTGTAACAGTTCAAGACGTGTTCTGACAGGTTTGCCAAACATCAGCTGGTATGATGTTGAACCAGTCGAGTTTACAACTTGTCCTAGTTGCATAATTAAATAGTTCAAGTTTGTTTCAGTTTTCTCTCCTTCATTCTGCATATTACTCAATGAATTGTTAACCTATTAATAAATAATTGTACGATATTTGTGCACCTGAAACCCTCTTGACAAAAGTTCCACTGAGCTGGTAACGTTAAACGATTCTGTGAAACACAAACCAAGAGTATTGGCGTCATTACAACACAAGTTCATCACAAGAACACAACAAGAGTTTGAAAGTATAAATTATTTTTCCACCACTTAAAAATATTAAAAAAAGTCAAATTGACAAAGAAGCAACGTGTATTTACTGGGAACTGAATAAGTTCTTCTATTTCTGCTATGGCAGGAAGTTCATTCTAGTAACGAAGCACAAACCCTCGGTATCCATTTTTCATCTCATCCTCGTCGCCATTATTATATCTTTGTATAATAAGAGTTTGTATAAAACCCTACAAATTTAAAGTGATTATGTATTCTCAAATAAACAACATACATCATTATTATAAATATAAACATATGTTATCATATTAGATAAATATAACGTTTGTTTAAAGACTCACCAATAAAAATGTTTAATTTTCCGTTATTCAGCTATATAGTTTTAAATGTTTAATACTTTTAGGAAAATAATCAATAACAATAATGGCAAAAGCGAAAGAGACTGCTAATTATACAATTCAATTCAATTCAAACAAGTTTATTTCACAAAAGATTTTTTGGCATTTTATCACTCCCCGTGTGCAGTCACACGTGCGGGGTTATTATAATTTAATTATTGTTATTTAATTGTTATACACTATTAAGATATCGCAAAGTACTATGACAAAACATAACGGAGTAAATATGACTATATTTAAAGTTTTGCATTGTTACTATGGTACAAAAATCAAAATTATTTAGGTGGATTTTATAACACATACTATCAATAGCTAGAAAGACATAGTAGTTCCAGATAATGTGTCTCAATAAACATTACTATTTACAACAATCGTGTCCATTAAATACCAGTTATCGTCTATTATAGCTAATCACCACTTAAAAGTAGGTACCGGTGGTGTAATATATTATCTTTCAATAAAGCAGTTTTTGTTTGGCTTGTTTGGCAGCTGGTTATGATGATTTATGATTACTACGCAGTAACGTGGCCAGCATTAATGATTATAACTAATTAGAGTTTAGGAGGGTCTGACTACCTTACGTAATTAGTCTGTATGTTTTGTACTGCTATCACTATTTTGTACTAGAAATATAAACCATTATTGAATATGATCATGTTTTAGCTTTAGGGAAGTAAAATTAACCAAGTTTGTAATAATGATTTGACAAAATATGCCAACGGAACTAGAACATTTTATATTGAATGCACTGCAGTAATAAAATAATTTAAATAGAGTGGAAACTGATATTATCGATGGAGTATGCTGTTTTGTTTCACTTCAACATCGATTTTATTTCCCACCATTATGTAGAGTTCGTAAGTAAACAAACTCTGCGGGTGTGCAAAGTTTTCCTTGTCAACTCTACACTGACATTATAGCTTTCCCTCCCCCTAGTCCCAGTTAAAGCTTGTCTTGGAAGTGTCGTCTCCTGGGGGAAGTCGTAGGTGTCATCCTTTAAGGATACATGACAGTTATTTTTGTTCTCTCAGGAAGAGGAACTAAGAAATTGCACTTAGTTCCGAAAGGACCTTTGCGCAACTTTCAGAGTGATGGATATTCTGGATAGGTAAATTTTCGGGGTAGGGGCCGCCTCTTGTGAAGATTCATGAAGGATTTTGGACATTCATCTCAGTCGTGTCTTTTTGGAAGAAGTGGAAGCCAGCTCTGTACCAGCTTATCCAGCCAAAGCAGGCATGGTGGCACGCCCTTGTGTCTAGGCTAGCAATAGCCCTTAACACTTAGGGAGCTTCACCAACTCCCATAGTCATTTCCCTCAGTAGGCTAGACCTATCGATCTACCCTTGCATCTCAATATCTCGACATTTGCGGTAGTGATGTGACGCTCTTGGACATCCATAAAGGTGTCTATATTTAAGTGACACATCGATTTTTACTGTACCCACTGTGGGTTCAACTGGAAGGTATAAACCAATCAGAAGTGAACCCTACTAGGGAACATGACAGTTTATAGGGAGCTAGTGTAGGCAGGAGTGTCTTGCATGGAGAACTTGCATCCTCATCATATGCACTGAACTTTGGCTTGTTATTTTACTTTGAGTTATGTCAAGCAAAGTGCTGTATTACAGCATTGAGCTCTAACTTCACATTCATACCAAAACGAATTTCCCAGTTCCATGTCATGCGAATTTTTATAATAGTTTTTAAGTAACCATAACAAATGTGAGTTATACGTTTGAATAAATTCTATCTGTGAATTCCTTCAAATTTAAATTAATTTTACAAATTAATTTGAACATGTTTTCCCGTTAAACTGCTGCCATGTCTATCTATTTGTAAACATATAGTAATGGTGTAAAAGTATATAATTATGTATATAGCCTTGCAAAGTATCGTTCTGGATTCTATGATCGGTCCATAGTTTACCTTCCCGAGTCCGGATGTTGTAATGAGCTCGGTAACCTGCCAATAAAAGTGTGTTTATTATGTTTACTTATAATAAACGATAACCCATCAAGGAAAACTGTGTACAATGGTAGGAAATTTGCATTGTAATATTATATTAACGATTGTTGTTTCGCTCTTAGTCTCTTAGCTTTTGGAGTTTGGAATACTGACTTAATAATCACCATTTAACCCTATAAGTACTTATTGTATTTGGCATTCAAAACCTAGGAAACTTATTTCTTTGATCCTAAAGTCTAGCTAATTATGTCTTATATTTCCTATGAAATCATAGTTTGTGCAAGTCGTATCTGTAAAAAAGTTGAAACACTGTTTAGAGTTCAAAATTAATACGTCAGAACAATTCAAAATTGGAATTTTAGAAAGAAATTCTTTAAGGAGGCTTGTGTTGCTGAAGTTTCCCTGTCTCTATGCAGGTTGCTATTTGCTATTTGAATTTGTAGGTTATACAAGCTTCAAATGTTCTAAATCTGAACTATTAAAAAAATCGAAGTGTGCTGTAAAGTGTCAGCTATACATGCAACATATTTTTAGAGAGTACTTTTTTTGGTAACCTTAGGTAAAATTTTGGATGTGCTAATATTTTTATAATATATTGTTATATTGCTATTGCTATTGCTAATATTGTTAATAACAGTAAACAAACCCATTAAAATCATACAACTTTGATTTTTTTTTAATATAGGTACGTCTTGACCTACCTTTACATTTTAAATCTTTAAAACATTGCCCCTACTCTCCCCCATCGGGATATTTTTGGGCGTTAAGAATTATTTTCCTGAATTCTTTGGGGTCGAATTATAAGGGTTTTCGTTAAAACTAAAAAGGTAGGTTACTCGGTCATCCGCTATACATCGCGGTCGGGACCTGCCTCACCCTGTCCATTTAAGATGGTCCTGTATTGAAAATCAAAATGTGCGGAGATAATTCACCAATATGAGACTAGGAGCGACAACTAGAGTTCAACGTAGGCTAGCAGCTTCTGAAGCTCTAGTATCAGGGGTTGGCTGAATTGATTAAAGGCATCGTCAAAGCATAAAACAAATGGAAGACATTAATTAGATTAAAGGTGGATTAAGGCTTCCATTGATGTCAAATGGGATTTATTTGGTGCGGAAGTTCAGGACAGTCGCTGGGGTAGCTAATTGGTAATTAGAAAAGCGGAGTCTGATGGCAAGCGGAAGTGAAAGAAAGAGCGATAAAACAATGTATGTGTGAAATAGAGTGAATGTGAAAGACAGGCAATTATCTAGATGACGTTAATTATTTACGCATTATAAACCTGTGTAACCACTGTGATGACTGCAATAAAGACATGTGTTAACGTTTATTAATAAATACAAAACGGACTGGTTGTATTACTTGTGATAGCCCACAATTAAACTAGTGGAGAACTATTCTCTTTCTCCTTATTACAACTTCATACACTCTAGAGCTAGAGCGGTTGGTCTCTGCGGCTGGTTGATAATAACACGAGTGGAGAACTATTATTACAACTTCATACACTCTAGAGCGGCTGGAAATCAAGGTTGTGGCGACCTTTGGTCTCTGCGGCTGGTCTTGTCCACACAGTATACACCCACAATAACACGAGTGGAGAACTATTCACTTTCTCCATTATTACAACTTCATACACTCTAGAGCAGCTGGTGGAAATTGTCGATGGTTGTGGCGAGCGTTGGTCTCTGCGGGCTGGTCTAGTCCACACAGTATAGAACCCACAATAACACGAGTGGAGAACTATTCACTTTCTCCTTATTACAACTTCATACACTCTAGAGCGGCTGGTGGAAATTGTCGAAGGTTGTGGCGAGCGTTGGTCTCTGCGGCTGGTCTTGTCCACACAGTATACACCCACAATAACACAAGTGGAGAACTATTCACTTTCTCCTTATTACAACTTCATACACTCTAGAGCGGCTGGTGGAAATTGTCGATGGTTGTGGCGAGCGTTGGTCTCTGCGGCTGGTCTTGTCCACACAGTATACACCCACAATAACACGAGTGGAGAACTATTCACTTTCTCCTTATTACAACTTCATACACTCTAGAGCGGCTGGTGGAAATTGTCGAGGGTTGTGGCGAGCGTTGGTCTCTGCGGCTGGTCTTGTCCACACAGTATACACCCACAATAACACGAGTGGAGAACTTTTCTCTTTCTCCTTATTACAACTTCATACACTCTAGAGCGGCTGGTGGAAATTGTCGAAGGTTGTGGCGAGCGTTGGTCTCTGCGGCTGGTCTTGTCCACACAGTATACACCCACAATAACACGAGTGGAGAACTTTTCACTTTCTCCTTATTACAACTTCATACACTCTAGAGCAGCTGGTGGAAATTGTCGATGGTTGTGGCGAGCGTTGGTCTCTGCGGCTGGTCTTGTCCACACAGTATACACCCACAATAACACGAGTGGAGAACTATTCACTTTCTCCTTATTACAACTTCATACACTCTAGAGCGGCTGGTGGAAATTGTCGAAGGTTGTGGCGAGCGTTGGTCTCTGCGGCTGGTCTTGTCCACACAGTATACACCCACAATAACACGAGTGGAGAACTATTCACTTTCTCCTTATTACAACTTCATACACTCTAGAGCGGCTGGTGGAAATTGTCGAAGGTTGTGGCGAGCGTTGGTCTCTGCGGCTGGTCTTGTCCACACAGTATGTACCCACAATAACACGAGTGGAGAACTTTTCTCTTTCTCCTTATTACAACTTCATACACTCTAGAGCGGCTGGTGGAAATTGTCGATGGTTGTGGCGAGCGTTGGTCTCTGCGGCTGGTCTTGTCCACACAGTATACACCCACAATAACACGAGTGGAGAACTATTCTCTTTCTCCTTATTACAACTTCATACACTCTAGAGCGGCTGGTGGAAATTGTCGAAGGTTGTGGCGAGCGTTGGTCTCTGCGGCTGGTCTTGTCCACACAGTATACACCCACAATAACACGAGTGGAGAACTATTCACTTTCTCCTTATTACAACTTCATACACTCTAGAGCAGCTGGTGGAAATTGTCGAAGTTTGTGGCGAGCTTTGGTCTCTGCGGCTGGTCTTGTCCACACAGTATACACCCACAATAACACGAGTGGAGAACTTTTCTCTTTCTCCTTATTACAACTTCATACACTCTAGAGCGGCTGGTGGAAATTGTCGAAGGTTGTGGCGAGCGTTGGTCTCTGCGGCTGGTCTTGTCCACACAGTATACACCCACAATAACACGAGTGGAGAACTATTCTCTTTCTCCTTATTACAACTTCATACACTCTAGAGCGGCTGGTGGAAATTGTCGAAGGTTGTGGCGAGCGTTGGTCTCTGCGGCTGGTCTAGTCCACATAGTATAGAACCCACAATAACACGAGTGGAGAACTATTCACTTTCTCCATATTACAACTTCATACACTCTAGAGCAGCTGGTGGAAATTGTCGATGGTTGTGGCGAGCGTTGGTCTCTGCGGCTAGTCTAGTCCACATAGTATAGAACCCACAATAACACGAGTGGAGAACTTTTCTCTTTCTCCTTATTACAACTTCATACACTCTAGAGCGGCTGGTGGAAATTGTCGAAGTTTGTGGCGAGCTTTGGTCTCTGCGGCTGGTCTTGTCCACACAGTATACACCCACAATAACACGAGTGGAGAACTATTTCTCTTTCTCCTTATTACAACTTCATACACTCTAGAGCGGCTGGTGGAAATTGTCGAAGGTTGTGGCGAGCGTTGGTCTCTGCGGCTGGTCTTGTCCACATAGTATAGAACCCACAATAACACGAGTGGAGAACTATTCACTTTCTCCTTATTACAACTTCATACACTCTAGAGCAGCTGTTGGAAATTATCGAGGGATGTGCCGAGTATACGAATGCATGTATACTACCAATTTCAAACTGATATTGAAATGTGTCTGTGTGTGCCTGTGATTTTGTAAATATAACCAAATTAACACGTTTGTAAGATATTAACTTGCAATAGTTAGTACAATATAAAATAGCCATTTATTACATTTTAAAGGTTCATTAATTAGTTTAATTGTTGCATTTTAATTTTAATTAGTAACAGCTGATTTAAATAACGGCTGTTCTATTATTGTCAAATTAATGCGCATATAGTTTGCATGTGTAATATGAAGCCTTCTATAAAATAGTTATTTTCACTGATTTTTACAAATGAGTTATCCTTCGAAAGGAAAACGTACTTTAAAAGTTTTATAACATTATGAAAATACTGGTTCATTAGATATTTCATGAAACGAAAATTAAATGACCTCAGTTTGGAAAATAATTTCAAAATATGTTCTTCTGATTTAGTAGTACCTTCTGACATGTTTCCTTTCTGTAACTACTGTAAAGATAACATCAAAGATAAAATTTTCTTTAAAAAAAAATGCCATATAGCTGCTAAATAAAGTGTAAAATGGGGGAAAAAAATATTCTTCATTTTTATCTTAGAACAAATAGAATCTGAAAATGCATAGCTAGTCCTTGTTTGTTATGCCCTGTATATATTTATATACTGTATATAATTTTAACTAAACGTATTTCTGAAATACTTTAGTAATTTTATATAACTTTTACATATTGATAAAACATCATTTTGACCAGTAATACAAGATTAGCATAGGAAAGAAAAATAACATGGTAGGCTTTATAATAACACATATTTTACCCTTTGAAACAATATTACAATAAACTGTATTGTAAAATACCTGTTGATGCAAGCATGTTTATACCATTTCCCTCATTTATATTCATATTCATCCAACACAACGTTTTACAA
The DNA here is from genome assembly GCF_021130785.1 of Homalodisca vitripennis. Classification (NCBI taxonomy): domain Eukaryota; kingdom Metazoa; phylum Arthropoda; class Insecta; order Hemiptera; family Cicadellidae; genus Homalodisca; species Homalodisca vitripennis. Next base: position 35,601,817 of record NC_060211.1, on the reverse strand, counting down.
AAGCAATTTAAATCGATTATCTACTCTGGAGGTAATGGTGCAGTTCGTGTTTTTTAAATATTAATAGAGCGTGTTAATGTTGTAATGTGTGTTTATTTTCCCGACAACGCCTCAGTTCACAGAATGTTTCAGTTTTATTTGCTAATCGCCTATTCATGTCATTATAATACGAACGAATATAATTTGACTTCAGGCAACCTGCTAGTTAAAAAAATTAACTAGCTTCAGAAAACACATACTGCGTTCGCAGTATTAGAAAATGTCAACTACAGTTTCGTGGAAAGAGCATTTTGTAGAAAAACTGTCGATAAAATGTAAATGTATTTAACTTGACAAGTTAGGACTTGCAATAACATCGTTCGGGGTTTCACAGTTTAAAGTATTAACACTGTTTAGTACTATCTACTTCATAATAACAGGATGCCGGACATTTGCCGGATATTACTTGTTACAAAAGGTTATAACACAAGGTTACAAGGTCCCGAGGATTGTAACACTGGACTCCAAGCAGCTTTTGGGTTTGGACCCTTTCCTTTTCCTTTCCCTTCTTTTATTCTTTCTGTTCTTTATTTTTGTATGTATTAATACCTCCACTACCTGACGAAGAGGATAGATTCTAATCCTCGAAACGTTGTATTATAGTTTTTGTAACATATAACGATGGCAAATATCCGAAATTCTGTTATCCTTTCAAACCTTCGTCAACAAAAGTACTTTAAACAAAGTACTTCATAATAATTTTATACAAAGATTCAGATACTTTTGAAAAATGTTGAAAGGTTTGAGAGATGATGTACTGTAGATGACAGAAAAGTTTAAATTTACTTCAAAACAATTACAAATATGTTCCGTTATTTTTCATTAGTCACAACTGCAGGTAAATGCTTAACAAGTCTTGATAAATGCTTTGGAGTTCCTTTTTATTTAAAATCAGGAAGAGCTACAAATTTACGCATGAGTTTCTGGATAAATGTTACTTTAGTTGCGCACTTTACAGATAAAACACAAAGTCTTAATTTTTTTGACTATGGTCTATTTGTGGTGGGCGGGTTACAAGTTTTGAAAGATAATATAGTTTTTAAATTTGTATTAGTAATCTGTAAAACTATAAGAAAACGGCCATGCTCAAATTTTAGTATTCTGGAATTGAATGAACATTTTTATCTCTGAGTGTGAGAATTTACACTTTTTAACATGCTCATATAGGAAATTCTGAAAATAATTGAGTGAAGTGCACGACATAGTTTAAACATTAAACGGGGGAAATGGTAGGAGAGTTGAAGTATTAAGATTTATTTTGAAATATTTAACTGGTAAAAAATAAAAATTAGTTTAAAAAAATAATGTATATTTTAATACGAACCACTAGGAACTACCTTCATGGCCGACATCAAAACAATGGGAAATGACGTTTAAATGTTAAACGAACTGGTCTACTGCTGAATTTGAAGTTAAAACTTAAAACAATAAACTGAGAAACCGTTCATTTTCTAATCATTGTATAATCGTTTATTACATATAAAGAAATTCTTGGTTTGGAATATCACACTGATGAGATGCATATGACAATGTTCGTCAGTAAAACCGAGGCAGAAGTACGCCAGACACGTGTTACGTAACAGGGTTCAATAAAGTTTCATTCAAAATTTTAAATCTATGGATGAGTTCGTTCTCGAAATAACGACTTCTAGACTGACAGAAACGAGATTTTTCTGCCCCTTTAGTGATTCGTTAACGCTCGGCTAATAACGCTATACAGTTTTGTTTCGAGTAATCAAATGCGTTTTCGTTGGCGACACTGGCGCCAGCTTTTTCACCCGATAGTTTTTCAGCATTTGTATAAATGCTGCTGCCAATCACACTATACTACACATAAAGCAGCTATGTTGGGAGGGCCGATTCGATGTGAATTTTGATTTTAGCTCCAGTTCACCTTCCTCTTACGTGCAGCATCTGAAATCTGATGCTGTTGCATACTTGACTCCTGAAATCTGAAGTCATGTTCGTCTGAAGGGATCCAAAAATAACCCCCCATCGTTTCGACATCAGAGACACCCAGACTACAAAAAGTAGTGCAATCTAGGTAAGAGGTATTCTCATTGTCTCATCAGTGCACAATTGAGCGCACTACGATGTCAAGTCTGCAATAACATCAGATTTCAGATGCTGCACGTAAGAGGAAGGTGAAATGGAGCTAAATTCAACATTCACACTATACTACCTAGTGTTTCGTTGCGAGATTAGAAAATTAAAAGCGTCATTAACAACAAGACTTTCTTTGTTTGTTTTTGAAAAGATTATAATACAAGTTACAAGGTTTAGGCTAACTTTATACTAATAGGATAATGCCTAAAACATGACTGTAATGAAACTATCTTTCCACGTAGAAACCATGTTAAAACTCGTACTTTCACGCCCTTATTTTTGATAATAGCGTTTTAAGAGATTGGTGGATTGCGTCTCAATTGGTAAGCATCCAAAGGTTTTTATTTTAGTTTTAAAGTGTATAATTCTTAAATATTTAAATCAGGAGAGGAAGGTTTGAAGTAACTCTCTTCATTATTTTCATTAACGTATAATTTATGTTGATCATTAGAGTACTAAATAGCTATAAGTGGTTAAATGGACGAGAGTGATCTCTAGCCTAAATCTTTTTCAATGCATAAATTATTATTAATATCAAACAAAGTCAGTTGAAGGTCAATGTTCATCTATGTAACCCACAAAGGGACTCTAGACCCTCGATATGCTATAAGCGGCTACCAGGAGTATCCTCTCAAGTCATAGCATAATCGCTACTATTCAGTGCTCTAAGGATTAACATAAATCATACGTGATAATGTACTGGAACATTACAATACACAATGAGTCATTAATGCACAAATCTGTATTACTCCGGGTGGCACAACGAGAACAAACAACGTATACAGATTGTTCCGTATTAGTCCAGTCAATGACCATTTTCCGTGTATTTATCCCATACAGCACCAATTGTTTATACAAATTTGGACTTAGGTTCTACTTGTCCTCTATTTCAAAGTTTACCCTTTGCCGGGGATTGCTTTTTTGCTGGGGGTGGATGCCATCCCTTATCGGGGGTGAGCAACTTTTTCATTGAAAATAAGTGCATAAATCAATAAATTGACTAATTCTAAGTAACTTTTGTTCTATAAATTTTTTTCTGAATACTTTTCTACTTATTTGCGAGTGAAATTTTCCGTTTTCAGACACGGTTTCGCAAATAACTGGAAATATATGCATTTAATCAAAAAATATGTACGAAGCAAAGTTATAGGTTATAATAAAACAAAGAAAATCGTGTATTTATGTAATATCCAGACCCTATACAAACGGAGTTATTGGTTTTTTGAAAGTTGATTGGTATTTTAAAACGCCGAAATGGAACGTTTCTACGTACAATACCGAAAATCCAATGCATTTTTTCCGGAAAAGTCATAGAACCCGTTTTAAAGCTCTTTAAAACCTGTTATTTTTATAAATGTTCGTAGAATAAAAACTAAGCGAGTTGTGATGAGTCTAATGTCGATTCATATTCTTTCGTTTTAAAAAATGGTGAAAATCCATATGATACATTAAGATTTTAGTTAATTAAATTGCATTTCATAATAGGGTTTAAATAATAAAAGCCTACACACCAAGTCGCCATAAAATGATATTTTATATGTTGCGATAAGTTAGATTACGCGTGTTATTATGTCACATTTTACAACCTCTTACGTGTGTAATGAGTTTGTTATAAAATTTATTTATTGATCGATTTTCTAATGAGAAATGTCCATCATGGTTACCCATAAAACCAATTTAAAAAACACCCCTAACGATCAGCCATAACTCATTGAGTGGCATGCATCATCATCGAACTCAAAAGTTCCTCATATAGAAAATGAAGCTTCTTGCGAAATTTCAAACCTGTAGATCCGCTCGTTTTCGAGATATCTTGCATACAGACAGACAAAAATAAAATTTTCCAGCCCCACATGTGGTAAGCTTCGCTAAAGTTCTATGATGATGAAAGTCTTGCCATGGAATTTACTTGAGTGTCGTTGGAGTCCATCACTCAAGAGGCTGACGCAATTTCTCCTTTGACTGCCGGGGTGGTGTAAAAGTTACTTGTCCATACGATTATCTGTATCTCCCGAGAATGAAATGAGCTCTGAAATTATGCAAGCAACCTTAGTAAAGCTTGTTATGTGACACATAGTGTCATATATAAGAATAACAAGAGTTTATTCAATAAGTAATATAAATATAAAATAATAGATTAGGTGAGTAGACCATAACAGTAACTAGCAAATAAGTGGGTTATTCTGTAAACAAACTGAGACAAGTTGGCTCTAGCAGATCATCATGGTGGTACCTCTCCTGAAAGACAATAAGTCTCCATGAAAGAAATGATGCAGCCTCATATCCATGACGCTGTAGTATCACTAAGCTATGTGTATGTGATTAATTTGTTAGCTGGCATACACGTCCAATCACAAAAAGGCATCTTGTTCTTTTGGGTATGTAAACATTTATCTGATGAAGCAAGTATGGAAAGTCCAGCACACCATTTTCCAACCAAAGCTAAAGTACCGTAGGTAGTATGTTTGACACCTGAGATAAGTGAGTACTAAATCTGATGAAGAGGGTATATCGGTAAACCTGTTTTAATGCAGTTATAGCATTGTAACTGTAATGCAGCTGAGAGAACGTGAGCTAAAATTGCCTGCCAAGCTCAATATAATGAGTATCAAGTTCTGACATGTTCGTCCCAGCATGCTCCAACCCACCGTAACTTCCTCTATAGCACCTGTACTCTAATCGCCGCAGTTATATCTTCGTCAAGTGAAGAGTATATCTGTGTGTGAAATCGCAAGGCTCTTAAGCCAAACTGCATGTAGGTTTAAAGCCCTTTTTATAAAATGGTTGCACTAGATTAAAAAATAAAATCTCGACAGTTCTGAAAATAATGTGGTGTAGTTTCGTTTCTAAGCATCATGTGCCAAATAGCCTGTATAATTGATGTTTCCTATTTGCATAGATTAAAATTAATTTAAATTCAATAATTTTAATCGAAAATGTGGCCCAATTTAGGAATTTCCCAATACATAGTTTTATACTATGTGGAAGCTTTTTTGAAAAATATTTTTCAAGTTATCTCTATATAGAATAAAATTTGTATTACACCTGTTTATCCTAAACTAATATTTTAGCCATATGTCACGAGTTCCACTCTCGAGTATAAAAAAATGTTCTATTCATTATACAAGATTCAAAAAGTTAAACGCCGTTATTTCCAGGGTTGTCTAAATTTCATTTTAGATATAAAATGTACTTTTACTTTACTTATATCATTAAAATATTTCAAATCAATTCAATTTGACCTTTGATCATAAGAATTTACAATACCCCTAAAGTGTCACCAATTGTTGAAAAAGTAGAATTTAATTGAATTTTTATAACATTGGTGATTTTACTTTTATGACATAGGTTATATTGGTGCTATTTAAAAAAGCGTGTAAAATAAACTCCCATATATGTGATAAGTACTGTAATATATTTAAAAAAGACAGCTATGACGTACAGTCCATTATTGAGATAAATTATTTCAAAACATCCTGTAAAAGCTAAATTTATTGAGTATGCAAGTTCTGACATGCAAGTACAACCTAGCATGCTCCACCCGCCATAACTTCATCATATAAATATTATTAAAGGAAGACATCCATAACTTCCCCCACGAGACGGAAGTTTCAACTTGTACATTACAAGTTTTAACTGCTGCACTAGGGGGAACTTGAGGCAGAGAACTGCTATAACTTGACAAGGTGAACTTGTCACACCAACAAAGCTTGTTTACATGCGACCTCTACAACACACTAGCGCTACCAGCGGAAGATAATAGTAATAATAGTGTCGAGTTTTGAATGAAATAAGACTGCATAGTATTTTTATATTCTTTTGTTATGCTACAATAAAATTAAATCAACAAATCATTGATACAACTTTCATAAATGAGAATATCAATACAGCGATACACCGGAGTACAGAAAGTCGTGAATAGCATCCGTGACAACGCAATGTAAGGCTACTAGAACAAGACAGTAAGGAACATGAGTTGGAGGTGCGCATGCGCAGACAGACGCGCCGGTGACGTCATCAGCACCAAGCCTGCCTGTACGCCCCGTATATTTACCTGTGTGAGAGGTTATGTCATCTCTCATTGCTGTTTTACAGTGAAATATTTACATAGAGTGTTATGGATACTCTTAAATTGTTCAAGTGCCCTGTTGTGCAGTTGTAGGCTGCATAAACCAAGTGACAAGAGTAATATTGTTGGAATTTAATTTCACAAATTTCCTATAGACGACCTTTATCATAGAAAATGTCTACGTTTTTGCAAGGTAAAGGATGCGTTCAATTCCAAAACAGCATGCATTTATTCTGAACATTTTCCTCAAGCGATTTTTAACGAAGACAAGCATAATGTTAACGTGGATTTGTTAGCAGTTTTGGATTAACAGGTTGCATATCGTGTTAAAAGAGAAATAAAAAAGTTCAACTTTAGAGAAAAACTTGTTTAGTGGGATTGAAAATACATATAGTCTAGGCTTTCAACTTTATGTCCTCTTGATAAGCCCTTTTAGACCAACTCGAGAATAGTTGGAAATTGTTTTTAAATTTTAAACAGAGATTGAAAGATTTAACTGTATTGGTTTCAATAAATGTGAAAATGTGAAAAAAACTTTTATCTTTTGAAACCTAAATTTATTGCAATAGACGAATTTGATATAGGTTGCTATGTGCGCACACGTTCATTCATGAAAACGAAAAAGTTTACGGAAGTGTACAAACTTGTTAAATGAACATTTGTGTTCCAGTCGGTGTAAAATAAAAATATTCATTACTGCACTCATTATTGGTAATGCATAACTTTTTACTTATTTATTTGTTTTATGTATTTATTATTTATTTATTTACTACCGAAATGTATTTCATCTTAAAAGTTTATTAATATATTATTTTTACTGTACTGTAATTTCAAAAGTGCTTCAAACTCATTGAAAACTTAAGTTAATACAATATTTATAATGATTGAAATTAAAGTGTTTGTACAGAATCCACGTGGTACACGTATGTACAGCACCAAAGCAATCAAAAGAAAGTTATTATTGTTTGTACTTTTATTAGGTATTAATTTATAAATGTTCAGATGTTACATCTATCATATGATAAGCCGTATATAGTGGCATTAATTATTATATTATATTATATAAGCTTACAAGCCAAGCTTCGTGTATTGGTGGTATTGTAGATTGGCGCGAATGGTCCTTATGACGTCATCGGCTCACAGCGGCCTGCGCGTGATATCTATCTACAGATGCGCGCGAGCTAGCAGTGACTTTTAAGAACGTTCGGCTTTCCCTTAGAATCCATCCTTCGGTATTTTTAGTGACCTAAGAAACAAGAATTGGAATATTTACTGATTTATTCAGTTTTTCTGTAGTTATATTAAAATAAAATAAGTTCCGGTAGTACAGTTCTTTTAGATCAATCACAGAATGACAGCGCGTAGGTAAGGTCAATGTTTCGTGAATGGCTAGTACAGCCTCGGCTGAGCGCTCAGATCCCTTGGCCCTTCTGTACTGTCTTGTATCCGTGACAGAACGTAACGAAAGAGTTATGGGTCAAATAAAAGGAAGGATTGCGCTTCGCACTTTTGACCCGCAAAAAAATAATAACTTTTCTTCCTTGGATAAGGTTACATGTCTATATGATTTTCCTATGAGAGTTTCTTCCTGTGAGTTGTCGTATTAACAGAGAGACAGCGACTAAATTTTAAGGACCCGAAAGTCCTTTTGGTGGCGCAAACAATTTTGGGGTTGGAAAATATTTCTTATGTCAAATTCATGGTTCTTAAAAATAACTTCCTTGAATACCGAAAAAGTAAAAAAATATTGTTGACCTCCATACGTGAAATTAGTCTCTTAGAAATTTTGTTATAATATTATAATATAAATATAAAATGAGAACTGTCTACAGTATGTACATAAGTTATACCTTCAGGGAGTGGCGTTTTTCATTTATGACTTAAAGAAATTATTTTTTTAAATTTAAATATAATTTCAAAATGCACAGAGTTTTAAATGTTTTTATCAATGAAAAACTTCCCTGAAGCTATAACTCTTGTATATTCTGTAAAATTCAACATTTTTTAACTTAAGCCGATTTTTAAACTTTCATGCTTACCCGATGTACTGGCGGCAATTTTGATTTTAACTAAACGATTTTAGCTTTTAGTTAAACCTTAAACACCTACACACTCTTGTTTTAGTCGTAGAAAGATTGGAGATGTCAAATTTTGAAATACATTGTTCATACGCATTCAAACGTTTTTTTTTAGTTTCTTTTGTTATTGTTATTGATTTTTCAGAAAAAAACTCAAACTATTTTACTTTATCGTACAAATAACCATAAACACATTTCAAGAAAAAGTAAAAGCATTTAGATGCGTATTAATTATATCTTTAAAATTAGACATCAATCATGATTTTTCTCACAAAAATGAGACATCAACCATGATTCTTCTATCACAAATGAAACTTCAACTATGATTCTTTTACCACAAATGAGATATCAACCATGATTCTTCTCTCACAAGTGAGACATCAACCATGATTCTTCTATCACAAATGAGACATCAACCACGATTCTTCTATCACAAAATGAGACATCACACATTCTCATATAAAAAATAAGGGCTTTAAAGGGTTTGTGGTAATTGATCTTATGGTGGAAAAAACTTAAGTTCGCTTCACTACAGAAGGCTTTTGACATATTTACTTAATTTTTTTATTATGTACACACACCGACTTTAACATCTAAAGAAAAGTACACAATAGGCAAGGAGGTACATAATTATTTCAAATGTAATTTGTAAATTTATAATTTGTAAAAAACACATGACTAGTTTTTTTAGGGCGCGATTAGATATGCATATTCATGAAACTGGAGAATATTAAATGTTGTTAGTAAATGGTAAAATGAATTTTGGAATGAGTAAAACTTTACTTGAGACGACCCTTCCAACTTGCACATCACAATTTGTAAATCGAACACAAGGGAGAGAGCAGCTGTACTACATGTTTGGAGTGGACAAGGTAAACATTGTATACAGCACGGACTTGTTTACACCAGTCCTCCAGCGTCTTACCTGTCGATGGAAAACCTGATCGACGAGAGAATGTAATATGTTTGAAATAATTTTTTGTTATTTTTCCTTTCCTTCTAGTTATTTTAGGTATTTTGTTTTTACTAAAGCAGTATATTTCTTCACATTAAACCAGTTAAGTTCAAAAATAATAACACGTAGTAAAAACTGAAAACTAAATATTTTAATCTTCTTTATTTTATTAATAAACACGCTAGCGGTTTAATAACGTGTAACTTTTGATACTTGCGAGGTCTAACTTAGTCCGTAACATAGTTTCAAAACACTAAGAATAAACCTTTGTTTCCAAATACGAATGTGCATCTCAATCAAATGCGTTCTGAACAACTTTCAAAACCTCTCTTAAAGTAATTCAACCCATGTATGAACTGGAGTTATTTTTGTTTGTTTGTTTGTTTTTCTTGTTATTGTTTTTGAGCTCTTCTACAGATTTTTAAAGGGGCTTCCTATTGTTAAATTGGTTTTGAGTATTTGGAGATTTCAATAAAGATATATTAATAAAAAAATAATACTTTAAGTGATTTTACATCCTCAAATAAAGATATGCCGTCTAATATAGCAATATGCTTCCCAAAGAATTGTTAATCCTTATATTGATATTTTGCGCTTACTTTTCTAGAAGTGATGTTAAAAACCGATACAGTCGAATATTGAGTTAAGCTTCACTTCACCTTCCGCTTAGTGAAGCGTCTGAAATCTGACACTGATACAGATTGATTCCTGGAATTTGGAGATATCTATCTGTAGAGATAGTCTGCATCGCTTCAACATCAGAGACACTTATTAGACTAAGGAGCTCAATCTGGTTACCCAGCCATCAGCTATCCAGTGTAATCTAGTTGAAGAGGCATTCTCATTGTCTCATCAGGTTCACAATTGAGTGCACTGCGATGGTTTAGACACGGCCCCAAAGCACGGAGAAGCAACCGAGTTTTATACACATAATGTACCTACGGCGGGAAGAGTTGATTGAATGCAAATATTGAGTTCGGCTCCATTTCAATATTCTAAATATTGTGTTGAGCTAAACCCAATATTCGTATTGAATCACCCTTTCCCGCCATAGCTACGTTATGTGTAAAAACATACTTATTACTCACAACTAAGACACAAAAATTACACTTTTTGCGCAGTATTTTCTATTAGTAGACCTTGGTGAACATTCTTAGTAATACCGACTCATATTTTAAAACAATGTTTCTATTTTAATTTCTGGGTGCAGTATGTGTTCATTTTATTTAAAGTGTTTATAATATTTCCTATATCATTAATATGTTTCTAGAAATGTTTGTACTATCTTCATTAATTGTTTTTTACCAGGTTTCACAATTCATACAACCAAATTTTGAATGCCAACAAAAACTCAAATATGGTAATTGTTCTCAACCAAATATATAGTGAAATCAGTTTGAATTCCTTGTTTTGAATCAAGTTTCTAAACGATCCATTATACCTTTTTGGTACTTGTATAATTTATAAGTGAGTTTTTGTGATTATATGAGAAACAAATAAAACTACATTTAGAGCATTTTTATATTGGCTTAGCTTTAGCGAAGCCTATCTCTCGAGAAGCTGGAAATATGTAATATCTGCCTGTCTGTTTATCTGTCTATCTGACCGCACAGTATCTCGAAAGTTTGCATGAAGCTTCATTTTATATATTAGCGACACTAATTTCGATGGTGGTGCATGTCATTCCATGGGATTTGGCTGAGCGTTAGTGAATCTTATCACATTGGTCTTATGGGTAAATAGTAATCAGGGCAACGAGAAAATAGCAGAATAAATACCCATTTGAGATTTGAACAAATGACGTCTTCTTATAGAGTAATAAGAAAAATGTGTCTTAATAAGAAATCAATGTTAAAACTTAGTTACACAATTTGATTTCAACGCACTCTTGCGTTGTAGTGCCCTCCCTATCACACAGGAACTTTATTATTTGAACACTGCTTAGGAACCAAATTTAATTTTTTTTAAAGGAAAATTTTGCGTGAAACTTCATTTCTACTCCGACTAGTATGAATCCTATGATGGTGCATGTCAAACCATGAAGTTTGGCTGAGCGTGATTGAAGGCTATGACTCATTGTCTCTTTTGCTGCCGGAGGGGATTTAATCATTTCTTTATGATTGTCTGTCTTTCTATCTCAGTACCTCTCGAGAATGAAATGAGCAATAAATTCTTATTGGTATTAAGGTTCGCACACAAGCTCAGCGCAGCCTGTTTTAAGGGACACGTGGTGTGGCTACATTTTTACTGTAAAACCATTTTTGAGGGATAACTTGAGAGTGTAAATGAGAAAAACAAGCAGTTTTTCTTCCATGCTGCAAAATTGAACCGGAAAGTGCTGAAGTGGATCCTCTTGTTGGGTTTCGAGTCATCTCAGAACCTCAAATTATAACGCATAGTATAATACAGTATTTTCAAAATCTCAAAATAATAAACTTTGTAATTGTTTACAAAAATAAAAAATAATTACGCTTTTAATTATGTAATCAGAACTCTCAACTTTTGGTATGTCGTTCTTCAAGAGACAGACAACAAATGATGTATAAATTTGTTACTGTCATTACTTTTGGAATAATGACGAGTTGAAGTGGGGAAAGTTTAAATTTTAAACAGAAACCCGTGTTTTCTCTATATTTTTGATTACAATAATGCACAATAAAAAATGATTTCGAGTTAATATAGGTGTATATTTTAATGTGGCAGACGTTTGAAGTGAGATGTCAACGTGTGAGAGAGGGCGTCGGAACCCGGCTCTGTCAGGCATCTTCTTTAGAAAAGCAAGCTATAGGATAACACTTGAAACCGGATTAAGTTAGTTTTGTTGAAAATATTTCATTTTGGTAAGTTAAACGCTGAACAGCATAGATGTTGATACGAGCCCAGGTATGATAGTTTTCCATGATGTAATGAAATACATAGTGTAACATATTATGTATGTTTATTAGACAACATTAAATTCAAAAGTTCTCACTCTAAGTTACGTAAATGTGTGAAAATTAAGAACTATCCACACAGTATACATTAAAGTGAACTAATATTTTGAGAATGTAAAATTAAATTACTAGCTTGTCATCTTCATTTTAACCTCTTAAAACAATCTTAAACTTTAAACAGTTGTGCACCCTTATTTTTATTCGTAGAATTATAAGACCTGTACAAAGTACTTAAATAATTTTATACAAGAAACTCTATTTAATGTACAAACTCCCTTGTGTACGCAACAAGGAACGTGAATAGAAAACTTTTTAGAGTACCCAAAGTACAAATATTTACGCCAAAAATTCTTTAATACGTTACCATTTATTATTAGATACAAAAATAAAAATTATTTACAATAGTTTATTCGATTGGCTTGTTGGAAAAAGGTGATGTTGGGCTCTTAATACAACCATTAACTAAAGTAAAATATATTTTTTTAAATATAGAATTCATTTGGCTTAAAACTCTAACTTTACAATGAAAATATCGTCACCCAATGCTTTATCTCAGTATGTGTGTGAGAATGTATGAGTTTAACTATAAACATGAGATTAAATTGGAATTTTTTTTATACTTGTATATAATGTAATATAAGAAATGTGTATTAAATGTTCATATTATTTTGTTTGAAAATTAACTGTTTTATTGTATTACGAAAAGAGTAATTACTGTAGTTTTTTTTTTTAACTGTAACTGTTAATTCTGATTGTGAAGTTGACTGTAATTTCAGAAACTTCGAAGAACAGCCAGAATTATTTTAGTGAAATCTGAACCAGAAATATAGTGTCTTTAGTTTATAATTATTATAGTACGTTATCAAGCAACCGGATATGTGATTAGGCTATTCCTAAGAATCTATCGATGTAATGTATATGCTTATATTTACATGAAGGAATACATCATTATTCTCTTTTAAAAGGGTATAATCACTATGTCTTAGAACTCTTTTTAGTTTTTTGTTTTTGATTTGTTATTTAGAAAAAATTCAAAATGGTGTACTTCATCATTTTGTTTTTTCTTTAAGCTTACACTTTATAAAAAACGAAAAAAACGTTCAGATGCGTGCTTTTAAAATGATACATCACTGTAATACTTTGACATAAAATAAGGACATTGTCATATGGCCATTTCAGTATAGCCGGCCCACAACATTTTTCCCTGAATTGTTTATATTCGGGGATTGTATTGTTCCAGTATATAACAACATTCAGTTAAAAATTAGCTAGCTAACATCTTGAGTTTTTATAAAGAAAATAATTTTAAAACCGCTCATATAATTGAATCGTTTTAAACACAACTTTCAATTACAGTCTTGGCACGAAATTTGGAGTTTCACGATTTTTGGTGAACAATTTCACCAGTGATAGATACCCAACGATTGTAGTTGCTGTAGTTCATTGTGTTTCCAGGGACGGTGACGTTCATCATTGGCTTCACTGGTTGTGTGGGGGCCCTGAGAGAAAACACGTGCCTCCTGGCTGCGGTAAGTCTCTTGTAGAGGACAATGGAATATCAGGAGTGTGGGAGGAGGGTTTCAGGTCCACTCCTAAAACGAGCCTCCAAATCATTGCTATTGCAACACTGTAATTGACACAGCTGTTAGTTATCTAAACACATCCAATTTATCCTTGCTTCACGTAATTTTCTTCTACTCTTGCGTTTTACTTGGTGGTCTTCGCGTTCAATTTGATAAAATTATATAGTTTGTGATGATAACACAAGTAATATTTCTTTGGCAACCGATGATTAGTAATTTTAAAATAAGATTCGGCTATGCATTGTCTGAAATGAAATGAAAAACAGGAAAATTGCACCCAACTATCTTAATAGGTAATACTAAATGTAGGCCTATGCTGATAATATACACTTAGCAGTTTCTAAGTATAACGTAAAATATATCGTGATCTTTCTAAAATTTCACATCATTCATTTTGTTTTATGGGTCCTGAACACAATTTATGGCCCATTTCATTTTCCTGATAGATATTAAATACTGACAATTTTCATCCCGTGGATGGCTTAAGCTTTCTAACAGTCATTTATACCATCCTTTTTACTTTCTTCATTTGGCTAATTTTATTGTTAATCATCATACCTGGCCTGGAGGTCAGGTTTAGGTTAGATATTTTTATTATATACAAACTTGTATTTTTTTATATAACTTGTTATTGTTACTTATCACTGTAGTTTTGTTATTTCTGTTGCAGTACGCCTTGTTCCTAGCTGTGATTTTGCTTCTACAGATTACTGCAGTGTTCATGATTTTCATTTTTAGAGACTGGGTGAGTAAAATTAATCTACAATCTTGTTTTTGAAATTAGAACGTTTATTGAATATTGTATATCAAACTGAGTTCTCATGACAGTGCAAACATAATAGCGTTCAACCGTAGTGATTAACTACCACATTTTATTGGTGGGAGGAGTTATAATATATTTTCTCCTTCTGAATACAATGTATTTTAAGTACAGGAATATGGGTATAAAGTTCTAGAGACTTTTAGGCTTAATCAACGAAAACGTTTCTTCTACCCTTGTAGGTCGTCTACGTCATCTTCTACGTGTATCTCGTAATCGGGACGCAGCCGTAATAAAATGTCCTAAACTTGAACTTATACAAGGTAGAACTTCCCCGTAGCATAGGGGTAAGACTGTAACTCTCTGAACGGGGTTCGATTACCGGGTAGTCCAGTAGAAATTTGTAAATGGGTTCGGGCAGTTTTTCTTAAAATAGAATTAATTGTAATCAATAAACAGTTCATTTAAGTAGACATTAGAGCAATCCATTAAAATGCCCCTCAGTAATGCAATCAATTAGGCAGCAAGGACTCTCTTTATATGTACATATTGACCAAACAGGCAATGTATAACGTCATATTTAAATTATTATATATTATAATGTAAGATTTCAGTCTTATTCATACTTACGTATTTATAATGAAAAACAGCTTTGAACCAATTATTAAATAAATGTACGGTTTTAATATAAGAGTACTTTGATATGGCATTGTATCTCTGACCTTTGCAGTGCAGTAAATGTTATTGTCTACTGCAAGAAAGATATTCTGATTTGACTTGGCTTCCAAGTATTACGGTTTAACGCTCAGATCTGTCTGTTGCCCAACATATTAATCTCAAAGGTTTGCATCCAGGGTTGGGCGAAAGTAAATCATGCAGGTCTATCATTTCTAAATCGATATTTGAATTCTTATCGGTGGTTTTGTTTTAAAAATGGTTAATGATACAACTTTATAAAAAAATTTAAAATTATTGTTTGAGGATTTTATTTTTTTTCTCGGGCAGTTTGATGGGCCCCGGATCCCCCACCTACTTGTACGGTACTGTTCCATTTTCTTACTCGTGAATTTTTAACATTACTCATTACTACGTGTAATACAGAGTAATACAATTCCACGATGTATAGTGGCTGAACCGAGATGCCTATCTAACTTCAACCTCAAAGAACTTGGTAAAATTATTTTAACGCATAAAAATATCTAAAAATGGCACTTTTCGATATATTTTCAAACTTAAAGGTAGGTTGAGACGTGCCTCATTTTAAATGTCTCTATTCACCGATCATTTTGAAAAAAAGTGTTAATATATTTCACTTCCTGCATACATAGCGGTCCAAAATGTCAAAGTTATAGTTGCACAGTTTTTTAATTAAATAAATAAATAATCTTTATTTTGCCAAAAAAACAAGTACAAAACAGTACATTTTCATATACAAGTACACAACACAGTTTTTACAATACCATGAGTTCAAAATATAACAATAAAAAGGTAGAATAAATTAACACAATAACAATATAAATAAATATGAGGCAAAATAAATAGGAATCCCCTAGGCAAAGCCTGAGCTGGGATCTCCATCACTTGCTTTAAACAAAAAGAATGAAACGGCTAGCAGCGAAACGTAACACATAGTTTAAAAATTATGTATGAAAAGAGATTGATTAAAAAAACATACTGTGCCATTGAATGGAAATTATTTCTTTGTAACTTCAATGGTAAAAATCTCTTCACCAACATACCAAGTAATTATATTTACAATTCAAAGAAATAAAAAGACACTAAAGAGATAGTGGACAAATACCAGTAAACAAACAAATAGATGTACCAAAAACACATAGGAAATTCAGGCAAGAAGTAAGTGCAAGCGATTCAAAATGTTCAAGACTCAAACCTACTTTACTATTTTTAAATATTATATCGACAGCTTCTTGTTCAAAAAGCCATTTTTTTCAATTTTTTCAAAAACTCTCTCTGAGATTTGTGAAGTCGCCAATTTTATAACTAATTATGTTAAATAATCGTGGTGCAAAACTACTGTAAAATATTTGATGTATATTTAAAATTTGATTTAGGCACACTAACCGACTTGGTACCGCTACGCCTAAGAATTGTAACTAGGAGGCTGTCTTGTTATTGAAAAAGCAGAGCTTCTAATGTAAAAACATTTTTTAGGACTTTTAAAAATGTATAAATACCGTAGAGGAAGAATTTTCATCTCAACAAACAGTGCCAAGTATGTTCAAACCTTGTCTTCTTCGAAATAAGTCCTGATGAATCTTTTTTGAAAAATTACTATCGGATATATCACCACCCCCCCAGCATGTGATACCATAGCTTATCCTGGATCCTACAAGAGCGTGATATACATTGACTAAAATTTTGTTAGACCCACACAACTGATTTAATAGGTAAAAACTTTCTCAAACTGAAATAAAGCTCTTTTTTTTAATTTTGAAATATGGGTTTTCCAGGTCAATTGTTAATCATATGATTAAACCTAAATATTTCATATTATTGACTTGCTGTAATTCCAAACAGCTCACAATCAGGAACAAGCGGAACAAGGCATTTAGTTTCATGAAATTTAAGTGGGAAATTAAATTGGAGTCGAATCTCAGACTGAAATAACATGAAAACTTAGTTTTTTCGCTTAATATCATAAAGTTTTTGTCAAAACCATAACCTTAGGAAAAATAAATCTTTTGACATTGATTGGTAAAGCGAATTTAAGTCCATGGTTTGTATAAACAAAAGCAGTGTCATCGGCAAACGCAACCAATTTACCATTAAAACAAACCATTACAAAGATTCATTGACATAAATTAAAAAAAGTATTGGTCCCAAAAACAGAACCCTGCGGAACACCAAATTCAATTTTCCTGGATCTCCCATGACGCCACCAATGTTTACCCTTTGTTCTCTCCCCGGTGAGATAACTAGAAAACCAGTCAAGTGGTAAACCTCTAATACCAGCCAGCCATAACTTATGAAGTAAAATTTTCATGATCAATCGTGTCGAAAGCTTTTGTAATATCAATGAACAATGCAGATAACCTTTTTACTATTATTAATTGGCTCGTAAACTGATTCCATGAATGAAAGTAAGGCATCCTCAGTAGACATACCCTCTCGAAACCCAAACCGACAAACTGATTATTACTAAAGAATTTGTTTTTATTAAGAAATGAAAGTAACTGCTTTTTAACAACCTTTTCCAATATTTTTGAAAAACTGAGAGCAAAGAAATTGGTCGCGTAAAAGTTTGGCTGTGTAGGGTCCCCCAACGTTTGAAGATTGGAACTACTATTGCACTTTTTAAGCATCTAGGAAATTCCCCTGTCATAAGACTGAAAGTTATAGAGATATGATAATATCGGAATAATACTGGGAGCTATTTTTTTTTATCATCGTTGGACTGACCTTGTCAAATCCTGGTGATTTGTTTGTTTTTCAGACTAAAATAAATGAAGAAACATCCTCACTTATAAAATAGGTTGCATAAAAAAAGATTTTAAGATTGATGCGTTGATTGAATACATTGTCGAAAGACCGTGTGCTGCGCTAGATTTCGATTGATCTATTTGACCTCTCAATTTCCGAGGGGCATTTAAAAAATGTGAAATTGAATTCATTGGCGATAAGTTTAGGTTCGTGTATAATACAAGATTCCCCCAACGATCTCCCTTATTACAGTATTTTTTGTATTTTCATCACCAATTAGTTCGTTAACTATTTTCCATTGTGACTTAACATCATTGATCGAACCCTCAACCTATCTCTAAAAAATGACTCCTTTGAACTTTTTTAATTCTAAATTTAATTGATTTCGAAAATTAGTGTAATACTGTTTAAGTTTTACATTATTTGGATTTTTTCATCAATAACTTGTAAATTTTTTTTCTCTTTTGAAGCTTGCTTAAACGATAGCCTGTCAGTAGTCCAAGGTTTTAATTTATGCACCTGTTTTTACTTTTATTTGAACGTACACCAAACTTGCATTTACCTATACTTAGTTCTAATACATCAATAAAGCATTGGAAAGCATCAGACACAGTATTTTTTTTCATATACACAAGCCCAATCTACATTAATACAGTTCAGCAGTAAGTTTTTCCAAATCAATCTGGCTATAATACTCCTTCAGTATCTTTAATTATTGGATTGCAAAAGTGAATTGAAAAACAGAACAGTAGAATGATCAGTTTTTAAATTATAATGGAAAACATTAGCTTTGAAGTCAAACTGAAGATTGCCCTTTTAAAGAACCGTACAAAAAAACATGATCTAAACATGTAGACGAATTTTCCTTTAATTCTAGTGGGTTACTAAAAATGGCACTGTATTCGATATATTTTCAAACTTAAAGGTAGGTTGAGACGTGCCTCATTTTAAATGTCTCTATTCACCGATCATTTTGAAAAAAAAGTGTTAATATATTTCATGTCCTGCAATACATAGCGGTCCAAAATGTCAAAGTTATAGTTGCACAGTTTTTTTAATTAAATAAATAAATAATCTTTATTTTGCCAAAAAACAAGTACAAAACAGTACCATTTTCATTATACAAGTACACAACACAGTTTTTACAATACCATGAGTTCAAAATATAACAATAAAAAGGTAGAATAAATTAACACAATAACAATATAAATAAATATGAGGCAAAATAAATAGGAATCCCCTAGGCAAAAGCCTGAGCTGGGATCTCCATCACTTGCTTTAAACAAAAAGAATGAAACGGCTAGCAGCGAAACGTAACACATAGTTTAAAAATTATGTAATGAAAAAGAGATTGATTAAAAAACATACTGTGCCATTGAATGGAAATTATTTCTTTGTAACTTCAATGGTAAAAATCTCCTTCACCAACATACCAAGTAATTATATTACAATTCAAAGAAATAAAAAAGACACTAAAGAGATAGTGACAAATACCAAGTAAAACAAACAAATAGATGTACCAAAAACACATAGGAAATCAGGCAAAGAAGTAAGTGCAAGCGATTCAAAATGTTTCAAGACTCAACCTACTTTACTATTTTTTAATATTTTATCGACAGCTTCTTGTTCAAAAAGCCATTTTTTCAATTTTTTCAAAAACTCTCTCTGTGTTGTGAAGTCGCCAATTTTTATAACTAATTATGTTAAAATAATCGTGGTGCAAAACTACTGTAAAATATTTGATGTATATTTAAATTTGATTTAGGCACACTAACGACTTGGTACCAAGCCTAAGATTGTAACTAGGCTGTCTTTGTTATTGAAAAAGCAGAGCTTCTAATGTAAAACATTTTTAGGACTTTTAAAAAATGTATAAATACCGTAGAGGAAGAATTTTCATCTCAACAAACAGTGGCCAAGTATGTTCAAACCTTGTCTTTCTTCGAAATAAGTCTGATGAATCTTTTTTGTGAAAAATTACTATCGGATATATCACCACCCCAGCATGTGATACCATAGCTTATCCTGGATCCTACAAGAGC
The DNA here is from genome assembly GCF_021130785.1 of Homalodisca vitripennis. Lineage (NCBI taxonomy): Eukaryota > Metazoa > Arthropoda > Insecta > Hemiptera > Cicadellidae > Homalodisca > Homalodisca vitripennis. Next base: position 35,581,811 of record NC_060211.1, on the reverse strand, counting down.
GTGATATACATTGACTAAAATTTTGTTAGACCCACACAACTGATTTAATAGGTAAAACTTTCTCAAACCTGAAATAAAGCTCTTTTTTTAATTTTGAAATATGGGTTTTCCAGGTCAATTGATAATCCAATGATTAAACCTAAATATTTCATATTATTGACTTGCTGTAATTTCCAAACAGTCAACAATCAGGAAGCAAGCGGAACAAGGCATTTAGTTTCATGAAATTTAAGTGGGAAATTAAATTTGGAGTCGAATCTCAGACTGAATAACAATGAACTTAGTTTTTTCGCTTAATATCATAAAGTTTTTGTCAAACCATAACCTAGGAAAATAAATCTTTTGACATTGATTGGTAAAGCGAATTTAAGTCATGGTTTGTATAAACAAAAGCAGTGTCATCGGCAAACGCAACCAATTTACCATTAAAACAACCATTACAAAGATCATTTGACATAAATTAAAAAAAGTATTGGTCCCAAAACAGAACCCTGCGGAACACCAAATTACAATTTTCCCTGGATCTCCCGCATGACGCCACCAATGTTTACCCTTTGTTCTCTCCCCCGTGAGATAACTAGAAAACCAGTCAAGTGGTAAACCTCTAATACCAGCCAGCCATAACTTATGAAGTAAAATTTCATGATCAATCGTGTCGAAAGCTTTTGTAATAATCAATGAACAATGCAGATACCTTTTTAACGTAATTATTAATTGGCTCGTAAACTGATTCCATGAATGAAAGTAAGGCATCCTCAGTAGACATACCCTCTCGAAACCCAAACTGATTATTACTAAAGAATTTGTTTTTTATTAAGAAATGAAAGTAATCTGCTTTTTAACAACCTTTTCCCAATATTTTTCTGAAAAAACTGAGAGAGCAAAGAAATTGGTCGGTAACAGTTTGGCTGTGTAGGGTCCCCACGTTTGAAGATTGGAACTACTATTGCACTTTTTAAGCATCTAGGAAAATTCCCCTGTCATAAGACTGAAGTTATAGAGATATGATAATATCCGGAATAATACTGGGAGCTATTTTTTTTATCATCGTTGGACTGACCTTGTCAAATCCTGGTGATTTGTTGTTTTTCAGACTAGAAATAAATGAAGAAACATCCTCACTTAAAATAGGTTGCATAAAAAAAGATTTAAGATTGATGCGTTGATTGAATACATTGTCGAAAACCCGTGTGCCTGCGCTAGATTCGATTGATCTATTTGACCTCTTCAATTTCGAGGGCATTTAAAAAATGTGAATTGAATTCATTGGCGATAAGTTTAGGTTCGTGTATAATACAAGATTCCCCAACGAATCTCCCTTATTACAGTATTTTTTTGTATTTTCAGCACCAATTAGTTTCGTTAACTATTTTCCCATTGTGACTTAAACGATCATTGATCGAACCCTCAAACCTATCTCTAAAAAATGACTCCTTTGAACTTTTTTAATTCTAAATTTATAATTGATTTCGAAAATTAGTGTAATACTGTTTAAGTTTTACATTATTTGGGATTTTCATCAATAACTTGTAAATTTTTTTTCTCTTTTGAAGCTTAAAACGATAGCCTGTCAGTAGTCCAAGGTTTTTTAATTTATGCACCTGTTTACTTTTATTTGAACGTACACCAAACTGCATTTACCTATACTTAGTTTTTCTAATACATCAATAAAGCATTGGAAAGCATCAGACACAGTATTTTTTTTTCATATACACAAGCCCAATCTACATTAATAAGTTCAGCAGTAAGTTTTTCCCAAATCAATCTGGCTATAATACTCTTCAGTATCTTTAATTATTGGATTGCAAAAGTGAATTGAAAACAGAACAGTAGAATGATCAGTTAAATTATAATGGAAAACATTAGCTTTGAAGTCAAACTGAAAGATTGCCCTTTTTAAAGAACCGTACAAAAACATGATCTAAACATGTAGACGAATTTCCTTTAATTCTAGTGGGTTCATTAACTAAATTTAACATTCCCTTGCTGCTCAAAAGGCTCAAATAATTATCGCTCTCAGCTGACAGACTCAATATATCTAAATTCATGTCACCTACCAAATCAATATTACGGTTTCCTAGACCCATTAATACATACTCAATATCCATCAATGAATGAGGGAGCGCAAGGCAGAGTGGAGACGGTAGACTGCGATCAGTGTTAAAAGCGCTCAAGGTCACTGACTCTGACGTCTAAGCTGCAGAACATCAGCTGATCTAATATCATCTCTCTCACTCACACCGCTACACTGATAACAGTCGCGGACGTACACTATGGTACCTCCCCCCCCTGTACTCCTCATTACAATTAGCAAAAGCATTTGTAGCCCCCACCAGAAATTTTATAATAAATTTTAATTTCAGCTTTACTAATCCATGTCTCAGTTAAAACTAATTATATCAGGAAATAATCGAGCAGATTCTAATTCACTTAAAAATAAATTGAAATTCTGGCCTTACGCTTCTAATATTTTGATTTAAAACTACTATACTATTAGTGTTATTAATATTTCACAACAACAACAAAAAAAATGTCGGGATTGATAACTAATATACTAGCCTAAATATACAATTTTCTAACCTCATTTCCACAAACTGTAGTTCACAATTTATCCAGGTCCGCCAGCGAAGTTACAACTTTCACAGGTTCGCCCTCCGCATTCCTCATTAATATCTTGCCTCCTCTGATCCATAGATACGTGTAATGTTTTTCACTTTTCTTTTCCCGGGGCTGGGGGGACGTTCAGAAGTCGGCGTCGTCCAGGGCTCAGAGCTTTCATTAATATATATAGGCATCGCAGGACTTGCAGTTAGGACTAATTGTTATCTCGTTATAAAATTAACGAGACTAATTGTTATCTCGTTATATATTTTAGCAAGTGCAAGTTTTTATTAAATACTACCAAAGAAGTAATCTTTCTAAAAATATGTTTCAGTTCTCACTTTTCACTCGTAAAACCTTTCAAAAATTCAAATAGCAATGCAAGACTTTCGTTATAGTTACCATAGCTCTCTTAAAAACTAAAATGTTTTATATTAAAAGCTTGGCTTGATCTGGGATGATTGAGAAATGGCGCCATAAATACTAATTTTCACGATGTTTTAATGCCATTTTTGGGTATTTTTTATGTTAAAAATTATTTTCCCGAACTCTTTGGGATCGAAATTTGGGTGTTTTCGTTAAAACGAAGATATATAGGTTTCTCAGTTCAGCCGCTATACATTTTGATTTGCCTCACCCTGTATAGTCAGAAAGACCATGCACGAGTAATGTTATTAAATGAAAAATAAATAAAGATTTACATAAATAATAACGTTATAATACTTTAAAATAAAACTTATTGTGAACTCTGTAAAAAACTGGGGGTTTCCCAAAAATAAACTAAAAGAAATTTGAAAGTAAAGACGCTCTTACAGGTCATACCAAGATGGGTAATAATAGCGAAATAACGCACAAAACAGTCTACATACATAATAAACAAAACTGTATAATATTTAAAAGCACAACGTTACACTTGAGTTGGTTTATTAAGTGCTCACACAATGTTTGGGGTTTTGTGGCCCAGACACAAATGTTCAGAGCTGTGTATTCTGCCATAAATAACGTTCTACACGAATTGTTTGTGTAAAAGCAAGTTTTTCTGCGACGGAAGCACAATAGTGTGATAACAAACAGCAAAGCATTGTGTAAAGCTCACATCAAAGCTACACGAGAGTGGCAGCCTTTTAGTTGGGGAAAAAGCTCAATGTTTCAAAAGTAATGGATTCTTTAAAGTGTTTCACTCACTTGAAAATGTATGCTCCATTACTTGTACAGTAGTTCTTTTATACTTTTCACCGACTGAGCACTGTACGTGCTTTTGCTCTCATTTGTACTCTACTGTATGTTATTATTATTTCGTCGTCTTAATGACTACTCTATTGTGATACATTGTGCTTGCTCTTGAATACGCGATTGTGCAAAGCACGAGTTGTATGGACGTAGAATTGTTCATTCAACAAAAGAACCAAACTTTTTTATACGGACATAGACTGAATGCTTATTGATTGTTGTTATTAATACAACACGCTCTCTGCGGCAGACGCCGATAGGCGTCTGAAGTAAATTACCTTTATGTAAGGCGAAAGTATATTATTTAGTGGCAGTAGTTTATAAGCCAGCAGATGATTTTTTTTTAACATTATTCTACGATTTAAAATGATAAAGAAACGTTTATAAAAATTTTCTATATTAAAATTTGTTTATTAAGAGTAAAAACAATGGCCGGCGCAATAGTATTTTCTGCATCTGTTTACATTTGCAATATTTTTATTTAAAATGTTTATTCGTTTAACATTAATTCCAGCACACACTAATTTAATTTTGGTTGTAAACATGGAAAACCACAGTCTATACTGTACATAACACAATATGCTCGGTCATGCTTTGGTGCTTACCGGATACGACAAACGCGATGTCGGTCATGCATGCGGTGGATGCCGCTGTGCATTTCATCCACACCTCTCATGCGGAGTAGTGTTTTGGGGACCATGTGTAAACACAGACTTCATGACGGCATTCCGGCTTAAGAAAAAGCTGTCAGAACCATTGCAAAATTAGAGTTAGAGTTAGAGTCGCCTGAACGCTGTTTAGCAATTCAGGCATTTTATAATGTCGGCGAGTTTTAGGCATGTAACTGGGATTACTGACACCGGGGCTGGGACTGGTATTGAACAAGTGGCGAATGATTGCATCATCATGGAATTTTGAATAAAGAAAATTGTGGTGTGTGTTTTAAAATTACCAATTGTCTGCTGCATTAAAATAATTCCATTCTAATAATTCTTGTTAGAGCTGTCGCTGTGTTGGACAGTTGTACAAGAGTATTGGAGAGCAGAGTTGTATAGTAAAATCGTTTAATGCAAACAAATCTGTACCGTGAGCGGTATCGAACAAATGTACACGAGTACTGGAGAGAAGTGTCGGACAGTTGTACACGAGAATTAATTGGAGAGCAGAGTCGGACAGTTTTACACGAGTATTGGAGAGCAGAGTCGGACAGTTGTATACACGAGAATTAGAGAGCAGAGTCGGACAGTTGTACACGAGTATTGGAGAGCAGAGTCGGACAGTTGTACACGAGAATTGGAGAGCAGAGTCGGACAGTTATACACGAGAATTGGAGAGCAGAGTCGGACAGTTTTACACGAGTTTTGGTGAACAGTGCCGGACAGTAAAACTGTCTAGTGTAAGCAGATCCTTAGCACGAGCGGTGTCGCACAAAATGTACACAGGTATTAGGAGAGCAGAGTCGGACAGTTGTACACGAGTATTGTAGAGCAGAGTCGGACAGTTTTACACGAGTTTTGGTCAAACAGTGCCGGACAGTAAAACTGTCTAGTGTAAGCCGATCCTTAGCACGAGCGGTGTCGCACAAAATGTACACAGGTATTAGAGAGCAGAGTCGGACAGTTGTACACGAGTATTGTAGAGCAGAGTCGGACAGTTTTACACGAGTTTTGGTGAACAGTGCCGGACAGTAAAACTGTCTAGTGTAAGCAGATCCTTAGCACGAGCGGTGTCGCACAAAATGTACACAGGTATTAGAGAGCAGAGTCGGACAGTTGTACACGAGTATTGTAGAGCAGAGTCGGACAGTTTTACACGAGTTTTGGTGAACATTGCCGGACAGTAAAACTGTCTAGTGTAAGCCGATCCTTAGCCACGAGCGGTGTCGCACAAAATGCACACAGGTATTAGAGAGCAGAGTCGGACAGTTTTACAGTGTATTGTAGAGCAGAGTCGGACAGTTTTACACGAGTTTTGGTGAACAGTGCCTGACATTAAAACTGTCTAGTGTAAGCCGATCCTTAGCACGAGCGGTGTCGCACAAATGTACGCATTGGAGAGCAGAGTCGTAAAGTTGTACACGAGTATTGTAGAGCAGAGTCGGACAGTTTTACACGAGTTTTGGTGAACAGTGCCGGACAGTACAACTGTCTAGTGTAAGCAGATCCTTACCACGACGAGCGGTGTCGCACAAAATGTACACAGGTATTAGAGAGCAGAGTCGGACAGTTGTACACGAGTATTGGAGAGCATAGTCGGACAGTTTTACACGAGTTTTGGTGAACAGTGCCGGACAGTAAAACTGTCTAGTGTAAGCAGATCCTTACCACGAGCGGTGTCGCACAAAATGTTCACAGGTATTAGAGAGCAGAGTCGGACAGTTGTACACGAGTACTGGAGAGCAGAGTCGTAAAGTTGTACACGAGTATTGTAGAGCAGAGTCGGACAGTTTTACACGAGTTTTGGTGAACAGTGCCGGACAGTAAAACTGTCTAGTGTAAGCAGATCCGTACCACGAGCGGTAATTGGAGAGCTGAGTTGGACATTAAAAATCCAATTATAAACATTGCCGAGCTATTACTGTCGTGTGTGAGCAGAGTTTGCATTGACTGTCGCAACAACCAGCGACAAGAACTGTTGCAAGTAGTTGCGACAGTACTCAAATTGCTTATCACTGTTCACATTCTGCGACAGCAGTTGCGCAAGCTCGCGCAACTTTACTCGCCAGTGTATACGCATCCTAACAGGCAACATGTTTGGCAACATTATTAATTTCTGCGGCCATAAAATATTGTAAATGACGAAATACTTGGTCCGCACTTGAGGATATTTCAGGAAAATCATGGTTGCAACGAATTTGTGTTAACTGCCTATAAACTTATTTATGAAAATATGTTTAGTAGAACATGAGAAAGTGATGAATGCAGATTTAAAAATTTTACCACTTACAAGCATTAAAATTTAACTTAATAATTTCACTAAGCAATGTTTTACGTTCACAAGTACTTAGAAATGGAATATTGTTGTATACAAGCGGTAGATCCTCATTATTTGAGTACGTCTGAATTTTTCTATATTTCACCTAGTTGGCTTGTTGCTTTGTTGAATAAAAAGTTTCATACAGCTATTGGTCTGTTACTGATTAGATGTAATACTGAGATAAGAAATGTACGATTTACCCCAATGTTATACTGTTAATCATACTTTAGAGGCCTTTGTTTCTTATTAAGATTTGAAGTGAAATGGTTACTTGTCTTATAATGTGTGTTAAATCTTAGAATAATTAATAACGGTAAACCCCAAAGTTCTGTTTTAGATCCTCTGATCTTTATTAGTTTTGGTAATGGTGAAACATATTAAATTTAATGCATCTTTTTCTACTAAGCATACAGTGAAAGCTTAAAGAGAACCTTTTCAATGTTGAACTAAATTCCGCTTGTTACTTTAATAATTGTCTGAGAATAGTCGAGTTTAGATAGCATCGGACAGACCTACAAAGCCAGTGAAACTTTGAGCAGAGGCCGTTAAATGCGTGGTGTAAGCGTAGAGCGTAACCGTGACGTGATTGTCTGTCTGTGGTAAGTGCTGCGGTCGCTGCTCTGTCAAGGTTGGGCTCTGCCACGACCACAACTAGCAGACCTCACTCATTACATCTTTCCCACCTACTCACTGCTGTCTTCTAGTCCTTGTAACTGAGGCCTAAAACCTCATAACGGGCTTTGCCACGACCACAACTAGCAGACTGCAGACCTTATCATTGCATCTTTCCCACCTTATCACTGCTGTCTTTTAGTCCGTGTAACTGAGGCCTAAAACCTCATAACGGGCTTTGCCACGACCACAACTAGCAGACCTCACTCATTACATCTTTCCCACCTACTCACTGCTGTCTTCTAGTCCTTGTAACTGAGGCCTAAAACCTCATAACGGGCTTTGCCACGACCACAACTAGCAGACCTCACTCATTGCATCTTTCCCACCTTATCACTGCTGTCTTTTAGTCCGTGTAACTGAGGCTTAAAACCTCATAACGGGATTTAATGAGTAAGATATCAAATATAAGCAATTAGATTTAATAAAATCCGATAGTGTTAATATAAATTCTTTTTTAGATCCACATTACTTATTTTTATAACCAAAACCATCCTATCCTAGTTATTGTGATTAATACCACTTAAACTATATTTGTTATATTGATATTTCTATGAAAAGTCTTTAGCGTTCTTAAAGGTTATCTTGTATAAGTTATTGCAACTGATATTTAGTACTGTTACAGATAAAGCTGCAAGCGACAACCGGTTTCCAGGCCTTTATCATCCACTATCGGGAGGACCCAGATCAGCAGAACCTCATAGACTGGATACAGGAGGACTGGGTGAGTTTGCTACAGCCCTTCATGGTTTAATGAAAACTATAATAGTTCTAGTTAGATAAAATAAGTTACTATATTCTACTATTGCCATGTCACTTTCTTAACTTTCTTCAATTTATTGTAAATCCTTGTTAATTCTTGTTATATTTTGGTAACTTGGATTTAAATTTTTGGGATTATTTATTATTATTGTAAGTGTTTACTCTTAACCAGGACGGTTCACATCTGGCTGGTTTATACCTTCAAGTTGAACCTATACAATGGGTACAGCAAAAACCGATGTGTTACCTAAATCTGGGCAACCATATGGATGTCCAGGAGCGGCACATCATGAACTGAAAATGTTGAGATATTGAGGTGCAAGGATAGATAGATAGGTCTAGTCTACTGCGGAGGAAGACTGTTGGAGTTGGAGTTGGTGAAGCTCCCTAAGTGTTAAGGACTATTGCTAGCCTTGACATAAGGGAGTGCCATCCCTGCTTTTTTAATTGCAGAGGCTGGTTCAGACCTGGCTTCCCCTTCTTCCAAGGGGACTGAGGTTAATGTCCAAAATCCTTCCTTGTAGATCTCATCATGAGGCGACCCCTACCCCCAACTTTACCCAACTAGAATATCCTGTCACTCCAGAAGCAATGCAAAGATCCTTTTATAGGATTAAGTATAATTTCTCAGCTTCTTGTCCTAAGCAAAAAAGTTTACTCAGTATAACATGTTTATATTATCCCATAAAATATATAACTATTGTTTCTCTAGTTTACCTCTATATCAGAAAATCAGAACGTTTCATTCTAAAACGGATTTAATAAATGATAACTATTCATCTTATACAGTGTTAAATAATAGTATATAATAAAAATTCTTGATTAGAAGAAAGGAACAATTCAAATATTCCGAAAGGATGATACAATGGATGAGATTTAAGCGTAAATAAAAATAAGAAGTAACTACTGTTTCCTTTAGGATTTTAAAAATTACAGCAATGTTGGAATGATGACTCCTATTTTACAGTAAATTCTACATAGTATGCTAGTTCTCCTGATTTTTCTTAGTTTTAGATACTCTTTTGATACTCTTTTAGTTCACCTCAAGTGCCATAAAACAAATATGTGGGTCTACAGTTATCTACAGAAATTTTTATCTCTGGGCTTGTCCAATAAACTATTCTGGGAACTGTAAATTTTGTCACATATTTGAGCATCAGCAGGTCCTCCTGCAGTTGATTTCAGATTGAAAAAACTCAAAGGGGCCTATGATCATAGTGGTGAAGGAAGACAGAACCTGATATGCCCAAATGATTTCAGTGCTGCAGGTTAAAGTAGTCTAGAGCTTTCCAGCGTATTCCTGATTGAATCCACTTGGTATAAATGAGGTCAGCAGTCGGTAATCGACTCCACCTTTTCTCCATAGCGGCAAGCCATGAAATCAAGGCTACTTTATCCTACTCCATTCTCTAACCCTTTAAGCCATTCTTTGATTACAGTGCAAACCAGGTCTGTACTCAGCTTTGGCAGGCCCCATCATGGCCCACCACCACGTGTCTGTCCCTCAGACACCTTCAAATATACTTGTTGCGGGGCCCTGCCAGGGCCCCGGTAAAATTATCCGGAAAACCGGTCTGAGCACGGACCTGGTGCAAACTATATAACACTAACAACAAAAAAGTAACAGAATAATTCAAGTGAATGGTTTCTTGCAGCTGCAGTGTTGTGGTATTGAAGGCCCAAAGGACTGGGACAAGAACAACTACTTCAACTGCTCCTCTAGGGATGTGGGCAGCAGGGAGGCGTGTGGCGTACCGTTCTCATGCTGCAAGAGGAAACCTAACGTGAGTCGAACATTAAGAAATCATGATTTCTGACTTTAAACGTAAAACACGAAATATTCTTAAAATTATTACACTAGATTCGGCTCTAGTTGATGTCGAGTTTACTCTGTAAGAACAATGTTACACTTCAAAAATATTTACACCCTTAATGTTCATCGTAGATTTATGAGATGTGTCTCATTTTAAGGACTGTATTAATATGAATCTAAACCTTCATTTAGTTTTTCTAAGTTTACACATTTTGAATATTTAAAAAATTAAATACAAAAGAGTTTTGATTTTTCTGATTAACCGATAAAATGATTTTTAAAACCAAACAGTGTATTAATTATACATATATTTGTTAATGAGGCACCTCCTACAATGCTATGATTTAAAATAAGGGTGTAAAATTATTTGAGTAACGTTGTTATTATGATATTAAAATTTAGATGGCCATCAGTACAATCGACCATTAAGTACCAAGATATTAGCTGACAATTATAATTATTTCAATATGGGACATGTAATCCAAATACAGTTTGGGTATTTGTGCACCATATTCCGTATTATGTGTAACACAGTCATGACTAGAATGTTGACAATTGAATAATGTGTACGTTTGTTTGTGCGTGTAAAGCTATAAGGACACGTTTTACAAAGAAACATTGTAAACAATTCGTCTAAATGTTTTGTCTATTTTCACACAATATGCTTACACTTTTACCAAACTGATATTCACAACCTCAAATGAAACAAATATTGGTGGGGTGGATTACACATTCATTCTGATGTGCGCGATATTCTGATGTGCGCCTCAGTCTGAATGTTGATACGGGATATCGAAATCTTTTCATGTATGCTTGAATTTATATTAAAATTTTGATGTGTCTTAGTCTGCTGCAAATAATTTCTTTTATAATGTACTTTATTATTGTATTTTAATTTATTTTGATTAGATATAAAAACACTCAATTTATTAATCCATACTTTACTACATGCTCTAGTGACATGTTTAGTCGCCTTTCTTATATAGAGTAGAATCAATGAGGTGAGCACATTGTCAACAAAGAGTAAAAACAATACTTCTGAAGTGTTAAGTGACGTTCTTGTTACTCATTATCCCAGACACAAAGTGGTTTAAAGTACCAATATAATACTTTTTAGGAGGTTGAAATAAAATTATGCACCATTATAAACTAATTTAACGAGCAACAAATTGTAATCATGGACATGTTCACATGTACGTATATTTCAATTCATAAAAGAGTTTTTACATCATATGGTTAACACATTGAAGTCCAGCTGTATTTCGGAACATAGCACCCCAAATCACATACTTAGTTTTTGTAGCCTAGTGTATTCATTTAGTGTCATAATTACGGAATATAATAATTTTTAAGCGTTTATATTAATATAATTTATAGATATAGAAAAACAGTGTTGTAATCTCAATTTGTGGTTTATTTTAATTTCATTATTTGACATAATAATTTTTAATCACCCAGGTTTATAATGCCAGACAAAAACGTAGCCAGGAAAAAATGTTGGTAGGGGGTCCAAACAGCTGATATTTTTCCGTAGTGGACAGAGAGTAAGCCACATTTTGTTCCTTAATAAGTTCTTGACCCATTTCTTTGTTGAGAATGATATTTCAGCAGTACATGCCTGACTTACTGTTACTGAATTATTTAAATAATAATAATCGTTTAGTATAAAAGTAATTGAAAAAATTGAAAATTCTGGGGAGGTCCGGACCCCTTGGACCCCGTTACTGGCTACATCCTTGATTCCGGATTATCCTTGACTTATGATGCTTTAATACGTTATTAAATCTATACTTTATTGTTATATAGACTTAAATTATAGTTTTTACATTTGAAAGCAATGGATGAATACAAGTTTAATAGTTACTTGATTTTAATCTAGTAAAAGATTGATTGCTATTATATTCATGATAAGTCTAATATTGTGTATAAATCAGGAATTAATTTCATGAAATACTTATATAATGGAGAATTCTTGTGAATGAAACACATACAAGTGTCACAGTGACAAACAACCTCAGTGTCTTATTAAGATACATAAAATCATCTATAACATATAATATTATTCACTTATATTGAAAAGTCATTCTTCAAATTGCTAATCACTCCTAACAAAACTTCACACTTTTCTGATTTTAGGAGATAATCAAGAACAAGCAGTGTGGTTATGATGTGCGAAAACCTGGATATGTAAGTAATATTATATTATTAGAACTAAATTTATCACTGTATGTAAGAAATTAAAATGAATAATATGGGTTTTTATAATTAAATTTAAAAATTAGAGAGAGCGATTTTCTCTTATTTATCACAAAAGATGTATTAAACAAATTATACTTATTTATTTGTCATTACATCACCCCATGGGCGTACATAAGGGGAGGGGGTTTAGGGTGCTCAAGACCCCCTCAAAATTTTTAAAGATAAAAATGTGCCCATTAGTATGTTTTAAGCTAGAACATGTTTAAGTCTTATTTTATACCTTCTGAACCACCCAGTCTGACAGCCCTCTCCAAAATAATTCTCTATATACACCACTGCACTTCTCTATGTTATGCAGTTCCAATTATGTGGCACAGTAAAAACTACAATGCTAAAAATGTTTCACAGCTTTTTCTTACGATTAAAAACCTGAATCATTTGGAATTCTCCGATTTATCTAAAATCTCAAATAATGGCAATAGACTACTGAATGTTGATGAAACGGAATACTTTAGATCGTTTGATCCTTGATTGAACTTTAGAGGGAGGGCCTGATTTTAGTCTTAAAGAGTAAAGATCAAAGTTTGCTTTAATTAGTATGATGTTGTTATGGGTACAGAGGATTGGCACAGACATTTTTATAAACTTCCTCTTTTTTCGTTACTGCTTTTATGGTGCATTGATGTTATTCAATTAAATTTTATTTGAAATTTATTACGCCTAGTTCTAACTACAAAATACCTCAAAATTCTTTTCTTAGGAGTGAGTTTTAATATAAAAGAGCATGATGAAGCTGTAACGTATGTTTCTACTAAAAATGATTATTTAAAAGCATTATTGAAATGTTCACCATGTTCTGGACACACCAATATGTACGGTGTGGACAGAAAAAGAATAAACTTTGTCAATCGTTTATATTTAATTAAATTATGAACATTTTTCTAGTAGATTATATTTACCATAAAATTATGGCAATGGTTAGAAGTATAATTATTATTGATAAATTCCAACAACAAATTATCCACTAAATGATTTTAACCTGTTTTAAAACTCAATTCTTGACCTGGGAGCAGAATTAAAGTAAATTCTGTAGCCATGAATCAAAGTCCATTTTTTGTTTCCATGTTGAATCTTTACTTTATAAGTCTATGGGTAAAGATTATTTTGTAATTTTGTTGTGTAGCCAAGCTTGTATAGAATCGAGTGAAGTATTTTGGGCTTCAACAAATAACATGTATTAGTATATATGGCTCTTGTGGAGGTTTGGAGGGGAATTTCGAATTACCTCTCCACAAACATCAAAAGAAGTTTTTACCCATCCTCTGAAACTGACCGTAATCTCAGTTAAAGATTTTGCTGCTAATAACTAACCTGAACTTCTAATTATTGTTTGATGCGGAAAACTACACTTTTGACAGATTATTACTGGAAAGAGAACAAAAGGGTGGAGGGATTCAGGTGTGGAGAACTATACATTTTTGTGACAGTTTGCAGATGGTTGGACTAACCTCTCGCCCGCACAGAGCGGTGAACACAACATCTTTGAACGAGGCTGTTGGCGGGCGGGAGAGGAGTGGGTGGAGCACAACCTTGTACCCCTCCTGGTGGTTTTGGTGGGCAGTGTAGTGGTGCAGGTACTAACACGTCTGTCTGCTTGTCGCCTAACATGTTAATGCACGCTGATGGTGTACGTAGCTGTGTCTTGCCAAAGAGCTTGTTGTTGCTTTCTCAATCATGTTTCAGTTTGTAATGCAAATTACATTGATATACTTGACCAATAATACACTATGCTAACTACCCTTTATTTAACTATTCACCCTTGAAAAAGATTTTTAGAACTATACAATTAATGATCATATAATAAAAACAGTGTAGTACCTGACTTTAATTTTCCAATTAAACTATATATATTTTTAGTCACCAATTAACCCTGGAACTGGCGATTGAAATTATAATGTTCATCTGAAATGCAAGTGTTTTGACAGTTATATAGTACATAAATCAATACTGCCACCACTATTTATATACCATTAAAAAAAAGAATTGCTTATTTCAATGGTGAAATTTGTTTTACCGTTTTAGAAACAGTGACGTCATAAAACTTGCCAGAAATATTGTCTTCATGTAGCCATTTTGAAAGTTAGTAATAAATATGTCATAGGTATGGCTTATTATTTTCTTTTTTTTACGGAAAACCCTTTTTACAAACAATTTACAATATGATAAGTAACAACACTAAAATTGGCAACCAATTTTTACATGCTCTAATAACAACATATTTAAAGTCAATAATCATAATAGTGATATAATAAATGTCCGACCATGCCAAAAAAGTAAAATAAAAAGAATATATTATGTAATATAATTATAAAAACATTATATTGTATTATGTTGGTTTATAGCTTGGTTTTAGGCTTTCATTTCAATAATGTCCCAAAACTTTCCTGATAGGTCAGAGGAACTTGTTGACCTGCTAGGCTCAGACAACCTAGACCTTAACAGTGAGTGACACCTAGGTTTCCCTTTATGCTTTCTGGAACCCCAAACTAAGCTAATATTTCAGCAAAAGTTCAAAATTATTACTTATTTATTGTAAAATGAATATTAACAGTGAAATATTTCCATATAAAAATTTACATAAGAAGAAACTTTTGATTTTTCCAAAACATGTCACTTTCACCACTTTACGCATATGCATCTATGAGCCGACATTTGCAGTTTATCAGGTAATGATTATTAATTAATTTTTTTTTAAATTATTATTAATACATTTTTGTATATTTTGTGAGAATTATATATTTTTTTTAATTTTTGAAAATGGTAGTACCCATAGTAACAAATTTAGGTACTTCCCACCACTATTAAAATTTTTTTATTATAAAAAAAGTTGTAATTGGTTATTAATTTATTTATTGCTTTTTGGTGTATATAATTCTTTAAATTTTGGTATATTTAAAAAAATTGTGTGTAAGAATTATATTTTTTGTAAATTAAAAAAAAAAAATCATACCCATAGTAACAAATTTAACTTTTCGTGTATTATTTGTGGTTTCACAATATATTTAGTTTTTCTTCAAGATAACCTGAATACCATTATATATTTTCTTAAACTAGATAAAAGAAAAATAAATATCTCAGATTGTTATATTTATTATATTATCACAGTTTACCAATACCACCACTTTAAACAAATTTTTAGTGTACCGTAGTCATATATTTTTTATGGTTTGTGCATAATACTTTTACACCATAATTATCTCCAAATTCTCCTGAAAAATTATGTATTACATATGAAGGTTTATATTAAAAATGTGTCATTTACAAAATGTTTAAATTACAGGTACAAAACACTCAAAATTAGCCTGCCATATGAGTAAAACTAAGAACCGGCAGTTCCAGGGTTAATTTTTATCTTCTACAAAATCTCCATAGAAAATTTCTCGTCAATTCGACTTCTAACATTATAATCTCCTTTTGAACTAACTTTAGTTATCAGGCTGTTATTAGACGATTTGACCAATTATTATTTTTAAGTTAGATTTTGTAACACATGTATTCAAAGTGGAATACTTGATTAGATATAAATAAAGAAATAAATTTAAATGATCTTTTATTTCTTATATTTTGTATATTATTATTTTATAATAAATTTTTTAGTTTAGTTTTTATTTTTAGTTTTATTTTATTTTTATAATTTTTAATATTTTCATTATTTTTTATTTATTATGATGAGAATCTTTTACTGTCTGTCCTTAACAGTCAAGTTCACCAAATTTGCATGCTAACTAATTTTTTTAAATGTTTTGCTTGCACCAATAAGTTTAATGCAGAAACGCGTACGGTAAGTAAGTTATGGTGTCGCAAGTGGCTTTGGTGGAAGGTGGTACTAACATTGATGGATAGCCCGGTAAGTCTAACACCTGTATTGTGCCAGAACTACGACGTGTCCAAGATCATCTACGAGAAGGGCTGCCTGCAGGCTGGGGAGGAGTGGATAGAAAGGAACCTGCTCAATATCTCCACTCTAGGCCTCGTCATCACATTCCTGCAGGTCAGTTTGCAAGGAATTTTGTGAATCAAGAGCACTCGTATTGCGCTCTTTATTTGTGCATTCAGCAGCATAATATGGTTTGAAAATAGTTTGTGCTTTGTAACTTGTGCAACACACTTTGACTTTACATAATTACAAGGACTTAGCCAGCAAGGGGGTGCAAGGGGTCGAAACCCTCCTCAAATTTTTGAACTTATTAAAATACTTTTTTAGTAAACGATTATTATTATTTAAATAATTCAGTATTACTGACATTTACTGCTGAAAGATCATTCTCAACAAAGAAATGGGTCAAGAACTTTTTAAAGAACAAAATGGGTCCTTACTCTCTGTCCACTACGAGAAAATATCATTTGTCTGGACCCCCTCCATAATTTTTTCCTGGCTACGTTCTTGCATAATTACAAATTTTAAAACCACATGAGTGTTTTCCAATGATTGATAAATAAAATTGTGTTTTTTTTTTTAATTCTATTGTTTGATTAAGATGCTATCATAGAAAGTTATTTCAATCTGAAGTAATTATTCCAAGAACAGCTTTGGGCTTGTTGATTTACATACATTAGTGTGCATATCTCCTGGAAGATCATTATTTTGTTATATTTCTAGAATTCAGTATTATCAGTGATTGTTACTGGAGTGGTTGTGCTCTTATTTTGTTTTTCTTAATGAAGCTGTAACAACAGCTCCCTTTAATGTTGCTTTTCTTAGGTAGGGATAAAATAAATTACAGAGTGAAGAAGTTTACTTGTTTTCCTACCTAAGCAGAGAAAAATTGATTTATTTTTAAGTTCCCCATTACAAAGAGCAATTGAAAAGCTTTCATGGAAAGGTTTACTATAATCGAACACTACTGACTGCTCTGAACTCAGAATAAGTTGCTCGGGACTTACTTATGGAAAGGATCACTCACTTAGAAGAAGAAAGATTCACAAAGAGGGTAAAATACTCACCCAAGGGAAAAAACATTCACCTTTAGGGGGGTGAAGTATGTAGGGGAAGACACTCACTTAGGGAGAGAAAAGCGTATCTTGTAAGCTTTGTCAGGACACACTAACTCTTGGGTACTCTACAGTTTATACATTATTTTATATATTACAATCAGTTTATATATTTCAATCTACTCCATTACATATGTAACCAGGTAGTATGATAGTAATAGGTTTTCTCAAGAATACAGCTGTCATGACTCGGAATTAACTATGCATTATTGTAATTCATCTGGAAGAGGTAAGAATCACATGCATAATGATATATTATTAAATATTTTTCACAACCAACATACAACATAATATTTACTTAAAAACAATGCATGCGTATTTTAGTACGCTTAATGTGTAATATTTTTTATAGTGTTGGAGCTGACAACCAATTGTAGCGTATAAACGCAATCCAGTGTTTCATAAAGTAGATAGAGAAATTTCTGCTAAGAGAGAAATTGAGTGTCAACTGTGTAATTTTTAATGGGGGTCAAAAATGTTGGGTATCAAAAGGGTTAAAACTATTAAAATGATCTTTCGAATTTTATTTTATTAACTCGACTCATCCTAAACCATTCGCATTTGAGAAGTAAATAAAATTTGAATCAACCGCAGCCAACCATTTGAAGATCACCTGGTTGAAAGAGGTGACATGCCTCTTGTGTTGTTGAATGACAGTGATGCAACTATTATAAATTATAAGTGTCAGACAGCTAGTTTTAATAGTTTAAGGTTAAAAAATGTTATGATTTGAGAAAAATACAATTGTTTGATTTTTTAACCCTTTTTCATTCACTCACATTTTGGCCTCAACCAAAACTAGTGGTAACTAACTAATTATCAACTTTTTCCTTAGAAAAAATTTGATTTCATGAAAAACTAGTTAGTTTGCATATATAATTACAAATAAGCTTTTGGTTCCTATACTGTATAACAATAATTCCTGTAATTTATAGTATATTATTTGCATTGTTGATTTCTTTTTTATACATCACACAAAAGTCTTGTATATTTATTAGTTATATTTAGAATAATAGTATTCTTTTATATATCTCCACACTTTATTTTTCAAGTGTGAAATAATCATTTTTAACAACAAATAACTCTATTATATGTACAAATATATTCAAACAATTTTAGTGCTTCAAAATTAATTTCCATAAAAGTAAGCTGGTTTTATGGGTAGTATATTCCTGTGTGTCTTACGCAAAGTGGTTAATGTTATAGATCATTGGGATCTGCTTCTCGCAGAACCTGCGTGCCGACATCTTCGCGCAGAAGTCCAAGTGGCACTGACAGTTCAGGATGCCCACAGCCGTCTAGTCCCAGTCGCGTCGAGGCCTCGGAAACGTCCATCTTCACCTCTCCGATTGCCTTAATTTTTATACATCCCCATCGCGCTTTCAGCCGCAAGCAACCCATCTCGTCTGGTCTGGCTCAGAGTGCCTCTGCGCTATTTATGTTGATTCCGAGACCTCATATAAAATTCAATACACTTTTTACGAATATATAGAAGGCTATCAATAGACATATCTAATAACGATAAGGGTTAAAAATTTCCGTTGAGGAAACGTAACTAGAGGTGGACTTTTCCGACTGACCTTTCTCTACCATTCCTATAGGAGTGTTGTGATAGTTTTGTATCTGAGAGACTATGTATTTTGTACATTTTATAAGAGTATTGATTGAATGTGTTCATACATGTACCGTACTGATACCGGAGTGTACTGTAGTAGCTAACAATGACCAATGTACTAGAGTATAGTTAGTATGAAAGCGAGAGATCGTTGTAGCCTTGAGTCATGCGATGTTAGTCTAGTCGTTAGCATTCCGCCACGGATTCTTAGCTTTCCATCAGTAACCACTTGCTCCTGAATTAGACATTGGCAAACAACAGAACTGTTTATTTTGCTCAAAAAATATTCTGTAGGTTTTTAATCTGAATTCTAGGAAAACAGTTATAGCTTTTTTGTAATTCGGTAAAGCTAAAAATAGTTCATGTTTTTAATTCGTCCTGTGTTTATAAGGTACAAGTTTTTTACTTATGTTATCATGGGATATGTGAAACAAAATGATACAAAACAACTTTATTTTGTAACACAACATAAAATATGATTTCAGAATATTGGTTTACGTGGTGTGGATAAAAAAACAGTAATTTTCAAAAGTGTACTAGTATTTAAATGTAGCAAGTATGTCATTGCAGTAACAAATCTTCTAGAGGATCTAAAATAGTCCATAATTATTAAAATTATAATTAAGTAAAATAGAAATCTCAATAACTCGATTTGGTATAAATTTTAACTACTAACAAAACGTGTTAACCTAGAAAACACTAAGTTTTTATTTAGGAAACAACGTCAGGAAAATATAACCCACTTCTAATTTTAAATTTCCATGTATTTTATGTATTGTGTTTAACTTATTTATTAATATTCAAATGAAACTTATTTATGTATTTATTACATCTTCCGATTATTGATACCAGACATTAAAATTATAAAATATTTATGTTTATATAAAGTACATCAAACAAAATTATTCAATTCTGAAATGTACCCAACTAAAAATATTTGCATTCTTGTACGTAATAATAAGTATATAATTATATAATAAGTATATAATAAGTCTAGGAGTAATGTATCTATATTTTTTTTAGATTAATCCAAACCAGAATGGAAATGCCATTTAAAAACTTAGTCTAATGTTACTGATAAGATTTAAGTTACACCCAACCTAATATGTGATTGGTGGTAGATTTAATTAACGAAATGCAGTTTTAGTTTAATTTGTCAATGGGATTGAAATGACTAAAAATATCGCTGATATTCAACTAAACAGTGCTTAGCAATGTTTTTACTGTACAATAATGGTTTAACAAACTAGGAAACTGCTTACTAAACTATAGAAACTACTGGTCTGTCTTACTTAACATGTGGTGCAAACATATTGTAAAAATGCCTTATGTTGATCTGATTTTAAATCACAACTTAATATGTTAACTATACAAAGTAATGATCTGTTTTAAAGCCATTATATTTTGTAATTAATGTGTATAACTGAAAAGTGTGTGTATTATTGAAAAGTTCCTTAATACTTTTCAGACCTAGTTTTACAGTACTATAAGTAACCGATCTGACTACAGTGGTGCTTTCAAACAGATATAATTTGCTACTGAATTAATTGCTGTATTTTAACCAAAACTTGTCTTGTGTATGATGTGTAAATATGTATAAATAATATTTTATATTTATTTTAATTCCTTGCGTATTTATTTCTAAACACCAAAACATCAGTACTTTTCACTGGAAATTGTGAATTTCTCATGTGGTTACAGTAAACGAACAGATAAGTATTATAGCATGGTTTAACCTATAATTAGTTCTGGATGGCTAATTTTAGTAAAAACTGTTCATTTCTTTACTGCTTCATTCCGGTACACAGCTGGCCCCGAAGGTGATTAAATATCAAGAGACTAGCCGGTTAATTGAAAACTGGAGGAGGGAACCAATAATGTGAGAGGTCATCTCTCCTGGCACTTCATTATAAAAAGCCTTTAGTAAAATTATGCCAGTACAGAGTAATTTATTAAAATATACTCTCTTGGAAAATAAAGTGGGATTGAATTGTCATTACACTTATTTATAATTAATTCGAAATATTACAATTTGTGTGTAATTTATTAGGCATTTTGCTTAACTGTGCAAATATAATCTATGAAATAAGATTTTTAGATTTTTTAGACATTTTCCTTTCTTTGCAACAGACTATACTCAGTACAATAATTATCCGATTTCTACCATTGACCCCCTAACGGTTTTTTGAACCTAAAATTGTGTTGTTTTTATACATTTTTTGGTGTTTTTTACAGACTGGTTTGTAGAGTTTGGATATATACTTTTTAAGCTAAAAAGTTTTTTAGTGTCTTTTGAAACATTTTTAATTTTTATGGTTTGTCCACTGTCATGGATGTGCCACCAAAATGTCCACCAAGTCCACTATCTGTGTCAGATATTTCTATTGTACAATAAAAACTATATAACCAGGACAGGTGACACGCAACAACACACGGTAGCTGTCTGCACTGTGGGACTACAGTGAAATCGGTAAGGTGTAAACACTCATGACAGAGGACC
Source organism: Homalodisca vitripennis (assembly GCF_021130785.1). Taxonomy (NCBI): domain Eukaryota; kingdom Metazoa; phylum Arthropoda; class Insecta; order Hemiptera; family Cicadellidae; genus Homalodisca; species Homalodisca vitripennis. The sequence continues at coordinate 35,560,391 of NC_060211.1, read as the reverse complement.
AAGGAAGTGCTGATAATTAGTAGATGTCAGAAGTACTTGCCCGATGTGCAGTTGTCATGGATATGTTTCTTACATAACATTATGTCAGTAGCACATGTTTACGCAATCCCTATGAATTTCATATTACATAAAAACCCATGAAGGAAATGAATATTCAAGCAATGAAGTAAATATAATTTGGAGATATTTTTCTGAATAACCCATAAAAATAAAGAATAAACTACAAAGCATTAGACACCTCCCACAATTCTGGAATTGAACAGCCAGCTAAATTCAACATGAGCTAGATCAGTCTTTCCAAAAAAGCTGCAATGAAAGAGTTTTACAGAAACTTATCAGAAAAATAACTTTACATAAAAATAACAATATTAAAACAAATGTGATAAAACAGTGAAAAAGTTCAAAATTCCTTGTTATATACATATGAGAAATTCAGTAACCATCATAAAATTATATTAATACCTGTCATAACAACATTGAAATTCACCAAGATTTGTATTGGAAGGGTGCAATCTTTTAGTCTTCTCTGATCTTTGCATACCAAAGTGGCATGAAGTACAAGATGGTACCTATGTAACTTGGTGTCTTTTTTTAAGTAAGTACTGTATGTAAATTTGAGTTATAATCACAACCGTTATATTTTACAGTTCTACATTTACATGAAAGCCTGTTAAATACGGTCATAAAAGATTCCCGTAGTATTAAGGTGTTTATCATAACAAGCAATACGTGTTTCAGTTCCACTATCATAGAAGTCTGTATCTCGAGTGTCACAGCTGATAAACAGCTGTTTATAACCTTGTTGTTATAACCTAACCCCTACATCCTTTATTAAGTGCATTAACAAGACAATGGATACTAATTCCGGTTCAATGGAGGATTGTCAAGGGTCCCATCCAAATGAAAAAATGAAATAATAAAAATAATTTCTTTATTCTCTTTCATCACATGACTCAAGTATCCAAATCACAACCCAAACAATATTACATAAAATATAAAGCAAAATACGGTACATACTGTAATAAAACTATGAACAAAATATATTACTTGCTTAAAATTATATTAATAGATTACTATACTGCTAATTATATCTAAAAATAATTTATCTCGTTATTGATTAATAATTAGTAAAATATTTAATGGAATTTTAATAAAACAGAATTTTTAAATCAGTCATGAATTGTCAAGAGAACAAATACACACCTTTTAAGGGACATATTATAGTACCTTGATCGAAGATGGGAGTCATCAAGTTTCCAAACAAACAACAAATCTTTAAAGGAGGAAGTCACACACACTCACACCCCCCCATGCATTAATTATATAGTTTTTATAACTAAAAAAGTCAACAATTGACAGATTCGAAAACATCATCACGAGTAAAGAAGAGTAACCATTTCTTGATTTTGTTCTTAATGTTCATGCAAGATAGATTGGTCTTGATTTCTTTTGGTATTGTATTATAAAATGGTGGCCCTAAAAAAAATAGGAGGAAAGTCTTTTGAAATAAAGTATTATAGGATTTAGGCAGTCAAATTATTTCGTTGTTTCAACTGCCAAATTCTATAATTTATATTACGATCAATTATGACTCCAACATTACCACTCATCACAAAGAATATATTCAAAACTTTAAATGTATCACAGAGGCAGAAATCCAAGTAATACAAATAATAGATAAGAGTTAGTGAATCTACCACTTCCACTTATAATTCCTACCAAAGCTTTTTGAATATTGATAATAGGCTTCAAATTATTAACATAACAGCCTCCCCAAATAGAAAGTTCATACTGTAGCTTAAAATGAATAAGAAAAAATATACTTCATGGAGAATTGCTATTGGACAAAAGAGTGTAAAATTTGCGTACGAGTACATATAGCTGATTTTTAAGTGTTAGTAAATCATATAAATCTTAAGTTAAGTCCCATGTGGATGGGAGATATCACACCAACAGAAAAAAACAGCATTTCCTTTGTTGTTAGAAATCTTATTGAAACAGGTTTGGAAATCCAGGCCATACCTGGAAACACCACTGTTGGAACATTGCATTGCTCCCAAATTCTGTTATACTTTTTTTTGTAATTCTGTTATTGTTAGAGCTACATACCAAAATGGCAAATATACTTATTTTATACAAATACCTACATTAAAGTTACTATGGAGTGAATTATTTCATTCTAGCAGTACTTATCATACGTTGTAATGTTGTAATAATCTTAAAATTCTACAAGGTAGGAGTACACCATACCTCATGTCGCGTAACAGGCTTCGCTGAGGTTCAATCCAAAACTTAAAGTCTATACACATTTCATTATTGACAGATAGAACGACAGACAATGATATGGCAAAGAGATTTCTACATTTCCTGGCAAAAAAAAGAAAAATAGTGTTACTCCACAGAGTGATATGCTTCAACGAAACTTAGCCAAATTCCATGGTCGGGTATACACCATCATAGAACTCAAGATATATAGAATTTAACATGCAAAATTTCTAGTCTACCGATGAAATCTTGTCACATGATACATTCACATTTTTGTTCATTAAATAGGGTTTCATATCAGTGTTTGAATAATAAAAGTTAATAGTTCAAGGTACTGTACCATAAAATTATGTTTGATGTTTTGGTATAGATAGGCTACATGTGTTAATATGTAATATGTTAAAATCTCTTATGAATATCACATATGAGTTTGTTTACAACTTTATATTTTTAGCTATTTTCTCGTTGCCATCATGGTTACCCATAAATCCAATGTAGAAATATTCACAAACGCTCAGCCAAATCCCTTGGAGTGACATCCGTCATCATCAAACTCAGTGTTTCTCATATAGAAATGAAGCTTCATGCACAACTTCAAGTCTACAGGTCAGTTCATTTTCGTGATATCGTGCGGACAGATGAATTTTTCCCAACCCCACAGGTGACAGGCTTTGCTAACGCTCAGCTAATTAATATAAGATTCAAACAGAAAATTTAAAAAGGAAAACTTTGTAAATAAAGTAAAATTAATATTGTTGTACACTACAAAATAAAATTGAGATCTTCAGTACATTAGAGGCTACAAACAACTTCACTTATACTATTGGTATAATTATTATACTTATACTATTGGTGACAATTATTATAAATTGAAAATTAACATGACAAAAACATGGTTGTTACTTCAAAAAGTAGATTTATAGATGCAGTAATGATGTACCAAGTTTTATTGCTTTACCTGTAATCGTAAATCGTACCTATAATCGAGTTACCAAGCCGGTGTGGGACTTTATACACCCTGTATATATACAGACATGTTTAATAAAACCCTAAACATATGAAATAGTTGTCCTATATACTTAAGAAATAGTGATGCAGGTGGAAGACAAAGATCTCATAAGATATTCACCACTATAACACCATAAATTGTAAACCATCCAATCTGCCAATATACCAACTAAAGTTGTGTGCAGCTACCACACACTGTATGGCAGAAAACTACATATCACCTTATCACAGGAACTGCAACACAGAGAGAGTGGTTACAGGAAACAGCTTTTGGTGAAGACAACGAAGACTACTGGACTGACCTTGTTTCTGCTGATAATTTCTACTGGAAGGCATATATGAAAATTAAAGTCTTTTATGTACAAATCTTGACACAGTGAGTACAGTAATCTTGATCATTATAAATAAAGATGATTCTGATTATCTGATTATGTCATGAAAAAGACGCTAACATTTGCAATTCATTGTTCTGAAAATAAAGTTGACATGATGTAATTTGTTTAAAACCAAAATGTTTTAAGTAATAACAAACGAAAAGGCTTTTTTTAACTAAATAAATTATTTATACAAATCTGAAGGAAATATTATTTTAATGATTAGGTTAATTGAATAAATATAATTTAAATTGTTAATGGCTTTGTTAATGATTAACCAATTCTTATACAGAGACTATGATCAACAAACTCGGTTGCTTATAAATTAAATTTCATGAAAATTTGCAAGCCTATCACTTAATTTGTTCTCCAGATATCCTACAGACAAAAGCAAGATTTTTTTCCTCCTTAGTGATAGGCTTCACTGAAGCTCAGCCAAATCCGATGGAGAAACATGCTACACCATCGAACATCGATATTGCATGTATAGAAATGAAGATTTATGGTAAATTTCAGTTCGGATTGCTAAATTCGTTCTCAAGATATCCTGCGGACAGAAAGAAAAACAAAATGATGTATTATGCCAGTCCTCCAGGCTTATACCCCTGAGAAATAAAGAACTATAAAGAAACACATGATCATTTAGGAAATATTTTAAATATTGATAATAATAAAATATACAGGAAACAATATTATAAAATAGCTTACAAATGTGTATAGAAATGCTAGGTTATTGTTTTATATTATATGGTTTTATTTCTAAGAAACCAATTAAAATTTACAAATGAAGGTTGTTATAAGTCTAGAATCCAATTAAAACTAATAAAAAGGTTGTGGTTGGATTTTAAAATGGAGAGAATAATTCTCAGAAATTGTTTTGTTGCTCATGCTCAAAATAATGGTGTTAATCCAGTTTATATAAAAGGAGTTTTAATAACTACTAATAATTAATAATAATAAGTCTTCTAAAAACTGCTGTCAATCCTTGATAAATCTCAATATTTACCGTACTGTATGAATTGTCAACAAGGTACTGGATTCTGCAAATATCCATCATTGAAATAGCTGCAATTGCCCTAATTTGCAGTATAAATGGCTTCTCATTATATTTGCATTTACGATAATTGATTTAGTTTTTGCACTTTATCGATCCTAACTCATCAATTAATAGAGAAGTACAATAATGGACTTGATGACATTGTTAACTTTAACTAAGTGACAATTACTGGCTATAAATATTTATTCCATCGTTGATTGATATTCCACTAATCTACTCCATTTAATTAATATATTTTAAATTACGGTATTCATTTCCTACTACTTATCTACTATGCAATAATTATTTTTATTACATTAAACCTCTCAGCGTATTATTAAAACAACACGTATATTGTTCTTATTGTTGATTCTCACAATTGCAAACCTTATTGCATATTGTGTTATCATGGCTTTTTAATTGGTCAAAAACCTTTATAGTCAAAGCTCTTCAAGATGCCTTTATTCAAAACAAGAAAATAGAACATTTGTAACTCCTTGAGGAATTACATGTGATATTTAAATAGCAATATAATGACATATTATTATGTACTCAGGTGATCAAAAAAGTGAACATAGGGGTATTATATGTTTACAATATATACATCAAAGATAGCTAAAGGATATGTCATATTATGTATATATACAAAATTTAATATCCTTAAGAAATATTTTGTGAAATATTATATTAAATTTTCATCAGTAACATTACGCTAAAAATGTTCTTTTCCTAAGTTATAAGCAGTTACAAAAATATCACTTCATTATCTAAAGTTGTTTTTCCATGGATCTGATCAAAGATTCCAAACTTTTAAAGCCTGTTGATTGTTATATATTGATCAAAAAGAGTTTATATCTTCAGGATAGTGTAAAAAGTATTTCTACAATTTTTAATAATGAACCTGACCCAAAACAAAACAAAAGTACTACCAACTTAACAAAACAGTAGCAACAATAATACAACTGACCTTGACTTCTAACCTTTTATTCCTCAAGGGTATACTGTGACTTGATTGCTTGCCGACAGACTTCTTACCAGTATTTAAAAAAGTGTATTATAAATTCAAGTTTTAGGATAAACTAATTCAAAGCAGAGTCCTGTCTGGTGTGTAATGTGGTCGGTTCCATTAAGCCGCGTTTACACTGGAAACAAAACATGTTTATAAACAGTGTTTCGGAACAAAGTTCCTCAAATCGAAGAATAACTACTTGGAACAATGTTTATAAACAATGTTTCGGAACAGAAATTCGGTGTTTTTTCCACATGTTTCTTGTTTCCCGTAGAAAGCGGTAAGATCAAAGGGTGTTTATAAACATTGTGGAATGTTTCGGAAACACAAGACGTTTAGATATAGGAACATTGTTGAGAAACATAAATAATCAGGTCTACCAATAATTTTTTATGCGTTCTGTTGGTAGAACAAGTTGTCAATATTTTTTGTTTCGATGGAATGAAAACAATGGTTTCATACAAAGTCAAGAATTCCAAAAATGTGTTGGTTCTATCGACTTGTCATGAAAAGCCATCAATTGATAAGGACTCAAAAAACCTCTAATCATTGAGACATACAACGCAACCAAAAGTGCAGTTGATACTTTGGATCAAATGTGCCATCAAATGACGTGCATCCGAAAGACGAGGCGGTGGCCATTATGCGTATTTTTTGGCATGATAAATATCATGCTAGTAAATTCCTATGTTATTTACACTAGTAACATGGTGAAAATGGGCCCGAAACCGCTTTCAAGGAGAAACTTTGCAGTGCAAATCTAATATGATCTTATCACACCATGGCTTCAGCACCGTATGAACTACCCAAACTTGCCAAGAAAACTCCGCCAATCGATTGCTGAAATAATTAAGGCACCTCTTCAAACAAACAAAGTTAATATCCTTCAACACCCCCGTCGAAAAATTTGTGGAATATGTCCATCAGCAAAACGGAGGATGACGTCAATTTTTTGCTGCCGATGTGCCAAGCCAATCTGTGCCGAGCGTCGCGGAAGATGCTGTGTCCATTGTATAGATGAGATTTAATAATATAGAATTAGTTTTAAAAAGGTTTACTAAGCTGTATTATAAGTGTTTATACGCAATTAAATGGCATTTTTGTAAAATAAAATGTATTTGAATCCTGTCGTAATTTTTACGATTACCTCCTGGGTTCTCTGTCACATAACAAAACACATGTAGCGGCAGCTAGAAGAAGCACATCCTCCTCGTCAGACGACATCTTCAAGAGTGGCTGTCCTAAAATGTTTAGGAACATTGTGTGCAAAATATTTCATGATAGTAGCAAAATATAAACAAAGTTCCAGGAACATTGTTTCTGGAACAAAAGTTCAGAAACAATGTTTATAAACATGTTTTGTTTCCAGTGTAAACGCGGCCTTACACTTATTCACGACTTGACATGATTAGAAATAGTAGTAATTTTAACTCAGTTAAACACGAATTTAGATGGAAGTAATGATCCACATTTGACACTCATGAATTAATTGTTTACAGTTTACCATTAAAGATGGATTATTTAAAACAATAACATGTTGTTGGACATTTACCAAAGTAAATGTGACAAAATTGGAATGCTAGGTTTTGAGGTTAGAATCTGTTTATTCTCTTCTGAAAGTGTAAAAAAAATTCCTCGTCTTTGGTGGGCTGTGTATTGTTCAGTACAGTGACATTATTGGTATTTGATCTAGTTATCGTAAAACCTCTGACATGTGCTTGAGTTTTTTGTTGTGTGAACTTGTTTTGTAGTTAAAACTTTAATTATTTTGAAATATGGTGTAACATCTCAATTATTTTAAAATATGGTATATCCTAACAACATACTCTGAGATTTGACTCCTAAAGGGGTAGGGTACGATAAGCGGACCCGGTTTTTTATATCGAAATTGGCAAACGATATTACTTAACCGTAACCATCGATATAATCTATCGATACTGATTAATTATTTTGAACAGTTAACTTAAATAATCTATATCAACAGCTGTAAACACTTTCAAATAATACTCGTAGTGTAATATTTCAATTTTATATAAGTAACATTTGATTATTAAAAATTGCAGTCAATTTTAGAAAACTACACGTCATTGCTTTGAAAGATGATAAGACATATTTTCGTGACTTCAACATGTTGGACTCGTACTGGTAAACCCACTATGTGAAATTTGTGGGAAAGAAACAACTGTAACTGTGAAAGGAACCAAATATGGTCGTCTTCAGATTTCCTAATTTTGGTTATAATAATTTCTTTGATCACTGTAAATATTAAATTCATATTTTAATTTAAAACACATGATTGTATCTATGAGGACTATAGATACTTTTATATCGATAGATAGTCTAGGATTTGAGATGAATATTAGGTATCGATGATTACATTCTTCGATACAAAAAACCAGGTCCGCTTATCGCACCCTACCCACCCGAAGAAGTGGATAGATACCAATCCTCGAAGCGTAGTGTTCTATCCTTGTAATATTAACAATGGCAACGTCCGATAACCTGTAATTTCTTCACTTCTCATAAAACTGTAACTTACTAGTTTTTATTCAAATTTTAAGTATTAATTTAATTTAAGATAGACACAAAACTATAAAACGATATGTTTCAATAGCAATTATACCGTTGTTAAACTAAATCCAATGCAAACACTATCAGCATATAGAGTGCATTACTAACCCAACGTGAATTTGTATAGTGAAATAACTTATCAAACATGTTTGTGCTGTTTCTGTACAAGCAACAAACAAGCACATACATGTTTACTAATCGTTTGATCATAATCAGTGATGGGTTTTGGTTTAGTGAGATATCCTCTTGGGCTTCATTCAATAGCGATTATTACCTAGGGTCTGCACCCATAGTAATTAATTCGATTACGTTTTCGACTCCTTGATTAGTGTTTTAGTTATACAGTTTTTGTAGTTCCCAGACAAAATTCATACTATTTTTTTAATTGTTATTAATGTTTTTTCTTAATTAAGTTCTTATTTTAGTGATTTAAGAGACAATTTGTTGCTGTTCAATCAGAACTGCGTTTTCATAAATTCCAAATAACTATACTCTATACTCGTCATATTCTGAAGAAAATTGTACATGTGGCTGTCATCTTAAAATACCAAACTGAAGACAAATTATTATTGTATTGTACAACACTTATGGTTAGTCACGACTCTAATGGTAGGCACATTAATATACATATAACAATATAAAACACACATTGTACAACAATTATTTCTAAAAATGTCGACTTGGTACAGTTACAATACATTAAAAATTATATTTGTAATAATTTTACTTACTGTGATTTGATGTTATCGATATTACAAACTCCTCAACTTCGGTCGCCATCTCGAAAGTTAGAGTCATCAAAAACCTTGTAAATACAAACAATTAATTTTGTAAACAACCAAGAATTCTAAAACTCTTTTTCGATTTGTCTACGATGTCCAGTAACTTGATATAACCACTATTAATAACTTTAAGTGGCCTCCATATCTAAATCTTAAGTTATATTGAAAATAAGTAGGTTGTTTTCCGGGTCGAGCGGTCTAAGACTGAATTTGGGTCTGAGTTAGAGATAGGGCAGGTTCAGATCCTGCTTGTGACCTTTGCACTTTTTATCAGTACCATCGACCTTGTACTGTATCGACTCTCCTCTTTATTCTGTTTGATAGGATCCTCGCACAGGTCATTGGCAGAATAAGGCTCCCCACGAGGACAGGCAGAATAAGGCTTAAAACGAGATCGGTCTCTTGTTTTGTAAAGAAAACAATTACCGGTACTTGAAATGTTTAAAAACTTTAGAATTATAACTTATGTTGTAACTTAAGACAGAAATTTCCCACAGATGTGCAGATCACCATCGCGATACGTTTTATTGGTTTATAGTGATTATGGAATGTTGAATTTAGGTCCAGTTCACCTTCCTCTTACGTGCAGCATCTGAAATCTGATGCTGTTGCATACTTGACTCCTGAAATCTGGAGTCATGTTTGCCTGAAGGGATCCAAACGTAGTAGGTGACGAAGAATGAAGACGCTCTAAACGACCCCCCCTGCATCGTTTCGATATCAGAGCCACCCAGTTTACAAAAAGTAGTGTAATCTAGTTGAAGAAGTATTCTCATTGTCTCATCAAGTGCACAATTAATTGAGCGCACTACGATGTTGACTGACTCGATCGCAAAGCACGGTGGAGCAACCGAGTTTTCTACACTTAAAGCAGCTATGATGGGAAGGGCTGATTCAATGTGAATGTTGAATTTTCTTCTTTTTTAATTCAACATTCACATCGAATCAGCCCTTCTCACCATAGCTGATTTATTTGTAGCTAATGTAGTCATCCAAGCTATAAATATATTGTGTATTCGTAAAAAGTTTAGTCTGAAGTTTTGAAAAATTACGGCAACTATCGTGTTTACAAGCTTGTATCATATTGGATGAGCCCATTCACACACACACACACACACACACACACACACACACACACACACACACACACACACACACACACACACACACACACACACACACACACACACACACACACACACACACACACACACACACACACACACACACACACACACACACACACACACACACACACACACACACACACACACACACACACACACACACACACACACACACACACACACACACACACACACACACACACACACACACACACACACACACACACACACACACACACACACACACACACACACACACACACACACACACACACACACACACACACACACACACACACACACACACACACACACACACACACACACACACACACACACACACCACACACACACACACACACACACACACACACACACACACACACACACACACACACACACACACACACACACACACACACACACACACACACACACACACACACACACACACACACACACACACACACACACACACAACCACACACACACACACACACACACACACACACACACACACACACACACACACACACACACACACACACACACACACACACACACACACACACACACACACACACACACACACACACACACACACACACACACACACACACACACACACACACACACACACACACACACACACACACACACACACACAAATATATATATTATAGGAACCTACATAAATGTACTCGTATATGTTCGGATTACGGTGGTTTTAGATTTTCCAGCCATGATAGGAGTACACGAAAAAAACTTCCTGGAAATTCTATCATGACGGCCATTTCTATATTTATTTATTTCCAACGGACATACTTTTCCATTTTATATTTAAGATTCATATAATTAACTAATACACAACTTAACCTAAACAACACATATATAACATAACACATAACTAACTAACTAACATATTAACTATAGACATATTAATATGAAATGTAGTTAGAAGCTTCTTTGATCAATGCAACTATAATTCAGTTGTAATACATTTCCTAAAGCTAACAATGCTCGATTAAGGAGTTTATTACTCGTAAATACGCTCCCTATTAATGTGACTAACAACGCATGGGTGATTACACAAACTAGGTCGTAACCACGACTTCATTACTTCAACGAGGTTTTAGCCGGCTACTGAATAACCGTTCAAATCATGTGATTAGAATGGTGCACTGTAGTTACGGCAGATTACCACATGACCTCTTGCTAAAATTATAATAGAAACAACCCTCCCCGCGCCACCCCTCGGCCGACCTACCCACAACAACTCTCACAAACACAGTTACAGTTGGTGGGTCCGTTATTCTCTATATTGCTTGCTAACACAATTTACCTCGTCCAATCTGACCGAAATGTCTGCTGCTTGTACGCAATAACTTTCTAAAACACTGGTCCGTGGATATTATTTATGTCGAGGCCTAGGCTGAACTGCCAGCTCTGGGGTGATAAATTGTCTACGGTTTAGTTCATTTGTTTGTACATAACCATGTTGAGGTATAAATAGGTGTCTTGTAAGGTTATGGGGGTGGGGGGGGGGGGGGGTGGGGGGGGGGGGGGGTGGGGGGGGGGGGGGGTGGGGGGGGGGGGGGGTGGGGGGGGGGGGGGGTGGGGGGGGGGGGGAAAAGGTATAAAGGCTAATTCTTTTTGAGTTTTTTCAAATTAATTGTTTATGTAGATTAAATATAACAATTTGTAATAAAATAAAGAATAATATCATTCATAAAAAAAGATGTAGCCAAGACCTTTAACATAGCGTATTCTACATTAAGCATATAACCGGCAAATCATAGTAAAGGGGTTAGATTTTTCGAGCTATCATTCCCAAAATTTCATTTTGATAACATTTTCGTATTTCTTTAGAAAAATCTTACATTGAAGTGTTCAAAGGGGGAAAATTTCTATTGTTAAATATTGGTTTCGGTGGAATTTTTAAAAATTATTTTTCAATTTTGGGGATACATATATATTTATATTTTCCTTTCGATGCCGTACCTTTTAAAATTTTTTTGATATGATTTGTAGCAAATAAAATTCAAATTTTAATACCTTTACACCTGCAAGCATTCATTACATCACAATTCGTTATAAAATTTCACATCAACAAGCATTTTACTGCTTATTGCGCTATATTTCAAAAGTAAATTAAAACTTGAACAAACATAGGTTAATTATAGTAAACATAATGTTCTGATATCCCTAGCGTCTGACATTCATTATATTTAAGGGAATAATTTATCAGTATATAATATTTATAATTTCATTGAGAACTACTTTTAAATGTACTCTAAGATTTGTTTTCGAATTTATTTCGAATTAGATGTCCTATATGTTGTACTCAAGCGAAAATGATCTGTTTGAAACGAATTAAGGGAAGTAAGCTACGCAACACTGTACGGAACAGTGAAAACCCCAGAGGCAAACACTTTGTAACGCTTTGACAAGAATCTAAGAGACAACCTTCCAAAGGCTTTCCAAACAATACCCTGTCCCTTTATCACTTATCTCTACTTGTGCTCATAATACACTGTAGAAGCCTTTATTTATCTTATTGTTGTAGTTAGTAACTTAAAACAGTGTTATGCTGTAGAACTTAGCCAAAAACAATTGTATATTCTTAATTTAAAAGAAAAGAATAGTTAATGTGCAGTATGTAATTAGAATCTTTTTAATCAAGACTGTAAGGACTTCAGAGGCATTTTAATTATGAAATGCTTCTCCCGAGAACCGGAAATTTGGCCGCCCACAATTTAAACTTAGAGGACGGGTTTTGATGTATAATAGCCAGAACTTGTCCACATGGTGGGGTTTATAATTACTAATAACAGAAATTATCCAGCTTGTTTGTTGTCTTTCCAATTCATTTTGTGTAATTTGAACACTTTTCTGTTATCTCAATTTTGTTTTTCTAGTACGTACATGTAAAATTAACCATAAAACATCTCTTATATATTTTTTTATGTGCTTTTGGGAATTAGATCATGTTTGTACATTTTCTGTTTTTATGACAAATGATTAATTATATAATATACCACCCCCTGAAAATTTCTAAAAAACTTTAAAAAAATAAACTTATAATTAAATATTGTTTGTCCTTCCCAATTTTCTTTTTTTATTTTATATTGATATTTGTCCATTAACAATACTGCAATTCCGATTACAAATAATTATTGGCATAACTATTTTTAATTACTCTCTTTAGAATAAATCATTAAATATTTAACATTCTCAGAATAAACATTACGTACACGAAACAGCTTTTAGAAGGCCAGGAAGCGCTTATTTTTTCTTTTTGAATCCAGTTTTTGCGTTATATAACAAGAAGAAACCCATTTTATATTTTTGTTGTTTCACTTGCCTCCGTGTTGCCATTAAAAACCTATATTTAATATACTCTTAACACGATCAAGTGGGGCTTACATCTTTCCATTTAGTTTTCCAGATTTCCAAAAACTATTCGTAGTTTCAATCCATTATCAGGACTAACCATGAATTATTAGAATTGTGATGAAAAAAGCACCGAAATCTTTACAAGCGTTTGTATGTAGTAAATATTATGTAATGAATCCGAATCCATGGTAATAAAATCCTAAATTGTAGCCTAGAACTTGTTTGTTTCATGGCCTCATGTTTCTATGATGTGATAAAATAATAAAAAGTTGAATTTTCGTAGAATTTATTTTAGAAACCTGTTTTCTCAGCAAAACTGCTTTTATTCAATATAACATATTATTCTATAATTTGGAATGTTTGTTTTTGACCATGGAAAGATTGGAATACGGAAACAAGAATTTTTCCGGATATTTGCCATCGGTCAGTGATAAAAAAATCGAGTAACACTAACGTTTCGAGATCATGACAAAATCTGATCTCTTCTTCAGGTAAATACCTAACATTAACACATAATTACAAAACTAGGTTACAACTAAACAAATTATACCCAAGCAAGCGTTTTGATTGACACGTTTAAAAGTCAGGAATCACAACCACCATGTTTATTTTAACCCAAAATTGCATTTAAAAAAACAAAACACACCATTAATTATTAAAAAACTTTTAAAACATCCGAGAATACAGGATCACAATACGTCCTGCATTCGTCGGATCAAACCAGCCTACTACGAGAATCACATGGTGGTTGTGATTTCTGACTTATGCGTGGTCACAAACCGCTCTGGTATTATGATTTGTTTGATTTTAACCTAGTTTATAATTCGTGTAGTTAGGTTAAGGTTTTAACCCTGAAAAAAAAAAAACAAAAAAAAAGAGAGGAAGATGATCAGGATTAAACAGGTGTCAACAAAAACGTTAGTGTGTTTAACTGATTTTTTGTATCGACTGAACGATGGCCAAATGTCCGGAAAATCATGTTTCCTTAACATATGCTTGAACATGAAGATTCCTTGAACTAATAGCTTAAGAATTTCAAATAGTATCCCGACTTGTGGTTATGTGGCAATATTGCACATTAAATATTTTGTTGTTGTTATTTGTATTAAACTTCACTTATTATTTCCAAAATTTAATTATTTCTGAGAAATAATGACAATATAAACACGTGTAAAAGTTACAACAAGACAACAGCCGGTTTGCTGCGGCAGGATGTGTCGGGGAAACACAATCTGAACGTAATATTCACAGAGATTAACTTCAACTCTAAACCGGAGGGTTAAACTCGGCAGTTTTAAATACTCGCTACATATGACAAGTTTGTGGAGCTTCGTTTTAAAAACTTAAACAAATGGATGTCCCTTCAACCCAAACCTCACATTGTGGGGCTCGAACCTGAACTTCATATCCTGTGACAAGGTTCACTGCACAATAATACCCATTATTTTACGTAACTTTAACTCTTATAAATGGATTTTAATTAATTATTTCAAAGCCAGCATAAAATTTGCATAAAGGTGTGGAGTATTATTAAACATATACCACACAAAGACATGAATATATACCACGTTCTGGTTCAGACCTGATATACAATTTTCCGTCAGGAATGTGTATTAATTTTCTGTAT
Organism: Homalodisca vitripennis; assembly: GCF_021130785.1. Classification (NCBI taxonomy): domain Eukaryota; kingdom Metazoa; phylum Arthropoda; class Insecta; order Hemiptera; family Cicadellidae; genus Homalodisca; species Homalodisca vitripennis. The sequence goes on along the minus strand of NC_060211.1, from coordinate 35,545,196 downwards.
ATTGCAGCGATTTTTACGACTTTAAAATTGTACATTCTTGCCCATAGTATTCCTTTTTTTGACATTTTTATAAAAGTTAGTTTATTTTAAATTGTAACAAGTATTTTGGTGTAGACATCATTTTCAAACCAATTCCTTCAGGAAACAAAAAGTACAAACACACATATTTAATGAACCGGACAAAATTATAGGTTTTAGAATAAGAAGATTTAACCGCCTGCACGGCCATTGGTGGGTGGTTCGGAAGTCACCTTTTAAGCCGTTGGTCCCCAGGTTAAGTGTCAGAGAGGGCTTCTTAGCCCTAACTTCGCCTGGCAAAATAAGTCATTCTTTACTTTTTTTTACTTTATTTAACCTAATTTGAGATTTAAATTCACAGGAATAAATCAAGTTTTTCAAACAATACAGGGTAAGCTTTAAGAACTTTCAAATAACATTGCTGAAGAATTCGAAACGTGAAGAAACTCTTAAGCCATTATAAGAAGCCAACTGGTGAAACGCAGGGGAATTCAGTAACTTGAACATGACTCATTTATGAAGCAAGTTCTATTCAAGTGCTTATGAGGTTATGTTTCTACCATATTATTATAATGGAACAATACGCGTTACACAAGTAGTCAGTACTCAGAACATTGAGATCTATTTTGACTAGTATATAAATATAATTAAATTAATATAAACGTTAATCTTAGTTCCTATTGGCGACGTTGTAAAAAAAATTTAAGTTTTCGGATTCATTAAAACATTGCTCACAAGCATTCCGGAATTTCTTCGGCCCTCGCTTGATACAGCCATAATCGGTGAACAGAAACCGAAAGTGCCAATAATACACACCTGTCTATAAAGGTGAGTTGAAGGGGGCGTAGCTGTATTGTGATTGGTTGAAGCCCAAGCAATATGATTAACAGTGATTAGTATGGCTACTTTATAACAGGCTATCAGTTATTTAACAGTTTATACACAGTGAGGCCGAAGTATTCTATTTATAAATTTTACCATGAACAGGAAAACTTAAAAATTAATATAAAAGTAATTAGTTTTATCCATTAAAACCTAATAACAACATTAAAATTGTAATTATTCTTCCCGAAATAGACAGAGTAAGCATATTTCAAATAATAATATATTTGTATAGATTACAAGCTTTGTTTATTTTATAAGAAAATTCAATTAATCACAGTGTTAGGGCCTATAGCAAATTATTCTACTATTGTTTGCGGTCGACTGGAAAATTTTAAAACTCACCTTATTTAATTTTAGTTTAATTGCAAAAAATTAACTTCATACAGACAATAAACCAAGAAAATGTTGTTCGGGTCGCATTAAAGTTCATTGTCAGGTCTAATAATATACAAATACACAGCCACTTCAGGAGACAAGTGTGGTATTAAAACGTCCAGTTGTAAGACGATTATATTACGGCGGGAGAAGATTAGCCAACATAATATGGCAGCTTTCCATCTTTACTAAGTGTTTGAAATACACGGCGACGAGGAAACCGTCACAATTACTTGTAGTTAAATTTTAAAGACTGACACTCAATAAACCTGATGACGTTTATATTCAGCCGTCTGTATCTCAGAGAGAGTAGGCACGTCCATTACATAGGACACACTTTCATTCTCCGTGTTGCATGGATATATAACTTCCCCTCTTCCCCCCACGCCCCCCCCCCCACCCCTTCCACCCTACATTACATAGGAAGCAGGTGGTCCCTACATGATTCAGTCACATTTCCTCGGAATAACATTTCACTCAACTATCACTTCCAACTTCTATGAAAACAAACTCAATTCGGAAAGCTATTATACTCCGCTTCTGCTATCCATCTCCCCTAGGACTGATATATAAGTTTGTGTACCGGCTGGTTATCTCAGTGATGTGTCTTAAACAGACAATTTACACGTTTACGGGTTTTGGAATCATGTTCGTGACAAGTTAACTAACAGTAATTACCAATGTTATGGCCACCACGAAATATTAAAAAAAATTTTAACGCGAAAATACTTGGTATATATTTTACCGGTTTAAAACTATGACAGTTCAAATTAAACGATGATTTCTATGAAACATACGAATTCCAACAAAAATGTATGATATGTGCATACCTTTTTAAATAAATTTTTGTAAAATTAATAAATTTGTCAAAACATTATTTAATTTCAATAAATCCTTAAATATTTCGATTTATTTTGGGTGTGAGTGTGTACAAAAGTGTGTGTGTGTGGGGTTAAGTGTGTGTGTGTCAGCTGTGTGTGGTTGTGTTGTGATTATGGTGTAATTGTGTAATCCTTGTGAGTAATAAGGTATGCACTATATTCACCCCGGCAAGTGAGAGATCGGGGTTCGGTCCCATTCGGAGGCAAGTAGTACTTAACAATTTGTTGATTCAATTGTACATTATTGAATAATTAATTATATATGACAATAATTATATAATATATATATATATAATATTATATATATAATTTTATATAATAAAATCTATGATGCAAACGAAAGTTATGTTTCAAAATAAGTGGGCAAGGAGGATGCATGCATGATTAATTCAACTTAAGTTGTATTCTTATGTCCAAGAAACCACAACTCAGAAGGGCTGAACTTCTTGATGATAATAAAAGCTCAAATAGAGTATTAAAAGTTTAAAACTTTAATTTAAGATATAGTATAGATTTATAGATATAACATTTTATGATTGGATAAGTTATCCCTGATCTCAGAATTGATGAATTTATACAAATTGAATTACTCTGGGAAGTTGTATTTGGGTAAGGGTTAATTTGTTTATGTTGTTAAATGTATTTGGGTAAGGGTTAATTTGTTTTTGTTGAACATGATTTAGGAACAAGTTATTTGTAACATTGTATGAATATATAGAATCTTACTTTTACTCATTCTATATGTACATTTCTATTATTTTACAATAACATATTTAAGAGATTAACAGTGTAAAAGTTTTCGTTAATATGCAGCCATAGGCTTAGGGCATATTACATGACATGTTATTACATGAACATTCAATTCATCCTAAAAGTTACAATATAGAGTGCACCCGCCCAGAAATTTAATAAAAGTGGTGGTTTTGAAATTCTTATTTTCTTGGGCAAGAATTACTCATATGCCTGACCATCAGTTGCTTCCTTTCACCAATTATATCTCTCTTTTCAGTCTCGAATCTCATAAGAAGTTTTGGTTATATATGTTTCAAATAATTTGGTTAGCGTACTTTCTACTTAAAACGGCTTTTTGAAATCTCTTCAGAAACTTAAGGCTGCGCTCTATCCACTCAGTGTTGAACGCTGAGTGCAATAAGGGTTTTGAATCTGCCTCATTGTAGTGCTCATATTTTTTGAGCTATTAAAACATTTGATGTCTTTAAGTAAACTAATATTTGTATACGTTGCATTAGTGTTGACTTTTTATTTGAAACTTTTTTGTGAAAAGTGTTTTACAGCTGGTGACGTCTCCAATATTTATTTTCCTAGATGTGTTTTTAATCCTTTATCAACAATTTCTTCGGCGGTTTGTCGACATTAGAGGCCTGAGTAGGACTTATCTCTAAAATTTCCACAGATTCTTTTATTAACAACATGTTAATATTGTTTAAGCATTCATCATCACTGAATTATTGTAGAACTAAATTACTAATCAATTTGATTTTTCTCTTTGAGGAAAATGATTTCACGCGTAAACCAATGCACTGTTTTATATTTGGGGGGGGGGGGGTGGGGGGGGGGGGGGGTGGGGGGGGGGGGGGGTGGGGGGGGGGGGGGGTGGGGGGGGGGGGGGGTGGGGGGGGGGGGGGGTGGGGGGGTTGGGGTCGTATGAGAAGGCTGAAAGTACGAAGATTTATTTTCTGGTTTAATTTATTTTTGAAGTGCAACGTAGTGTTTTTGTAATTTTTATATTTACAAACGTCGGAGGGGATTTCAGTATGGAAACTTACAGTACTTAAATAGACTGTAACGGTTTATAAATCTCCTTATTTTGTAAGAATTAGTGATATCAAACTTTATTGTGACACTGGTGCTGCTACCTATCAGCGCGACAAGCGGTAAAACGCTGAAAAAGTATCAATAGTTTCGGCGATAGCGTCCGCATGGAGGTGGCAGGACGCGTACAGACCATTCGAGAAGCAAGCCTGATCAGTTTTTGTCTCTTGCGATCTTGCAATAGGAATAAAGCAGATTTCTAATTTTTTTCTTAGAAATAACTCTATTCATTCATATTTATTCAATGTGTAGAAGTTAAAAATACGTATTTAGTGTTACCAATAAATCGTTATTTATTAATTGATACATGAGTTCTGTATACAGTTCAACATTTGCAATATTGGAAATAGAAGTATCATTTGCTTTTAATGTTATTATAATATCTCTTTTATAGCTTAGTTAATTGCATAATACCTGTCTGTTATGTTCCTGGTCATTTAAAACCTGTTAGACGTTCCGGTGAGTGCAAACAAAAAAAGTTATATGGAACTTGCATTAGAGTAACGTGAAAATGGACTAATTGTCTGGAAATTATCAATCCATTGGCATTAAAGGGATTTAATATGAGGCCATAATGGATATTTAGATTCTGATGATGTGCCCATATCTTCTATATTTTCAAATTTATTTTCATTTTTATAAACACAAATTAAAAAGTTTATAAGATTTTAAGGTAAATAAAATATTCACATAAAGTTTTTCAAAGATGGCGAAGGTTGATATTTCAGGCTAAGTTTTCATGACATATAAATAGTTAGTTACACATTGTTCAAAAAATTTATTGTTATAAAATTTCAAACAACTTTTATAATCACATATTTAAAAGAACAGAAAAAAAACATAGTCATTATTGAACGTAGGGCTTCATTAAATTTAAGTATAGTAACATCATACAAATACATAGTTTTGAGAAATAAGATTACTCAAAATAAAATATTGTTTTCACTACCATGAATCGACAACGAATATAAAATTAACGGATATATTAGAAAAGCATTTTAGTATTGTGTTTATAATGATTTTTAACTCTTGTAACATTTGGATTATGAAGAGTTTCTAATTCCTTTAAATCGTTTCGAATCTTTTAACATGCAATCTACTAAAGAGTTGCCTTAGCATTCAGTTTTGTACAAAATTAATTAACCTCCAAAAACTAATAATGTTTAAAGGTCTATAATTTCAAGATGTACAAATTAAAATCAACCCTTTGTACCTCACTGTGGCGAAATAAATGAGGAATTGGAAATTTCAATACCTTTTCTAAGTAAATAGTTATCTGAGGCATGTATAGACCAGATGTGTCTCTTTATTTCTTTCACTGGTACAGGGTTTGTTCTGGTTAAAAGTGGTCCAACACTCTGAGGGCCACATATTAAAAATTGACCAAAAAATCCTCATATAGAGATATGTCTCTAAAAAAACCTTTCACTTTTAATACCTGTATCTTACATGTTTTTTTAATAAAAGAATATATGTTTTGAAACCAGTTAAGATAAAGTTATGAAACTTGAGGACTGAGTTTTAAACTGTGGGTAGACCTTTTTTGGAAAATTAAAAATATTAACCTAAAATCCTTTGACCATTTTTTAAAATGACGAACGTTAATAGGTTTTGAGTTATTTTGATAGGAATTAATTTAAAACCGTCCGCCATTATGAATTAAATTAAAGAACCGGTTATTAATCTTCGCAATGCTATTATTGGCTCCAATAAAGTTGTGTTTAAAATTTTAATTTATCATAAATACATCATAATCAATAAGACATCTGATGGAATAATGTTAGATTAATTTATTGAAACGTTTGTATCGCTTAAAGGTTGTTCGTACTTAACACAGGTTGTTTACGTATCTCCGAAATTAAATTATAGTCCCGATTATCGACTAACATATAAAAACCAGGTTTTTACGGCAGTTACAATGTTGGCAATACAATTAAAGATACAAAATTTATTTTCTGTCATTAAACTTTAACAAAAGCAAATAGAACAATCTCAATATAGTAATTCAGTATAGTTACCGTAGAACACTTAAATTAATATAGTTTGCATAACAATGCACTACATGTCATAAACTATTTACAATACAATGGTTGATTTAGCAATCGGAGAGTTTAAAAACAACATTTTACAATAAAAACATCTAACTGGTTCTTAAAACACCAGCAAAATAATGTAGATCATGTTACATGAAACAATGTTGCGTACAAAATGAACAGTTGCTTAAACAACAAGTCAGTTGCAATAAAAACAATGGGTAGCTCCTACAGAAAAAAATGGGGCTAGCCTCGAACCTAAAAGCAGTAATGAATTCCCTAGATGGTAACTCAAAAGAAATTCCTTAATATCATTAAAATGGCCTAACCACAAGGAAAATTGTACACGGGGACAGAAATTTGCAACCAGGCTTACTTGATGAACAAAGGGTGGTAACTTATTGAACATTTTAAGGACTGACACTAATCAAGCCAATTTTTTGTTTCTGACTTAGCATACAGAAGGGTTCTTGCAACTGATACGGTCCATTTCTGGTGTTATGTTGGTGGTTTATCATCAAAACTATCAGGATCAAGCTTAAAACTATCAAAAATTCTTCCTTAACTTTACTAAGACATACATATCATGATATACATTTATTACAGTTAAAATATCCCTCAGCAATAAAAAATAAGGTTATACAATGAGCATTTTTTATGACGCCTCCTTTTCATAATTCTGATTGCTTTTTTTTTTGTCAGTAACAATTACACTTTTAGATGGTGACTTCCACCCAAACACTTGACAACAGAACTGCTATGGAAAAAGCAAAATAAGCATTTTTTAATAATGGCTCTTGGTAACTTATTTCTTAAGTTTCTTAATAAGTAGATTACTCTATTTAGTCTAAAACCTTTTGGATTGTGTGCACTTCCAGTTTAGACAAGGGTCGAGTACAAAGCCAAGGAGATTTACATTACTGTAATTTTCGTGACTGACATGGGCTCTGCTTAGAGTAAAAAACTAAGTGTTGTGTTTTAGTTTGGTTCAAAGATAGGCCATTCGCTTTAATCCAATGTATGCTTTCTTCAAGAGCGTTTGACATAAATAGGCTAAGATTGTTTAGATCCTTATTTGGCATTACTATAGTACAGTGTAGTATCGTCAGCAAAAACTACAGAATTACAGTTAAACTAGATGGTAAATCGTTTATCAGGATTAAAAACAGAAAAGGGCCTAGGACCGATCCCTGTGGCACGCCACTTACAAACTTCGCAATATCAGAGAGTGAATTTTTTGAGTATTTACTCTTTGTGTTCGGTTTTGCCAAATATGATTCAAACAGTTTGAGCTCCACACCTCTTACTCCATAAAAGTGTAATTTTGAAAGAAGGATGTCGTGCGGCACACAGTCGAAAGCCTTAGAAAGATCGCAAAGGATGGTGTGTGTACTAGCATGATTTTCAAAACTTGTAAGTACAGATCTTATAAGGCCCATCGACCGCGTCAACCGTCGTCCTACCTTGTCTAAAACCAAAATTGGAATATAGATAAAAGTGAATTACTTTCAAAAAGACTCACTTACCTGGTGTTTCATTGCTTTTTCAAGGATTTTTGAAAATATGGGTACCATCGAGATGGGCCTATAGCTGCTAGCAGATGACTTGTCACCCTTCTTATATATGGGTACAACTCTAGATTGCTTCAGGGAGTCTGGAAATGTGCCAGCTTTTTAAACACTGGTTTATACAAACCGTTAAGGGGTAAACTATAACAGGTAGAACACTTTTTACTAACACTGCACTAATGTGATATATATCTCTACTGTGACTGCTCTTCATGCTATTTACAAATTCAACACCTGACTCACAAGACACTGTCTTCCACTGGAATTGATCCGTGGCGTCTTGGGTACTGGAGAGGAAATTCATAGCTGCAGTAAGTGATTGTCCGACTTTCCTTCGCAATATCAGCTACTGCAGAGATGATGTACGCATTGAAGTCATCAGCAGAGAGAGAGTGAGTGTCTTTGTGGACAGTCTCTTTTCTTGAAGAATTTATTATTATCCCATGCCTTTTTTACTTTGTTAGGCGTGCTTTTATTGCTTCTGCATTTGCTGTATCTCCGCTTAGATGTAACGATTTTTTTGTATTTTTTCCTAACTGCAGTATACTTATTTTTGGTTTCCTCCACAAGCAGGCGGTAACGGAGGGCCCATTGTAGCTTATGAAACCAGCTTTCCACTTCTCTCTTCATTTTTTGATGTTCGCTTGTATACCAATTTTTTTGCGATGTAAGGCTGATTTCTTCCTATTTATTTCTTTAATGGGGAAGCATTCAATCCATTCCAAAAATAAAGATTTTTATGAATGAATCAAAGGACAAAGGTGGGTTTTCGACTATTCTATTCCAATCTATCATATGAGGAAATCCATAAATTTGCTGATATTTCCTTGAGTAAAGCTGCGGGATTTAATTTTGTCAGGACCATTTTTATCCTCTTCTAAACAGTTTGGCTTACACAAGATCCTAGCTGCCAACGCTAAGTGATCTGAGATAGGTTCCTTAACCTCAACAGACAATATTCCCTAGGAAGGTTTGTAATAACATTATCCAAGCATGCAGACCCTCTGGTAGGCGTATTGTTTCCAAAATATACAATTTACGCTTCGTAACATGTTTTGAAGCTTTAATGTTGCCGTGTCGTTTACATTTAGGACATTAATATTTATGTCACCACAAATTAAGATAGGCCACTTCTTGTTTGACATACTTAATATCAACTGTTCAATCGAGTCTAAAAAAACTTCAAGGTCACCATTTGGTATGCGGTATACTGATACAAGTCTTACCCTGCAACTGTTGAAACACAAAGTCACAGCCACCACTTCACAATGACTTTCCACACAGAATTTTTCTACGTTTATCATCTGGAAATCAAACGCCATGTTTAATGTAGATTGCAAACCCTCCTCTCAACTTGTTGCTTCTACAATATGCTGCCGCTTGAAAAATAACCTCTCAGCTGTGCATAGGCTATGTTCTCAGAGGAACACCAGTGCTCACAATTACACAGATAGCGATATAGTTTTCATTTTCAAGGATATGTTCTAGTTCCAGCCAATTTATCAGCCAGTGACTGTGTATTAATTACATTATATGTCATATTTTAATGTCTGGCCACTAATACTAGGCTTATCTACAGATAACGTCACTTTTGGACCTAAGTTCCGCTTTGCATGCAGATGTCCTGTGAGTTTAAAACGCTCAGGTGTACTATTTAAATTATTCTTTTTAATTTTGTGTTTATAAACAGCAATGTAAAAATTTTTAGGCCAGAACTTAGGATTGTAAATGTCTTCAAATAGGTCTACAGGTACGCTTATTTTAAAAGATGAGTATTCGTCAGGATACTTAGGCTGTAATTTTTCAACTACATAGTTTGCCTCTATCTTACCTTGCATAAAAGATGTTACACTTTCACAACTTATTTTTGGAGCCATGCGGGAGACAAGCAAAAACTTTTTTCTGTCAGATGAGGTTAGGTTGTCATCAACATCTGACTGACCAATAATAAAATTTTTCCTCTTCTTCCTGGGAAAAAATTGTGTTAAAGAAGGCCTATGTCTAGTTTCTACATTTAAGCTATTTTTTTGCTCTTGATACCGATTTTCGTTCGTTTGAGCTCGTGACTTCACCAACTGGAAAGGAGGTTTACCCAGTGATTCTTCATTGTCTTCGTCCACAAGAGTAGGCATAATTAATTTAGCATCGAATCTTGCTCTAGGCTTACCAGTGTTTAAGTTTGCATCTGGTAAATGGCTTGCATTACAATCAATGCACTTACTAACCTGCTCGACTTTTTGAGGATCCACTGATTTCACTTTTCAGAGCATCTGCATATGATTTAAAAGTCTTTTATCATACCGATTTTTGTATCATGTCACTGATAACCTCTGCTTGGGCATTAAGAGCTGATTTTAAGTTAACATTTTCGCCTTGAAGACTGACAAACTGTAAACTCAAGTTTTTATAGTTTTCTGAAAGGTTAAAAAATTTGATCAGTAAGTAATTTTAAGTGTTCTGGATTTGTAAGTCCATTGTCAATCATTTGCTATTTTCTCATTTACACTACAGCACAAACTTACTTCAGCAGTCGCCGGTAGACGACATCTGTCACATATGTACAAAAGTTTACCCTTGAGGGTTTTAATTAGTTCATACTCTTCATTCGATATATTTATGCAAGTAATATGATGCCAAGAATCACAGTTTCCAGCACATAAAAGCGCTTTGCTATTCTTGGCAACATTTTTATTACACGAACCACACTTTGACTGTTTACTATGTGCCGCCATCTTGATGTGATATGTCCAAGATTTTTCGACTATCAAACTAAAAAACAATGGCCGACCATGGACGTTTTGATGAATTGACAGTAGCCACGTGACAAACAGGAAGGTTTCCGATTGGCCGGGCGGATCACGTGACCTATAGTACGGCTTCGATTGACCGCCAGACGTAAACAAACAAACCCACATGGAAAAGGAATAATTAGTGAAATTATTGACATGGCTTGCGATTGTTCTTGCAACACGCTATTCTTTGAAGCATGGTTGTTTGATGAAAAGCGTGTTATTAACGTGTTTTGTGCGCACAATGTGCTTCCAACGAAGACAAATTGTGTGAAGTGCGGAAACTCGGTGAACTTGACAGATGACTTAAAAGTTCAGGTGTGGAAAGATTGTTACTTTGCAGAAGAAAGCCCGGGAAAAAGTGTGGCTGGCGTGTTTCAGCGAAGGTCGGCACGTTCCTGGAGCGAAGGTAGAGTTAATATTAACACATTGTGGCGTTTTATCATAACATATCTTTTCACATTACCGAGGCACTCATTTGTTAAAATTCATCTTCATCTCACAGACCGACAATAGTGGGACTACTACTCATTCATCCGGGAAGTCTACATTGACCATTTGAAAAGAAACAGCCAACAGTTGGGCGGACCCGGCGCCGTAGTTGAGATCGATGAAGCCAAAATTTGGCAAAAGAAAATACAACAGAGGACGGATAGTAAAAGGACAGTGGGTGTTGGGGGGAATTGATCGGGACGGAGACCAAGTACACTTTCCTTATCCCAGTTAAAGACCGTACGGCGAAGACTCTGATACGGTGTATTAAAAACTTGGGTGTTGCCAGGATCCACAATAATAACTGATTGCTGGAAGGCCTACAATACCCTATCACAGTATCAGTTTAATCACCTGACTGTGAATCACACAAAGAACTTTGTTAACCCTTTAACATCCGCCTGTACCAACACAATTGAACGGAAGTGGCGTGACGTCCGGTCAGAAGTCCCCAAATACGGTCACAAGAGCAAGCACTTCGTCGGCTACCTCGCGGAGTACTTGTTTAAAACCAAGTACATCCCAGAAGAAAGGGTTCACGCTTTCCTCGAGGCAGTGGTGGCTGCGTTGTACCCCCCAAAATACCATTAAGGTAAGTAATTTTTTTTTTAATATTAATTTTTTTTATTTCAATTTTGTTTAAAATTAAATTTTTTGTACTTTGGGATTATACCGACCACACCCAGACATGAATCGTTATTTGAAATTTTGCTTCTACTGATTACTAGATTAGCGTTGTAAAACAATATTTCGTCAATATAAAAACAGGAATTGTCTTATCTCAAACCCCTCCCCATCCTCAGACAGAGGTCAAAGTCGAGCGGTCTAGTAGATAACGTGATTGCAGATAGACCCTAGCTTGCCTATTCAAAACTCAGATCACGCGATGCTTGCCCGCTGCGCAGCGCTTTGCGCTGCTTGCTCTTTTAGAAAAAAAAATTAACTCGAGCTTCCAAAGTCCAAGCCCAGATCACGCCATGACTGCTTACACGCACAACACTCAGACAGAACATAACGCAGGTTTCATTACAGGCAAAAGATACGCGGCGCGCGTTTATTACTGATAAGATAAGACGAGTTTTATACTAGAATTAGTACATGGACTACTGCCCTACGAACTAATAACACAAAAAAAAACGAATAAATGCATTGTCAGTCAGGTTTTTCAAATTTTATTTTTTCCAAAATTTTTTTTGGGGGGGGGAGTAAACGGCTACGGCGATAATCGGGACTACTTTTTTCGGTGAAATTACGTGCCCTACGAACTAAATAACACCAAAAAAACGAATAAATGCACTGTCAGTCAGGTTTTTTTAATTTTATTTTTTTCCAAAAATTCTTTTTGGGGGGGGGAGTAAACGGCTACGGCGATAATCGGGACTATTTTTTCGGTGAAATTACGTTAACCTGTGTTAGAATGCAAAAAATTACGGCGATCGGAGCGGTAGTCGCTGAGCTTGATTTACCCCAGACAGATCTGAAAGAAACATTGAAATTATATAAAACGTATAACTCAAAAAGGTTTATTCAATTAATTATATTAATATTGAACTTTATTGATATCTCCAAACACTCTTGACAAAATTTGGTTATGGTGTACGACGAATGTTGCAATAAAGTGTCATAATTTCATCATATTTTCCACACCACTTTTATGTTCTGTAAAGTAAACTATAAACCTTTCAGTTATACGTTATCCAGCATGCGTACGTCTGACATAGCCTATATTACCAAAGATTTAGCGATATAAACTACTTGTTAGATCTTAAACACACATTTTTGTACTTGTTCAATAGAAAGAAGTAAAGGGGAAAAGATGTTACATTGTTTTATAAATGGAAAGTAAAGTCTTGTTAAAAATGTCTTATGTCTTGTCATGGGGAACAGGTGAACCAACAAAATGAAAAGAACAGCTTGTATCGAAAACAACAAATAAAATACGTATATTATTAAAAAGGGTTTAAGGGGGTACAATTAACTAGGCCTAAGTGAAATTAGGTTGAGAATACACTTCTAAACAAAACATTTTACGAGTAGGGCTCTTTTTAAAATTAGACTTCCTTACGTCTTTTCAGACTTTCGATGTATAGTATGTTGTATCGGTTTTTGTTTGTACAGTATATAGATAGGATTAATTGCCTGTCATTAATTATATGTGGATAAAACAAGGTTCAATGAAAATAAAGGTAATTGTGCTGCATCCTGCAACTTCCAGCTTGAAAATGTAATTGAAATAAGAATTTATTATATATGCTGTAACAAACTTACTGAAAGGTGTTTAACTCAGATTATAAGCTGAAAACATATTGGTACCTTTTTTGACAGGTACTAAATTAAATTCACAAGAGTATGGAGCGAGATCGCGTAGGACAGCTGATTCTACTATTCCAATATAAAAACTATCTGTAGTTGTTAGGAGGGGCCCCTTCATCCCACTCTTTCTCTCCGAGGATGCTGATCAGCCCATTCGGGTGTCCCCTGAGGAGCTCGTCGTTGCCGCAACCTGACTGGCAGATTAACGCCGCAACACACGTTACCATTAGTGGTGGCGATCTGCGTTACCTGCTACTTTTTCGCGCGATTTTTAAAATCGCAGTTATCGCTAACTGTTACCGAACGAAAGTAGCAGGTAATAAATCGTGACCGCATAGGAAAAGGAATAGTTAAACTCGCTGCCAGTAGGTATCAGCAGCGGGTGGCCAGAGTAAATTTCAAGGAATTTCTCACTTAAGCGAACATCAAAATTATACTTATGTTTAAATACAACTATTAGAAAAAAGTTTTTTTTGTCATATTTTTTTGTCATTTATTTATATATACTTTCCATTGTCATTTATTTTTTATATAACATACGCAAATATGTATTCATTTAGTTATAATATGTAATTAAAAATGACAAAGAAGAAAAATATAATTTAATTTTTATATTAAAAAAACTTTACATTAGTTTATAACGTTATACTTTAAAATGATATATAACTATATTATCATGATTTATTTGATAATATTTATCATTAAATAATTAATTTAATTTGTTATACTTTGTGAAAAATGTATTGTTGAGGTTTTTATTGTTTATTTTTCCAAATGGTTAAAATCGTAAATAAATTCAGCATTAGTACTTGAACTAAAGTAAAGTAGCAGGTAAGAAATCGCGGGAGCTGATAGGATAGCAATGATCGCGACTGCGACTTTTATGGTTATTAGTACCAGGGCTAAAGTAGAAGTTAAGAAATCGCGGGAGCTGATAGGATAGCAGTGATCGCGACTGCGACTTTATGGTTATTAGTACCTGGGCTAAAGTAGCAGGTAAGAAATCGCGGGAGCTGATAGGATAGCAGTGATCGCGACTGCGACTTTATGGTTATTAGTACCTGGGCTAAAGTAGCAGGTAAGAAATCGCGGGAAGTGATAGGATAGCAGTGATCGCGACTGCGACTTTATGGTTATTAGTACCATGGCTAAAGTAGCAGGTAAGAAATCGCGGGAGCCGATAGGATAGCAGTGATCGCGACTGCAACTTTATGGTTATTAGTACCATGGCAAAAGTAGCAGGTAAGAAATCGCGGGGGCTGATAGGATAGCAGTGATTGCGACTGCAACTTTATGGTTATTAGTACCAATGGCTAAAGTAGCAGGTAATAAATCGCGGGTGGTGATAGGATAGCAGTGATCGCGACTGCAACTTTATGGTTATTAGTACCAGGGCTAAAGTAGCAGGTAAGAAATCGCGGGTGATGATAGGATAGCAGTGATCGCGACTGCAACTTTTATGGTTATTAGTACCAGGTGCTAAAGTAGCAGGTAAGAAATCGCGGGGATAGCAGATCGCGACTGCAACTTTATGGTTATTAGTACCAGGGCTAAAGTAGCAGGTAAGAAATCGCGGGAGCCGATAGGATAGCAGTGATCGCGACTGCAACTTTATGGTTATTAGTACCAGGGCTAAAGTAGCAGGTAGAAATCGCGGGGGCTGATAGGATAGCAGTGATCGCGACTGCAACTTTATGGTTATTAGTACCAGGGCTAAAGTGTAAGAAATCGCGGGTGGTGATAGGATAGCAGTGATCGCGACTGCAACTTTATGGTTATTAGTACCAGGGCTAAAGTAGCAGGTAAGAAATCGCGGGAGCTGGTGATAGGATAGCAGTGATCGCGACTGCAACTTTATGGTTATTAGTACCAGGGCTAAAGTAGCAGGTAAGAAATCGCGGGAGCCGATAGGATAGCAGTGATCGCGACTGCAACTTTATGGTTATTAGTACCAGGGCTAAAGTAGCAGGTAAGAAATCGCGGGTGAGCTGATAGGATAGCAGTGATCGCGACTGCAACTTTATGGTTATTAGTACCAGGGCTAAAGTAGCAGGTAAGAAATCGCGGGAGCTGATAGGATAGCAGTGATCGCGACTGCAACTTTATGGTTATTAGTACCAGGGCTAAAGTAGCAGGTAAGAAATCGCGGGAGCCGATAGGATAGCAGTGATCGCGACTGCAACTTTATGGTTATTAGTACCATGGCTAAAGTAGCAGGTAAGAAATCGCGGGAGCTGATAGGATAGCAGTGATCGCGACTGCAACTTTATGGTTATTAGTACCAGGGCTAAAGTAGCAGGTAAGAAATCGCGGGTGGTGATAGGATAGCAGTGATCGCGACTGCAACTTTATGGTTATTAGTACCAGGGCTAAAGTAGCAGGTAAGAAATCGCGGGTGGTGATAGGATAGCAGTGATCGCGACTGCAACTTTATGGTTATTAGTACCAGGGCTAAAGTAGCAGGTAAGAAATCGCGGGAGCTGATAGGATAGCAGTGATCGCGACTGCAACTTTATGGTTATTAGTACCAGGGCTAAAGTAGCAGGTAAGAAATCGCGGGAGTGGTGATAGGATAGCAGTGATCGCGACTGCAACTTTATGGTTATTAGTACCAGGGCTAAAGTAGCAGGTAAGAAATCGCGGGAGTGATAGGATAGCAGTGATCGCGACTGCAACTTTATGGTTATTAGTACCATGGCTAAAGTAGCAGGTAAGAAATCGCGGGAGCTGATAGGATAGCAGTGATCGCGACTGCAACTTTATGGTTATTAGTACCAGGGCTAAAGTAGCAGGTAAGAAATCGCGGGTGGTGATAGGATAGCAGTGATCGCGACTGCAACTTTATGGTTATTAGTACCAGGGCTAAAGTAGCAGGTAAGAAATCGCGGGTGGTGATAGGATAGCAGTGATCGCGACTGCAACTTTATGGTTATTAGTACCAGGGCTAAAGTAGCAGGTAAGAAATCGCGGGAGCTGATAGGATAGCAGTGATCGCGACTGCAACTTTATGGTTATTAGTACCAGGGCTAAAGTAGCAGGTAAGAAATCGCGGGAGCTGATAGGATAGCAGTGATCGCGACTGCAACTTTATGGTTATTAGTACCAGGGCTAAAGTAGCAGGTAAGAAATCGCGGGAGCTGATAGGATAGCAGTGATCGCGACTGCAACTTTATGGTTATTAGTACCAGGCTAAAGTAGCAGGTAAGAAATCGCGGGTGGTGATAGGATAGCAGTGATCGCGACTGCAACTTTATGGTTATTAGTACCAGGGCTAAAGTAGCAGGTAAGAAATCGCGGGAGCTGATAGGATAGCAGTGATCGCGACTGCAACTTTATGGTTATTAGTACCAGGGCTAAAGTAGCAGGTAAGAAATCGCGGGAGCTGATAGGATAGCAGTGATCGCGACTGCAACTTTATGGTTATTAGTACCAGGGCTAAAGTAGCAGGTAAGAAATCGCGGGTGGTGATAGGATAGCAGTGATCGCGACTGCAACTTTATGGTTATTAGTACCAGGGCTAAAGTAGCAGGTAAGAAATCGCGGGAGCTGATAGGATAGCAGTGATCGCGACTGCAACTTTATGGTTATTAGTACCAGGGCTAAAGTAGCAGGTAAGAAATCGCGGGTGGTGATAGGATAGCAGTGATCGCGACTGCAACTTTATGGTTATTAGTACCAGGGCTAAAGTAGCAGGTAAGAAATCGCGGGAGCCGATAGGATAGCAGTGATCGCGACTGCAACTTTATGGTTATTAGTACCATGGGCTAAAGTAGCAGGTAAGAAATCGCGGGAGCTGATAGGATAGCAGTGATCGCGACTGCAACTTTATGGTTATTAGTACCAGGGCTAAAGTAGCAGGTAAGAAATCGCGGGAGCTGATAGGATAGCAGTGATCGCGACTGCAACTTTATGGTTATTAGTACCAGGGCTAAAGTAGCAGGTAAGAAATCGCGGGAGCTGATAGGATAGCAGTGATCGCGACTGCAACTTTATGGTTATTAGTACCAGGGCTAAAGTAGCAGGTAAGAAATCGCGGGAGCTGATAGGATAGCAGTGATCGCGACTGCAACTTTATGGTTATTAGTACCAGGGCTAAAGTAGCAGGTAAGAAATCGCGGGTGGTGATAGGATAGCAGTGATCGCGACTGCAACTTTATGGTTATTAGTACCATGGCTAAAGTAGCAGGTAAGAAATCGCGGGTGCTGATAGGATAGCAGTGATCGCGACTGCAACTTTATGGTTATTAGTACCAGGGCTAAAGTAGCAGGTAAGAAATCGCGGGTGGTGATAGGATAGCAGTGATCGCGACTGCAACTTTATGGTTATTAGTACCAGGGCTAAAGTAGCAGGTAAGAAATCGCGGGAGCTGATAGGATAGCAGTGATCGCGACTGCAACTTTATGGTTATTAGTACCAGGGCTAAAGTAGCAGGTAAGAAATCGCGGGAGCTGATAGGATAGCAGTGATCGCGACTGCAACTTTATGGTTATTAGTACCAGGGCTAAAGTAGCAGGTAAGAAATCGCGGGAGCTGATAGGATAGCAGTGATCGCGACTGCAACTTTATGGTTATTAGTACCAGGGCTAAAGTAGCAGGTAAGAAATCGCGGGTGGTGATAGGATAGCAGTGATCGCGACTGCAACTTTATGGTTATTAGTACCAGGGCTAAAGTAGCAGGTAAGAAATCGCGGGTGGTGATAGGATAGCAGTGATCGCGACTGCAACTTTATGGTTATTAGTACCAGGGCTAAAGTAGCAGGTAAGAAATCGCGGGAGCTGATAGGATAGCAGTGATCGCGACTGCGACTTTATGGTTATTAGTACCAGGGCTAAAGTAGCAGGTAAGAAATCGCGGGAGCTGATAGGATAGCAGTGATCGCGACTGCAACTTTATGGTTATTAGTACCAGGGCTAAAGTAGCAGGTAAGAAATCGCGGGTGCTGATAGGATAGCAGTGATCGCGACTGCAACTTTATGGTTATTAGTACCAGGGCTAAAGTAGCAGGTAAGAAATCGCGGGTGGTGATAGGATAGCAGTGATCGCGACTGCAACTTTATGGTTATTAGTACCAGGGCTAAAGTAGCAGGTAAGAAATCGCGGGAGCTGATAGGATAGCAGTGATCGCGACTGCAACTTTATGGTTATTAGTACCAGGGCTAAAGTAGCAGGTAAGAAATCGCGGGAGCTGATAGGATAGCAGTGATCGCGACTGCAACTTTATGGTTATTAGTACCAGGGCTAAAGTAGCAGGTAAGAAATCGCGGGTGGTGATAGGATAGCAGTGATCGCGACTGCAACTTTATGGTTATTAGTACCAGGGCTAAAGTAGCAGGTAAGAAATCGCGGGTGGTGATAGGATAGCAGTGATCGCGACTGCAACTTTATGGTTATTAGTACCATGGCTAAAGTAGCAGGTAAGAAATCGCGGGAGCTGATAGGATAGCAGTGATCGCGACTGCAACTTTATGGTTATTAGTACCAGGGCTAAAGTAGCAGGTAAGAAATCGCGGGAGCTGATAGGATAGCAGTGATCGCGACTGCAACTTTATGGTTATTAGTACCATGGCTAAAGTAGCAGGTAAGAAATCGCGGGTGCTGATAGGATAGCAGTGATCGCGACTGCAACTTTATGGTTATTAGTACCAGGGCTAAAGTAGCAGGTAAGAAATCGCGGGTGGTGATAGGATAGCAGTGATCGCGACTGCAACTTTATGGTTATTAGTACCAGGGCTAAAGTAGCAGGTAAGAAATCGCGGGAGCTGATAGGATAGCAGTGATCGCGACTGCAACTTTATGGTTATTAGTACCAGGGCTAAAGTAGCAGGTAAGAAATCGCGGGAGCCGATAGGATAGCAGTGATCGCGACGGCGACTTTATGGTTATTAGTACCAGGGCTAAAGTAGCAGGTAAGAAATCGCGGGAGCTGATAGGATAGCAGTGATCGCGACGGCGACTTTATGGTTATTAGTACCAGGGCTAAAGTAGCAGGTAAGAAATCGCGGGAGCTGATAGGATAGCAGTGATCGCGACTGCAACTTTATGGTTATTAGTACCAGGGCTAAAGTAGCAGGTAAGAAATCGCGGGAGCTGATAGGATAGCAGTGATCGCGACTGCAACTTTATGGTTATTAGTACCAGGGCTAAAGTAGCAGGTAAGAAATCGCGGGAGCTGATAGGATAGCAGTGATCGCGACTGCAACTTTATGGTTATTAGTACCAGGGCTAAAGTAGCAGGTAAGAAATCGCGGGTGGTGATAGGATAGCAGTGATCGCGACTGCAACTTTATGGTTATTAGTACCAGGGCTAAAGTAGCAGGTAAGAAATCGCGGGAGCTGATAGGATAGCAGTGATCGCGACTGCAACTTTATGGTTATTAGTACCATGGGCTAAAGTAGCAGGTAAGAAATCGCGGGAGCTGATAGGATAGCAGTGATCGCGACTGCAACTTTATGGTTATTAGTACCAGAGCTAAAGTAGCAGGTAAGAAATCGCGGGTGGTGATAGGATAGCAGTGATCGCGACTGCAACTTTATGGTTATTAGTACCAGGGCTAAAGTAGCAGGTAAGAAATCGCGGGTGGTGATAGGATAGCAGTGATCGCGACTGCAACTTTATGGTTATTAGTACCAGGGCTAAAGTAGCAGGTAAGAAATCGCGGGTGGTGATAGGATAGCAGTGATCGCGACTGCAACTTTATGGTTATTAGTACCAGGGCTAAAGTAGCAGGTAAGAAATCGCGGGTGGTGATAGGATAGCAGTGATCGCGACTGCAACTTTATGGTTATTAGTACCAGGGCTAAAGTAGCAGGTAAGAAATCGCGGGTGGTGATAGGATAGCAGTGATCGCGACTGCAACTTTATGGTTATTAGTACCAGGGCTAAAGTAGCAGGTAAGAAATCGCGGGAGCTGATAGGATAGCAGTGATCGCGACTGCAACTTTATGGTTATTAGTACCAGGGCTAAAGTAGCAGGTAAGAAATCGCGGGAGCTGATAGGATAGCAGTGATCGCGACTGCAACTTTATGGTTATTAGTACCAGGGCTAAAGTAGCAGGTAAGAAATCGCGGGTGGTGATAGGATAGCAGTGATCGCGACTGCAACTTTATGGTTATTAGTACCAGGGCTAAAGTAGCAGGTAAGAAATCGCGGGTGCTGATAGGATAGCAGTGATCGCGACTGCAACTTTATGGTTATTAGTACCAGGGCTAAAGTAGCAGGTAAGAAATCGCGGGTGGTGATAGGATAGCAGTGATCGCGACTGCAACTTTATGGTTATTAGTACCAGGGCTAAAGTAGCAGGTAAGAAATCGCGGGAGCCGATAGGATAGCAGTGATCGCGACTGCAACTTTATGGTTATTAGTACCAGGGCTAAAGTAGCAGGTAAGAAATCGCGGGAGCCGATAGGATAGCAGTGATCGCGACTGCAACTTTATGGTTATTAGTACCAGGGCTAAAGTAGCAGGTAAGAAATCGCGGGAGCCGATAGGATAGCAGTGATCGCGACTGCAACTTTATGGTTATTAGTACCAGGGCTAAAGTAGCAGGTAAGAAATCGCGGGAGCCGATAGGATAGCAGTGATCGCGACTGCAACTTTATGGTTATTAGTACCAGGGCTAAAGTAGCAGGTAAGAAATCGCGGGAGCCGATAGGATAGCAGTGATCGCGACTGCAACTTTATGGTTATTAGTACCAGGGCTAAAGTAGCAGGTAAGAAATCGCGGGAGCCGATAGGATAGCAGTGATCGCGACTGCAACTTTATGGTTATTAGTACCAGGGCTAAAGTAGCAGGTAAGAAATCGCGGGTGGTGATAGGATAGCAGTGATCGCGACTGCAACTTTATGGTTATTAGTACCAGGGCTAAAGTAGCAGGTAAGAAATCGCGGGAGCCGATAGGATAGCAGTGATCGCGACTGCAACTTTATGGTTATTAGTACCAGGGCTAAAGTAGCAGGTAAGAAATCGCGGGTGCCGATAGGATAGCAGTGATCGCGACTGCAACTTTATGGTTATTAGTACCAGGGCTAAAGTAGCAGGTAAGAAATCGCGGGAGCCGATAGGATAGCAGTGATCGCGACTGCAACTTTATGGTTATTAGTACCAGGGCTAAAGTAGCAGGTAAGAAATCGCGGGAGCCGATAGGATAGCAGTGATCGCGACTGCAACTTTATGGTTATTAGTACCAGGGCTAAAGTAGCAGGTAAGAAATCGCGGGAGCCGATAGGATAGCAGTGATCGCGACTGCAACTTTATGGTTATTAGTACCAGGGCTAAAGTAGCAGGTAAGAAATCGCGGGTGCCGATAGGATAGCAGTGATCGCGACTGCAACTTTATGGTTATTAGTACCAGGGCTAAAGTAGCAGGTAAGAAATCGCGGGAGCCGATAGGATAGCAGTGATCGCGACTGCAACTTTATGGTTATTAGTACCAGGGCTAAAGTAGCAGGTAAGAAATCGCGGGTGCCGATAGGATAGCAGTGATCGCGACTGCAACTTTATGGTTATTAGTACCAGGGCTAAAGTAGCAGGTAAGAAATCGCGGGAGCCGATAGGATAGCAGTGATCGCGACTGCAACTTTATGGTTATTAGTACCAGGGCTAAAGTAGCAGGTAAGAAATCGCGGGAGCCGATAGGATAGCAGTGATCGCGACTGCAACTTTATGGTTATTAGTACCAGGGCTAAAGTAGCAGGTAAGAAATCGCGGGAGCCGATAGGATAGCAGTGATCGCGACTGCAACTTTATGGTTATTAGTACCAGGGCTAAAGTAGCAGGTAAGAAATCGCGGGAGCCGATAGGATAGCAGTGATCGCGACTGCGACTTTATGGTTATTAGTACCAGGGCTAAAGTAGCAGGTAAGAAATCGCGGGAGCCGATAGGATAGCAGTGATCGCGACTGCGACTTTATGGTTATTAGTACCAGGGCTAAAGTAGCAGGTAAGAAATCGCGGGTGCCGATAGGATAGCAGTGATCGCGACTGCAACTTTATGGTTATTAGTACCAGGGCTAAAGTAGCAGGTAAGAAATCGCGGGAGCCGATAGGATAGCAGTGATCGCGACTGCAACTTTATGGTTATTAGTACCAGGGCTAAAGTAGCAGGTAAGAAATCGCGGGAGCCGATAGGATAGCAGTGATCGCGACTGCAACTTTATGGTTATTAGTACCAGGGCTAAAGTAGCAGGTAAGAAATCGCGGGAGCCGATAGGATAGCAGTGATCGCGACTGCGACTTTATGGTTATTAGTACCAGGGCTAAAGTAGCAGGTAAGAAATCGCGGGAGCCGATAGGATAGCAGTGATCGCGACTGCAACTTTATGGTTATTAGTACCAGGGCTAAAGTAGCAGGTAAGAAATCGCGGGAGCCGATAGGATAGCAGTGATCGCGACTGCGACTTTATGGTTATTAGTACCAGGGCTAAAGTAGCAGGTAAGAAATCGCGGGAGCCGATAGGATAGCAGTGATCGCGACTGCGACTTTATGGTTATTAGTACCAGGGCTAAAGTAGCAGGTAAGAAATCGCGGGAGCCGATAGGATAGCAGTGATCGCGACTGCGACTTTATGGTTATTAGTACCAGGGCTAAAGTAGCAGGTAAGAAATCGCGGGAGCCGATAGGATAGCAGTGATCGCGACTGCGACTTTATGGTTATTAGTACCAGGGCTAAAGTAGCAGGTAAGAAATCGCGGGTGCCGATAGGATAGAAGTGATCGCGACTGCGACTTTTTGGTTATTAGTACCAGGGCTAAAGTAGCAGGTAAGAAATCGCGGGTGCCGATAGGATAGCAGTGATCGCGACTGCAACTTTATGGTTATTAGTACCAGGGCTAAAGTAGCAGGTAAGAAATCGCGGGTGCCGATAGGATAGCAGTGATCGCGACTGCAACTTTATGGTTATTAGTACCAGGGCTAAAGTAGCAGGTAAGAAATCGCGGGTGCCGATAGGATAGCAGTGATCGCGACTGCGACTTTATGGTTATTAGTACCAGGGCTAAAGTAGCAGGTAAGAAATCGCGGGTGCCGATAGGATAGCAGTGATCGCGACTACAACTTTATGGTTATTAGTACCAGGGCTAAAGTAGCAGGTAAGAAATCGCGGGAGCCGATAGGATAGCAGTGATCGCGACTGCGACTTTATGGTTATTAGTACCAGGGCTAAAGTAGCAGGTAAGAAATCGCGGGAGCCGATAGGATAGCAGTGATCGCGACTGCGACTTTATGGTTATTAGTACCAGGGCTAAAGTAGCAGGTAAGAAATCGCGGGAGCCGATAGGATAGCAGTGATCGCGACTGCGACTTTATGGTTATTAGTACCAGGGCTAAAGTAGCAGGTAAGAAATCGCGGGAGCCGATAGGATAGCAGTGATCGCGACTGCGACTTTATGGTTATTAGTACCAGGGCTAAAGTAGCAGGTAAGAAATCGCGGGTGCCGATAGGATAGCAGTGATCGCGACTGCGACTTTATGGTTATTAGTACCAGGGCTAAAGTAGCAGGTAAGAAATCGCGGGAGCCGATAGGATAGCAGTGATCGCGACTGCGACTTTATGGTTATTAGTACCAGGGCTAAAGTAGCAGGTAAGAAATCGCGGGAGCCGATAGGATAGCAGTGATCGCGACTGCAACTTTATGGTTATTAGTACCAGGGCTAAAGTAGCAGGTAAGAAATCGCGGGAGCCGATAGGATAGCAGTGATCGCGACTGCAACTTTATGGTTATTAGTACCAGGGCTAAAGTAGCAGGTAAGAAATCGCGGGAGCCGATAGGATAGCAGTGATCGCGACTGCGACTTTATGGTTATTAGTACCAGGGCTAAAGTAGCAGGTAAGAAATCGCGGGAGCCGATAGGATAGCAGTGATCGCGACTGCAACTTTATGGTTATTAGTACCAGGGCTAAAGTAGCAGGTAAGAAGTCTCAGTAACTGATGTCATTTTATCCGTCTCTCAGATTCAATAGAGATTTTTAATAAATAAAAATTATACTTTTATGTCAAGAGTGGTGGTTATTTAGTGTTCTTAAGTGATCCTAATTATAAAAATTAATGTCTGTAAATAAAATGTGTTTGTAAGAGTTTATGCACATAGAGCGTGTTTATAGGCTTCAAAGAACGAATGTTATAAACAATATATTTTGAAACTCGTTTTGTAACTATGTAACATATTGCTTAATATAGTTTAATAATGTGAAATATGACTTTTAAATAAAATAGGCTAATTGTAAAATTATAGAAATAAAAATAAACAGTGAACATATAAAAAAATTGTTATCAATCTTTAGATTAATGTCACAAAGCGTTACCTCTAATTAACCAGATTTTTCATAATGAACTAACTATAAGCCGCATTTCAACATTCAGGTAAGAATGATTGACTGCAGCTCCCAAAATGTAGAATAAGCACGCGTCACGCCAGTCGTCTAGACACTCTCTAAGTTGTAGGTTCCAGGTAAGAGGTTAGTAGTTAAAGATAATACATTGAAATCTGTAAACGAGAGTCTATTCAAACAATGTTAACAGTATTTCGCTTTGTTAGAATGTTTCGTAGGATGTACAACAAATTCTGACACATACTATAATTTAAATACATTCACATGTACTTAAACTTATGAAAGTTTAGTATTTCAATTTTAATGTAAATAATACATTTTACATGAGACCAAATAGAACAACAACAGCGCACCTAGCAGGTTTGGTACAAACTAACTCTGCCTGCGGCCTGGTGGACAGAGTCTGAACTAATAGTACTGTTCGCCTGGTGGCCAACGACATAAGTAATAGGTTTCATCAAAAATCAGGTTATATTGCTGTTGGATAAATTAAATCGCTGTGGCTATATGGCCGGCTACCGTCTGTAGTTTAGACAGACGGGCGATGAGTGGTGACGTCAAACGTGACGTAACGAAAGGGCAGCCATAACTGTCACCTTTACACCACTGCCTTAGAAATATAAAAACACGATTTGTAGACTATGTTTATTAATTGCATATTATGCATTGGTAATGTATTGAATGGTAATGTAATAAAAGTGTACGCTTAAATAAATTAAAAAGAAGAAATATACAACTAAAAATTAACCATGTACCAGAATCTACACTTCGTAGTTTATTAAGATATAGTTTTGTTTCCCTCAATTTTACTGGAATGTTTCAATATTAATAGTCATTAAGAGAAATCATAATTAATTATAAATAATTTTAGCCATATTAAATATGTATGGCATTTAATAGCATAAAATAACTGGAACATTTGTTTTATTTACGAATAACACTCAAATGGTTATGATTTCATTGTATATTGTATGTAAGTGTTAAGAGGGAAATTAGTCTTGTCTTGAGGTATTTGAAAATTAATTCTTCCATTTACCGATTAAAAATAGTTTTATTATTAATCACTTATGTATTATCGGACTTTAGCAGGACTGTAAGTTCTTATAGAAGGGGTGTTGGTACAGTTAGTATATATCATATCTCGAATCACTTATTCTTAATTGAATATGGTCCGTATTTTCTTTATTATTGATAAAAGTTTTCAACTGGTCAAAAGAACTAAACTTTCTACAACCCGCCATTTTAACCCTGGACCCGATATCCGGGCGTTTTAGTTGCATCCTAGATGGCAGCGCCCGATATCGGGCGTTTTAATACGTCTTTCATTTCTCAATATTACGTACTTAAAACACGATCAAAGAGTATCGGTATTGATACCAATCGAAAGAGGAAGGTTCAATTTATGTAAATGATACACAAATAAATAATTTTATCGTTTCGTTACACGTCCATACGTTTTATAATCTCTGAACTGTTTGTTTACATTCTCCCGCGTACCGCGCTAGTTGCGCGCGCAGCGATGAGTCAACTGGTTCATTCGGCTATTGTTATTTCGTCAGCTGCATTGTGTTCTGTTTGGTTTATTGTTTGTTTGAGTTTGTTATAATGATGCTTGTTTATATAACACAATAATAGCAAATTTTTGGTGCGTGTTTACGAAATGGATCGTGATTTCCGCAATCGTTCAAGTGACATTCGAGAACTAGTTGAACATGAAATAAGCAACGATGAGGTTTCCGATTTAGACATTCAATCAGAACATAATTAAAAAAATATATAATAAAAAAGAAAATTAATATAAACTAATAGTTACAAGATTGTACAAATCCAAGTGGGCTTTGAAGTTCTTACTTTTGTTGGTAAGTAGCACTTTCGAATGCCAGTGTATGATTTTTGCATCATTTACCACATGTAAAAATAAATACCTTATAAACTATGTGTTGTTTTATTTTTACTCAGAATTAAATGCTCTTACTTTTCTATATTTTGGATTTTGTATATCACTAACAACAACAATTTTACAAATCAAAAACTTTGAACTAACTTTTCTTTTTTCTAAACAAACTTTTTTTTCATGAAGAGTTAGAGTAAGGGTATTTTTTTGTTTTAATTATATTATGTGAAAAATGTTCCTTGAACAATGCTGAATAAAGAAATATATAATATGACATAGGTACTTTATAGTAAACATGTAATAATAAAATAAATATGAGGCAATGTATGAAGTACTAAAACACTCTGCCACTGAGAGAAATATGACCGCCAGTTCCAGGGTTATTAACAATGCACAGTGCTAGAGCTACTTCAAAACCTTTGGCGTCACAGTCTGTGACGTCATAGTCGTTCCCGTTCTTTGAAACCAAGACCGGTGACCGGGCATATAGCCACTCCGAAATTAAATACGTCAGTCTTTCAAAGGAAATCAAAGGTTAATCAAAACTAGTTGCATCCTGCGTGTTCGTACCGTCAGGACCTACCAGCTTTCTAATAAATTTATAAAGTTATATTACGACACCAAACATCTGAAGGCAAGGACATGGAGAATTAGTTATTATTTTTACTGTTTCCTGAATAAACATTTGTACATTTTACTTGCCACCTTGCATACTTACGACTGAAATATATTAGTCCGTTTATTATTGTAAAATGTTCTTATTTCTTCTAAACTAGTCATATTACAGTGTTGATAATCTAAAATATATTACTAACATTGATAAATGGTAACAAAATTAAACTTATAATGCTGTTCATACCTAATACGTTTTTAATACAACTTTGGCTATGAAACAAATAAGGGGCGGCAAATATTGAAATAATCACGGATAGGAACAAAAACCGATAGCTAAATAATTCTTCTTAATGGTTCTATAAACAGCAGCCACTGTGAAAACGAAATGTAAAAACAACGTTGCGAAATGGATAGAGTGACGAACGCTTCGCAACAGTCGGCGAAAAACACGTTGTCGCAACTTGTTAACAATAATTACTAGATTAATGTCACAACACGTTAACACTAATCAATCAGATTGTCCATGGTGAACTATAAGCTGCATTACAACATTCAGGTAAGAATGATTGACTGCAGCTCCCAAAATATAAAATAAGCACTTGTCGCGCTAGTCTTCTACACAGTATTCTCTAGCTTGTTTGTGGATTCCAGTTAAGAGGTTAGTAGTTAAAGATAATACATTGAAATCTGTAAACGAGAGTCTATTCAAACAATGTTAACAGTATTTCGCTGTGTTTGTATGTTTCGTAGGATGTACAACAAATTCTGACACATACTATAATTTAAATACATCCACATGTACTTAAACTTATTAAAGTTTAGTATTTCAATTTTAATGTAAATAATACATTTTACATGAGACCAAATAGAACAACAACAGCGCACCTAACAGCTTTGGTACAAACTAACTCTGCTTGCGGCCTGGTGGACAGAGCCTGAACTAACAGTACTGTTCGCCTGGTGGCCAACGACATAAGTAATAGGTCTCATTAAAAATCAGGTCATATTGTTATTGTGTAAATTAAATACATCACTTGTTCTAAAGAAATAAAAGTTTAATCAAAACTAGTTGCATCCTGCTTGTTTGTACCCTAAGGACCTACCAGCTTCCTAATAAATTTAAAAGTTAAATTAGGCAAGGACAAGGAGAATTATTATTCTTACTGTTTTCTGAATAAACGTGTGTGTACATTTTACTTGGCAGCTGACTCAAATACATTAGTTCGTTTATTATTGTAAAATGTTCTGATTTCTACCAAACTAGTCAGATTACAGTGTTGATAAACTAAAATACATTACTAACATTGATAAATGATAACAACATTAAATTGGTTTTAAGTTATAATGTTGTTTTATACCTAATAGGTTTTAATACAACTTTGGCTATGACACAAATAAGGGACGGAAAATCTTGAAATGTGCCAAGGATATTTGTGTATTCCTACCCTAAGGACCTACCAGCTTCCTAATAATCTAAGTTATATTAAAACAGCATTCATCTGAAGGCAAGGACAAGGAGAATTTTTATTTTTAATGACATTACAGATAAACCTACAGACAGTATGAAATACAATAAAATTAATAATTTCGACATGTTTTTTATATGATTTAACACAAATCACATTCTAATGGTTTGTGTAATATCCCAGGGGAGCAATTATTGTTTGTGAATCAATGTTTATTGAAATTAAATTAGGCTATTGCAATAATGACAGATGCAAATAAAAAGCTGTTTGACAACTAGTTGTTCTTCGAATTATATTTTAGTTTGGTTATTTAAACACATATATGATAGTAACGGCCAAATACAAAATAATTGAATCGTAAAAAGTAAGGGCTCTGTGGTGTAGTGGTAGCACTCACCCGGCAAGTGAGAGATCCGAGTTCGAGTCCCAGCGGAGCAAGTAATTTTGTGATTCAATGTTTATTGAAATTAAACTATGCTATTGCCATTTTACAAATTTAACGACATACAGTTAGTAATTTTAACAGTACAAAACCCGTGCCAAACGCTCTTTTGGAGGAAACTAGCTACAGCACATCTCTTCAGCTATGTGAAGCTGGCGGCACCCATTAACGTAAATACGCCAAAAACTAGTAGAATCGTTTGTTTAGCTATTTTTAGCGTTTGTTTGGCATTAATGCGCGAAATATGCAAAAAAAAACAGTGGGTGCCGCTAGCTTCACACCAGCGGCAAATTGTTCGCTTTGCAATATTTAAGTTACGATTAAATTTTAAAATATTTGTAATTGTATGTTTTGCCATTTTGTCTATAAATTTAATATATTAATATCTATATTTAATCAAGGTAACAATCTTGTATGTTTATAATGTTTTATATATGCCAAATGTTTAACAATATTTTATAAATTTATAGCATACGTTTTATATTTTAAGAAACAGTTTTTACGTTATATATCGATAAGGTAAAAAAATGTTATCGTTTTTACTATATTATATTTGTTTCTCAAAATTGGTACCATGTATCATAATATAGTACATCTTCAAAAAAATATTTACAATTAAACAATAAAGTTATAATTTTGAACACTTTTCATCATTATTGTCCTTTTTACTAAAATTGGATATTAAAACAAGTATGATTGAGTATAACATAATATAATGGGATCATTTCCCCTACAATTATATGTTTAAACTTTATACCATCAATATTCCATTATTGGTTGGATTCATTTGTATAATTTACTATGGTACAGTATGATAAGATTCATTAATTTGTCCCTTAGTTGAATTCTTTATAATGAAAATCATACTGTGTATAGTAATATTATGAAATATTCATTAAAATTGTGTTGGATGCAAAAACACATGATACTTTATGATTGTACAGTTCGATACTCTGCAAATATTACAGTGTATAATAATATTCATTAAAATTATGTTGGATTAAAAAATAGTTAAATTAATTATTCCTTATATCAAACGTAATGAAGTTAAGTTAAGCTAGCGGCACCCACTGTTTTTTTGCATATTTCGCGCATTAATGCCAAACAAACGCTAAAAATAGCTAAAAAAAACCTAAACAAACGCTAAACAAACGATTCCACTAGTTTTTGGCATATTTTCGTTAATGGGTGCCGCCAGCTTCACACAGCTCATCTCTTCTACCAGCTAGAACTACAATGAAGGTGTAAATAATAGCAACCAGTACACAATTAATATTGTGATTGAATAGGTGAATGATTAAAAAAACTGAGTTTTTACTTGTCCACTCAGTTCTAAAATGTTACTCATATGTTATATACCCAGCGATATGTAGGAGCCTAAACGGTTTTGTTAACAGTAACATTTGTAACTTCTGGCCTCCTCTCTACATCTGCCTTTCTGGACTACTATAGCCTTTAAGGCCATATATAAATCCAGGCCTAAACTGGTCTAAGTATTTTTTTTTATTAGACATGAGGACTTTAATAATAATCAGTTGTACAAACACAGCCATGAAACCATACAAATGTTTATTAAACTATATAGCCTGGTTTTTTTTTATACTGTACGGAATATCAAAATAAAGTATGGTGTTGTATATACAGTAAACCTAAGTAACAGAGGATTTGTTTATAAAAACTATTAAATAAAATATATTTTACACTACCGTAACAAAGCTATATTATACAATATTAAGAGTATTATTCTAAAGTGTGAAATAAAAATGTCAAATTATCAATTGCTTTAATAATTGTTTTCCGATAAATATATATGTTTTTAATTTAGTGAACTCGTAAAATATAGAAAATTACTATATAATATATAATAAAATACTATTGTTTGACATTAGTGAAGCCTTAGGCAAATCAAAAGCTCTGTCAGCTTGTTTATTATTTGAAAATTGGAATTTTTACAACGGACAGAGTAACAGCACAATCGATAACAGAAGACAATGACAATTATAGAAAACTATCTTGATTATCCAGCTTGGAGTTTAGTTGGTTACTTGTATTTCTAGTACTTGACTGTCCATATAAAAGTTCAGTGTACTGCTCATCACTCTAGCAGCTTTGAGTGTGGGGGCAGTCAAAGCTAACAGTCTAAACTCGCGGCATAGAGTATACAAGAAATAATAAAAGAGTTGAAAGTCAATGTCAAAAGTCGGTGACAAGATGTGCACTCTTGTGTTGTAGTATCCTCCCTAGCTCACTGGAAATGATATTTTCTCGACTCCAGTTTCTATCCGTGGCAAAATTTTCAATTTCTTAACATGATATTGATCCTACCAATGACTAATTACTTTGATGTGCACATTTTTACACCAATATTAATTATTATAATTGTGTCAAAACTGGAAAATGTTCATGTTATGGTTTTCAGCAACTAAGTGACTCACAATGTTTTATATGTCGGGTTCTTAAACTGATCAAATGCGATTCTCTAAGCTGATGTAAGTACCTTATCACAGGATAGAATCTTCTAGGAGACCTCAGAGGTCAATTTGGGCCTGGATCTTAAAATGTCTTGTACACAGGAACATATTAACACATATAAAATAAACAACCACAAAAGATTTCAACAGATACTTATTGTAGTGCCACTGCTACCCTGTTACAGTACTCTGGTAATACACCAGAGTACATGACGGTGTATATAACGATCTGGTAATATAACGATCAGCACATGTGTTGAGCTGATCGTTATATGGTGTGAGATCTGACAAGCTCTGAAATCCGTGCAATCCAGGGGATGATTCAAGTTATAAAGTGTAACAAACAGTAACTGAAACAGTTGTGTATGTGGTGACAGGAGTCTTTCCAACTGACTTGTTAGGCTCAATGTCTGTCTGTCAGCTTTCCAAGAATGAGAACCATCATGGTGGATGACTGGAAAACTTGTCAGGAATGTTGAACGGTGCCACACTCATGGTAAGGTAAACATTTACCAGTTACATCAACCTCCAGTTACATTTTCTCAGTCTCTGAAGAAATATGATTACTTTATCATGCATTTGTATGTGGTTAGACGAACTGTAAATCGATAAAGTTAGACTTTTAATTACTTAAAACTTGAATATGAAAAATAATTGTGAACAAAATAAAAAAATATGCAAGGTAAACAAAATATGAGAAGCATTTAACATATAAAACACGTGATTAAAAACATTTTGTTGATCCAGTTCTATTGTCTGGATTAAAGAAGATTCTGTAATAAAATTTTGAATTTTTACACCTTGAGAAATTCTTATCCCTTCCCTTTCAGAAATTTGATCTTGAAATAAATTCTTCTTCTTCTCCTTCAGGACAACATCTTCTTCACCAGGTTATGTTTCCTTTTAGAGTAGCTCCAGAACAGAGATAGAACTGTTTCAGTTACATCCTTCTTCCTGCATTAGCTTCTATTAGTTATGCTTTCTCTACCAGGTACTTGCTATGCCAGACATTTTTCTTGATGACAACCTTTCCTTGATTTAAGAAAGAGCCAAGAAGGTAAGGGAGTTAAAAAAAACAGAGTGAGTAAGAAGACAGGAATTGGTGAGGGGTACAGTAGGTCGAAGTACATAATAGGGATCGAATAGCATGCAGAGCTTCGTTAGGGACAGTGCATGGTAGGGAACGGTTTACTTTTCAGAAGGATTGAGATATCATACATCATGTAGGATGTTGATGTTCCCATAGATTCCGATATAATTTTCATGGACCATTGAAAATTGATAATTGATCTTTTATATGGTCCTTAAAATATTAAACAGTTTATTAAATTATCATGTTGGTAAATATATACTAATCGATAGTAAAACATGTTATTTAATCAAGCAACTTCTTATTAACAAAAAGTTTTAGTTTATCTATTGTATCAGAACAAATTTTGAAACTGAAATACTCATCGTAGAGGCAAACTTAATTTTTGCATTACCTTTAAGAAATAATTTTTGGATATCCTTTATGTAACACAGAAGAGGCTTTAGAACAGATCATTGTGGAACTCCACTTTTCATAAAATGTGACTTGACCTTGAAAGTTTTATTTCTCGTGTATGAAATCTCAGCAACATATTTACTCAGGTTGTTGGTTTCTGAATATTAAATAAAAATAGTTGAAATACATAATGCCATGCAACTACATCGTTAAAAGCCTTTATTAGGTCCAGAAAATATGAAAATTATCAGAGAGTGATTTCCTCATTCAGACCACAAAATTTGATTGGTTTTCACTGTTGATGGTGTCGGATTAAAATTTTATTCCCAGCAATTTCCACCAGGAACCAAAAATGTTGGTTGCACTTCACTGTCCATAGTGGCATACTAAAAATTAATTTCTTATATGTCACATTAGCAACTGCAATTAATATGAAGTATCTAACTGATCATAAAGCTTTTTTTATTTTAATCCTGAACCATACACCTCAATTTCTGTTACACTAACCATACTCCGGGTTACTGAGAGTTCCAAAAAGTAAATATACATTATACTATTTAAATTAAGTATATAAAATTGACAAATCCATTTTATATATTTATATGTTTTGTACAGTAGAAGAATTATTGACAAGCTTTTAAGTACATACAAGGCTGTAAAATGTTCATAAACAAAAACATACATTATTTAAAGATTTTGCTCGAGCCTTAACTTTTAAGTTTTTTCTTAGGTATATTTTGTATATGAAATCAGCCTATTACAATCATCCTCGTGGTAGCACTTAAGAAAACTTTCCGCATAACTTCACCCAACACAACCCCCAGAGCCCAAAACCACCCCTTTCAAAATGTTTTCTATACTACATAACGCTGCTTGTAGATAACTTTCCAAAAAAAGCCCAAACAAGTTAAAACTTGGATCAAAACAAAATTCGATCTTGTAAATGTCTTGGCTAAGTTTATTTATCAGCTTGGTATGCAATTTTGTTTCAAAGTGGCAGCTATTGAAACCTTACAAAGTTCACATCTTCGTTATTTATGAACCTAGATTATACGAGCCTTGCACTACACACATGTCTTTTCTTGTTTTTGCCATATACAAAAAAATAAAAATAAAATAAAATAAAATAAATAAAATAAAATAAAAAATGAATGTTGGTGACCTGCTGAAGGATGTGAGTGCAGTCATCAAGGTTGAGGTCCTTGTCAGTGACATATCCGCTGCTAATCGAGTCTCTTCCTCCAGGAAAGACAGGGATCCTGCATTGGTCGTGCAGTTCGTCAACAGGACCCTTCATTATGAATCCTTCTGAGAATTAAGGATTCATAATCAAGGACAGGACTAACAAAGAAGAGTGGATCAGGTGACATCTCCGCCGCTAATCGAATCTCTTCCTCCAGGAAAGACAAGGATCCTGCATTGGTCGTGCAGTTCGTCAACAGGACCCTTGATTATGAATCCTTCTGAAGATTCATATTCAAGGACAGGACTAACGAAGAAGTGTGGATCAGGTGACATCTCTGCCGCTAATTGAGTCTCTTCCTCCAGGAAAGACAAGGATCCTGCACTGGTCATGCCGTTCATCAACAGGACCCTTGATTATGAATCCTTCTGAGGATTCATAATTAAGGACAGGACTAAGAAAGAAGAGTGGATCACTAAGTAAAGGATGAAGAAACCATTATTGACAGCTCAGCAGGTAAACCAGTACTTATGTTGTCAGTGAGTCTACATAAACGGCTATCTATATCTAGAAAATAAGCAACTTTTACCTATGCCTGGTGCAGGGACACCAAGATTTCGCTAGGAAAACCTGTTAAAAGAATCAAGAGCTTCCAGGACATTGATAAGCTCAAATAAACACTGATCTAGTTTTACACTCTAAGTGAGTACAGTAAATTTATTTTTGTTTTGTTACCGTAAATGGAAATTGTTTGTAAGTGCCCTATATTTTGTTGTTTATTCGTAGTAAAAACACTATTTACTCGACATAAAAAATAATGACTCATTCATATTCATTAAATAAGTTTTTTGTTGAAGAAAATAACAAGCAAAGTTAGATTTAATTTATGCTGATATTTTGTTTTTGAAACTTGAATTAATAATTCGTTCATTAATCAAATTTTAATGTATAGACTGCAGGCTTTTACTGGAGACAATTTTATTAATGAATTTTTTGCAAAGTTTTCAAATTTAGGAAATGAAGTCAATTATTGTAGGTGACAATAACATGGACTTGTTGGACGGTTCCCAGACAACTCTTCACTATTTAACAATGTTGAATGGTTTAGGATTCTCTCAACGTATTAATCGCTCAACTAGAATTACTCCGCAAAGTCTTGTTTAGACCATATTTTTATCAGTCTTAAAGATTTATTGCATTTTATTACTACAGTTTTTACATTAATTTAACAGATCACCGCATGCTTCGTTTTTAAAATGTTCTAAAAAAAATAAACGAATTTCTGATCTAAACGTAAACAAAAATAACCTTCCCAATGAAATATATTTTCATTGTATATATTATATACTGTTTATGTTTTATTGAAAAACACCTAAATGAAATGTCCTTTTTGGATATTTTTATGAATACTGGTGTAAATGTATGTTTTAACACTTTCCATGATATTTTCAGTAATACTGTAAATAGTTGTAAGAGGTCTAGAAGTATACATGAAAAGCTGTAAAAGGCTGTAGAATTATGTGCATGGATTAATATGATAATTCTGTTAAAGCGGAATAGAAAAAACATTGATATAAAATACTAAAGCGAAGATTTTATGGTTGGAACTATGTAAATTATTTTAATCCTTATAGTGAAAATTTAAAAAAGAAATAAATGAAAACATGCTTTACACAGTAACTTTTGCCTTATAAAAATGATTCAGCAGAACAATGGAAAATAATAAATAGTTTAACAGGAGTAAATAAAAGTAAAAGTATTGAGAGTGTAGAGCTAGGTAACAGAGAACTGTTAACAGCACCAGACATAATCATAATTGCTCATGAGGTAAAGAACTATTTTATCAAGGTACAGTCAGTTCAAAAAAAATGTGCAGTCAGACCTTTCCACTTCAACTATACACTATCTTCCTTTTATGTATTTTTTTAATCCTGAGGGAAAAACACGGATTGTCTCTGCCCTTAGTAGTGGGGCTGAGGATATTTGAGGAGTTTTATGTATTACCAACCACAGAGAATGAATTGTTCAAAGTAGTAAGAGGTTTGAACAAAAAAGTCTAGTGGTTTTATAATATAAATATTAATTAATTTGATTAAGCTAGTAGCGAACGTTCTATCACCAGTTTTATCATATATATTTAATTTGAGTTTTCACCCTAGGGTATTTCCTGATAGACTGAAAACAAGTACAGTAGTTCCTATTTTCAAAAAAGGATTTTCAGGATTAAACATTCTTTTCAGTATGGCAGTCCAAAATTATTCAATATATTACTAGAGGAAATAAGGAAAGCGCAAACATAAAGCATTTTTGCGATCAAATTAAAAACTATGTATAGCTCTAATTTTTATTTTTATCTACTACAACAGATTTTAATTTCTTATATTAATATGTAGTGAGTTGTTTATTTTGTATTTAATTTACATTTTTAGTAAACAAACTCTTTTAAACATTGTATTAATTTTTTGTTTTTTATAAGCATGCAGTAAAATATTTTGGAAAAAGTACAATAGCTTTTCAAGTAGGTATTTTTTTCTAGTCTTGTAAATATGTTTATGGTTTAATAATTAGCAAGATAAGAGTCAGCTGTGTCTGACAGACGTCACAAAGTGCGGTTCAACTGGTAGCAACATAATATTTATAGACTCAACAATTTTATTGGTTTTTATTTAATGGTATCGCTGACTACAATACTTGTAAGAGTGGCCAGTGTTTTCCAGAGAAGTTCATTTAATTTGTTTTGTGTATTTTAAATCCCGGATAAATCATTATTATTATAAGAACTTTTCTATCACCAAGGATTGGTGATAAGAATGCTGAAACAAATTCACAAAAATTGACTTTTTAAATATCTGGACTGAGTTCATTGGTCATAAGTATTTCTTTCTATTATGGCATCGGTTTAAATTTCATTTAAATTCATAACTCCGTTTATTTATAAACCTAAAGTAAAATTGTATCAAATTTCCTTAGCTTTTTGTTCTATAATTTTTTATCTCTAACGGTTTTGAAGATCCCATGAGAATAAACTAATAATACTTTTGTCAAAACATCTATCTACTTCTTCCGACTGAACTGGAAGGACCATTTAAATGGAAACTAATGCAATTAACACAAATAGAGATATAATGTGTTTAGCAACCAATCTTCTCGCACTCATCACATAAGATGGTGGTTTCTATCTTTACTCTGGGGACAGATGATGCACCTTCCAGCCCTCTATTAAACTAGCTCTGCACACCAAGCTGTTCTGCAATGAAAAGCCTAATCCTACCATTGTTCAATCCAAGACCTCATAAAGTCTTCTGTTAGAATTTGTACAGGAGTCTGGTTTGCATATACATAAAATAAATCAAACTGATTAGCCTCAGATGATCGAAGAAAATCATTTAAGATGTCTTTATCTTGCAGATTATCCATTATGTTTTCAATACATAACTAAAAGTAGCACACGTAAAGCAAAATAACTAAAATACTTACACTCTTGGATAAAATAGCATTAACCACATACCAGAGTACTGATGCCCCAAACTCAAAGAATAAGTGGGGCACAGTGTACAGTTCAGGATTAACAGTAGTTTTCAAAAACTCACTTATTCGTTCTGTTTGATACCATATCCATATTGTTCTTTCTTCAATTTAAATAAGGGAGTCCATATTCTACAAGTGAAACCAATCCATAATAATTCAACAGAATGTAAGGAACAATTATATCACCTCTTTTCATCACTAATATTAAACTGGAAGTGTAGTCAATTTGAATTTTAAATTTATAATGGTTACTTGATTTGTATTACCATGGTAATGGAATATTTAATTATTGTTTTGTAAGCAAGGTTGTTAGAAAGTTTAATTATTGATTACAATTTGACTTAATTAAATAATTATTCTCTATACTGAAATGTTTGAAATATGTAAATTTATACATTTATTTATGATTGTGTGCTTTGAGGGATGGTAATCTTATGAAAATAAGTCTCATGGTTTAGTGTATATTCTACTCCACTAAAGAGGTATTACTGGTAACGGAAAATGGTCAAATTGAAATGGTAGAGCTAAATAAAGAGTTTAAATCTTAGGCTTACAATGATGTTCTCATGGCTATTTAAAACATGATGATGTCACAAGAAGGTCAGAATGTCTCAGGATTGTAATATTGAGTTGAGAACTAATTTGCAATACTTGCATACACCTGGTTTTTCCTGAAATCGGTGTAGTAATTTCTTGATAGAAAGGAATCAATCATCAGCTGCACTACTTTTGACTACATTGACATGGGTATTTAATGAAAAGTATGGGTATTTAAAGGGTTAAAAATATCCTACAAATCTTTCTCCCAATGGTATATTTTAGCTTATTATACATAAAACCAATCATCAGACATGTAAACAAAAAGAATCAGCATCAGACAAGAAGACAAAAACAGGCTTTTGTCTGAAAATGGTGACTTTCAGTCCATCGCATTGTGTGACAGTGTGGTTGAGTATAGGTGTGCAAACCCAAAAAGGTACCCATGGAGAAGTTTTTTGTTTTTACTCTTTCAATGCTCTCTCATTTCAACTTCCATGAAAACAGTGGAATTGAATACCATTTTATTTTTTCAATAAAAGTCCTGTATCGATTTCATAAAAAAAAATAGGTTGTATACATATGCTATGCAAAGCTCACAGCTCATGGGCTATAATTGAGTTTGCAATGTTTTGACAGAGTAAGAATCAAAAGACTTGTCAGGAAAAAGTAGTGTTCCTAGTTTAGTGTGTATGTAAAGAATCTATCATTATTAATCCTACCAATTATCACATGAGCTACCCATCATTCATTTTAGTTTCTACTTATGTTGATGGCAATAATAAAACATGATTAGAACTGGACCAGCTCAATGTCACCTCATACTAAGGAAGAGATGCTATAAAAATATACTATTGTAAATGGCATCACAACTAACAACAAGGTTGTTCATATACTTCCACCATAGCTTATTGGGGGGGAGGGGAGAGTGAGATCTCCATCAATATATGGCAATACAACCACCATAGAATCAGGGTTCCAGTATCTGAGCATGGCTAGGTCACTGGCACAATTATTCAGGACAGAAATGCTGTTCATCATGCTGCCAAGATACATACCCTGGCATTTTAAAATGTGAACAAAATAACTAACCCCTGTCATAGACATCTCTGAGACCCTACTCTTGCTAATCCAGGGTTCTTGACCCAAGATCACAGCAAATTATGTGTTGCAGAACAACTGAATGTAAAAACTGAACTGAAGCCTTCTTTCTGTGTGAAAGTTGATTTGAAGATCCTGTATCCTCAAGATCATTTCCACTTATCAGCCATTTTCTACTCCCTCACCAATTACTTGTGTAATTTAAAGATGAGCTTAAGATTGTAGTTCAGTTCACCTACTTCTATCACAGTACCCATGCGGCCAGGCATTCATCCTCCCAAAAGCACCACAGACCTATTTTCTGATTGGTGATTGTTGTTTGTAATAAGGTAGTAGAAATTTGACTTGGAATTTCCAAACACTATTGCCTGTCATAAGGTTTCTCGAGCAAAAACCTCACAACAGATGATGATCTATGAGATTAATTTTTAAATTTTATTTTTAAGTAACTCCACACAAGTTTTACTAGAAACAGGGAAAATACCCATCCACATGGTAATAGCCCATATGACCAGTTAAGACTAATTTGTTTTGGGATTCAACCATTTTTAAAGGACTCTGTATGTGACACACTACTCATGTACCACGTATCCTTAAGCACAAGTTCTTCACACCATATGATTGAAGGACTCCAGCTGCAAAGCTGCTAAAACATAGTCCTGACAGAATGCTATTTGGTGCTAGTCTAAAAAACTGAGTTGGTCTCAATACAATGGGTGCTTATGAGAGACTGAATCAAGGTGCACGTTTATGGCACCAGCCTAAATCCTGGATACTGTGAAAGAGGGCAACAGATGTAAACCATTTGTGATTGTGGAAACATGGACAGAAGGTCTGGAATGATCCTTTTGGGCTTAAATGACACAGAGATGGCAGGGTGTCACCTCTCGGAAAGCACAGTCTATCCCTTGGGTATCAAATGAATTTTATTTCCTATCCCCTAAAACTCCAAATATCCTTGTGATTGCTGGCTAGTAGTAACTGATAAGGTACTAAAACTCATGGCCTTTCTAATTTGTGATAGATTTATTGAAATTATCTATCGAGTAAATTTACTAATTTAAAAAGTACCTAGTACTTTCATAAACTCTGGTGAATACAAAGAATTTCACATCCAAAACTTATTATAAGAGGAAAGGACGTGGTTCACTCATATAATTTAGTTTTCATATGGTTAAAATGTAATTTAAAATGTTCTAGAATAATATTTTTTACGCTTTATGTTTAGGTTTCTATGATATAATTAAAGATTTTGGTTAGAAAAGTTCAGTTTCGACCTTTCATCTTTTATTGAGAGGAGAAAATGAATTTTTATCTAATAGGTTACAGTGAAAGTGGGTGACATGTAAAACACAAATTAATAGAGTTGGTATTACCCTATATTGGCAGTATTAAGGCAAATTGGTCTAAATGTAAAATATGTTCATCATATCCACCACCTCTTTAAAATCTGACATTGCAATAAGGTCCCTTTCTACTTTGGTACACAGAAGATCCACCCCTCTATGAGAAAGACCATTATCAGTATTTAATTAGTTAAACTATCAAATCAAGATCATCTGAACTAACACAATCATAACAGAACAATAGTACAAGTATGACTACTCTAATAGTCGCAAATTAATAAACTTGTAAAACTTCCAAAAATTTAGAAAATCATGAAACCTTAAAACAAGATTTAAATGATTATTATAAGCATATAAATAGGTTTCTAAAAACGTGGACAGGGTTTAAAATCAGTTAGAAATTATGTTAGTAAACATGTTAATTTGTAATAACTCAATGTTATTATATACTTTTCATAACTTTGTATGGCACATAACTTGAAATTTTATGAGATACAACAAACTTTCTAGTTAATGATCACACTATAAACACTATTTTGTTTTGTTTTACAATCCTCTTTTAACAGACTCAAACATTCCTTCTTAAAACTTTGATTGTCTTAACACATTTACAAAACACGTTATTTTTTTATCAAGGTAGTGAAATGGTTGAGATAGAAATGTTACATAAATTAGTACAGGCACCATCTTGAATCATCTGACCTAATACTGTATCTTACAAAAGTTTAGTTTAAAACAGTTTGAAATCATGGCAGTTATCGTTTACCTCTATTTTCACAATTTTATTATATGCTTCTCAAATATTAGTACAGCCATTACGTTGAAACCTTACGAGATATCAAAATACATGTAAGAACAAACCCTGTTATAAATTATCTGAAAATTATTACGAAGCACTATTTTGTTTTACTTAATAATGGCAAATAACTGTTAAAAATGGGTTATAAATCAGTGAACATATAAAAAAAACTCTTAGAAAATTCCATAATGAGTGTAATTGCATTAGGCACATTTCTATGGAACAAATATACTATTAAATTATTAGTCAACAATTAGAAGTAAGTAACAAATTAATAGTGTACACGAAGAAAGAAGTATAAAATGTGCTATTTTGAAATTACGAGTGACAATATTTTCTTTCTTTTAACACTTTCACTGCTGGTCTATACTGAGTGATTATGACTACGCTCAAAAGACAACGTACTAGGAACTTTTATGATGTTTTTGTCTCTATTATAATATCCTTACCCTGTTGCACTTATGTACCATATTAGTGCACCTTTCTGTGGCAGAGCTTATACCAGCTCTTGCAGTAGCAACAGAGGCTCTTGTAACAACATGAGTGGACATCTCTGTGGTATCAACAACAACCTCCAAGCACCGTTACCTGGACAACTTTTGTGGTTACACCTGTACTTGCTGCTGTGGAAGCACTAAGACTAAGACTTGTCCCAACAACAATTTATGTGCATGCTCCAGCAGTAACACCCTCACCCGACGTTGCTGTCACATCATTGTCCTATCTAGCAACTGTACCAGACTCACCTTTGTGTCCTCCAACTACAGCATCTGCACAAGCCCCTGCTGTAGTAGTGGTGTCTCTCCATTTTTATTATTTGCAGCATCGTCTGCAATTTCATCAAAGGACATACCAACTGCAGCATCTGCCACCAGCTTTTGCAGCAGCACCAAAGGCCTTCTTAGCAGCAGCACTTGTGGTTATTTCTTCAGCTTTATTTTTTTTATTGTATCTGTTACAAAGACCTTCACTCTTGTTATCCACTGTGGCAAATATGCAAATGGATCAGCAGGTGGATGTGTTGAATTTATTTAAAAAAGTGTTACACTGTACTTTTAAGTAGATTAGGAATACTTAGTATCAGAATGATTTGTTGTTAATACAAATCAGAAAAGTATCATCAGTGTTAATTGATTATATTTCTTAGGAAGCAAATTCGATGTACTGATTATCATAGAATTATACCAGCATATTCCATAGATACTAGCATTCTATGTAATTAATCCATATTCAGGTTAATTGCCAAACTGAGATCTTCACAATTGGAAGTATATTTTTATATGTTGTTTATAATATACACTAGTTTTGAAAAACTACCTATGGTTTTGTTATTAGTCTAATAAAAATAAAATGCATGACATTTTGAGTTTTGTGTTCACATTCAATTACACTTTTCTTCTTTTGAGGGGTAGGTTATAACCCTGCGCTTAAAAGGTTTTATGCGCCTTCTTTGTTTATATTTCTCCATCAAATCTTTTATGACGTTTTGATCTCTATTATAATATTCCCACCGTGTTGCACCACGGAATCACATTAGGGCAGCTTTATGTGGCAGTGCTGGAGCTCTTGGAGTAGCAATAGAGGATCTTCCAGCACTGGCATTACCTTAGCCTTTGTGTAGTGCATCTCTACCAGCTCTTGTTACAACATTAGTGGACATAACTTTTCCTTAATGCCTATGAGAACTGTAGATTCTTGTTGCCCAATAATCCCCTGTTGGCTCTATATGTAAGCCATAGGCCCTACCCAGCAGGGATCACTTCTGGCTGGTTTATACCTACCAGTTGAACCTTTATTTGCACTGTTGTTATTTATCTATTTATTCATATGTCACGTCTTAGACAGTAATGTGCATGCATTTAAGTTAAATATGCATTTAAGTTAAATATTTTTTATTTACCACTATCAGTCATTAATGTTAATATATTTTTTTACTCTTGTTACTCATTTAAAGTTTATCTTTCATTGTTGTTAATAATTTTATAGTTTATTTGCACTGTTATTATTTGTCTGTTTGTTTCTCCATATGGTATCACATCTTACAGTAGTGTATTTAAGTTAATATTATCACTAATTTATTATATACTTTCACTAATTTTTAATATAATTTATACTTTCTTATTACATTAATTATACGTTAATTATGCCTAGATCTGATTTAGAGTGCATTTTT
Source organism: Homalodisca vitripennis (assembly GCF_021130785.1). NCBI lineage: Eukaryota > Metazoa > Arthropoda > Insecta > Hemiptera > Cicadellidae > Homalodisca > Homalodisca vitripennis. The sequence continues at coordinate 35,501,636 of NC_060211.1, read as the reverse complement.
GGTTAGGCCCTTTTGTTTAAGTATGGTTTAATCATCTATTAAAAGTTAATAAAATGTAAATTGGTTTTTGACCGTTGGAAGGAAATAAATAAACCCACCACTGGGCACAGCAAAAACCGATGTGCCACTTCAATCTGGGCAACCTTATGGATGTCCAGTAGCGGCACATCACTAACCGCAAATGTTGAGATTCTGGGATTCATGGGCAATTCGATAGGTCTAGCCTACTGTGGAGGATGGCTGTTGGAGTTGGTGGGGTTTGTTCCCTTACCTCAGAGGCTCTTGTTAACCTCAACAAGGGTGTGCCACCCCCTGCCTACTTTGACTGGAGAGGCTGGTTCACAGCTGGCCTCCTTTCTTCCGGGATGACTTTGAGATGTAGTGCCCTAATTCTTCCTCATGGATCTCGATAGGAGGCGGCCCCCTACTCCCTAACTTTACCCATCCTGAATATCCTATCACTCCGGAAGCAGCGCAAAGGTCCTTACAGGACTAAATGCAATTTATAAGCTTCTTGTCCTAAGAGAACAAAAAAAAGCCATAGGCCCTTGTTTTATAGATATCAGGACATTGCAACCATACATGTTGTATTAAGCCTTCTGTGAATGACTCCTTTCAGCTTAAATCTCTCTCCACAGAGTATGTATTTGTCAGTTTGATTTAGATCGAATTGTGCTCTTCTTATTTATGATTAAAAATAAAATAGATAAAAAATTTATAAGAAAAAAGAACTAATGAATGTCAGATATTGTGGTTTTTGGTCTAATATTTAAAAAATCTCCTATACAATGATGCCTGGGAAGATAAATTCCCCTTTTCCTTGACTAAAAATTAAACCTACCATTTTATCAACTGAATATAGTTGAGTATGATTCGTAGAGAGGTCTGGTACTAAGGGAACAAACAAAACGAAAATATACATTTATTAAATAGAAAAAATACAAACACTTTACATTAAACATTAAAAAATATAACAATACATTTATATTACATGCTATATAACACATCAATTTACAAATACTGACTGTATGAATAACAATGCACATAAGTTACAGTCGGTATCATCTGTCATGGCTTCACATATTGATGATCACGTAATTAAAGTAAAGTGGACATATTCTCTCATTAGTCAAAACGTTATCCCGTATGTTAATATAACAATTATATAGTCATCACTCTCGGCCTGGCTACAAGGTGTTGTAGAAGACACCATGTATTCAATTAGGCAGATGTGGATTAAGAAAATTTGTAACATGTCATTTTTACAGGGGGTTTAAATAAGGCATTTTTATTTTTTTGAGAGGAGAATGTTTTTTTAGTTCAATGACATGTTATGATTTTTATTTCTTCCACCTACAATTATACTCCAGTGGCTCAACGCCATCGCGGGAGACGTCAGCTGGCGGGGTCCGGCTCGACCGGGTAAGATGCGGAGTTTCAGGATACATCCGCCGGAGTTCGCTTCAAGGGCTGAAGCGCCTTACAGCGGACAACTGTATAGATGTACTACAGTACGTATACGCTGTGCCTTGCTGCCTCGCTCTCTCGGTCGCTGTCTCTCGGTCGGTGTCTAGCAGTCAGAGTCGTCGTCGAGTCGGAGTCGCCGCCCCCACACACGCCACGATAAGGTGCAAGTAAGTAGGTACTTATCTACCTGCCAAAACACGCTTTTACCTGCACTTGCCTAGTCACTAACGATAATATAAGTACATGACATTACGTACTTAAGCTGCTAATAGAATATCATTTTAGATATAAAGTATAGCAAGAAAATAGATCAGTACGAATAGGATTAGATTCTATTACTAGTAACGAGGAGTTTGAATTTAGCTTTACTTAGTTTATCGTTTCTTTTCGAGGCCCCTGGGTCGCTTGACGTACGTTGGCACCAGCGTTCCTGAGCTTCAGGCTAGGCTTAATTTAATTTAGCTTTACTTAGTTTATCGTTTCTTTTAGAGGCCGCTGGGTCGCTTGACGTACGTTGGCACCAGCGTCCCTGAGCTTCGGGCTAGGCGTAATTTAATTTAGTTTTACTTAGTTTATCGTTTCTTTTCGAGGCCGCTGGGTCGCTTGACGTACGTTGGCACCAGCGTTCCTTAGTATCGGACTAGGCGTGATATAATTAGTTTTTATTTGGTTTATCGTTTCTTTTCGAGACCGCTGGGTCGCTTGACGTACGTTGGCACCAGCGTTCCTGAATTTTGGACTAGGATTGAACGTAGTTTAGTGTTTACATAGTATATCGTTAGTTTCGAGACCGCTGGGTCGCTTGACGTACGTTGGCACCGGCGTTCCTTAGCATCGGGGAAGACGTAATTATTAGTTAAGCTTTTATTTAGTTTATCGTTTCTTTTCGAGGCCGCTGGGTCGCTCGCTTGACGTACGTTGGCACCAGTGTTCCTTAGTTTCGAGCTCTAGGCGAGCTAGGCGCGATTTCGAGCGAGCTAGTGTTTACATTTAGCTTTTATTTAGTTTATCGTTTCTTTTAGAGGCCGCTGGGTCGCTTGACGTAAGTTGGCTACAGCGTTCCTCGTTTTCGAGCTTTAGTTGAACTAGCAACTGTCGTATTAGGGAACGTTTAGGTAGTGGAACAGTCATCCTAAAGCAAAAGCTGACGCCTTCCCGGGAATCGAACCCGGGCCTTCTGGGTGAAAGCCAGATATGTTCTTTCTTTAGGTAACATTTAGGAAATGAAATGAACACTTAATGTGAGACAAATTGTGTCATATTAAAACTGGTTAAAAACTTATTAAAGTAATGGGGTGTACATTTTTATTTTATTTTATTAGTGTATAATATGTTATTTATTCCCTTTCGTTTCTGAGTCTGCGATGATGAAAGCATGTTGATCCGTTGATCATCGGTGCTGTATTTGCTTCGGCTTTTGGTTTTACATTAATTCGGTTCTGAGCTGAACTTGGAAACTACCTCTCCCTTTCGAACCCTGGATTTTACCCCTCTCGACTGTTCTATCCGGTGTCTTAGGGTTATATATATTTTTATAAACTATCCCTGACCCGATTAAACGTTATAAATTTTGGTTCCCATGCCGGGAATCGAACCCGGGCCTTCTGGGTGAAAGCCAGATATGTTCCTTCTTTAGGTAACATTTAGGAAATGAAATGAACACTTAATGTGAGACAAATTGTGTCGTATTAAAACTGGTTAAAAACTTATTAAAGTAATGGGGTGTACATTTTTATTTTATTTTATTAGTGTATAATATGTTATTTTAACCCTAGGTCTGATATGACAACACTGCCATAGATTCCAAATGGTTTTAAAATTCATTATTTATCTAGAGTTTTATTTTTAAATACTACATTTATTTATAAAAATAATTAACACTATTAAACCATAAATTTGTTAAATTAAGCCACAATAATGTTTCTTTCAAAAATTTAATATTAGTTCACTTAGATATTGTGAATTATGAATCTTTACTACTATTTGGACTAGCTACAACCATAAACTTAATTTTTAATAATTTTGTATTTTTGATATTTAGATTTTAAAATCATCTACAGCATCTGTTTTTCATGCTTTAGCAACCAATTTCCAGTTCCAGTCAGTTTTCAAATGGACCTTTCCTATTCAAACAGTTTTATTAAAAGCTTTTTTTCAAGCACTGAGTGTAGTTACCTGTATCATCGTAATATATCTTTTTCTTAATAATTTTCACCTTGTTCCTAACAGTTCTCAATTAACTGTTGGCATTTAATGAAATGATTTTAGATTTGTGGTAGTTTGAAGGAATTCAAACTTTATATGAGTTTATCTGAAAACAAAATTCAATTTCAGATAGACTGTCCTCGAAATAGAATTTAAAAAACAAAAGACTCGTAATTAAATTAAACCTGTATCATTAATGTACTTAATGTAAAAGGTAATCTTTATCAATTCATCCATTATAAGGTAACTAAAAGAAACACAAAATACACATAACTCAAAGAAATGGTTTGCTCAAAATGGACAAAAAATATATTTTCAGGACCAGCTAAAAGTAAACTCATATAATAATATAGAGCATTTACATAGATAATTGAGATGTTTGTAGATGCATATTGTGCTATAATGATCTTCATTTACTTTCTATAAAAATAAGTGATAATATAGAACCGTAATATGGAGAAAAACAATATTGTAATTACATCTCAAAAATATTTAAGAAGTGTTGAAATATGAATGAAAAAGTTCAAGATGTTTTTATAAAATTATGGAATTATGGGAGGGGAGCACAAATAATTACACATTTTTATTTGTGTTATGAACTGTTTTGGCTCTTTAGTCAACTGCTTTTCTTTAGTTTAAACAACTTAGAGCCATCTTAGACCTCCTTTTATTTTAATTGAATGGCCTGCATTTAGTACTTTTAGAAAGAGATAAATATTTAACCATATATTGTTTTATTCATTTAATAATGACTAGTTATTTTGTTATGTACTATTTTGGATTATACGCCTTTATCTTTACTAAGTTTATAATTTTAGAACTGAAAATACAAAATCAACGAAAAACAGACTCACGTACAATGCTTAAGCTTTGTAGATCAACTCTAAGAACCACTAAAATATAGTTTTATAAGTCAATGTACCTGTTGGATTACATGATACCCAATTTGTGTTTTGCTACTAATATTATTTTAGATGCTTAAAAATGATAATGTATAATTTGAACACATCAACATAGGCCTAGTTTATTCAAATAGTCTCACTCTGTAAATTAAGGAACTTGTCACAAAGTATGCACAACTTAATTAAACAGCTCTTATAAAATGTATGCATATTTTTGCCACTGTATAGGAGTTCTTTAAGAAATTCAGGGTAGTTGAGGTAACTACCCCATTTTTGAGAATCCTGACACTTATGTTACAATAAATTCTTAACCTTAATCGTTTTGGTGCAGGCTTGTGAAAAGCTATCAGATTTATGTTAAGTAATAAATGTGCCATTTTGTCTTCGAGTGTCATTAAACCGTAAGTGTGTTATTTGTACTGTTATTTAGTTTCATTACATATAATACATATTTTTGCAACCCTGTTACTCGTTACTGGTTAGCATAAGTTTAATCTGATGTTCTTGGAACTAAATTCCTGGAGGATTAATAACCTAATTGACACGTTTAATAATCTTTTCTCTCTCGAAATTTGTTGCTGAACTTCTTGCTTCCAAGCAACACCTCGTGTGTCTTGCCCGTAAATAAAGTTTATATTTTTATATTATAAATTAGCCCTTTTATGTGAGATATCTAATCTTAATGTAATAAAAAGTAAATTGTAAATAGAAGAGTAACTTACATTTGATGATGTTTTATTTGGAAGATTAATACAGATAATAGTTGAGGTGATGTCCTTGTGACAAGACCATGTTAAATGCGTGATAAATAGCCAATACCATTGTGATTTTGTTTCAGGTGAGTTTACGAGTGCATTTTGACTATGACTACATCTTCGAGTACTTGAGTGCTGTTTTAGACTTCTAGTCTATTAATCTTCACCTTTTCCGACTACAGCTGCAATATCGAGTCAAGATGCTGACGCGTGTGAGTCGACATCAACGTGAAGGAAAGTAAATTTTAAAGTTTTAGTGAATTATTAAGTTGGTAGGCAAAATTATATAGAACATTGAAACCATCATGCCCACCCCCCAAGATATAATTTAAGTTCATTATTTTGGCAGCATTATTTAAGCAGTTTTTATTTTGGCAGCAATGTGGCAAGATATTATTTTATTTTAACATCTAGAAGTGGTGTTTGTAGATTTTAAGTTTTAATTGTCACAATTAAACTTATAAGTAAACTTTGCAAATTGAGTATTTATTACTACGACCTCAGTGATATTCAACCCCTTCGAGTTTTGTCCATTCGGTACACATTAATGAAGTTCTAAACAATATTAATCAAATAGTATTTGGAACAACTTGTAGAATAAAATTAAAAAGCAGTATATTTTACTCATACGTTATATATAATTAAATTTTGTGTTACAGGATTCACCAGGGCTCCTAACTGAATTCGCTTCAACCTCAGGCGTTATCTATATCACAATGTGAGAGTTGTATAAAACTATTAAATTACATATTTTTACGAAAAGTAACATTTCAGCTTTTACAGATAGTGAAATTTGTAATTATCGTTGACTGAAAACACAAGAATTACAATAAATGGTTTTAACTTGCTTCTGTATCGACATCTATATAACTTGCACTAACAAAATGCTATAATATGGAAGCAAGTTTAAATAGACCATATAAAATGATACAACTTGTTTGACATATATAACTACATAGATGCACATCTAAATTGCACAGTTTTCCAAAAATTACAGCGACAAAAGTTTTCTTGTGTAAACAGTGATTACGAAAAGTATGTAGATACAGTATTATACTAGTCACAGCAACAATTTTCAGTAGTAATTGCAATGGAGCATATTAAATCAATCCACACAAATATAATTAGGTGGAGATCATGGTGGATTTCAGAGGGACACACAGAGGATTAACTCTGATGAGATTGGTTGAGACTCTGTAGACAGCTCGGCTCAGCTTGGAAATTAGTAGGTACCTTTACTGTTTCAATTTGGAATCCCTGAAACAAAGAAGTTCAAAATGATTATTTAGAGCCCTTGTTCAATTTTTTTTTCTCCTTAAAATAATAGTGAAAAAGAATTCCTAGTTAAGGAATGAAGAAAAACTGACAGTGAGGCATTATTAAGTCAATGAGTATAAAGCCAAAGTGCAGTAAGAGCGGATCCAATATTAATTTTTGGAGGGGTTCACCTTGCTTTTAGTTTACCATTATCGTTACTGTAGCAGGCAAGTTTGTATTACAATAAAAAAAGTTAAGAAAAATTTACTCATACTCAAAGTTTAGTTTATTTAGAGTATTATATTTTGTATGGTTACGGTATGAGAGTGATTAAGTTTCATTTTTATATAAATGTATTTTTTTAAATCTTGGAGGGGCCATGCTCCCCCCTCCTTCCCTCTGGATCCGCCACTGCAGTGAAGGTGTTAAATAGATGTATTATAGCTTGACAGTTTGTGCACACTAGTTGATTGTGGTAGACACATTATTGCGCACTGTGATGTTAGAGTACTTAATACTTTCCTTGCCAGCTTAGAACCGGATCTCGTAATCCTAACGGAACATGGACAAAATAAGGAAATAATTGGAAACACAAGGCTAATAGGATATGTGTTAGCTGCAGAATTCAGCAGAGAGCGTTATCGCAAGGGGGGAGTAGCTATCTTCTGCAAAACCCACTTGAAAGATGATGTTGAAATACACAACACACATGATCTCTGTGTATTTCGAACAATAAAGAATATGAAAAAAAGTACTTATGCTCACTCAGTATAAAGCCTCAACAAAGGTGTTAAAGATTTTTTCCAACAAATAAATTACAACTACTGAACTACTAAAAGTGACAGAGCCATTGATCTTAAATTGTTAAAATTAAATTAAGAATATCTTGGAATCAACATTAACTGGCCTGCTTCTGAACTGTTTGATCTGTAGACTTCCAACTTCCTCAGTAACATTGGTATAACCAAAGGGAGGGGGCATGAAAGAAATAGACCCCCTTCCCAGAAGCACTAAAAAGTTTAAAAACTATAAATATAACACTAATCCAACTTTTTAAAACAGCAGTTAAATGTTTTACACACTTATGTAATTTATTTAAATTTAGATTTAATCAGCCATCCTCAGTGTGGTGTGCTGTTCAATCAGATTCATCCCCCAAAGCCAAGTTATAGTTACACCACTGACATGTATTGAAAATTGTATGCTGATGATTACCAGTTGAACTTGGCCATTCTCTTGGCTCAATTTGGAAGGCCATTGCTTGTATAAGTTCAGACATTACAAACATTAGTAAATAGTTTGTAGACAGTGGACTGAATCTCAATATAGGCAAGAGCACTTTCCTTCATGTCATCTCAAGTAATGTGGTGCAGGTATTGATAGACAGAACTATGGAGATTGCTCTTGATGGTGAGTTTTTGGCAGTGTGTGACCAGGTCAAAACTCTTGCATCTTAGTTGCTGCTAATGCAATCCAGTGTGTTATTTGCAGATTCAGAAGTCTGCTGCCAGAATTTGCTAACCTTCAGCTCATACTGTCAATGGTTTACCCTGTTATTTACTACTGACTATCCTCCTTACAGCAACAGCTTCTCAATGTGAGGTTATGTGAATCGCATTTAGAAACTAAAATTCTGCTGTGTGCTTCAGTTTCAATTTAAAAGGATTTGATCTTGTATATCTCCTTATCTTAAGATGGTCATGTTGCTGCCAATGGAATCTGTACATGTACACTCGTGACAATAGAAAGCTCTAGTTTCCCCCATTCTTTTTTATCCAAGACCTTTCAAATAAGGTCACTTAATGGGTCTTTACATTAACAAATTTGGAATTGTCTTTTAACATTGGCAAAGTTGTAACAGTGGATAAAAAGTTCAATTCTATTTCCTAGAAAGGTGCCACGAGTTCCATCCCTCCATATTTATCTATCAAAAACTATATAGAGTGTATTTATAACTTTAACTCACACTGTATTACCTTCTTCACATAAGGGGAATTATTTGTGCCAAATAATTACACTACGAACTTTTCCTGCAGCTTCCTGCAGTCTGCTGCTCTCAGATTAGAGTTGTTGATAACGTGTGTGTCATTAGATAAGGAATCCTTATCTATGTATTCAGTTGTTCATGCTAAGTATATTTGCACTTACCTACTCCACACAAGGGACACTACGCTTAGCAGCCTCCATCATGTAGAGGGTTAACTCCCTCTGCAACTCCTCACAGTCTGCTGCTCTGAGACTGGAGTTGCTGAAGCTAAGGAGTCCTTATCTATGTATCTAGTTGTGCTTGCTAAGTATATTTACACTTACCTACTCCACACAAGGGACACTACGCTTAGCAGCCTCCATCATGTAGAGGGTTAACTCCCTCTGCAACTCCTCACAGTCTGCTGCTCTGAGACTGGAGTTGCTGAAGCTAAGGAGTCCTTATCTATGTATCTAGTTGTGCCTGCTAAGTATATTTACACTTACCTACTCCACACAAGGGACACTACGCTTAGCAGCCTCCATCATGTAGAGGGTTAACTCCCTCTGCAACTCCTCACAGTCTGCTGCTCTGAGACTGGAGTTGCTGATGCTAAGGAGTCCTTATCTATGTATCTTGTTGTGCCTGCTAAGTATATTTACACTTACCTACTCCACACAAGGGACACTACGCTTAGCAGCCTCCATCATGTAGAGGGTTAACTCCCTCTGCAACTCCTCACAGTCTGCTGCTCTGAGACTGGAGTTGCTGATGCTAAGGAGTCCTTATCTATGTATCTAGTTGTGCCTGCTAAGTATATTTACACTTACCTACTCCACACAAGGGACACTACGCTTAGCAGCCTCCATCATGTAGAGGGTTAACTCCCTCTGCAACTCCTCACAGTCTGCTGCTCTGAGACTGGAGTTGCTGATGCTAAGGAGTCCTTATCTATGTATCTTTTTGTGCCTGCTAAGTATATTTACACTTACCTACTCCACACAAGGGACACTACGCTTAGCAGCCTCCATCATGTAGAGGGTTAACTCCCTCTGCAACTCCTCACAGTCTGCTGCTCTGAGACTGGAGTTGCTGATGCTAAGGAGTCCTTAACTATGTATTCAGTTGTTCATGCTAAGTATATTTGCACTTACCTACTTCACACAGGGTACACTACACTTAGCAACCTCCATCGTGTAGAGAGTTAACTCGCTCTGCAGCTCTTTACTGTCTACTGCTCTCAGGTTAGAGTTGCTAATGCTAAGGACTTCTTATCTATGTATCTAGTTGTGCCTGCTAAGTATATTTACTCTTACCTACTCCACACAAGGGACACTACGCTTAGCAGCCTCCATCATGTAGAGGGTTAACTCCCTCTGCAACTCCTCACAGTCTGCTGCTCTGAGACTGGAGTTGCTGATGTTGTGCTTGTGGTTAGCTAGGGGGCGCTTGTCCTCGGCTCCGAGTCTTGTCTCCATCGAGTCTGATATCATGCAGCTGCTTTCTGACGTCTGTAAAATTCGATTCAGATGTACATTTATAAATTTTATAGGAGTTATGACAAAACAGCACTGATCAAATCAAATCAAATCAGTCTTAGAAATCAGTCTTTTATTTCATTACTATGCACTTATAGTGAAACAGAAAGTCTTGTCATATGCATACTGCACAAGTCTGTTGAGGTAAAGTGATGATCCTATGTCATTGACACATATAAGGAAAAGAAATCTTACTTAGGGTAGCATTGTAGCAACTGAATTAGTTTAGAAAATTTGTTTAAAATTTGATAAATTTGCGTTTTGTGATTTGGATATGAAGTACGTCTCTGTTGTCATGGAATACCAATTTATCAAGCAGTGCTGTGTTGTCAACACAGTCAAATGCTTTCGATAAGTCGAGAATTAAATTAGATCATGATGATGTAGCCCCTGTACACCTTGTCGACTAGACTCACGACAGCGTCTATCGCCGACTTGCCATTTCCGAAGCCAAATTGGTCATCATAAAACTAGTTGAACTTGTTAAGAAACTGATGCATTTTCGCTAGGAATAGACTTTTGTAAATATTTTGTTCATGGCTGGTAAAATTGAGTGACTGTAGTTTTAAAAGCAATAACCTACAACATAAAACAACATAACGTTTGTTACTGTACTACCGGAACTTCACCAACCATAATAAGTATAATAATATTAAGTTCATACGTAATCAAATACACTTCAGTTGCAAAGACCCAAAATTGGTAAAATAAATAAAAAAAGCTTAAATGGTAGAATGTGGTGAAGTTAAAAACCTCAATGAAAACTGTTTGCTGCACATTCCCCTGGAAAAATGTAGCCCAAACTCAAGTATGTGTTATCAATGCATACCAGTTATATTTGTTTCACGTTATTTTTAATTACTTCATATTTTATGATATGAACAGTAAGTATAATGAAGAGGTCATTAGTCTGTAGTGTAAAAAAATCAGTAAAAACTCAGAGTTGTAATAACATACAGTAAATGTTACACTTGTAAATAATTCTTTAATTCTCTTAAATAGCTGTTAGTCAAGGGTTCAAGATTACCTTACATTGAAATGGTCTAAACACAACTATTTGTACAAAAATTTCTAAACATTTCAATTTAAATGCTATTTACAATCTAGTTTACTATTTAATAGTTATTATCATGTTCATAACCATATCTCATCAACGCTGTGATTGATCTATATTATTTTTCACGATTCATTAAAAACTAAAATAAAAAAGTTACTTATTTTGGTGGTGAAATCGGATTGTGCTTTAGTTAACATAAATTTCAGAGTCACAATCCTTTTAGATAGTTTTCCTGAAGACGTGAAAAATAAAAAATTATCCTTTGAGGAGTTATAGACATACTTTTAAATTTAGGCAATCTTCGAACCTGACCCAAGAAACTTCATAATATATTGTAGACAAAACCTGACATATACAAATATACGAGTTTAGTTTAGTTCATTTTCATTTATAGTATAGTTTCTGAACATTTTATTTTATAACATTTCTCCACAAACAAAAATATGTGATTTGCTGCTGTCCTATTTCATAAGTAAGCTTATATCTTGTCTGTTTTTACTATAAGCCTTATTATAAAATATTCCTCAATACTTGGTACTATAAATGCCTAAAATTTGTGATCCAAAAACACTTTTGTATTTTGTCTGCTCTGAGGAAAGGAATCGTAAGAAATTTAACTGAAAAATCTAAAAAAATAACCCAACTTGATTGTATACTAATTTCACCAAATAAACTAAATTTATTAGAAAATATATTAAATTATAACGTTTTTGATTTTCTTACCTGGTCCAAGAAAAACTATTGAAGATAAAATGTAAACTTTTAAAATATGTATATGAATTTTTACTTTAGATACATATTGTGGACAAGGCTGACCCATTCTATGATTGAAGACTTACAAAAATTAGAAATGATTAATATCAGAAATTTTTTTTAAAATACATTTTTAAATGGAATTATTTATTTACAAATAGGGAAACATTATTTTCTGCTGTCATATTAATTTATAATATAAAGTAATCCCTACATCTTCGATGTTTTCCATAAGCCTTATTATAAAATATCCTTAAATAATAGGTACTATTAGAATAATTAATGGGAAACTAAAACCGTTTTTTGAAAATTATTTTTCAAATATTTGTAATTAATCAAAATTACAACTGTGGCATATAAATTTATCATCTGTTTAAATGGTCCACATATGTATTTAGTTGTTTATTTATTATCTAGTTAGAGGTTAATGTACACACTGAAGATGGTTTATACCGAAACACGTCTATGAAATAAAATTAATTTTCAAAAAAGGGTTTTAGTTTACCATTAATTATTCTAACATAAAGATAACCCTATAATGTGGAGCAATAACATAATTAGGTACTATAATATACCTACAATTTGAAGTAATCCAAAAAACACTCTTTTCTATTTTGTCTGTCCTCATGAAAGGTATCTTAAAGGAATTTAGCTTAAAAACGGAAAATAACCAAACTTGATTGTACTCAACTAATTTCGCCATCTTAACTAATTTTATTAGAACATATATAAAATGATAATGCTTTTGATTTTCTTACCTGGTTCAAGAAAAACGGCTGAAGATAAAATGTAAATTTAAAAAATGTGTTTATGAATTATTACTTTAGATACATATTTTGGACAAGGCTGACCCATTTCATGATTGAAGACTTACAAAAATTATAAGTTATAGTAATATCAGAACATTTTCTTTTTAAGGAAATTATTTCTTTAGAAATAAAGAAATGTGATTTTCTGCCTTTATATTAATTCATAACACACAGTAATACTACACCTTCACCCTTTTCTATTAGCCTTATTATAAAATAGCCTTAAATACTAGGTACTGTAAATGCCTAAAATTTGAAGTCATCAAAAAACACTCAAAAACACTCTTCTGTTTTGTCTGTCCTCGTGAAAGTTATCTTAAAGGACTTTTGCTTAAAACTAAAAAAAATACACCAACTTGATTGTACTACCATTTTAATTAATGTTATTAGAACATATATTAAATGATGTTTTTGGTGAAATCATGAACCTTTATACCGATGTGATATCCTACCTGTCGCCTTACAACGACGTCTGCTCGTTCGCGAGTGTCCGAGTGGGAGTGAGAAGGTCCTGAGTCTGTCACGCTCTTGGAACCGAGCACAACGAGCGACCTCTGCCGACGGGAGAGCACGGCGTAACTTCGTCGTCGGTCCTTGGGACAGCAGCACCGGGACAAGCTGTCCTATCAGGACAACACAACAGGACCTGCTGGCGTTAGTGTTCTGTCTCAACATTAAAGAGTCGGGGAGGACTTTGAGAGGAAATCTGCTACCAGAACACCAGGGTGTTTTGCTACAGGATACTGGCCAGGATAACGATGGAGCAAGATAATAAGGGAAAGAGTTCTGCAAAGGATTCAGAGTAAGATAACAAGGGCAAGTGTTCTGTCTCAACAGTAAAGAGCCGGGGAGGACTTTGAGAGGAAATCTGCTACCAGAACACCAGGGTGTTTTGCTACAGGATACTGACCAGGATAACGGTGGAGCAAGATAATAAGGGAAAGAGTTCTGCAAAGGATTCAGAGTAAGATAACAAGGGCAAGTGTTCTGTCTCAACAGTAAAGAGCCGGGGAGGACTTTGAGAGGAAATCTGCTACCAGAACACCAGGGTGTTCTGCTACAGGAAACTGGCCAGGGTAACAGCAGGAGCAAGATAGCAAGGGCAAGTGTTCTGCAAAGGAGACAGATTAAAATTATTGGTGAGTGGATTGCTTTATGGTAGAGAAATAGTGAGTGTGGGAGAAAGGATATAAAACCAAGCAGTTGTATAAAGATAAACGGTGTACTTTAATATAGACTACTAGCCAGGTATTGCTTAACTTGCAGACATATCTTTTTTGAGAGCAATCATTATTATCAATTTGAAATTTAAAGGATAATGCTCCATTGGAGAGCATATTAATTCTGAGTACTGGAGTGCAGTGGTTTACTTCACAAAAGGACGCATATTTGAGAGTTACGTTTGAAATGAAGTAACTATGAAAAATGTTGTGTACTCTGTATCAAATTTTGTCATTGTAAAATTAGTTGTCTTAATTAAAACAAAATCCGTATAGTTTGGAAACATCTTTTAAGAAAAGAAATAAAAACGAAAATTTGAAGTACAGACGAGGCAACTTGATCGCTTGTCAATCTGCAACTCAGTGAGCTGGCGACCAAGTAGCACAGTAATCGCCCCTTATGGGCGAGTCTTTCAATCAAACTGAAAGCGATCTTGAGGTTGTTGGGTGATATTTTAGTTTCCATGTTTTTTCTGGAAATCTGTTGATAGTCGAGTGACGAATAAGTCGCCATCGACAAGGTTTCTCGAATTTAACAGTGCGTGGACGGACAAGGCGACTATGTTGGTCAACTCCAGGCGATTCGCGTAAGCGTACCGCTGCTTTTATAGGCCATAGAAACAGACACCACCATATTGAGCCGGCTTATTGCACGTGCTCGATGTTGTATTATCGTGTTCTGTTTAATTTAGTATCATTATTGGGGATTGAATATTGTATCGTCAAAAGATGACTATGATTGCCATTCATTATTCTTAAATAGTTCTTAAACAGTCCTCAGTAAGGCTATATAATTAAATTTATTCTAGTTTTTAGCCTAAAAATGCATAGCCCTCTACTTTCTTATCGTACCACTTAGAATGTCAATCAAACTTCCTCGTTTGTTAACATCCACCACAGTACAGAGCATTTAAGTTCCCCTTCGCGCCAATTTCACTTACCCTATGATTAATTATTTTGGTTCGAGTACTTGGTTGAAGGTGCCAAAAGAGTACACTTTATATCTGTGTATTTCGGATTTGGACACAGAGGGAAACGTTATTGCTCTACAACCTGCAACCTGGTCCCCGACATAGGACGTCCTCGGCTGAGCCCCCAAGAAATTAGACAGTGGGTAAATTAAATTGGTGCTTGGGGATATTTAATTTGTTCTCTACTGTGGTTAGTTGCTATACAATGTTTACAGGTCGGTATGTTGCTGTCGCGTTACTGCTTTCATTAAAAGTTTAAATATTAAGAGAAGGAAAAAGGAGAAGACTAGGCGTTTCTGGACCAAAGGATGCTCCAGAACAAGAATAAAATCAGTAATGTAGCCTTACCCAGGTCATCAGGAGACCAAACCCCTGAGTATACAGCACGCGTGCATAGTCTGAGGTCCATGAACTTTGACGCCGGACCATCACACGCTTTTAATTTAAGAAACCTCATCGCTATTGGTCACTCGGCAAACGAAAGACTCCCACTAGAGGAAGGAGGGAAACCAAAACACCCCCAGGAAATTTTGAGATCTGTTTTAATATGATTGAATTGCCTGTTCATATGGGACTCTAGACATATAGGGATAGTGTCTAGATATATGACTCGTAACAGTTGTATTACAATCGAAAAACAGAAACATGACGTTTCGAGGACTGGTATATGCTTTCTTCCTCAGGGTCCAAATCATAAATCAAAGTTAACCATGTGAAAAGTAACAATTCAACCAGTGAACTTGAAACACGCACTCAATCCAACTTTTCTTTTATGCACAAATGTAGGGTTGTGAACTTGAAACACATACACTCAATCCAACTTTTCTTTTATGCACAAATTTAGGGTTGTAAACGTTATTCCCAATGGTTTTAGTCTTTCATTACCTTTCCACAGTAGGAAAATCAATCAAATTATCTCTTCTCACCTTTATAAAGTGGCACAGATGTATGGCCCTTAAAAATCTGAACTGCTGTGGTGTGAGCATGTTGCAGTTGGAATATGTATTGTGTTATGATTTTTTGTTTGTGCTAAATCTCTGTTGTAATTTGATCTAAGGTGTATGTTTATTGCTTGATGTACAATTGTTTGTCGCCAACTTTGACTTTGATATATTTATCGCCAGGTGTTTTAATTCCTTGATCTTATGATCAACAACTTTACGCCGGAAGAAAGAGCAGACAACAGTTTTCAAAACATCGTGTTTATGTTGTTATAGCATATAGTGCTAGCAAAATCCTATTCTCCTGTTAATACGTTTTTTACGTAACACACCACTGACTGATCAGGAGTTCTCCTAATAGTAACCTGTATGGATTTTCTCTAGGAAGGATAGAAGTTTACTTTGATTTAAAATGGTAAAAGCCAATGATAGATAGTTAATTTCAGATTTTTAAATTATCCAAAATAAAATCAATATCTATGCGTTTGACGTAAAAAGAAGTAGAAACAAATTTGTCAACAAATAATGATTCAGAGGTTTCTCGAACTCTATTTCAAGCCCCAGGTTAGGCACGGTGGTTTCAAAGTGCGCTTATCTTTGGTAATTGGTGGTCAATTATTAGTAGTTCACTTCATAATGAGGTTACATTGCTCATAAATCTAAGAGATTAAATTATATAAAGGGCCTAGTATGAGCCTAACTTTGTCTCGTAACAAAAACACAAAATTCTCATTTGCGTAATTAAAGCGAAATATCTAATAGCTGTAATACAAGTTTCTAATTTGTGGTTACGAAATCACAGCGTGTTCCTTAATAGCAATTGTCTCTATTGCTACTAAAGGTGATTTTTGAGAATAAATTCCTGCTTATGGGTATGAAGGTGTTCGGTAAGAATGAATTTTGGGGAGAAGTAATCGATGGAAAAAGCGGCAAACCCACGGAAGGAATTTCAAAACTATTAACCATCTCAAACAATCAGGTTAATTTATGAAAGCGGGCCTTGAGAGAAGACCTGTCAAACCATCACAAGGGCCAGTCTTCTCAGCTGTTTAAGTCTTCAGTTACTAAGCCAAATTCCTCTATGATCAGTTAGCTCCTACCTGATAAGAGGTGGAGGTAGGTGTGGCCAGGACGCTGATCATGGGAACAGACAGTCCTTTCTACTTAGAGCCTGACATACTTTGGGAGGCTGGTAAATGTTGCGGAGAGAGTTTCTGATGGAGGCTAAGAACTTCATTGTGTTTTGCAGCATAATGGTGTTTCCTAATAATCCTTCAATGGTCTTGCGACCCTTATAAGAATGCTACATCTCTCAACTTATGTCTCCTGATGACGCTATTTTTTGCAGAATTGCTATATTTAGTCAATTAGAATTTTTTAACAATTATAATGAAAAAAGCACCATCGTATATTATTAATACGAATTATGTACGAAAATATAGGTTTCAAATAGTATTTAATAATAACGCTGCATAGAAAGAGCACACTGTTCTTGTCAATCACGTTCATTTGTACAGTCATTTCAAAAGTTCATTTCTTGAAAAGTAGGTGAAACACTGTGAATTCACGACTAAATGGCAATGGTCAAACGAATAATTTTAATATTTTCCGTAAGAATCTACTTGTAATGCCAAAAATTTCCCTTATTAACAAATAACATAGATCAGGTATTAGATTGTTTACCATTTATGAGAGTGGTACATTTTTATCAGATTTCTCATGATCAGTACAGTGGTATATTTAAATATCTTACGATAATCTAGTGCCGTAGATAGAGAACGTGAATCACCTTGAATGCCTCCCGGAATTTGAGTGACATGATGTGATAGAGGATGGGGTTGACGGTGGTGGACACGTAATAGAGAATGCCCGAAAAGTAGGTGACCACAGTGTAGACCTGTATGGCCAAGGGGGACACGGGCTCGTTCCAGTGAACACCGTAGATAGCTACTAGTCGTTGGGCGTGGAATGGCGCCCAACAGATGAAGAAGGCAACCACCACTGCCACTGAAACATTTACAAAGTAATTCTATTTCTAAATATACCACTTATTGCTTCTTTAATGTCATTCATTTTAGAGAGAGAGAGAGATAAAAAACTAAATTCCTAGGAAAGTAAACAAATATGAGCTGGTTTCATGTTGCAATAGCGCTCGAAAACTGTGAATATTAGTGAAATGTTAAGAGCTCTACTAACGTAGTTTGGTTACAAATGTAGGTTTCACTTTGTGAGACTGAGATTGGTTGCATGCCGAACATAAACATGTTCATCAAAAGTTATGGTACCGTCAGAGGTTTCGTCTGAGTTGTTTACTTTCATCAGTTACTATTTAAGACCCAACTAATGCATGTATGGACGTTTGCCAGGAAAGGCTAGATGATCTAGAGGATTTTATTCGCTCCTGTAACAAAGATATGATTGGTGCCATCAAGGTCAACGCAAAGGCGATGGTGCGTAATTTTGCTCACACCGAACTCAAGGGGATCCTGAAGTTTGATAACGATTGCAAGGATGAGCTTGACCTTCATTGATTTTGGGAACACACTTTTCTTCAGGTAGCCAGAGAACATCTAGTCTTGGACATAAATTTTATCGGAAATTCTTGCTCGCAAAATTGCTGATTGGAAGATAATGAAAGGCTTCATTTTACATTAAAATATCGTGAGGTCTTTCCTGTGAGAGTACCGCTTGATGTCAAGGATGGAATGACATCATATCAGTAAAATTATTTTGTTCTCTCTGGGGAAAAGGTACTATCTTAGTGCAATAGGTAACGCCAGTGATGAAGTCAATATAATGGAACTATACGGGTCTGCATCGCTTCGATGGCGTAAAAACTTACACGAGTCTCAATAGTGTTTTCTTCAGTCACTGGAAATCACTCAAGTCCAAAGGGGGTGCCTCAATTTCAGATGTAATGTGACTCATGGTCAGTGAAGAACTCGCATTAACCTCGAGAATACCATGGAGAAGATCAGGTCAGCAAGGTGTGACATGAATAGTATGGTATCATCCGGAGCAAGAGCATTTATTTGGAGGAATTAAGAGGGAGAATCCGACTGATCAAGAAGAGCTCGGAGGAGCATGTTGTTTGGAGACATTCCAGAGTAGATGCAGGAGATACATTAGAAGGTAAATCTTTATCTGATCTAATTTCTTCGTTTGCTATTGCAGAACGACGGAAGAAGGAAGGTCGAAATAGTTACTAGCAAACGTTTGCATGTCTCTATTGAGAATGAAGGAAGGTATTAGAAAATGCCTAAAAAGATTGTCCTATTGTCATCATATAGAAGAAAGGCATTGTACATTTTTTTCTAGATTGATGGATGAAATGCAGAGGAGCTCCTTAAGATCGATTAGGAGTTTTTTGGAGTAGAGTGATCGAGAAAGAGAGTACAATTTTTGAACCAGTAGAGGTGTTTGTAGAACGAGAGTCACTCTCATCAAAGTTGGATTAGAAGTTAACCCTCCAAAAATCCTGCAAAAATTCAAGTTTTGCATTTTTTGTATATTCTCTTTCATATGAATCTGAGGAGTCACATGTACAAAAGTGACTGAGAAAAATTAACAGTCGTGTATAAAATAAAGGCACTACTGGAAGTATCTTAATAGCAAACCTTAGCTTACCTAGCATCTTGAGGACCCTCTTGGAGGATGTAGATCTGCAGGCGCTCCTACTGGCCTCCTGGTGGTGGCTGAAGGAACCTGAGGACTTCTTGAGCAAGGCGGATCGCCGCAGTCGTAGTCCAATCAGTGCGTACAGCACTGTGATCACAGTCATGGGAAGCGCGAAAAACAGGAACGTCGAGATTTCGAAGGAGTGCTTCACGATGATTTTCACCACTTGGCATTGGATTTGATCTGGACGCGAACCATCTGTCACACCGAACTGGAGGGCCTGCAGGAGTACAAAAGTTCATGAAGACAAGGATTGCTTTAGGTCAGAAGGGTAAGGAACATCGGATGTAGGGAAGGCAATAAAAGTGGTGATGAAGACAAAGAATCATTACTAAACTGTTAAGTTGTTTACTGGCTTTGATTGTCTTATTTCATTAGTTTCTCGTCGCCAGTCTATTGCAAAAAGCTTTATTTTCGTGTTGATGCGTAGTTTTCTTATATCTCTGTTATTAATTTGTCATTGACTGTGGTATTGTAACATACTACATAATTTTTTCAATATGCTGTGCACAAACCTTATACATCTTTTTATGTTTTTTTTTTCGAGAAGTGTTCAACTGGATTATTTAATAATAAATAGTTATTGTAATAAAACGGTTAATTTCAGTTAGATATTAATTATTTCTTTTACGCATTTCAAAATATAAAAATTATATGGTGCGAAATGTTTTGTTGGCTAAGCCTAAAAGAAGGTTCTTTTTATCAAGAAACAAGATGTATATCCTACCACCAATATTATAACCAAAAATAGATTTTTAAATTTTACAAAATATTTTTGACACAAGAAAGACATCCATTAATTTTGATACCCTTAGGCTTCAGGTAAAAGAAATATTTAAGGTCAAAGAAATTACTTTAGAAAATGCATGGAAGTGTTGAGACTGTCTAAAACCTACATGAATATTTACAACGTAAATGTACACACTTTATTTCCTTTCATTTCGTAATTAGTTATGAAATTAAAAAGAAAAAAATATTTTAATTACAAAAATTTAATAATTAATCATTTTAAGTCTAGACTGTTGCAAATAATACCTAAATATTAATATTTTTAAATATGTGATTTGAAATTCTAGCTCAGAACCATTTATTATAATATTACGAAAGGACAGGCTCAGGTGATGTTTATTTACATGCCTCTAAGGTTATAAACTAAGAAATTAACAATTCAACTTCCAAGGATGATAAACAAAAGTAAGCCTAAAATAGCAGAAAAGTTTATGCTAATTATCTGTTTAGCAGTAATGGTACAAATAACAAGTCTTTAAGCATAAATTAATTGGCTCAAAGAACAAAGCTCAAATATAATAAACTTTTCAGGCTTTGAAGCCGCTGTAATAAATAAACAACTTTAACGTCATCAATAAATATAATTCTCTTCCAACGCTTTCCTGTATAATAACCCTAAAGTTCTTTATTTCACCTGAAAATTATTAATACAAGTTGAACACAAGCTCCAAATGGTTTTGACGTGACAACGTCTTAAATTAGGTTGCGGCTCGGAGTCACTCATGAAAAAGTGTAACGCCCGGTAACGTTACGATGCCCGTCCAGTGGGTCCGCCGCACGGGATCCGCACGGGATAAAGCAGATAACTGTGGGTCCGCCGCACGGGATAAAGCAGATAACTATGTTTATTCGTGAAAATGTGGATTGCTTAGATTCGTCATTTACAACAACTACAACAATAAAGGTAAATAATTGTACACTGATATTTCATTATCGTAAACTATGATTGATTGATTAATTGTTAGATTGACACAAAAGTTGAGAAACTGAGTTTATAGGTTATGTCATACTATTGACAAATGTTGATAGTGTTAAGTAAATTATTAGTTTAAATCACTCTGCAATCAATCGTAATTCAGTCGATTGAGAAGAAACAGCGCGTATTGCTAGTCAAACATTTAAAACAACAAATTATAACCTCTAACCTGTCATAACAGTGCGACCAAACAAACGAACTAAACCGACCGACCAATCACCACGCGCGGAGTTAGAATTTAACTGTGTTTAGCAAGAATTTCAAATTCCAATTTTAGTAAATGTTTTATTCAACTTTACCATTTACAATAAAAAATTTTAATTAATTTCAAATTATGTACAATGTTTTAGTAAACAAAATATATTTCTATAGTTAAAATTTGTGCAATTCTTATTTTCATTCAATTCCTTGTTCCTATTGTGCAATTTAATAATATTCATATCAATAAATATTCTACCGAGAAAAAGACGTTGTCACGTAAAATCTTCGCCCGTAAAACCGACTTTACAGGCAACCATAATTTTTTTTAGTAAATGATAAATTTTAAAAACGTAATGTCACATTACTGAATTAAAGTGTTTGTTTAAAGCTACTAACTAGAAAATTTAGCATTCTGCAATAGTAAAAATTGAGCACTTGAATTTAGCAATTAGCACTTATGTACAAAACGATATATTAAACGTTTATGTTACTTAGTTTTACACAAAAAGCCCATAGGTTTATACACTATCTGGCCAGTTAGTTAAAGAATCTGTATATTACACCAAAATATATGTCTATGCTTTTACATACTTTTGCATTTGCAAAACATTAAGTTCCCTTACATATTTTAATAAAAACTCCACTCCCAGAATTCTACCATTACTTTGATGGGTAAAATACAAATATATGATATATTTAATATATTATATAGATTGGAATGTCATATTTGTTTACACGAGCAAGCAGGCGTAATGTATTACTCTGGTTATGTCTCGGTAATTGTTTGAATAAAAAAAACTCGGATATGGAAATATATCTTAAATTTATTAATAAAAATATAATATTTAAAACAAGCACTTGTTATTTTGTCTTTTGTCGGTGTTATGTTTTTAACGTATAAATACACGACCTGGAAGCATAATTAGTGTTCAGGTAGACAATACTGTAGTCCACGGGTGTCGACATGGACTTTCTATCCAACAAAGTAAAAACGTGAGGTAGCAACCCTCGTCACAATTAGGCGTGGACCTATAGTCCTACCTATCCATCTACCTCTACAATACAGTAAATACTCTTTTGTTGAAAGATGTGTAAACATGAAACAATTGAAGTTAAAAATTAAAGTAACTTAATGAGTTAAAGTATCCAGGGAGAATAGCATGTGTGAAGCGGAGTTATATTAGTTTACAATGGTATTCGTAGCATACATTACACATACGGCTTTTTATGGACGCGTGGTTTTCTACAATATTAGCAGTGATACTGATATCCTAAAATTGATATACTGTACAGCGTGAACCAGGACTACTGGTTATAGCGATATAAAAAATAAAGATATGAACTCCATTTCAATTGTACCCCGCCTATTTTGTAGTTACAGAATTCGATAAAATTATGTTGAAACACCAAAAAATCTTGAAGGAGTATTTTTGGGGTCCGGGGGTTATTTTCTCGAAAATATTAAATGTGAAGGTAGGGCGTGTGGTGCCTCATTTTAAAGATCTCTGGACACATCATTAAACAAATAATGTTTCAATTTATCTTGCAGTAAATGTACAGGGTGTGAACAAAATTCTAATAAAATCAGCTTTGTACGGTTTTTTTGTTACTTTATTCAACAACTTATGAAACTCCCAATGTTACCCAAAATAGTTGAGAACCTATCTCTAAAAAAAAAACTAAGAAATTTCAGTTCTAATAAAAGTCAACTTTTTAAAGTTATTTACATTTTGAAAATTAAAAATATTTATAACTAAAAGATAACTGATACAACCGTATATTTTCCATTACACCAAATTAAATGTAGTAAAAAACAATGTTTTGTACTTAAACTTTGGGTTTATTTGAAGTGGTTTCGTTTTAGTAAAAAATTAAAATTTCAACTGAATATATCTTAATTTGTTTTCAAAAATTTTTATCCAAACAATTAACACTCTCTAAATAATACCGGTTTAAAACCCACAAAATTGTTGCAGGTTCTCAAATTCTTATAATCCTCTAACACAGCCTACTAGTCCAATGTCTGTCCATGAAGCTGCAAAGCAGTTTGTCTGATCTTCATGTTCTCATGTTTTTACCTTCTCTGTAATTTGACTATCAACCTGTCATCTGATAAGGTACGCATTGTTCTTTTTGTAAACACTAACAATAATGCAGGTTTTGCCATTGTTATAAATCTGGTGTACTAATTTTGAAACAGTCAATTCATTACAGAACAAACTGTTCCTGAACCGTACATGCCGTAAAATTAAAGTATTTTTTTCCGTTTTATTTTATTGACGTGACAACGTCTTAAATTAGGTTGCGGCTCGGAGTCACTCATGAAAAAGTGTAACGCCCGGTAACGTTACGATGCCCGTCCAGTGGGTCCGCCGCACGGGATCCGCACGGGATAAAGCAGATAACTGTGGGTCCGCCGCACGGGATAAAGCAGATAACTATGTTTATTCGTGAAAATGTGGAGTGCTTAGATTCGTTATTTACAACAACTACAACAATAAAGGTAAATAATTGTACACTGATATTTCATTATCGTAAACTATGATTGATTGATTAATTGTTAGATTGACACAAAAGTTGAGAAACTGAGTTTATAGGTTATGTCATACTATTGACAAATGTTGATAGTGTTAAGTAAATTATTAGTTTAAATCACTCTGCAATCAATCGTAATTCAGTCGATTGAGAAGAAACAGCGCGTATTGCTAGTCAAACATTTAAAATAACAAATTATAACCTCTAACCTGTCATAACAGTGCGACCAAACAAACGAACTAAACCGACCAATCACCACGCGCGGAGTTAGAATTTAACTGTGTTTAGCAAGAATTTCAAATTCCAATTTTAGTAAATGTTTTATTCAACTTTACCATTTACAATAACAAATTTTAATTAATTTCAAATTATGTACAATGTTTTAGTAAACAAAATATATTTCTATAGTTAAAATTTGTGCAATTCTTATTTTCATTCAATTCCTTGTTCCTATTGTGCAATTTAATAATATTCATATCAATAAATATTCTACCGAGAAAAAGACGTTGTCACGTAAAATCTTCGCCCGTAAAACCGACTTTACAGGCAACCATAATTTTTTTATTTCAAAAAAGTGCTTACACCACTGCGAAGGCGTTTCATATGTTGATGGTTTTGAGCGAATGTTATCAAAACTGCAGCTGCCGCATTATACGTACGCTGGATGCTTTCCTGAAAGACTTCACTACTCACACAAGGTATTAGGAAACTTAGCTGATCGTGTTCCAGAAACTAGAATTGCGCATTGTGATCACAACAAAGGTAAGAAGATTACGAGACCAGATAGAAGCGAAATAACTGCCGATGTTTTAGCGGCTGATCTACAAAACTCGCAGGACTCAAGACAAATAGTAGCTGCTGACCCTCGGTTGAGTCAAACGACAGTTTGAGAATCAAAATAATTTTATCGAATTCTTTGGCCACATAATGAGGGAGGGGGTACAATTGAACCGGAATTTCCATCTTCACTTGTTTTACCATTATGGTTAGTAGTGGCCCATGTGGTCTGGTCCACCCAATGTACAAAATCTATTTAAAACAAACATAGTGGTCCCCAAGAACAATTAATTACCTCAGATTTTAGTTTCTTTTAGTATTAGAGATGTAGTCTGGAAAAGTTTTTGATACAAGTATACAATAATAAACCTTTTTAACACTTTTGATATATTGTATTATCTACAATGTACATTTCAAATTCAACGAATTCATCGTCAGGTACTTGTAGGTATATTATTTACTTTTCTTTACAATTAAGATTAATAATAATAATTACAATTAAATAAAAATTAATTAAGGTAATAATTTACCATAACCTACAAGTACCTGACGATGAATGCGTCGAATTTGAAATGTACATTGTACAAAATACAATATATCGAAAAGAATTAAAAAGGTTTATTATTGTATATTTTATTTCAGTTTTCTGGTTCGCCGGGGATTGAACCAGAAAACGTAGACGATTGGATAAAATAGATAGGAGACGATATTGTTCACTGTTGTTAAACATGTGTTTAATTTTGATTTGTTGCCTTATAATAAACTATGTTAGTAAAGAATGGGTTTACAGAGTCCTCAAAGTTTTTAATAGTAAAACTTTTAACTGGGAAACAAAATTAAAATGAATAAGTTTTAGATTAAATTTTTTATCCGTCCTAAATCCTTGCGATGACCAATAGCACTTAGCACTTGGAGACAAAATGATAGCAAGTGACAGATAATGAATTAAGACAAATGATAGCTATACATGGTACACAAGTATAGCTATCACAGTATTGAATACCTGTTAACCTAGATTACTCTATATTTTATAGCCCAGGTGTCTCCGATGTCAAATCAGAGATTTAAATTTGAGCCTCTTCGCCGTCGACTTTTTTTGGATGCCTCCAGATTCCAAGAATTAAGTCTGTGACAGCTTTAGACTTCAGACGCTGCACTAAGAGGAAGATGAACTGAAGCTAAACTCAATAATTGTTTACTTTGCTTAGACAACTTTTTCAGATGCTTATATTTTAGGTTTAGTAATAATTTTTAACACTTATCAACTTCTGAGTTTGATTACAGAATTATACTCGTATAACATTGAACAGCATAATTGTCTGAATAAAAAATAATTTATAATGGCGTTTAATAATTACTTGAGCAAGTTCCACATAAATAGCCTAAATACTTGAGTTTTTGCAATCAACAAAGGTTTTTAAAGTTAAATTCAAAGTCATTTAAGATACCTTCCCTGAATACAGAAAAAGTTGACTTTTTTCATTACGCTACGTTAAATTATAGGCTTTGAAAGAAGGAAATTTAGGTAATTTGTAGCCAGGTACATATAATATGGCTAAAGATACATGTGAAATTTTACAGTATGTCATGATTTAATGCTTCAGATAGTGGCACGTTTTTTATTATTTTCTGACTAAAGAAAATTATATTAATTAATTAAACGTATTTAAAAAACTACATGCTTTTTATATTTTTCAACTGAAATTATCTTTTTTTAATAAACAACACATCAGACCTTGAAGCTATAACATAAATTTTTCAACCGAAAAAATCGATTTTGTCATCTTAAGGCCCGATTTCACGAAGTGATTATAATAAAGCAAAGAGTAGTATTAGAGAAGATATTTATATAAAAAAGTGTTCACCTCAAAAGTCGAGAAAAAGTTATCTTGTTAGTAAATTAAATAAGGGAAGATTCTAATACTTGTTACTTTCGTTGTGATCTGATTTAAAAGTTCAGAAAGAAGTTTTGTCCGTCATATATTGTTAAAACTGTTAATGATGTTTTGAGAAGTCACTTTAAAGTTGAGACGAACTGTAACAGACTTTCACAGTTAAGAGTTTATAAATTGGTCGATTATGTCTTTAAAAGTGAGATATCTGACTTCCATCATACTTGCTTACTGATGGCGCTGGAGTTATCTAATGCACAATACATTAAGACCCTACCTGTTTAGCAATTGTTCATAAGTTCTCTAAAGCAATATAACCGTGTCGGGCTTGAAATGTTAACGTTAACAGTTAAAAATGCAACGAGAATTATAAAGTCAACATTATTATTGCTAACAACAATTGCAACATATTAATGCAAGCACCACTGTAATTGATAACAGTTATATAATATTTTTATTACAAATTTACAAATTGTACGATCAATTTCAAAATTACTGTAATTACACGTACTTAATGTACTAAATCAGGAGTCTAAACTGCTTGAGGGACCCTCTACATGACTCGCTTAATGTATGTATTGATTGAGTTATTTAGACTTGTTGTTGAGTTAATTCGTTAATGATAAGAATTGATTTCTGTAAGTCTGCAAATAATTTGCAAAAACCTATTCGCACTACTCTTAAAAAATATTATAAACATATTAGGAAAAATAAGTTCTTAAATCTAATATTGCAAACGAATTTTGCAGAGTAAATAGAAAACATTTTTTTTCTCAAATACGAGAAATATTTGGAAAATATTATTAATAAGACATTTTCTGATAAAATATTTGTCTTAGTTGATAGCTTTCCGAAAGATCTGGTGCAGGTAATTTCGGTTACATTCTTCACCAACAATCCACATTGGTGAACAATTTCCGATAAGATCACGACTGCTGAAGACATTTATTTGGTGCTATTACTTTTTAAGTATTTCCTAGAAATATTTCATAGTTGATTAGATTTTGATATGTTATCTCTTAAGAATCTTTACATGCTTAAAATGTCAAGTAACCTATTTTATTATGTGTAAGGGCTATGCTCCTTTTGAATACTCTTTTTTTGTGAGTCATTTATATAAAAAAAGAAATAAAATGAGTGCAGAGTATTGATCCTTGGGTAACTCCATATTATAATTTGGTTGGAGGATATAAATTCCTTCAATGATAGTTTCTAGTAAAATGTAGCATAATAAACAAAAGAGTATTTATAGAATGTGAATATATCATCTTAATAAGAGCGCTAAGGTTTGTGAGGAATATAATTTTTATTGAGATCAAGAGGCAAATGCGTTGTGCTTTACATAAATGGCATAGTTCAGATAATAAATTAATTTTAAATAAGAAAAGAATAAATTTATTTCTTCACAAAAATTAGAAAAATTAGGATATTTTGTTTGTGTGATTACACTACATATTGTGTATTTATGAACTGTGTATTAGCAAAGACCTTCCGTTACCATGATTGTTACCGCTACCGCCATTCTGACGTCCGTTTTTTGCTATCAGACAACAGTCCTAATCATTGATGTAGGTCTTCTCACAGATATATAAAGGCGATACAGAAGTCTCGGATTAAGTCCCCAAGACCCGTCTATCACGCGTCTGCATAGCATCATATCAAGGGTGACACCCAGGTACTTGACTTCAGACTTTAACTCGATTGAAAAGCCTTTAAGTAAGAATGGACCCTCCAACCGACGCCTTCTTGTAAAGGTGACCAGGCAAGCTTAGTGGGGTTGACACTAAGACCCGTCCCATCACACCAGTTCCCATCATGTTCAGTGCTGCATTGGTTAGCTCCATAACTGTTGTATTAAGCTCGCCATTCATAAGAATTAAAATTTCATCTGCATACCTCTATGTGAAGACGCAAATAATGTTAAAAGACGCAAGCAGGTCATCCGCAATTGGATTCTAAGAAGGAGAGAAAGTTTACCACCATGGGGACAACCCCTCTTAGTCCTTGCACTGATTTTCGATCCTATAAGAGTGATAGTAACCACAATAAATACCACGTCTCATGAATGCATTGACAATAGCCTGAATGCCTGTGTTGTTAAAGGTCCCTTCCGTGACCAGAAAGACAACTATGGCTACTTCTTTCGCTACTAGCGCCTTTTCAGTCATGTATACCAATCGATGCAGGGCCGATTCGCACAATCCTCACGGAATTTAGAATGCTGATTTTGATGAAGAGACTTCTTTGGATGCTCAAAAATAGATTCGTCACAAACAAACCTAGCGGTCATCTTCTCCATATTTTGAAAAGAAATAAAGACAGACATTACGACCTAAAGTACTAATGCAGGCTAGACCTCCCCTGCTTTGATATAAACACGACCCTGGATACTCACCGGGATAGACGAACCTACCTAAGGGCCACAGAGGTCCTGAACAGGCCGCACAATCGTGGAAGGAAAAGATACAACCCCAGCTGAAAGCAAACCAGTGACACTCTGTTTTCCCAGGAGATTCGAAAGAACTTAACGAGTTGATTGTTCACTCAGTAATTCTGAAGGCTACTACACAACATGCTATGTTCCATTGTGAGTGATTAAGCATCATAAATGATACAGTCTGGAAAGTATGTTCCCGTCATAACTCTTAGAAACCCATCTGGTTCAGTAATATATCTGCTTTGATCATCCTTGATTCCACAAGTTGCGAGATGAGGTTTTCTTTTAACAGCTTCTGAGGACTTGCACAAGCCTGCACAATATCGATGTCGGTGCAGACTTTCTACAAGCTAATCTCTTAGCCGTACAAACCTGGTGGTTGTACAGTGCAAGAGCCTCATGGTAGGTGTGATAACTACCGCAAGGTTTTGCCCGCATGAATAATGCCCTGACTAAGATCACTACCAGTTATGAGGCACTCTGTATTCAACATACTAGTTCTAAATATTCACGATTTGTTATAACAAGATAAAAAATTTCTAAGAGCAATATTGCTGTCATATTATATATATGAGATGCTCCCATCTCACCATATTACAATTTGACAAGGGGTTACTGAACTGGTAAACATTCAGAACGAGCAAACTCTGGATTCTTATAAGATTGGTTACATAGCAATGCAAAATGACTTCAACTTCTAAAATAACGTTCTTGATGTAGGCAATTACTATTGGTTTTATAAGAGTTTTCAAATTTATAGTAAACGTTTTGGTAGTAACTTTGTCTTTGATATCTGCATTATAGTACTGATAAAGAAGTATTGCGTACTTTAAATTCTCGCTAAAACATAAAGTTATGTGTTTACTAAATCTTTTATTGCTATAACCTGGATATTCTCTTACTATGTGCTCAACAGCGGTTGGTGAAAAGGTTTAGATAAGAAGTGTTTTGACTAGCAAGCTTACTCTATAATTTTAAGGCTTATAGTGAAACAATTTAAATTACTTGTAAAATTAATTAATCGTGTCATAGTGCTGTTATAAAAACTGTTTACACAGAACAGTTGTTTACCAGTTAACAGGTTATTAGAATGAATAATGTTTTTTTTTGTAAACACACACATACAAACACACACACACACACACACACACACACACACACACACACACACACACACATACACATTTTATAAATATACAATATATTATAACAAATAAAAATTTTTGTAAATTAGGAACAGACAATTTAAATACAATCGTAATATATCATGATATGTTTCCATAAAATATTAAAGTATCTGAATAGAAACTGATGTAAAGTCGAATCACATTACTCCTAACTGACCGAAATAAGTGTCAAAAATTATGGTAGAGTCTCGCAAACTATTCATTAATAAGCAATTCATCGTTCTCGATGTTCACTTTGCGTGCTGAAATAAGCTAAGCTGAGTAAGGAGTAAAGCGCCCTCAGGGGCGGTCTTACTTTCAAGGCCGTACGGGTAGTGGCGACCCCGAGGTACCCTAGCTAATGCTCCAGATCCCTTCTCTTCTTGTTCTGGAGGCCTATGGCTGGCACACTTCTCTATGTGTCAGCCTATCTCTCTTCTTCACTCTCTTCTATCTGAGGTAAAGTTCCTCAACTCTTCGATCTAGTTTCCCTTTCATTTCTCCCACTAGGGGCCAAGCCACGGTGGAACAGCGTAGGCCAGGGCTGAATGGTTGGTGGCAAACCAGTCTATACTATGCGGACTCTGGACACCGGCGACCCTCCAGTTTAAAAGCAGCTTACCCAGGCATGCGGGGCTCTGTCTGGGCGGACCTTCCATTCCCTAGCTTCTCGTGGGAACAACATGGAAAGAAACAAAAACAAAAAACAAAACAAACCAAGCCTTGAAACAGTTCCTGAAGCTGTTTCTAACCTACCTCTTCCTGCTGAGGTAGCTCCTGAAGCTACCTCGCACATACCACCACCTGGCAACACAACTCAAGAGGTTGTTATGCCAACATCCCTACCTTCTCCTCAACAAAGTGCCTTAGGAACACAGGAGGTTCCATTGCACACTGAAGCTCCCATACATGGCAAGGCTTTATCTGAGGAAGGCAGTACAAGCGCTGAGGAAGCAAAATCCCTTCAAGATATAGAAGATCAGCTCCTCAACAGCCCAAGCACTCCCATGTCTACAGGTACGCTGGATGATGCCACAGAGCAACTCGGCAACCTCAGAATGAAGAGGCCCAATCTCACCACTGCTCAAAGAAGAGAAGCACTAAAGGCTAAACTTCTTGAAAAGGGTGAAGCTTTTGACCCTTCCAAGTGGAGGAG
Organism: Homalodisca vitripennis; assembly: GCF_021130785.1. Classification (NCBI taxonomy): domain Eukaryota; kingdom Metazoa; phylum Arthropoda; class Insecta; order Hemiptera; family Cicadellidae; genus Homalodisca; species Homalodisca vitripennis. Next base: position 35,470,188 of record NC_060211.1, on the reverse strand, counting down.
GGGGAAAAAGAAGAAGAAAAAGAATCCAGAACGGCAGGAGGTCTCAACTCCGGGCCCAACTGCGGGTACCAAGGCGGGGGTGGGGTCGGCCAAACGCCCCAGAGGCACCTTGGTCACCCCGCCCTCCGCTGAGGGACCCGCAAAGAAGGCTAGGAGGGAAACCCAAAAGCCCGAAGCCCACGATCCCGAGGCCTCTGGTAGCACACCCAAGGCTACCTACAGAGAAGTCGCAGCGATTAAAATGGCCATAGCCCTCGAAGGCTCCCCGTAAGCGAAGCTTAGTGCAGAGCAAGGAGAAGCCATCGAGGACGCAATTATGGAAGAAATCCAACCCCTGGAGGATGGTTCCGTTCCATCGTTTGCGGGCACCTACCTAGAGAAAGGTGTTTTAATTGCTTCCTGCATCAACGAGCATACCAAACGTTGGCTGGAAGAAGTTATCCAAAGAATAAAACCTCTGGGAGATGATATCTCTCTGAGAGTGGGTCTGCGTGAGGACATCTTGAGGTCCACTAGGGTGTTTTTCAGAGCTCACCCGAAGCTTCTGAAGAAGACACCTGAAAAGGTACTTGAGATGTTCAATAAGCAGAACCCCAACCTGAATGTAAACGAGTGGAAAATCCTTCCATCCAAGCCAGACCCGAAAGGTTACGGATTCGTCTGCTTCCTGGACGAGGTCTGCTACAAGGCTGTGAAGGCTTCCAACTGTAGAGCCAACTTAGGACTCTGGCAGGTCTCAATTGTCTCCTCGACAGTCAAGGACAATGCCACGAGTTCTACAAATCAACCTCCAGCACAATCAGCCTCGGCAGCCTTCTGCCAGTTCTTCCTCCAGGAGGGATTTGATCTGGCACTGATTCAAGAACCATGGCTTCACCAAGGGAGAGTGGCGGGCCTAAATGAAACCAAAGGTAAGTTAATTTACTGTACCTCTCTAAGGAATGTCAGAACCTGCATCCTGTTGAGGAGAGGCTTGGATTTTCTAACCCTCAACGAATTCTGCTCCAGAGATCTCACTGTGGGCACACTGACCTGGAAGAATGGAGGTATAGTGCAGAGCACAATTGTAGGCTCCGTATACTTGCCATATGATGCCAGGGAACTCCCTCCATCAAGAGACCTAGAGCTCCTGGTGGAAGAAGCACAAGCCAGACGTCAACAACTTCTTCTAGGTTGTGACGCCAACGCCCATCACTCTGCTGGATGGGGCAGCACCAACACTAACCCTAGAGGTGAGGCACTTTTACAATTTCTTCTAAGTAGGGACCTATTTATATGTAATAAAGGTAACCGCCCTACGTTCGCAACACGAATTAGACAAGAAGTTATTGACATAACAATCTGCACACAAGAGGAATACTTGGAATGGTTGATAAGTGGCACGTAAGCGAAGAGGCCTCATTATCGGATCACAGGTATATCCTCTTTAACTTGCAAGATGAGGCTGCAGAGGTCCTCTATCGTAATCCCAGGAGGACTGACTGGTTGGGATATAAGTCTGACCTTCAGTCACAGTTGGGATCGGTAGGCGGAAGGGTGCGATGCTTCACAGACATAGATCAGATAGCTTCTGACCTGCAGAATGCTATAATCAATAGCTTCCATGACAATTGCCCATTGCGACGGGGGAAGAGTCGAACCAATAGTAAGTGGTGGACTGCAGACCTCGCTCGCAAAAGGGCTAATGTCAGGAAGCTGTACAATCAATGCAAAAGGAGCCGTATCTGGGAGTCCTATCATAGAGCTCTAACAGAATACAGCCTAGCAATTAAAAAAGCAAAACAAAGTTCCTGGAGGCAGTTTACACAGAAGGTAAATGAGTTAAGCGCGGCAGCTAGACTGCAACGCTTGCTAGCCTCAAGTCCAACCGGTCACTTGGGATCTTTAAGGTCCCAGGGAGGTCAACACACTTCCGGGTCTAGTGATAGCCTCAAACTTCTCCTTGAGGCTCACTTCCCTGATTGTATCTTTGAGAATGACGACACTGGAACGTCTGGTAATTACGAGGCAGGCTCACGGCCAAGAGCTTGTCGTGGTAGCTGGGCCATTGCCAGAAGGATTGTCACTCTCTCTAAAGCCAAATGGGCAATTTCTAAATTTGCCCCTTTCAAATCTGCAGGAGGGGATGGAATCTTTCCGGCCCTGCTTCAACAAGGGCCGGAGAATCTCCTTACCCTTCTATGTGAACTATTCAGGGCGAGCCTAGCCTATGGGTACATACCACAAGTCTGGCGTCTCAACAGGGTGGTCTTCATCCCTAAAAAAGGGAGAGCGGACTACTCTGTCCCTAAATCTTTTCGTCCCATCAGTTTATCTTCGTTTCTACTGAAAACATTAGAAAGACTGGTGGAGAGGCACCTGAGAAAGGGAGTTCTCTCAGACACTCCCCTTCATCGCAACCAACATGCATACCAGCAAGGCAAATCCTGTGAATCAGCACTGCACCAATTAGTCATTAGGATTGAGGATAGCCTGTCCGCCAAGGAATTGGCATTGTGCACCTTCATAGACATTGAAGGAGCTTTCGACAATGCCAAATTCACTGCAATGGTAAGTGGAGCACAGCGACGTGGCCTCGAGCCAGCTCTGTGCCGGTGGCTTAGGGCCATGCTGTGCTCCAGACGGATCAGGGCCGATCTCAATGAAGTATCGCTTGTGATCGCACCCACAAGGGGATGTCCTCAAGGAGGCATCCTGTCACCTCTACTGTGGAATCTAGTAGTAGATGGTCTACTTGAGGACCTTACTAACAACGGAATCTATGTCCAAGGATATGCAGACGACATAGTCCTTATGGTACAGGGAAAATACACAAATGTTGTTGTTGATATCATGAATACCAACCTTCAACATGTACACAACTGGTGTCAGGGAGAGGGACTGAAAGTAAATCCCTCTAAGACAGTAGTTGTACCATTCACTAGAAAAAAGAACCTAGAGTCTCTTTCTAGGCTGAAACTCGCATCCACTCAGCTGGAGTGGTCAAAGACAGTCAAATATTTAGGACTGACTCTAGACCATAAGCTTACGTGGAATGATCATCTTAATAATATCCTGCACAAAGCAAAGTGGGCGCTCATGACGTCCAGGAGACTTGCAGGAATCTCATGGGGCGTAAAACCCCATATAGCACTATGGCTTTACAAAGCAGTTGTAAGGCCTCAAATCACTTATGGTTCATTAGTCTGGTGGACAAAGGTGAATCAGGTAACTGCCAAAGCCAAGCTTGAAAGCTTACAAAGGCTTGGCACAATCTTTGTAACCGGAGCATTCAGGAGCAGTCCCTCAGCGACCCTCGAGGTGGCTTTAGGACTTCTACCTCTTGATGTTCATATAAAAGCTGAAGCGCGTAAGTCAGCTTATCGGCTGATGGTTGCTGGCTTGTGGAGGAATGGCGCGTCTAACGCGAGCCATGGCGCCATCACTGAAGCTGTAAACCCAAGCGCTATTCTCGAAATGGTCTCCGACACAATGAGAACGGAGTTCGTATTCAATAAGCCATTCTCTGTTGACTTCTACTCCAGAGATGAGTGGAAATCGCAAGATAACATCCCAACAATAAGAAAGAGCTTTGTCTGGTACACGGATGGCTCGCTTATTACGGGTAGAACTGGATATGGAGTGTTTAGTCAATCCCCTAGAACTGCCCTTAGCGGCAGTTTGGGTCGGAACTGCTCCATATTTCAAGCCGAAATCTATGGTATCCTAGCCTGTGCCAACCTAGGCCTCACCAGAAGGTACCAGGAAATGAACATCTGTATAATGTCAGACAGTCAGGCAGCTCTTAAAGCTCTTGACTCCAACAGCATTTCATCCAAGCTTGTGTGGGAGTGCTTTAACACTCTCTGGAAGCTTGGATCACGCAACTGTGTGCGTCTTGGTTGGGTACCGGGCCACACAGGCATAGGTGGCAACGAATGCGCCGACAGGCTTGCCAAAAGCGGAGCAAGCATGCCATACACCGGTCCAGAACCGAGTTGTGGTATAAGCAAGTCAGCCGCTTATCAAAGTATAAACAAATGGTCCAGGAAGACACACCGCTTGCAGTGGCAGAGTCACCAAGGACAAGCACTCGGCAAAAGACTGCTTGCCGATTCTAGCTCCGGATTCACCAGATGGCTGATGGGGCTGGGGAGGGATCGGGTTAAGCAAGTGATTGCCTTGATCACTGGACACGGCCACTTCAGGAAACACCTAAACACTCTAGGTTTACGAAATGAGGACTCGGAGTGTAGACTCTGCAATAAGTCTGAAGAGACTGCAAAACACATAATACTGGACTGTGAGAGACTGGGAGCAAGGAGAAGGGCTCTTTTCGGTGATAAACAACCAGGCGACGAACCAGATGCTAGTATCGGGGAAAAGCTTCTTAGCCTAATTAAGGGCACGAAGATAGGCTTACCCCTCTAACATCAAAGGGGCACACAATAAGCTCAGGTTGACGTGTGAGGATCTAGGAATCCACCCCAATATCCCAAAGGAAAAAAAAAAAAAAAAAAAAAAAAAAAAAAAAAAAAAAAAAAAAAAAAGGAGTAAAGCTCGTGTTTCATTTCGTTCCATTTTGATCCATATCTAATGGACCTTCTTTGCATATTCAGTTAAAAATAACTTAAACACAGTACTTACGTGAAAAGAATCAGTGTAAAAATCATTCATCCGACTGTAGGTAGTTTGTTAGTAACTTCTATAAAAAGTATTTTGTAATATTCCTCCATTTAAAATAAGTATGAGATGAAAACTACAATAGGCGATGGAAACATTCTTAATAACGCGATGCAAGCTACAAAGGATATTGCAAACATTCTTAATACTGCAAGATGAAAACTACAGAGGATAAAAACTACAAAGGATGTGAATGTTGAGTTTAGCTCCAGTTCATCATCCGCTTAGTGCAGCGTCTGAAATCTGACGCTGTCGCAGACGTGACTTTTGGAATCTGGATTTATGAACATCTGAAGAGATAAAAAAAGGCGACCAAGATGCTCAAAACAAACTCTGCAAGTGTAGTATGGGTGAAGAGATGTTCTCTTTGTCTCATCAGGTGCACAATTGAGTGCACTATGATGTTCCAGAAATGATCTCAAAGCACGCTGAAGCAACTGAGTTTTCTACGCATAACGTAGGGAAGGGTTGGTTCAATGTGAATGTTTAGTTTATTTGGCAACTATTGCACAAATTGGATTTAAATTGTCAATTTAAATATGTTTGGTGTGTACCGTAAAACAAATTGTAACTGTAACTACAAACGTAACACTAGAGGTTAAATTCGGGCTGGTTTATACCTCTTTCAGTTGAACCTAAACTGGAAACAGCAAAAACCGAAGTGTCACTTAAATTTGGGTAACCTTATGGATGACCAGGAGCGGCACATCACTAACTGCAAATGTCGTGCAAGAGTGAATCGATAGGTCCCCTTACTGTTTAAAGGCTTTTGTTTGTCTGTACATGAGGGAGTGCTGTCCCCAACCCTTTTTAACTGAAGAACCTGGAATTCTTCTTCTTCCAAGGTGGCATGACTGAGTAGTGCTTGCCATCCCTTCTCATGGGTTCTCGACAGGAGGCGAAGCTTACCCCCATACTCATACATCCTGAATATTTGAATGGCTGTGAGGTATTCGGCTAGAATTACTAATGCTTGGTATAATCTTTTAAAATCAAACTGCTTTAGAAAAATAATGAAGTTATGATATAAAAGCAACTGTTCATATTTTGACACTTCCATCTCTGTACATTTTTGAAGTTTTAAGTTTTTACACTTCTAATAGTGAACAGTTCCATAAAAATCAAGTATTTCACCCTTACAATACAAGGAATCGGATACTACACTATCCTGTTCATCGGTTAAAACTCTATGAGCAGGGAGTGTGTTATTCTGCATTAAAACTTTACAATAAATTGCCAGAATCTTTAAAAATGAATATTCAATTCAATCGTTTTAAAATTCCTTAAAATGCTACCCATAAACCGAGAATATTACCCCTTGAAGAGTAATTAAATTCATATTTTACCTATTTGTATTTCTTATTTGGCTTAAATAATTTTTATGAGCAAAAGTTGAATTTGCACTTTTGATTTCTCATTCTTTTTATTTATTGTTTTGACTGTAACAATTCACATGTTTATTTTAGCTCTGCTAAGGAATGTAAACACGATGTGAAACTTTTATTGAATAAATGAATGAATAATATTAGTATAGGTGGAGTACAAATCGATGAAAAGACCTGTGGAATGGCGAAGCCAAGCGCGACAGCCCAGATGACCAGGATGAGGCGCACAGCCCGCGACAGCTTGCTGAGGGTGTGGGCGAAGAACGGGTGACAGATGGCGACGTATCTCTCCACGGTGAAGGCGGTGATGGTCAGCACAGTTGCGTTAGCAGAGGTTTCAGCAGCAAGGCCACGCAGCACACAGAACACCTCACCGAACACGTAAGGGTACCTGAGACATGCGACAGAGGTTATATCGAGATATATAGCGTCTATCAGTGTTTATAAAATTGAAAATAAAAAGTGATTTCTAACGATAACTATGGCAAAAATGATAGAGGAAAATACGGTACAAACTATTATTTACCTTTTCGTACTATATAGTTAATGCATCTGTTAATAAAAATCTGGAATGTTTCCATGGGATGTTGGATTCGTGCCCATACCTTCAATTAATGTTCATACACAATCAAAATTAAATCGCTTTAAAAATACAAATGTGCTTTCCATTTTTATGTTTAACATATTCGGTTGACTGGTTAAAACCGTTTGAATCTTTAAGCATAAAATTTTAGACAAACATTAAACTTTTTTGGTTCAATTGGTTTTTATTGTCATAATTAACCTAGCACTAAACGGTATAACAAATAAAACAAGTTATTTTATACACAAGAAGTAAAATTTCGTGAGTCTACTGTTAACTAAAAGCTCACTCAATAAGTTAACAATAAAATAAGGTTGATAAAATAAAATAGAAACCTTAATGGTTATAAATCGATAGGATAAAAACTACGATCTGTTGACATTGATATACTATAGACATCTCTAAATCCATGAAGTTAATGTGCATAGTCAGTGTTCACTAAATTTCGACCACACGTCTAATTCATAACATCAATCAAGTCGTTATAGTGTTCAAACACGATTTATTCTGGCAATAAAACCAAATTTTGTTTCTTTCCAGATAAATAATAATAGCTTAAGGTAGATAACTTTGAAACTTGTGGCACTGTAACTCAGGCCTCTTAAAGTCTCTCAGCCCTGAGTATACAATATACCTCATTTGGGTTTTTATAGAGGTTTTGACTCTTGAGAGCTAAATGATTCTTGTTCTAGAAATGTCCAGATTTTATTCAGTAGAATGTCTCTACCTCTAGAACGTTTTTATCCTTTAGAGCACCAGGTTTCAGAGCTTTCGACGTTTGGTAGCTCCCGGTCTGCAAACTTTCTGCTAGGTTGCAGAGTGTTACTCCTAAAAACTCTCGGGTTTGTGAAGCTCGGAGACTCTGAGAGTTCCCTGCCTCTTGGAACTTGTGGCTGACCTCTACAAGTTTTCAGCCTGGAGCAGTTTCCAAATTCTGGGATTTAACAATCACTGGAAGACTCACATGCTCTGGAAGACTTCTGGCTTTAGGATGTTTCTGGACTAGTGCGTCATTGATGCGGTAATTATGGCAAGCACATCTTTAGGTTAAGTTTGTTATCCATTTAATAATTTCAGGACATAGGCCTTTCGCATTTGATCAAAATATGTATCTCGGAAAACGTGCAACAACAAATAAAACAATTTATATAATCCAAAGTTTAACGTAAGCAACATCGATTACTCCAAATTTCGTAGTATTTTTTATGATTGCAAGTCGAGGGTACTTTCGGAAGGAAATAGTTACATCTTAGTTTTAAAATGCGATAACTATATGGGTAACAATTTTAAACGCTGTGAAAAGAACTAGCCCAAGCTTCCTTCACTCTTTTGGATGACTATTGCTTTTGATCTGTATGAGCCATACATTGTCAATCACGTAATACTATGTGGGAAAAAGTGTGGTTTTACATTATAAAGATATTAGGAATTGTAAAAAAATGAATAGAGTTTTAGGATTTTTAGTAAGGTTTGAAGACCCTAGCCGTACAGAGATGTTTTACTGTGTAGTGTAAATAGACGAGCACCGTCAAAATAATTCAAGGACGTCAATAAACTTAGATATTTTCGTTTTCTGGTCATTGGACTGCTACTGATTCTTATAAATAACAATTAATCAATTAATCAGCCACGGATAGTGACAATACTGCACATAATATCCAATCTCATTGAATACATAGGTGTTGTCTCATAGAATAAACTTATCCTTGACAGCCATCTCAAAACATGCTAGGCAAATAGAACGGTGATGGGGAACTATATACCAGAAATCAAAAGAAGGATACGTAGAGAACGGGATATGTTTGTAATATAAAAATTCGCGTGACTTATTTAACAATATTATCATGCCGTCTGTTTACAACCACATAAAATTATAGAAATATAAATGGAAGTCATCCCAAGCCCGTGTCCAAAAGGTTTAAGGCAATGTAATACCAAAGTCAAAATCCTGGATTTATAATTTAGTTCTGTTCTGTATAGTAGTTTCAACTCAAAATATATTTTTTTGGTTTATTAAATTAAGCATTTTGATTAATTGACAAATACAATTAATACAAAAGCGTTAACACGTTGTGTTAATCACACTGACATAAATAATGCAGTCCGCAGATTTGTATTGTGATTTGTGTACTACTATACTTAAGAATGGTATAGTTTCTGTGTTCCTAAAACACACACAAACACAAACACACACATAAAATTATTTGTCTGTATACAAAGATATTTATTTGAACATATATGTCTTCGATGTGAACAACACGTAGCTCCTGGAAACAATATAAACATTGAGTAAACATGTCGGTGCACAAAAACATAACAACAATTCTACTCACGTAATTCACTACAGGATTACTCATACCCAGAAAAAACAAACAATAGCACTGAATGGCAAAGTCAAACGAAAATTTGATTACTCTGTAATAAACAAGTCCGTGCAATGTTGGAAACAGAAATTCCACTGACAAACGAAAACAATGTAAAACAAATCATGGCTTCAAACGTAGAACTGCGCTTTTGTTTATTTAAATCTTGTTGAAAAAACTTATACAAATTTTTATAAGTTTAAAATTTTACTTATCGGCTGAGCGTTAGTGAAGTTGAGGGTCTGGAAAACTTCTATTTCTGACTGACTATCTATCTATCTTTCTATCCTTACGATATCTCGAAAACGAACTGTACTACGATGTATAAAAATGAAATCGTATATGAAACTTCATTTATATATAGCCAACACTGAGTTCGTGGTGCACGCCACTTCATAGAGTTTGGCTGAGCGTCAGCAAATATTTTTGTATTGATGATGTGAGTAACGACGATCGCAACGAGAAAATAGGAGGATAATTAACGAATTTGTAAACAAGTTGAGTACAGTAATAAGATATTTTAAAATATGAAATTAGCACATGCAGTAAAAATAAAAGTAATACAGTGGAAAGTCAATTTTAAAAGTTTGTGATTACATTTCATTCACTCTTTTGTTGTAGTATCCTCCCATTATTTAAACTCTGCTATGAAACGTACCTCAGTGAAAAATGTGCCTTTATCATGAAGCACGATATATCAGGACAGATTTCATCCGTACATTGAAAACTTTGTTTATGCAACTTTATTACATAGACTAGCACGATCTGGTGGTGCATTGTTGAATATGGATTTGGCGAAGCGTAATTAATTCTCGTATTTTTATTGAAACTGTATGTCTGTGTATTTTACCACGGGAATTAAATGAGTTATAGGTTTAGAAGTTTCGCATGCAGCTTCAGCGAAGCCCGATACGCGACACGTAGTGTATCGGTCTCCTATCTTGTTGACATAATACATGTTATACTATATAGAAATGTATCTCTATTTAAGAAAAGTATAACTGTTATGACCAGGCATGTTACTACAAAAGGAAAAGTATGGGGCAAAATTCTTTGGATTAGTTCTGGTCCCATTATAATAATAAAATATAACATCTTTTACTAGAGATTATACTGACTCATAAATAAAACTGCATTAAAAGAGTCTGCCTATATCCAATAACAAAGTAAATATAAACTAATATGTTTCACAACACAAAATTGTACTGCTCTTTAGTAGGGAATACTAGGAATAGACTAGAAACAGTTTTTGTTACGTATGTAAATGAATTATGGCAAAAAGGTAATGAAAATGACACATTTTTAATGTAGCTATTTCATTATTTCAACTATACATTATAAGTGCTGTATCAGTATCAAAACCAATAATTTATTTACTCAATATGAATTAAAACATTTTATTCGCGTTTAAAATAAATTAATACCTGTAAGGGTTCATACATAATAGTAAACTTAAACTGTACGAGTCACGTAACATCCTTCGATCAAGTATGTAGCTTATTTCATTGTCGAGGTGTTTTGACAACAAGTTGTAAAAGTCCCATCACAAAACCAATTCTTGTAGAAATGAAGTTTCATGCAAAATATAAAGTCTACATATAAAATATTTCTTGACATATTTTGTTGCATGATACATTTACATTTTCTTCACTACAATGGTTTCAATCTAAGTGCTTAGATAATTCACTCAATTCACCGGAGATTCTGGTGGCTGTGGCTGCAGAGGCTTGTTTAACCTTAAACTTTCCAAATTAAAAAGTTTATTTTCACGTTTATTTGAAGGTGCTTTTTACAACTATTGTACTTTAACCTTAAGTGATATCAGTTTAATATAATGTCAAGTGAAGGTGCAGATATTTGTGGCAACTGTGATAAAAAATTGCCAAAGAAGGGGGACCATGCTGTCTGCAAAAGCTGCAGTAGAGGATTCCACTTTGGAGACACTGTTCTGTCAAGTCTCAAACATGGAAATCCATGAACAAAGTGATGCAAGAAAGTTGGAATTGTCAACAGTGTTAGAAAAATCTAAGAAGAGAAATGATTCTGTTGCTTCTAACCCCGACTACGGAAGACTTGTCGAACATAACCTCAAAAGACTCTGTTGAGGTTGGTAGCCTAGGAGTATCAAGAAGCTATTTTGGAAAAAGTTAATACGTTGCCCAACATTCAGTCAAGCTTGGATACTATAGAAAAGGTCAATTTCATTTCTGTCATCAAAAATATGACTTGTTGCTAGATGAAATTAAGGGTCTTAGAGAAGAAAAACTCTCTTCTGAAAAAGGAGGTTGAATGCCTCAAGAAGAAAGCACAAGACCGTGACCAAGATGTACTAAGACTGGAGAGTGACATCGCCGAATTGGATCAATATGGTCGTCGGTGTAATTTGGAGATCCACGGCCTTGAGTGCAACGGAGAGACTAGGAATGAAGATGTTGCAGAAACGGTCCGTAAACTAGCGGAGTCAATTGAGGTGCCTTACGACAAAAAGTATTATTCACCGTGCTCATCGCCTACAGCACAGGAGGGATGGAAAGCCGCCTACACTGCTCATACAGTTTTTTTCAAAGGAAGACAGAGACACTTGGTTGAAGGCCGGAAAGATAAAGAAAATAAGAGGAGTATACTTTAATGAAAACCTGTGCCCATTCTACCGTAACCTACTTAGAGACACTAAGGAAAAAGCTAAGTTGCATATGTTTGCCTTTGTGTGGTGTCAGGGTGGCAAAAGTCTTGGTCAGAAAGAGGGAGGGTGATAGAAATGTCATTGTTTGTTAAAAAACAGGGAAGATCTAAGAAAATTAAGCCCTTAGGGGCTGATTTGAATAAATTAATAATTGATGTTATATCAACGTGAAGACCTGGGCTTACGCACTTTCTAAAACTCCTCAAAATTATAGGTTAGTACAGATCTTTATTTATAGGTTAAGCTTAGTATTTGTTGCATACATCGATAAGTTATATTTAAGATTTATTATCTATAATTGTTTATTCATTCTCTTATATATTTTCGTTGATTATTTTGGAACTGTTTTTGTTATGCGTTGTTATTATTGTTGTTTATTTATTTAGTTTAATGGTTGTTGAGTATTTCCAATTTTGCACACATTTTTATGTATTATTATTTATTTGTACCGTTGCCTTGCTTCGTAGTTTATTTTTGTTCTATATATATAACAGACCTAGGCCTACTTTCATGTTTAGTTATATATGTTTTTAGAAATAGGCTAGATTATGTTATTATCAATAGGTTATAGTGTATACATTTTTATTCATTAGAAATGTGGGCAAAGTAAGTTATTGCATGTATATATTTTTTGGTTTTTTTGTTGTTGTTGAAGCATCATAAATAACTCAAATTTAGACAACTTTAAGGATGATAGGGTGGTTACAGGTAGATATGATGGTTTTTGTGAGTGGTTTACATTAATTGATAACGGCACTTCTGGAAAGGAGAATCTCACTGTAAATGTATGTAAATAATTAGGTCTTTAAGGAAGCATTGGGATAGTCTTCAAGTTGAGTTGAAATTTAACTTGGGTATAAAAATGTTTGATGTTTTAATATTATCTGAAATTTTTTTGTAATGAATCAGAAATAAATTTGTTCAGTTTAGATTACCTGGATTATAAATTGATTTACAATTTAAGACATAATAAAGTGGGTGGAGGGTTGATGGTTTTTTGCAATTCAAAAAAATTACAATACATACCAATAAATATTCACACAAACTCTTATGAATCCTTAACACTGGAATTAGAATTTATAAGTACACAATCCGCAGATAAATTTTGCATCCACACTATTTACAGACCACCAACTTCCAGTACAGGTATACCCATCAATACAAAACACTGAATGAACTTGAAACAGTATTAACTAGATTAAAATCATATAGCAATTTTAATATTTATAGGTGATACCAACATAGACATAAATGATAAATATGTATGGCACACTGCAGTATGAGACCTGTTTTGTCGACCTTGGGACTACAGAGAGGCATATTCTGTAACACTCGAGAAGAAGTGAGAGCGGGGTAATTTAACAGCAACATGTCTGGATCATATATATATGAGAAGCAACGCAAACCTAATTCAAACTGGAATCATCTTGTCAAAAATGTCAGACCATTATCCAATCACATTGAAATTAGAATGGGAAAGATGTGAAGAAAGAGTTGAAAAGCATATTTACAAGTACAATGAAGCCCTAGTTAAATCTAAATTAAACAAAATTAATTGGAATGAGCTGATCGGAGCAGATACAATTGTGTAACATAAATCATAGCTTTGAAGTATTGACAAACAAATTTAATTCTGTTTATAATGATTGTTTAATTAAGAAGGAGGTCAACCTAAAAATCACTAGACCTAAAAGAATGAAAACCTGGATGAATAATCATTTAATTAAAATGACACAAGAGAGAGATAGGCTATTTAAGTTGTGGAAAGGTGACCCGACTAAATCTGAGAAATAGGAATATATATAGATATTTTAGAAATAAAGTTAAATAATGCTATTAAAAATCAAAAAAAAAATCGTTACTATAACCGACAATTTGAAAATGTTAAATGGGATACCACAAAATTATGGTCCAATGTGAATGAACTGCTTGGAAGGAAAAAAAAGAAAAAATGTAGATGAAGTCATAATGGATGCTATGAGCAAGACAAGGAACAAATATGATATAGTGAATGGTTTTGCTGACTACTTTTTAAATGGAGTTGTAAACCTAACACATACATGCCCCTATAGGCCAAATAGCGAGATAAGCCATAGAGATCATGATGTAAATGGATATCTTTATATACCCGTTGCCAGTTATAGAAACCATAAGGGATATAATAGATACTATAAAAATCGACAAGTCCCCAGGTAGTGACAAAATTAGAGCTAAAGATGTTGTATATGTTTCTGGAAAAATTGCACATGTGATAGCTAGAATGATAAACACCTCATTACAAAATGGAGTATTCCCTGATAGCCTAAAAATTTCTGTAATAAGGCCAGTATATAAGAGTAAAGATAAGAAACAATTTAGTTAATTATAGACCTATAGCTATATTGCCAACCATCGAAAAAATATTTGAAAGGTATGTCTCGAATTATCTGAATAAATATTTGAAAGAAAACAACATATTGAACCCCAACCAGTATGGGTTCCAAAAAAATAAATCAACTGAACACTCTTTAAAAATCATTTGCAAACAAAGTAAATGGTTTTATGAATAGTAAAAGCCATGCACTCGCCTTATTCATCGATTTAAGTAAGGCATTTGATACAATTGAACACAAAGAACTGTTAAAATCACTTGAAGGAATAGGTATACAAGAGGAATATTTTTTAAGTTGGTTTGAATCATATTTAAGAAACAGAAAAATTTACTGTAAAAGTTGAAAATGAATATAGTGATTTAAAAACCATAACATTAGGAGTGCCTCAAGGTTAGTTTACTTGGACCAATAATGTTTTTGATTTATTTAAATGGTTTATTTGAGCTGATAACAGATTGCACAATTTTTAGCCTATGCTGATGATATAGTAATTATAAGTGGACATAGACAATTAGGCAGTGCAACTGAGAAACTAAATAGAGATTTTAAAATTTTAACTAAATGGGCACATGATAAAAAACTTATTATAAACGGACAGAAGACAGCCATGATGCATTTTTGCCCCCAGAACATGTCAGCCAATGAAGAAATTATTGTTAAGTTACATGGTTGTGACTGTCTACATAAATCAAATATTAACATTAATTGTGACTGTGATAATATAAGGCTAGTGGATAAATTCAAATACTTGGGACTGACTCTCGACAGGAAAATGATATTTAATGAACACATTTATGATCTTCATAAAAGGTTGAATCCTTGTGTTGCTGCTATATGTACGTTGAGTGATAAAGTTACCAATAATAAGGTAAAGATGGTTGCATATCAATCCGCTGGTGGAATCCAACATTAGATATGGTATTGGTATTTGGGGTGCAGCTGCTACATCCCATTTAAACATTATAAAAGAATTTGCAAAATAGGTGTTTGATAAGACTATTTGGAAACAATGAAATGGTTAAAACTTTAATGAATCCCAAACAGTTATATATATACAGAAATATTATGGATAATTTTAATAAAAATGAACACAAAATAAAAAGAACAAGGATTTTCAACACACGACTCTCCACAAAATATTCTATACCGAGAATGGCCACAAAGTTTGGTGAGAGGTTACCCGAGTTTTATATTCCATATTATTTTTAACTTACTTCCAGATGAAATTGAAAAGCTTGAGAAACTTCTGGGTTTTTAGAGAGGCAGTGCAGAGATGGATTACTACGACACACATTGAGCTGACTACTTAGCATGAACTACATCTAAACTACATCTAGCTACACTAACATCTAATAACACACACACATGCACAGACAAATGAAGTGAATGAGTGGGTAAATTTTCGTTACTTCTGTGATCAACCAGATTTTGTTAAAAACTAGGATGTATATAATGTTAAATATTTATTGTTATTGTTGTTGTTTGATGGTTCATGTTATTTATTGATATTTTTGTTATTGTTGTTGAATGTTTAGAGATTTGTTGCTTATATTTAACTATTTATAGAAAGTTTATTTGTTGATGGGCAATATTTTATATATTTTGTTTATATATCCAGTTATATAAATTTATTATCTATTTATACTCTGAATAATGTATGTATTATCCCCTTAATGCTATATAAAATGCCAATATTTAAAAATCTGGAGTTATAGAAGCACCACAGCCACACAAAGAGCAATATAACATTTTCTTGAAAAAGCATGAACTATAAACTGATCAAAACAAATAATTAATGAAACTGTAATTTTGTATCTTGCTTTTTTTTAGGTTTCATTATGGACCTCACCGATAAGTCATGTTGACTTGGTGGGGCCATGGTTATGTAAAATTATGTGTTACAAAAAAAAAAAAAAAAAAAAAAAAAAAAATTAAAGTCTACACATCAAATCACTTTAAAATGATGCTGTATATGTTGGGGTCGTTAGGCTATATGTGTTTATGTGTCATATGTTTCAATCTCACGAAACTTCATGGACAAGTTCTAATCAATAGATCAGTTTGTTTTTGAGATATCGTGTGGTCAGATAGGCAGATAAACATAAAGATAGAAATGTTATTTTTCTAGCCTCTCGGATAGGAGATTGCGGATGGCCGAGCGATCGATGTTGGACTCTGAGTCTGAGTTAGAGATAGCGCAGGTTCGAATCCTGTCTGTGACCCTTGCACTTTTTATCAGTACTATCGACTACTGTATCGAATTTCCCCTTATTATGTTTGTTAAGGTCCTCGCACAAGCTAGTGGTCTATGAGGACGGGCAGTATAAGGCTTAAAGAGGGATTGGTTTCTCCTTTCTCCATAAAAAAAATTATAGGCTTTGCTAAAGCTCTGCCATTGATTTTGTAGTCTAAGTGGATGTTGAAACAATCCAAAGTATTCAGAAGAGTCGCAAAATTTTTTATCTGTTCAGACAAAATGACTCAAGAATCCAGGATTCAAGTCTGTGACAGCGTCAGATCCCTGATACTACACTAAGAGGAAGGTGAACTGTAGCTAAACTCATCATTCACGTTGAATCAAAACTTCCCTTCATAGCTACGTTATGCCCCGAAAAGATGTTATATTCCACAGTGTCAATTAAAGTTTATTATTTCAGAAATATGAATTTCATGGTAGAATAATTAGGGTTTGTTTGTTTCTGCCTTAAACTAACAACAATAAGTAAGACAAGAATTTTATATAATTTACGATGTGTTTCGTGGATAAATAAGTAGTGTATTGTACGGTAAAGTGGGTGTTGGAAATAGCATTGCAAAATACACCACTATCTACAATGCAGAACAGATGCTATCTACGATGGCTATTTAATTATATTGCCACGGTATACCAGTTACACGCTTCTCGGGTAGCCACAGCTGGTGATCCGTTCCATGTTATCCGTCCTGAATAATTATCACTTTCCAAATGGGTTCTGCCGCCTATCGGGACTCAATACTTGTGACTTCGGACTGTGTCAATCTTTTGCTGAGGATTTCTCTGCAGAAAAACGTTACATTTGGAGTAAAACAATGTTTAAGTAATTGTGTGTAAGTTAAAATATATGTTACTATAATTAGTAGTGGCAAGACAAAAAATGTATAAATCAGGAGAAGTTTATTAAATTTTAAAGTTGATGATACACTAATGATGTTTTATACTGTCCAATAACGCTTGCAAATATAACGGGAACCCACTTTAAAATGTTTATTGATATAAACAATTGTAATTTATTGTGAATAACAATATATTTTAGTAATTCAGTGTAAGATTCTACACCAAATTACACTGCTAATTAGAGCACTAAAGACACAAAACTCTGTAAGAAAAAAATCGCGAGTAAGATTACATTGAAAACTAGCAATTTGATAAATTAACAGAGAGCAGCTTTGTTATCGGAAGAAATGTTATGAATAAATGTAAAGAAATGCAATGTGTTTCTGAAGCCAAATGCAATATAGACATTAATATTTTCAGTACAGAAATTGAAAATGCACGCCAAACGAACAGTGTTAAAGCCAAATAAAGTGCAATAATTAATGTTCTACGAGGGGTTGTGTATTTATTTATAGAGAAAATGTGTTTGAACGTGAACCTGGACTTCGATAGCCAACTAACTCTCCAATATTTACAGTAGAACGGTCAGCGATCAACATAGCCATACATACATCGAACTTATATCAACAACCAAGCTACCTCTGCGTATTTCCAACGTATCGTGTATCTACAACCGACTCAACCACAATTTAACCTTATATCAACAGTTAATTAGTTAAACGTATTTAAAATAAAACATGAATCAGAAGTTAGCTGATCTAACACATCGTCAATATTAGCATAATAGTCAATTGACCTCAACATAAATGAAAGGTCAATCATCGATTAATATATTTTCACAAATATTATAGTGAGTTGTATATTAAAATTTGTTATATTTTTAGTAATCTGTAACCAGGTTCCATTACATGTTACATTCATGTAGCATTCCATTTGTTATTATATAATATTATATGATATATTACATAATAATCAAGGGGCAAAAACATTTTAGTTTTGTCTATCTGTCTGTTTGTCAGTACGACACTTCCAAAACAAACCGAAATTATAGACTTTCAATTTTTATGAAACTCCATTCCTATATAGAGTTGGTTTTGGTGCTTTTAATTCCATGGGATTTGGCGAAAACAAACATTTTCACATTGGCCTTATGGATAACCATGATTGTAACGAGAAAATAACATAGTAAATAAATGAGTAAACAAACTGAGTACAGTCATATGTGATTTTAACATGTGACTTAAAATCACATATGTCTAACTATCCCAACACATACAACATCTTTTGGAGACGTGGGGTGTAGACTTATATAATTTAAGCAAAACTATGAAACCCAGTTTAATGTTCAAAAGTGTATCATGTGGCTATATATGTCGATAAATATTGTATTTGCAGACTTCAAGTTTTACATGAAACTTAATTATTTGACAGGCCAGTATGAGTTCTATATTGGCTCATATCGAACCATGAAATTTGGTGGAGCGCCGTTGAAACTTACAATTCAGACGGTTGGTACAATTTATCCATTTTCTGCCCGGTTGATGAAAATGTCTTTTATCTATCAGAAAGGTTCACAGGAAATCTCAAGAATGGAATATTCTGCAGACTTCAAATTTTTCAAACAGCCTCAGCGAAGCCTGGTACGCTACACATGGTGTGGCGTACTCCTATATTGTTGAAAGTGGTATGAAGGTATTGCGATGAAGACAGTCTAAACAATGTTTGAAGTTACAGCTCAATGTATTTAGGAAGTGAAAGATGATAGAGATAAGGTAGACAGAGTGAAACACCGACGCCGTTGATGTGAAATATGAGGAGGAATGATGACAGTCTAAACAATGTTTGATGTTACAGCTCAATGTATTTAGGAAGTGAAAGATGATAGAGATAAGGTAGACAGAGTGAAACACCGACGCCGTTTAAGTGAAATATGAGGAGGAATGATGACAGTCTAAACAATGTTTGATGTTACAGCTCAATGTATTTAGGAAGTGAAAGATGATAGAGATAAGGTAGACAGAGTGAAACACCGACGCCGTTTACGTGAAATATGAGGAGGAATGATGACAGTCTAAACAATGTTTGATGTTACAGCTCAATGTATTTAGGAAGTGAAAGATGATAGAGATAAGGTAGACAGAGTGAAATATCGACGCCGTTTACGTGAAATATGAGGAGGAATGATGACAGTCTAAACAATGTTTGATGTTACAGCTCAATGTATTTAGGAAGTGAAAGATGATAGAGATAAGGTAGACAGAGTGAAACACCGACGCCGTTTACGTGAAATATGAGGAGGAATGATGACAGTCTAAACAATGTTTGAAGTTACAGCTCACTGTATTTAGGAAGTGAAAGATGATAGAGATAAGGTAGACAGAGTGAAACACCGACGCCGTTTACGTGAAATATGAGGAGGAATGATGACAGTCTAAACAATGTTTGAAGTTACAGCTCACTGTATTTAGGAAGTGAAAGATGATAGAGATAAGGTAGACAGAGTGAAATATCGATGCCGTTGATGTGAAATATGAGGAGGAATGATGACAGTGTCAACAATGTTTGATGTTACAGCCCACTGTATTTAGGAAGTGAAAGATGATAGAGATAAGGTAGACAGAGTGAAATATCGACGCCGTTGATGTGAAATATGAGGAGGAATGATGACAGTGTCAACAATGTTTGAAGTTACAGCTCACTGTATTTAGGAAGTGAAAGATGATAGAGATGAGGTAGACAGAGTGAAATATCGACGCCGTTGATGTGAAATATGAGGAGGAATGATGACAGTCTAAACAATGTTTGAAGTTACAGCTCAATGTATTTAGGAAGTGAAAGATGATAGAGATGAGGTAGACAGAGTGAAATATCGACGCCGTTGATGTGAAATATGAGGAGGAATGATGACAGTCTAAACAATGTTTGAAGTTACAGCTCACTGTATTTAGGAAGTGAAAGATGATAGAGATGAGGTAGACAGAGTGAAATATCGACGCCGTTGATGTGAAATATGAGGAGGAATGATGACAGTCTAAACAATGTTTGAAGTTACAGCTCAATGTATTTAGGAAGTGAAAGATGATAGAGATAAGGTAGACAGAGTGAAATATCGACGCCGTTGATGTGAAATATGAGGAGGAATGATGACAGTCTAAACAATGTTTGAAGTTACAGCTCACTGTATTTAGGAAGTGAAAGATGATAGAGATAAGGTAGACAGAGTGAAATATCGACGCCGTTGATGTGAAATATGAGGAGGAATGATGACAGTGTCATTATGGCTGTCAAAGTCTGAAGCGTTTTTTCTGTATGACGTATACTCGGTATCTTGCCACTCCTATTGTATATTTATTAAACATTTCGGGTACACAAGTTTTTTTTAAATTTCCATATTCATTTGAATATCCATATTCATTTGAATATCAATATTAATTTGAATATCTGTTATCTAGCCGATGATTATAAAATTTCGTCATTGAAAGAATTTACATATATTATATGAAATAATAACATTTATTTTGATTCCCGTAGTTTTATACCAACACCATCGTCATGTACGACGTTGGAATTGAAATATATCGTATTTAATATAATAATATAAAATTCAATATCATTAATATTTAATATCGTACTGAAAATAAAAGCTGCTTTAAAAGTTGCTTCAAAGTACCTAACGAACTATAGTAATATTTAATATTGTCTGAGAAAAACCATTTAGAAAGAGATAATAACAACTTAATTATCCATTATTTTAACATTATTTCTTAATTATAAGAGTGAAATATAAAATTAATGAATTCAACCATATACGTTTAATAGCAATCAAGATTATGTATCTATGTATGCATATATGTGTATATATATACCTGTATATATATATATATATATATATATATATATATATATATATATATATATATATATATATATATATATATATATATATAAGGGTTCTCATAGGGGTCGACTATTTTAGGTTAGGGGCTGTGATCCTGGGAACTAGTTAAACATATTGAATATTGACATAAGAATCGAGGACCTAATTAATTTTTCTTTGATCTTAGGTTTTGAAAAATGTAAGTAACATTACAAAAGTTAATATCTATATCAAATACTTAATGAACGCAAAACATCATTATTTTCATGAAATTACAAACTAGTAATAATTTTAAATATTGCTCATCGCTTTTTTCTAACATTCGTAATGATTCAAGAGTTATAAAGTTTTTAAACTGGTGAAAGTTTTAATATTGAAATAAAGAGATAAATGTGAAGCAATTATTTTCCTAAAATTGTTATTCCTAATAATATTTATGGTTAATATGTATGTTCTGTAATATACTTTTACAAATTTTATACAAACCTTATGATTTTACTTAGCTTTAAGGTCAACCGATTTTAGTAAAACTTTATCTATTCCATCCAAATCAAATAATTGCGGCACGCTTTAACTTTATATCCATCCCAGAGTATTTGAGTTTTAACTCAATATTGGGTATTTTAAGTAAGCTTTTATAAGTATGAAGAGTTTTAATAAGGTATGTGCTTTTTCTTAAAGAAAAGCTTCAGATATATATATATATATATATATATATATATATATATATATATATATATATATATCTTTTTGTGATTCAATGTTTATTGAAATTAAATAAGGCTATTGCCATTTATACAATTTAATGTATATATATATATATATATATATATATATATATATATATATATATATATATATATATAACTTTATGTATTAAATCCGATTGGTGGTTTCCCATCATGTACTTAGGTATATTTCCGCCTGAACATGTTGTTTCCGGTTCCGCTCGAAACCACGTTAGTCAGCATGTAACTCAAGTACCTAGCACCACCATGTGTTAACATACAATCGTCTTCTCATTTATATTCCCCTATTTTATATCTCTAACCATACATTATATTGCGATACACCACATCGTCATCCATTTTTCAAGATCATCTCTTTGAGTATTTACACAGAATAGCAGTACGGTTTTAAGAGAAGATACTTCATCAACCTTTCTAATGCGGTTAATCATTGCTACCCAGGAGAAAACATAAATAATTACGCATATTTCATATTATTATAAATGTTTTTATGTTTTTAGCATTTCATTATTATTTACGAGTTTTTTTCTATTTACAGTTCTAATCGATCGTTTGATTGTTGGAGCTCATTTATTATTTATAAAATTATCACTTTATGCATATTAATTACTTTAATTAAAAATATAAATCTTATTATGACTATAGATATGTTGATATAATTTAGAAACGCGTATTCCATAAATGAATATTAAGTATCGATGATTATACTAATCGATATAAAACCGGGTCCGCTTTTCGTACCTAGAGAAGACCTGTGCAGATCTATAGCTACATAACAAGATTCTGATGGGATCCTTGAATACAGACATTTACATCCATCAGTAATGAAGAAAAAGGGTAAAATACGTTGATAATGGGCACTAGCACGTTTCGAAAATGTGCCGCATTACGATATAATTGACTAAAATTGACCTATTTTAGTTCCTATCTTTTGAGACTTTCAAAACAAGAAAGTGCTTCGTCGGCTTCTGCAAGAAACCTAATGTATATGTTAATTTGACCTTTGTTGATAGCTTCCTGGCGGCTTCTCCTGCTCAACAATAACTAGCAACAGTTCCTACAGGTTCAGGTTAAAAAGGATATCCTTCACCTCAAAATCTTCAAAGTCTTCAGGGTAAGCTGATGTTGATTGCGGATCTTCAAAGCTATCGCCAGGCCATAACATCAAAGAAAGTATATTTTCGTGCATTGTGAGGTTCTCAAATAAAGTTTATCTCGTACCATTTACGAGATAATATATCACAGCATAAGGTTTTGAAAACCATCGCAGCGTGAATAATCGAGATGAAGATCATTATGTACTTCCCGAAGGTAGAGTCTCACTGATAGCTAGCATTGTCCTATACTGCAATAGTTCCTGTCTTCTGCCTTTGTCTAATATTAGGCGTCTCTATATAGACCGTCCATGACAGAGATAAAATAGCAAACACGTCTTTCTTACATACATATTTCACTGTCCTATCTTATCCTTAAACTAAGGATTTGATTCATCAGAATGGGGAACTGGGGAGCTCTCTGTCACCTCTGGCGCCAAATACATGCTAACGTAATTTCTGTTGTGAATTTTGTTAAATTATCATCATACTTTATATCTTCCTGTACTAACAGGATTTCGGACATTTGCCATCGTTGTAGAACAAAACGTTTGGATGATTGAAATCTATCCTCTTCGTCAGGTGGAGGAGGTATTAATACATCCAAAAATAAAGAACAGAAAGAAGTAAAGAAGGGAAAGAAAAGGGTTCAAACATACCCAAAAGGTGCTTGGAGTCCCGAGCACAAATCACAAGTACGAGGATCACAATCGCACATCACACTAGCACAGGTTACAGTGGGATACTAACAAGAATGTCGATGTCGGTTCTTTCATCGGCACCACGTAGTGTCATCTGAAGTTTTTTTTTAATTTCTTTCTGTTCTTTATTTTTGTATGTATTAATATCTCCCTCACGTGATGATGAGGGTAGATTCTAATCCTCGAAACGTTGTGTTATCCTTTCAAACCTTTCATCGTCAATACCCAACTTTAAACAAAAAAAATACCCTACTAGAATGCGTTATAACGCGATTAATACAAATTTAAGTAGATTAGAATAATGGTCAGTAACGTGTGTGTTACTATCGAATAGAATTCTATAGAATATAATTTTTATTCTGAGACAATTTCTACGATATAAGTCGAATATGCCATCTTTGTTAACAATCAGATTATCAGACTTTGTGTTTTTATATTGGTTTCTTAAAATACAAGATGTAACGGTATCATTACAACTACATAGCTATCAAAATATTAAATAAATATCGCATTGCTTTTTCATTCAAAACATCATCGTTCATCGTTTATTTTACAGTGTTTGGCTAGAATAAACAATTCCAAGCTAATTTTACTCTCACATTTGTTATTTCTTAACGCTTCATAAAAGCGACTATTAATTCAAAATTATGAAAACCTTGAATAATTACTAATAAATATGTTTACATACTATTGCATAATGATCGTGATCAAACCAAGTCCACATATATAGCAATCACTTTACATGATTATAATGATGATAATATAATATCGAATGGTTCCAAGAGTAAATATTTTATATGTTTATTAAAATTCCACTCTATACAGTTATTATAGCATTATTGTTTAAAACTGCCCTTAAAAACATCTATTTGATATTTTGAGATAACAGCAACACATGAAATCCAACATTTTTCCTACTGTAACCCAAAAGAGACTCTTAAATTGTAAATAAGCAGTTAATTAATACTTAATCAACTTGGGTATAATTATAATCAATCCATGTAGCGTCACCGATTGATATCTCAATTTGATAAGGGGCATGATCGTTCCATGAAATCAGTATCTTGCAATGGAGATAAATAATTAAGGAGGTCATGGAGTTAAAGTTGTCATGCATCCAATTTATTTACCACATAATAAAATGAGACCGATCAAAAACCACTTAAATTTCCAAATAGATTATTACTTATGAAAATGTATAGCCTCATATAAATAACATTTATCCTACAAAACAAAAATTTTTAAAAAACTTTTAAAATCTCTCTAAAAATATAAATGAAACCTTTTCTTCCTGAAAACCTGTCTCCACCAAATGCACTCGGAAATAGAGGTTTCAACAATCAGCCACACGGATTGCTGCATACTGTTCATATTTTATATTTTTATTGTGTGATTATTGAAATTAATAACTATGGTTATTAAACATTTAGCAAAATTCAATTAAAAATTCTACAAGAGTTAGCGTGACTTGTTAAAATTCTGGAGTTTTAGAAAAACCTTCACTGGGGGAAACGATATCAATTTGAACACAATTTATTACATATACAAATTATAAAAGATATAATGTTTTAAGCTTAAAAATTTCAAATCTGTTATATGGAGAAGACTCATTCCGAGACCCTGTAATTCTCTTCTACAAAAGAAGTATTTCAACTGACATGAATACTCTAAATCTCAGTGATCGACCCATTCGAAGGGCTAGAAATTCTCCGTCGACAAGGCATATTTCCACTGCAGTACCGCTAAATCCCAGTCATTGCGGAACGTACATGTTTTTATAAACTTTTATTTTCACTTAATATTGCAAAAAAATAAATGCTAACAAAATAACTAACCTTAGTTTAGTAACTGTTCGAAATTCCCTCCTTCACAATGCACACAGCACTCTGCTCGACGTAAAATATTTGTGGTGGCTCTGCGAATGATGTCTGGATTGTTTCTTATACTGTCAAATGCGTTTCGAATTCTAACGAGTAATTCTTCCTTGGTATCAAGCTACTAAAGAAAAATGAGGAGTTGCACCATCGTGTTAGAAAATCATTTTTAATCTTTTTTGTAAAGGGATATCTTCCAAAAGAACAGGTAAATCATTTTTCAGAAATTGTTCGTACATATTTCCTGTAAGGTTTCCTTCAAAAACGAATGGTCCTAGAATTTTGTCATCAA
Organism: Homalodisca vitripennis; assembly: GCF_021130785.1. NCBI lineage: Eukaryota > Metazoa > Arthropoda > Insecta > Hemiptera > Cicadellidae > Homalodisca > Homalodisca vitripennis. The sequence goes on along the minus strand of NC_060211.1, from coordinate 35,444,459 downwards.
TAACGGCACACCAAACATTAATGTGAAATCTGTGTTGGAAAAAGGTTTCTACGGTACCATGTGGATTTTCCTCGCTCCATAAATGACTATTTCTACAATTGAAGGACCCGTTTCTCGTGAAAGTTGCTTCATCAGTAAATAAAATTGAATTCACCCTATCAGCATTGTCTAGAAGCCAATGAGAAAAGTTTAACCGTAAAGGGTAATCTGTCGGCAGCAAATGTTGTACCTTTTGCAGGTGAAAAGGATGAAGTCTTTCTTTACGCAAGATGCGCCACACTTTGTTTCTCGATAAACCAGTGCGATACGCAATTCGCCTCGTACTAGTACCCGGGCTACGATGAATATGTTGAATCACTTGAAGTTCATCGTTAACGCGATGATGTGCCTGCCGTTGAACCGAAAACGAAATTGTTGGAAATGATCCATTCGTTCTTAAAAACTGAAACACTGAAGAAAAGGTTTTCGCATTCGGAATCCGCCTTGCAGGAAATCTTTCCTGATATTCACGTCGAGCAGCTTCCGCATTTCCATTAGCATATCCGTAACAGAACATTATGTCGGTATATTCTTCATTAGAAAATTGAAACGGCATATTAACTTTTATACTGTATCAATATTTACACTTAACTTATCTGTATGACACTTCAATATAAAATATTTAAAAAAATTGTGATTGTTGAACAGCTGTTAGTACTGCCAACCTATGAAAATAATATTTTTGTTACAAAAGTGGTAGAATAACGTAAATTAATTCGCAATATTATTGTTAAGTTTCAGATTTTATGACACTAAAGTTTTTTTACTAGTATGTAATTCATTAGAAAAAAGAGAAGAATGTTTCTATAAATAAAATCTATATATAATTATTTTCAATAATGTTTTCAATAATTAACATGTTTTCTCCAAATATTAGGATGTACGTTCAGCAAGAAATAAAGTGTAACCGATTTTGTCTATTCTTCGTACGTTATTTATTTAATTAAAAATTGATTTTCTTAAAGTTTACGTATAATTTTTATTGGCTTATTTTACATCATTATCTTAAGAAATTAATTCTTTACAAGTTTTGTTAAAGAATTTTACGTGTTTGTTACACATTTAACAAAGTTAATCTACTTGAAACCTAAATGAAACTTGTTTTTGGACACCGAATTTTGCGTATTTCTTCAGATATCTTAAAAATTACTGCAGCTAGAGGTCTGGTACCAATTTTATTCAATTTTTCAGTTCAATTTGCATAATATACATTAAATTTTACGTCCTGGGTAACGCCCAAAATAATTTAATAGGGCTCCCTTTTAACGGTGGCACTGAAATCTGGGCGAAATCTTTCACCCTGTATAGCTCGCTAACTAAGCGTTTCTGGACCTATGTGTATATGAACTTTTTTCATTATTTTCACTGTAAGAACAAGTCCTGACAGTTTCTCCGTTTCTTCATGGAACACCCTGTAGATGACAAATAATAGTTTGCCCAGTGTTAACATTTGACTAACCCCCTAAAATTTCGGTAATTTACTGTTTGAAAGATACTATATTATTTTTTGTGTTTTGGTGTTAATTACTAAAGTAATTTTATATTATAAATGTAAAATTGTGCTCCTATGATTTCTAAATTTTTTGTTCCATAATGGAAATAAAGATGTTTTTGATTTGATTTCATTCAAATTCTATGATAGTTTGACTCGAGTATGTACTGTATTTGGGGGGTGGTGAAGGGTATTTCGTAAATAAAAATGTTGATTATATTTATTCTTATTTATAACAATTCCATGAAACAAAAACATTATTAGTAATTAAAATTTGAAAAAGTAATCTGTTACTATTATTAGTGTGCTAAAAAATAAGTAAAACTATCAAATTATTTCTATACTGGCTATTACCAATGAATAGGTAACAATTTAAGAAATCGTATAAAGACAAAACATATATCCCAAATTCTTTAATACTCTCAGGAGTTAGTGTATTAGGGTCAACTCAGGTCACAGTGCATCTTAGGCTGCTCAGAATTTCAAAACAACAAAAACAAACTTTATATTCGATGGATGAAAATTCTGGTGAAATCATGTTAACAGAGAGTAAATAGTTTAAAGCAATGTTTGCATTTGCTCCAGCTACTGCCATATACGATTAAACATGTATTTTATACCCCTTTGTAACTGAAGGTGAAGGAGTGGAAAACTCAATAATTTACAATAATTATTGTGCAATAAATGTTATTTCCTCTCTATTTACATGGATGAATTTATTGGAGATCAAAGAGTAATAAGAATAAGAGACGAAACATTATCCGATGAATTTAATATTTAAATTTGACTATAGCCGCCAATACTAATAGAAAATCCGAAGTATTAAACAACTTTCTGTCATCCCTACTGAATTGATTGTGATGACAGACAAAGTAACAATGGGGTAAAAATCAGGATAATACTTTGGAAGATTTGATCTACCAACAATATGCACTGTGACAATGACCAATGCCAAGGGTGTGGTAAATCAGCAGAATATATTAGTCATACTTGTTCTGCTACGAACCTGTACTGTCACAACGAACATACATGTTCACTACGAACGTACATGTAATCAATAGTCGATATGCAATCCAAGAAGTGACGTTGAGTAGTAAAATAATTGATAATTAAAAATATATAGAATATTATTTTCGTTTAGTAGTTAATAACCCATAAATAAGTAAAAAATAAGCAAACATAAAAATATGTAAAGGTATAAGCAGAAACAAAACTTGTAGAAGAGTAACCTTTCTTGGGTAGGCAGTATGTAAGTGTGTGTGTGTGTGTGTGTGTGTGTGTGTGTGTGTGTGTGTGTGTGTGTGTGTGTGTGTGTGTGTGTGTGTGTGTGTGTGGTGTGTGTGTGTGTGTGTGTGTGTGTGTGTGTGTGTGTGTGTGTGTGTGTGTGTGTGTGTGTGTGTGTGTGTGTGTGTGTGTGTGTGTGTGTGTGTGTGTGTGTGTGTGTGTGTGTGTGTGTGTGTGTGTGTGTGTGTGTGTGTGTGTGTGTGTGTGTGTGTGTGTGTGTGTGTGTGTGTGTGTGTGTGTGTGTGTGTGTGTGTGTGTGGTGTGTGTGTGTGTGTGTGTGTGTGTGTGTGTGTGTGTGTGTGTGTGTGTGTGTGTGTGTGTGTGTGTGTGTGTGTGTGTGTGTGTGTGTGTGTGTGTGTGTGTGTGTGTGTGTGTGTGTGTGTGTGTGTGTGTGTGTGTGTGTGTGTGTGTGTGTGTGTGTGTGTGTGTGTGTGTGTGTGTGTGTGTGTGTGTGTGTGTGTGTGTGTGTGTGTGGTGTGTGTGTGTGTGTGTGTGTGTGTGTGTGTGTGTGTGTGTGTGTGTGTGTGTTGTGTGTGTGTGTGTGTGTGTGTGTGTGTGTGTGTGTGTGTGTGTGTGTGTGTGTGTGTGTGTGTGGTGTGTGTGTGTGTGTGTGTGTGTGTGTGTGTGTGTGTGTGTGTGGTGTGTGTGTGTGTGTGTGTGTGTGTGTGTGTGTGTGTGTGTGTGTGTGGTGTGTGTGTGTGGTGTGTGTGTGTGTGTGTGTGTGTGTGTGTGTGTGTGTGTGTGTGTGGTGTGTGTGTGTGTGTGTGTGTGTGTGTGTGTGTGTGTGTGTGTGTGTGTGTGTGTGTGTGTGTGTGTGTGTGTGTGTGTGTGTGTGTGTGTGTGTGGTGTGTGTGTGTGTGTGTGTGTGTGTGTGTGTGTGTGTGTGTGTGTGTGTGTGTGTGTGTGTGTGTGTGTGTGTGTGTGTGTGTGTGTGTGTGTGTGTGTGGTGTGTGTGTGTGTGTGTGTGTGTGTGTGTGTGTGTGTGTGTGTGTGTGTGTGTGTGTGTGTGTGTGTGTGTGTGTGTGTGTGTGTGTGTGTGTGTGTGTGTGTGTGTGTGTGTGTGTGTGTGTGTGTGTGTGTGTGTGTGTGTGTGTGTGTGTGTGTGTGTGTGTGTGTGTGTGTGTGTGTGTTAAACGTTATGTTTACTAAACTAGACGTATTACTTTATTGATAACCAACAGATGTTTGATTATTAAACAGATTTTTCATCATATTGTAAGAGTTAGAAACATTTTGTTTGATATATATGACAATGAAAACACTCAAACAAAAATAATATTGTTTATTGGTTAAATTCCGAAAAGAAGGTGAAAATACAATCACAAATTATGAAACTCAATTGTGTTTAAATTTTAAATATAAGTATCACTATTTGCATGATTACTGACATCTCAATAAACAATACACTTTTTTATATAGAAAAATAATAATGACGAAAAAACACACATATTCAAAGGAGCGTATGTTATGAGCAGGAGCAAATCGGAGATGACCTTGACCAGGAGCAGGAGCAAGTCGGAGATGGCCAGACTGAAGAGATAGTTGGTGGCGGACTTAACTAGACCAGATTGAGTACGTCTCTTGAGGCAATCCAGACACGAGCAGAAGCAAGTCGGAGATGGCCAGACTGAAGAGATAGTTGATTGTGGACTTACCTTGACCAGATAGAGTAATTCTCTTGAGGCAGTCCGGACACGAGCAGGAGCAGGTCGGAGATGGCCAGACTGAAGAGATAGTTGATTGTGGACTTACCTTGACCAGATAGAGTAATTCTCTTAAGAAAGTCCGGACACGAGCAGAAGCAAGTCGGAGATGGCCAAACTGAAGAGATAGTTGATTGTGGACTTACCTTGACCAGATAGAGTAATTCTCTTGAGGCAGTCCGGACACGAGCAGGAGCAGGTCGGAGATGGCCAGACTGAAGAGATAGTTGATTGTGGACTTACCTTGACCAGATAGAGTAATTCTCTTGAGGCAGTCCGGACACGAGCAGGAGCAGGTCGGAGATGGCCAAAATGAAGAGATAGTTGATTGTGGACTTACCTTGACCAGATAGAGTAATTCTCTTGAGGAAGTCCGGACACGAGCAGGAGCAAGTCGGAGATGGCCAGACTGAAGAGATAGTAGTTGGTGGCGGACTTATCTAGACCAGATTGAGTACATCTCTTGAGGCAGTCCAGACACGAGCAGGGCAAGTTGGAGATGGCCAGACTGAAGAGATAATTGATTGGGGACTTACCTTGACCAGATTGAGTACATCTCTTGAGGCAGTCCGGAAACGAGCAGGAGCAGGTCGGAGATGGTCAAACTGAAGAGATAGTTGATTGTGGACTTACCTTGACCAGATTGAGTACATCTCTTGAGGCAGTCCAGACACGAGCAGGAGCAAGTCGGAGATGGCCAGACTGAAGAGATAGTTGATTGTGGACTTACTTAGACCAGATTGAGTACATCTCTTGAGGCAGTCCGGACACGAGCAGGAGCAGGTCGGAGATGGCCAGACTGAAGAGATAGTAGTTGGTGGCGGTGTGCATGTGCTTGTTGCGTGCAATCACCACGCAGGTCACCACGTTTCCGGTCACCCCCGAGAAGAAGATGACCGTGTAGACGATGGTGATGGGCACCACGATGTAGAGAGGGTCGCGCTTTTCCTGCAGCGGATACACATCCGATGACGTCCCATTGTTCGCCAACGCCTCCTCCATTACTCGAAATTCTGCAAACAGATAATCGTCTTACAAACATTCAGATTTTAATTAACTGAACGTAAAACCTAATTTGTTATCATTTTAAACTGAAATTTATGATTTCATCTTGTTATGCAGAATAACGTTGTACTTTATTGTTTTGTTTGCATTTGTCTTGCTATCCTATTAAAGTACGATTTGATAAATATGATACACTATTAATTGTTTTTAACCATAAAATATATTACATCTATTTTTATGATACAGCAAACTTGTATGTATATTTCATATTTTCATTTCCTTGATGCATTTAAATACAATTTAGTAACTAAAACTAAAAGTTTTGTATGGTTTTGGATCAGTACTGGCATTAAATTTAATACTGGTCATATTAAAATTACAAAATTGTTTTATTAAAAGTGTTTGAGTAATACATAAATTAAATGTACTATTTTCTCATTTATTTATAATTTATTTCTAATATTAAGTACGATAATAAACTACTATTGTTCTATAAATACCATTACTATTATAAGTTAGTTAGTTAATTTTGGAAGTACAGTATATAAAAATTAATAAAAAAATATATTGTACGATAAAAAGACGATCGGAAATATTACATTTGTTTTACTAAGCGTTTAATACTGCAATAGACATTATTACTAATATGATTTTTATGCTTATAGAATTGAACAGCAACATGTTCATACAGCAGTGAAAGAAAGAATTTTACCTGAATGTAGAAATATGAATTGGGTGACACTTGATTAGATTCAGCAGAGCTGGGCATGAGTGGACGAGTAAAGCTGACATGTCACCTTTTGTTTGACTTTTTCTCAGTCATCCCTTGTTTATTAGTTATTAGATTAAAATGTATTCCTATGCATTTTCAAACCAGGAAAGAAGTTTAGTCTCACAATACCCGTTATTATATTAGTCATATAAGTATAATTATAACGATGAGAAGTGAATGACCAATGAAAGAGGAAAACCTATAAAATACCATTTAATCATTAAATTTTTTTCATTGTTTACCAATGCCTCTTATACCACACTGCATGTTAAACTGAAACTGAGAATCTTTAGACTGAATATGGATAGTTTTATATGACAAGACAAAAATATTTCATGATTTCAATTGAGTTAGCGATTGGCGTTTTAGGTGTTAACGGGAACATTATAGTCAACTACTTGTTTCTACCATTTGACAGTTTTTAAATCTTAATTATTAACAAATAAATTGATGTAATTAATGTAACTGTAATGTTAGAACTTGTAACTTGGATTTTCAGTACAGGTGTATTAGTGTTTTGTAGTGTGAGGTGGTTTATAAACTGTCAAAAAAAAAGAAAGTAAACCTTATGTTTGAAACAAATTCGTCAAATTAAGATTTTGGTTTATTATTTAGTTTGGTGTTGACTACAGTGTATTCAACTGATGATAAATATTGCGATAATTATTTTATATAAACTCAAGAACTAGAGGTTTTTACAAGACTCCAGTTACTTTCTGGAGTTTTCTGCTACCCCAATACATGGGTAAATACGAGTATAACCGTATTTTCAGTGAATATTAATTGACTAATATCGATAATGCGATATTGGTAAATTCTTCGACCAACGCGGAATTGTAATCTACATCTAACCCATGCTCAAAAGTCTGACACCTTAGACCGTGAGTGGAGAAACCAGTCAGGTCACTCCTATATCATACTTTATGTTAGGCTACTAAGGTATTTTTTTAAGAAGTTCGTTTTATAACTTTCTACCATGTATGTTATTGTTTAATAGCTCAAAACCATTTGTAATAGTGAATGAACCCATTAAAGAGTGTGATTAGGTTCATACCTACTTGCTGTGTATTTTCTTGAAATTGGCTGTTTAAATTTATGTAGAAGTACAGACAACAGTTTTAAAACTCTAAAAGAAGTGAAACAGAAAAAAATATGATTAGCTGGTACTCGTTGTAGATAACGGAGATTTGTTCTTATTGAAGCGATTTATACGGATCTTACTAAATGTATTACATTTTCGAATGAAGCCCAAAAATAAAAAAAAAACCGTATATTCAGTGAACATTTTAAAATTGGAATATTATAACTTCAACCTCAGCATCAACATACATGCCAAGAAATGTATTTTACACAATGTGTGGAGTAAAAATGGTACGATAAGTAAAGTGAATATGTGCAGCAGTGTGGTTTAATAGAGATAGGAGATTAAGCATATGTCACTGTGTTGTACATAAACACTTGTGTCGCTGCGAGACAGATGGCTTAGGCTAAGTGCCTAAGGGCTGATAATATAGAGCACCTGTCTCGCCCCATTACTTGTAAACAGCTGTGATTGTACTCTAGCACAGGTGTTTTTGTACTGTCCTTTATGTCTTTGCTGGTGGATAATATAAATTATCCTCTTTCTATTTAGTGTTTTTATGGTGACATTATTTCAAATGAAAAAATTAATGGTTATCTGATTCGTCGACATATTTTATTTAAACTCTGGCCCTATGGGTAAATAAAAGAACGATGCATCAGTAGAATTTATAGATATATGATACTTCCTCTTATCTGACTCTTCCTTATCTGATCTCGTTCATGTTCTCTTAAGGAATTTGCTGTGCTCTTAAGGAATTTGAGTGCCCAAACTGCTTAAGAATGTACACAACTAGGAGTGATCTAGGAGTTTATTGTTGAGAAACACATCCACGTGAGGCAAATTCAAAGGTTCATGCCCAAGGACGACTCAAAAAACTTATACTGTTGCACTAGGTTTGTTGGTATCTCGGTGACATCGTTTATCGGGGAGTCTTTTTCGGGGATGTTCCAATATTCGGGGAAAGGTTTCACTCGTCATCACGTGGAATTGTTGTTATTAACCAAAAGTAATGAATGAAAGGTGATTCCAATATATGTTATTTCATTAAACTCAAACCAAGTCATGGTAGTCAACATCTTGGTTTTCCATCTTCGGAAAAGAATTAAATAAATTTGCATCATGGTTCATTAAAATTATTTGGAAATTTCATAATCCTAAGTTTTAACTGGTACTGCCTTGCGTGTGACACTGTCTTTTAAAATTAACTCCAGTCTATTATATTTTGTTTTTCCTCTATGAATGAAAGTGTCACTTGTTAAAATCTCATACGAGTGGACACAGTTTGTTTACAATTTTATTAATTCCGCTGTTTTCGATCAGAGTCACCCATAAGATCAATGTATAAATATGTGTTAAATCTCAGCCAAATGCTACATAGTGACATGCACCATCATGAAACTCTGTGTTACTCATATATAAATGAAGCTTCATACAAACGTTCTAGTCTATTGGTCATTTCGTTTTCGACATAACGTGCAGGCAGATAGACAAAAATGAAATTTGTCAAGTCCCACAAGTGACTGTATTCTCTAAAGCTCAGCCAATAACGTACATTATATAAATCTCGGTATTGTATGATTTATATACATATTACTTTTATAATGTACGGGTAATATCCTGAAATAAAATAAAACATCAATTAAACAACTGGGTAATTCTAAGTGAAAAATGTGTGATTTTATGAGTTCTTGTGAAGTGTAATGATGTTTAGTTGAGTAGTTCCTAAAGATTTATATAATTGTCAAGTTTCGTTAGCAGCCAGCACAACATTCTTTACATGATTCCTTAACTACTGAAATAGTAATAAAATTAATTAATCGGTCTTTATGATAGTTAGAATTAGATTAAAAACTATCAACGGTATCACACTACAATTTCAGCCACCGGTGTGGGTCAGCACCTGGTCATTAACGAAAATAAAATAAAACAACAAAGCACTCTTGTATAAAAAATTATCTCGGAGAGATTTTCACATGCTATAAACTCACTCGCATAACTTGTATTTAAAGAAAAATGGATTATTATGGAGGAAACTGTTTCTTAGTGCAGTACAGTAATGTTCAATACTTTTAGCACACGGTTTTATAAGATTTCAGTATATTGTTCCTTTGCAACATTGTAACAACATGGAAACATTTTTCAATGTCAACTATCGGTACAACATCATCTAATTCCAATTAATTAACATTTCTTTTAGAACTTAAAATGTAGTGTTTTGACTAAAACCTCAATAACGTTATCATGTTTTACTGAACGTAAAGTACTATTTAATTATGAAGATTATTAAAATCTGATCAATAGCTTAAAACGTGAACATATTTATACAAGTTTTACTATAGCTATTTCCTTTACATTTTTTTCGAGCAGTCGTGTTGTAATTTGAACTGGTTCACTACCGCAACCCAACTCTTTTCATATTGGACGAATTCCAAAAGTTTACTTTTTTGCACTTATGTACCATTATCTCAGGAACTACTCAAGATATCTCAATGATTTTTGTTTCGTTTGTAGAAAATTTAAAACTAAAAAAATGACCAGGGCAGATTTTAAAAATATTTATAAAAAAAAGTTATTACGTTTTATTTACAATAAAACATGGTTTTTTTAAAAACTTTATCTTTTAAATAAAAAAACCATTTATTTTTAATTTTTTATTTCTTCAAGTCAAAAGATATTAAGAAAACTTCAATAAAAAATTATGTTGATACCATAAACGGTTCCTGATATAAAGATACGGAAACTTTGCAGATAATTTAACATAGGGTTAGATAGGGTCAACCGACTCCCAACTGCGACAGACGACTAGTGCATCTGCTGTCTTATCGAAATTACGTACATATATTCATTCAAGAATAGACCTACTAGTGCAGTGTTAAAATAGCAGACTAATACAAAAATATTTGCAACTCTCTCGGTCATTACGCCACTTGGTTGTCAGAGTGTTGGAAACATTAATTATAGTTACAGACAGTAATGAAAGTTTAACGTCGTATAAATTTTAAACCTTAAGGAGAAAGGCTTACTTAGAATAAAACTTTCCTCAGTGAGCTGGGAAGAAAAAATTTAATGTCAGCACCGAGAACTATATTCTTATAGAGAGCGGATTCCTTGAAGGGTTAAACTTTTACCTTTAAAATAATAAGTCGAGGATTTTGCTACAACGATAAAGGATTCACAAGCCATAGGTGGAATGAAAAATTCCCAAAACCTTCTTCTCCTTCTTAAATCGGATTTCGCCAAAAGTTAACAGATTAGTTGCTAAGAGATTGCCCGGATTTGACTAGGCCTACTATGTGTTTGAAAGCTATCATTATTAGCAATATTTAAAATAATTAAACAACACAATTTTGTGTCAAATAAAAACAATGCATAAAAGTGTGGTCTATGGGATTTGCTTATTTTTTTTTTTATAAAAAATATTTAGGTCATTCGGGTATCCATTATCATATCCGTTTTGATAAAAGTTGTCGTTGTATAAATCAATAGTGGTATATGTTGTAATTATAAATAACAAATGCTATTTATGTAAATAATAAGATTTAGTAAATCAAGTGGGGAAAAATCATTGTTAAAACATATTAGTTTGTTTAAAAATTAACTTTTTCCAATAATTTTTTATAGATGAAAATATACACTGTATATTATTAACAACAATAGTAATAAAACATAACGTTATAAGAATAGTAAATACGTTTTAATAACATTCAGAATATGTTTACTTCATCAAATATATAAATTAATGCAATAGGACTTAAATTAACTCAACTGAATTTAAAAAAATAATTATAAAATATTTTACTACTTCTTTTATTCAGTAAGTAAACATACTATGATAGACGTCAAATTTTCAAATAATTTGTTTATCACCTTGTTTGTTAATTTAATTGGAAATACGAGTATATATTTTGTATAAAGGATGTCATCGTTTGACTGTAATCCTTAATTGAGATAAAATTACTTATCTAAGATGTGTATATAATATATATATATATGAATTACATTTGTTGAACCTTATTACAAATATTAATTTACAAAAAACTATTGATGAGATATACACGTTATGATTGCTGTCAGAACTATTTACAATGGTAGTATATCAGAACATAGGTTTAAACGTGCAGTTTATAGAAATAATTTTAATTAGAAGTCAAGTTGAGTGATGAGCATCGCGGGTGAGAAGTTCTCTGTCACTCTCGAGAGAATAAACCGCACTCCGCTTCATCCATCCCGACTCCTGCGGTCACAAAACTTCTCTCTCGGGGTGAGGAAGGGGTACTGTGTCCTTCGACGTCACCATAAAAAAAGAATGTTTTGTACGCCTTAGTTCAGTATACAGTACATTCGTACACATACATACGAAAAATTTTATAAAGGGTGTTTAACAACAATATGTGCAGGATATATTTTGGGATGTGGTTCAATAGGTTTAATAAATATAAATGTTGCTCTAATACTAAAATAATGGTCTATTTCCGCTTCGTATCAGTATGACGTCTAAGAAACGGTCAGCTGTATCTGTCTGTATTTATTGACTTTTAGTGGATTGCTCGAGAGTAGTAAACCTTTTTATAGTAAAATCCTTTCATACAGAATAAGCTATATATTTTTATAACAAATATGTATTTTATGTGCTTAGAAATTTTTTTCCTTTAGTATGGTGTCCTGAAATTTTGCTTTCAAAGTTAAAATGTTTCATTTTATTCTTTGAACAATTTATTTTTGTAATTATGGAATTTTACATTGAATGTCAAAACGCGTATTTTTTTTTAAAAAAATAAGCACGTCAAAATATGTAATAATGGACAATTTCAAGAAAACGCGAGATCTGCATTCTTCTATGTCACGTAATGACTAGTTATATGATTACATTTGAGCTGTTACTATCTTGAGTTTGAAATTGTAAGATGTATTTCATAAATTTGTACTAAAATTATCACATAATTCATACATTTTTCGTCATAAACTGATACATTTTGTTGAATATGATGTTTTAAAACCACAAGGAGTTGATATATAGATAGTGAACTTTTTAAATTACTATATCAATATAAAACATTATTTATTGTTTGTTTTTAAATATATAGTCACAAACTTACGTCAAAATTGCGAGTAACTTCAAATTTAAATTGAATTTAAAAATGTATAGGAATCTCTCTTATATTAAAAAAGAAAACGCTGTAAAATATATTCGATTACATCAGGGTGTACCGGTTAATTGGTTAATTTAAATTCTATATAATGTGGTAAAATCACAACCTAGTCAGCCAGTATAATTAATTTTATTTTTATCCAATGTTCCGGGAACTAAATGGTCTATTGGCGTGAGTAACTACCTAATTGGCAAGCGTATGTATATTTTTCGTCTAACCCTTTTAGCAGCCCAACTACGTGACCGATCAGACCTCGCTCGCGCTTTGTCCGTACAGTAAAATTTATATCTTTTCGTATTAATATAAATTAGCCCTTTGATGCCAAACGTATAAAAATGATATGTAACGTAAAGAAAAGTTGTAAATAGTAAAGTAAAGATCTTTTTATTTGCTTGATTGAGATAGATAAAAGTTTGTGGTCAGTCATCCTTATGGCGAACACAAACGTTCGCCATTTAATGATAATGAAGTTTTTATAATAAATAAGTAATTTGTATCATTTAAATGGCTAATACCGAAAACGCGAATTTGTTTTAGGCGAGTTCACGTAGCTGATGTATCTCACGGTGTTGTTTGAAGATATGGCTACCACTGATCCCAACTTCTACTCCTCTTCTAGAAATAACCGTTTCTTAGACTACAGCTTCAATGTCTACATATTGCGAAGGAAAGTGAAATCTTAGTGTTTTAATAAAGTTAAAAACATCGTAGGCATAATTCCATAGAAACATTGGATATTTTAGGTCCACCTATAAGATATACATTTTTAGTTCTTATGTTCTAATTGGCAGCAACGTGGCATTACATACATTTCCTTACCATCAAAAGTGTGCTTGTAAGTTTTAATAATTAAACTGAACTTTATAAGTAAACTTCGAATTCTAGTATTTATTACTACGACCTCAGAAGTCACCACCCCCATGTGTTATCGTCAAACGTACAAGGTTACCTTCGTACAAAACATTGTTTTCTTGGGCAATTTGCACGGACTGGGGCCCAATGAAAAGCCGAGACTACGAAGTAATCGTGCCTGCAGACTTGGAACACCTAAGCATACAGCCACTCTATTAGACAAGTTTTGATCAGCATGTTTTTTTTGTTTGGTCTATCAAAAAAAATGAAGAAGTTCCATTTTAATTAGGATCAATAGAGGGAATTATTTATATTCTGCTATAATCTCTTCCAATCCGCAAAAAACGAATAATCAAAATGAAAATTTACACTTATATTATTGATAAATCTGCTACGTGTAAGGAAAAATACAATTGCTCAATCACTGAATTATTATTGAAAAATATGAAATAACCAAGACATTTTTGAAATAATAAGATTATGATATGAATATTCCCCCGATGACGAGAGGAGAGGATGGTTCTTATTATGAATAAACTAAGGACATTGTAACAAAGTCAAAAATAAAATGCTTAAGAATGTACAGTAAGAAAAAGTTACGATTCACTCTAACTGAATAAATTGGTAATGTTATTTAATTAAGATTTGCTTTATTGAGATAAGATAATAAAAGTTATATTATTAAGTATGATTAAACTCAAGCAGCGTTGTATTTGAGTGAAAATAGGTAATAATTTCTCCAAACTTCAGAAATAATAGCAATAATATAATAAGATTATGTTATAACTCTCAGGAAGATAGATGGTTTCCATTAGACATTAAGTGTTGTTACAAAGTCTTAATGAAAGCTTAGGAAGGTAAGAAAAAGGTTTATTATTACAACCCGAATACATTTGTAATGTTAAACTTAATTAAGATATGATTTCGTCATCCAGTATGATGTACTGTGATTAACTCAAACAGGTAATTGTTCGAAATTTCAGAACCTGATGCAACCTAGGTCGAAACAGATTAGTTGGCGAGATTAGATGTTCCTCCCGGTCTCTCCTCAACTGACCTCAAGGATACTTGAGGGATATTATTAAGTAAACGTAATGGAAATAAAAATCTTATATATGGCAAGATAAATGTAACGATGGTAGGTCTAAATATGAAGCTTAAATCTACCCACTGCTGCTAATTTAGTTAGCTTGAAATTAGGCCATGAATGTGTATTTTTTAAAGACTCACGTCATAGTTATGAATTGTTTTTGAAGTTAAAAAATGGTTATAAGAGAGCAAAGAGGCGTGCTGCTAAAAGTAAACGTTATTTCTCTTATAAAATATAGAACCTTACTGAGATGAGTGTTGTGCGTGGAGGAAAGACGTGTTCCCTCTAACGTGTAACAACCAAACACCTAGGCTTACAACAATTTTGAAATCAAATGGGTTAAACAACAAAAAATTTTAAACCTACATTCGTTGCAAATATTTTGTCTAGTGTCCATAGCAAAATTATTTTCCTGCAAATTCTCATGGCAGATATAATGACAAAGTTCAAGAGGTAGGTGTTCTTATGGATCCTGGACCTCAGTGATCAAATGTACAAAAGGCTTTAGAACAAAGAATTAAGTATATTCCAACTGGGAGTGAAGATATTATATTGTTCATGGGTTGTGTGGAGGTGTTCAATAAAACCCTTGTCATCGCAATTTGTATAAAATTTATTTAAAAATCATCAATTAGAGTACTGTATTAAGTAATTTTCATGCTTTGGATGTAACTAATATTTGAGGTCAGATACCTGGTATTTGAATGAGTGAATTAAAAGGTAAGTGAATAGAGTACAATTGTGATAGTGATAGCCTAATAAAAGTGTTGATAGGGCTGATGTTTATGGTAAGCTATAAACTGGAAGGACAGTCGTTTTGAGTTGTAGCATTTTTGCTATTAAAACACATCTTGGTAAATATACTAATGGAATCTCTATGAAAATTCCCAGCTTCCAAGATTGTCTTATTATGGATCTCTCGCAATAACCATCGATCTCCTCAGTAATGCTTGAGGACTATCTCAGTATAAATAAATATTGTTTATAAAAAATAATGGAAGGATTATTGATTATCCTTGACCTCAGTAATGCTTGAGGACTATCTCAGTATAAATAAATATTGTTTATAAAAAATAATGGAAGGATTATTGATTATCCTTGACCTCAGTAATGCTTGAGGACTATCTCAGTATAAATAAATATTGTTTATAAAAAATAATGGAAGGATTATTGATTATCCTTGACCTCAGGAATGCTGAGGACTATCTCAGTATAAATAAATATTGTTTATAAAAAATAATGGAAGGATTATTGATTATCCTTGACCTCAAGAATGCTTAGTGATTTTACGTACCCATGCCTCACTCTGCAAAACTTCATTTTGTATAATTCTGACCACATATCATTAGGCTGAATAAAAAATGAAACATGAAAATCTCAACATTACTATCCTATATTTAAATTTAGACAGGGCTCTTAAAGTGGGCTCAGCTTGATTTTAATTTCATTTTAAGTGCCTGAAGTATTGAAATGCAAATAAAAAAGAACGGTTTTCACCCAAGCTTAAAATCTTAAAGTGGAGTAAGAATACACAAATGAAAACTGAGTATTTACAGTCAGCTCCAAACTGTTGGTGTAAAAATCTACGAATATAATGAACGATGAATTTGTTATGCAGAATAGACTCCTTGGCGAATTTGCATAACAAATTCTCTTTCATGCTTTTGTACTGTTTAATTTTTTATGCAAAGACAAAATTACAAAAAACATCTATTTAAAAGTTCTTTTTGAAAATGGTGTATTCCTAAAACCTTTTAACTTCAATATCTTGTAAAAGGCATATGATAAAAAGTTATATCGTTTATGATTTTTTTATACACATAGTAATCCAGTATTATCAAGTTTATTAATGGCTTGATAATTTCGCAGATAATATTTTTTATTAATTGAGCGCAATAAAATAACAACTATCGTTACGAAAAAGTTCTGTCATTGAAGGACAGTAATTAGTTGTTTTGATTTTACTGATCTGACCAGCTTAAATTAGTAAAACTTGCGGTAAGTTAATTAGCAATTGAATGTAAATAAATTGGTTTTAAACCAAACGTGCAATTGGTAAGGATATTGCGATCACATACTAATAATGTAATGTTTAAATCAGCTAATGGTACCATGTTTTTTCTTGCCGTCCATAAATTATTAACAGTTTCAAATATTCAGCAAATTTGTATAAATGCCGATAATAAAGTTTAAATTAAAGAATATAAATCATGATTGATAAACAAAAAGTAATCTCTTCATCGCACTTGTTTGCTAATTGGTGTAACATTTTCCAATTGCCACATGTTCAAACGCGAAGAATATTTGTAAAGCCATATTGATTGAACAAATTTAATCCTTTGAGGATTTCTTTGACAAATATTTGGTATCGCGAGCACAAGTTAGTTTAGTAAATTAAACGCGAGTGTGGCAGAAACTGCCAAATACAAAATCATTGATGGCCGAAATGTAAAGAACGTGATGTAATGCTCTCTCGTTCTCTCTCCTCTCCCCCCCCTCTTCTCCCTTTCTCTCACTCTCTCACCCTCTCTCTCTCTACTATTTTGACAGAGGTATGTATATGTATTTTCTTGATTGGGAAACAAGGTGAAATACACTTTTGAACAAACAATTTTGGTAAGACTGGAGTAAATTACAATGTCCATAAATATACACTTATCAACAGATTTTCTTAAAAGTATTAATACAAATTTTGGTAAGATCTGTCCGATAATAAGACGCCTAGATGAATTCCATCCTACGTTATCACACCACTTGACTACTTTTCTTTAAGAAATTAGACCTTGAGGCTGGGATTGATCCATCAAATTAATGTCAAGTTTTTGTAAATTATACTTCTCCACCAAACCTTTAGTCAGTGTTATTGATAGCCATTATCTCTAAACTGTTGGTTCCAAAAACGTTTATTATTAAACCTGACCAACAGGGGTCACTTCTGGCTGTGTTTATACCATTCAGTTAAACCTACCATTAGGCACAGCAAAAACCGATGTGTCACTTAAATTTGGACAATCTTATGGATATCCAGGAATTAGTAACCGCAAAAGTTGAAATTCTGGGGTGCAAGGGTAATTTGACAGGTTTAGTTTACTGCGGGATATGACTGTTGGAGTTGGTGAGGTTCGTTCCCTAAGTATCAGAGGTACTTTCTAGCCTAGACATAAGAGTGTGCAACTCCCTGCCTGTTTTGACTGTAGAGGCTGGTTCAGAGCTAGTCTTTCCTTCTTCCGAGGGGACATGACTTCAGGTTAGTGCCCTAAATTCTTCCTATGGATCTCGGCAGGAGGCGGTCCCTACCCCAACGTTACCCATCCAGAATATCCTGTCACTTTGGAAGTAGCGCAAAAGTCCTTATAGGACTCGGTGCAATTTATAAGCTTCTTGTCCCAAGACAAAAAAAATACCCTGAATTCACCCTCGACACATTTGGTATAAGATTTATTATATATTAACAAGAGATTCAGACATATCGCTTGTTCATTCTCTGTTCACTTCCTAGAGCTTCACCTTTATAGTCATTTTTAATCGGTAAGTCTTGCTCTTGAGATTAAGCTATAAAATATTTCAATCAAGTTCCTTTAATACAATTTCAATAATGCTTATTATATAATAATTGTTGAAACCATTTTTTTGAAATAACAGCCTCATAATGGGCTTAATAATGGAGTTTCATACTTGCAAGAGAAAAGTCTGTGTTTGATTAGGCGGAAAACAGAAAGGATCATGTTTCACTATGTTCAACCTTTTACTGAAATAATATAGTCCACGTGTAAACAGTTATTCAAATTTTGTTCAGTGTATTTCAAACTTCTTATGGATACTATATATATATATTATTGTATTTTGAATCAATTTGGATTGGGCTGGTTGCTATGAAACCACACGCTCCTGAAAAGTTATCTACGAGTTGGTTGTATCGATAAATCGAGCTCTAAAAGCTTGTTACACATGGCTCTTCACTGGAGGTTGTTGATTACTCAGATTTGGTTGTTTTACAGAGCGTTTGCTTGTAACTGAAATTTTATTTGTGGCGTACAATAGCTTATTGGAATGGGCTCAATCTTAGCTCAATACTTATTAATATAGAAAATATAGAACATAGACGTTTCACTTAAACACTGTTTCACAGCGCTAGCCGCAGGCCAGCCCTAGGACTATCATTGGACATTCCTAGCGAGTTCTGTGTACTGGTCATAGTTACCAACGTTAGTGAGGGGTCTTATCCTAAAACTACACTAAAATATAAAATGTATTTTAATATATGAATTAAGTTTATATTATTTAACAACATAAGTATTCATTTGCTATGATTTGTTAAGATACAGCCTACTGAAATACTTAGTAGTCCTAATTATATTCTTATAAATAAAAATGAATCGCAAAATATGTTGTTAAGCACCAATCTCTACTGTACCAATTCGGCGCTTTATTTTTATGCACCATTCGTTGAAGGTTTATATGAAGAGAAATATTAGAAAAGTTACCTAAAATATTTAGGAATTCTGAAAAAAAAAAAAACATTTTTTTACTTATGTTTTCGCAGTTTCAACTGAGGTTCGACGAAGTGATTGAAACATCTATTTACATTAAAATGTTACAAAATATTAAGTATACATTGCATAATCAATAGTGTAATGTAGATATCAAAGACAAAGCATATGATATATACTTTTACTCCAAATTGTTCGAATGACGAATTTGTAATATCTAATGTCATGTAAATACTCATTAAACACCGTTATAAAACCAACCAAAGCTGTGAATGTTTTCGCAAAAGTTACTCCAAACTGGTGGTCTTACTTGATTTTGCGATATGGAAGTTTAACAGTGGCTTAAGGGAAATTGTTGAAGTGAACAATATGCTTCCACGATCCATCTTCCCAGACTACTGACCGAAAAACAACAAGACTTCTATAATGCAAAACCTTATAAGCGATTATTTTGGAATGCTGCATAAACATAATTAGGTTCCCCCCTTATATCGGAGATAGATAAGAGTTAATATATAAGGAGATAGGATTTCCCTCTAGACCGTAATAGGCTTTGTATGTATCGTCAGGATAACAAGTCATGCGCAACTACGGCACTTAAAATATTTTAGACCGAAAGTAAATTAAAAAAGCTGGAAGTAGGTGCTTTTTGGCCGAAGTAGATTTACTAGACCTACATCTATATATATAAAAATGAATGTTTGTATGTTTGTCCTTTATGGAATCGTGAACTATTGGACCGATCATGATGAAAATTTGTACGTATATGTATTTTTCACGGAGAAGGTTTATAAGCTATGCCCATCCCGTTCCCGATTCAGGATTCCGCCCACTGGTTACAGAAATACCCATAAGAAAATGCATTGCAGCAAACATATGTTAACGTCTTTTCAAATTTTTTAATTCAGCTGTTCTTTGTAAACATATATTACACTTATAGTTTTAAAGCATAGAGTAAGCTTAAGAGAAACGACAAATTTTGTTTAAACTGTTTTTGCAATCACTGTTAAACATAGACTTTACTATCCAGATAATACAATTCAAATTTGACGTAAAAATTCACTTTAACTGCAATATTTATTTAATATAAACCATGCTCATGCTTGATCAGAAGAGTAATGCAGATATCATAATTACTATCTTACGTTGGCTACAAATATAAAGAATGTTATAAATCAACTTAGTTGTTTTTTTTGACAGAAGTATGGTTCTCAAAACTCCGTGTGTACATATTCTCTCGATCGAGACAACAAAGCAAGCTCAATCGTGGCATCGGAGATATAACTAATTTAATCTAAAATTTTATTATAGTAAAAAAAAAAATTTACTAAGTAATATAAGGACTTCGGTTCTTAAGATTTGCGTGCGAAGCCGTGGGGTAACAGCTAGATAGAGGCAGGAATATTGGTACATACCTTCATAATACGCCCAAGAGGCTCACGATGGAACGACTATTCAATTATCTCAGCAATGTTTAGAATGTGATAGAAAAAGAATAAGTGAATATAGTGTACTGTTTTCAACGGGAAATTGCGGTGCGAAGCCGCGGGCAACTTTTGCAAAAATTATTGAAATGCGCAGCAAAGCGCGCCGGGCCCGCTAGGTATATATATATATATAAATTAATGTTTGTGTGTTTGTCCTTTATGGAATCGTAAACTTTTGGACCGAACATTACGAAAATTTGTATGTATATACATTTTTCCACGGAGAAGGTTCATATGATATGCCCATGGATGTAACTCGCCACTAGGCGGCGCTGTAAAATATAACAATTTTCAAAGCACCTGCAAACTATAAACTGCAATTACGAGGACAGTTACGAATATTATATAACCAAAAAAATTGAAGGCGCTAAGTTTATGGTGTATATTTGACTTTAAGATAAAACTCTGGTTGAAAACAAAACTTGAGTGTTAGACCACTTTTTAATAAAGCACATGTAGCCATGTACGTGTACAATGGCTCTAAAACATACACAGATTTTCTTGATCGGCGTTGAAATATAATTCACTTGAACAAGAAGTGCACATACACGGGCAAAGTTTATGATAAGCGTGCGAAGCGCGGGAAACAGCTAGTCTATATATATAAAAATGAATGTTTGTATGTTTGTCCTTTATGGAATCGTGAACTATTGGACCGATCATGATGAAAATTTGTACGTATATGTATTTTTTCCACGGAGAAGGTTTATAAGCTATGCCCATCCCTTTCCCGATTCAGGATTCCGCCCCACTGGTTACAGAAATACCCATAAGAAATGCATTGCAGCAAACATATGTTAACGTCTTTTCAAATTTTTATTCAGCTGTTCTTTGTAAACATATATTACACTTATAGTTTTTAAAGCATAGAGTAAGCTTAAGAGAAACGACAAATTTTGTTTAAACTGTTTTTGCAATCACTGTTAAACATAGACTTTTACTATCCAGATAATACAATTCAAATTTGACGTAAAAAATTCACCTTTAACTGCAATATTTATTTAATATAAACCATGCTCAATGCTTGATCAGAAGAGTAATGCAGATATCATTAATTACTATCTTACGTTGGCTACAAATATAAAGAATGTTATAAAATCAAACCTTAGTTGTTTTTTTTGACAGAAGTATGGTTTCTCAAAACTCGTGTGTACATATTCTCTCGATCGAGACAACAAAGCAAGCTCAATCGTGGCATCGGAGATATAACTAATTTAATCTAAAATTTATTATAGTAAAAAAAAAATTTACGAAGTAATATAAGGGACTTCGGTTCTTAAGATTTGCGTGCGAAGCCGTGGGTAACAGCTAGATAGAGGCAGGAATATGGTACATACCTTCATAATACGCCAAAGAGGCTCACGATGGAACGACTATCAATTATCTCAGCAATGTTTAGAATGTGATAGAAAAAGAATAAGTGAATATAGTGTACTGTTTTCAACGGGAAATTGCGTGCGAAGCCGCGGGCAACTTTTGCAAAAAATTATTGAAATGCGCAGCAAAGCGCGCCGGGCCCGCTAGTACTATATATTGTTTGACCGACCAGAAGTAGAGATATGTTAACCTAATGGGCCTCTCAGTATATTTTTATTCGTTAAGACAAGGCATTCACTACTATGGTAATCTAAGATTGGAAGTTTATGGCAAGGAATAGAAGTAAACGCTTTTCAACCAAAATAGTATTTAGGGACCTATGTATCTGGACTTTCTTGTTCGATGCAACAAGGCTTTATTATCTCGAACCAGAACCAGAAATGGTCCTACACGTGAAAAAATAATATAAGAGTTTGGTAAAACTCTGATTCACTACTAAAATCTACTGATAACTAAAAAATTGTGTGCCTGATGAATTCCTACTTACGCTTGGAAATGTCATAAGACACCATCATTTTTCATCATAATCGCTTTTACTAAGTAATATAAAGACTTAGATTTTGAAAATTGCGTGTGAAACCGCGGTTACCATCTTGTTGTCATACAAATAACCAATTTTAATATTTAATTAATTGATATTAAAACACATAATAAATCACTACACAAATCAAGCAATAACTAAAGAAAAGCATCTACTAATCTATAAATTAAAATGAACGCTATTAAAATTTATTATGCTATTGAATGCAAAACATTACTATGTCGGTGGATAAAATACCTCATATTTCATTCATCTAGTTTCAATAAATTAATCATGTACCTTGAGTTTTAAATCTAATATCGTATACTTATTAATTAAAATTTCTCCAGCTTATAAGAGCAACTACACAACATACATTATTAATATTTCTAAGAGTTAATTTGTTTTCTCAGTTTACACGAACCGTGTTCAATTTAATGTACGTCCGAAGAGAAGACAATATTAAAGCTTTAATTTAAATTTTTTATTTACTATTTGGAACTATAATTAAAGTCCATTAGTAAAAGATGACGAATATAAAGTAGTTGGATATCTTCCTTTAATTTTTGCCTTAAAGGATTTAAGGACCTCTAAATTAAGTTATTAAAAAATACCGATACAACAAACTCGATTCAAGCTTACTGATAGTGTTTGTGAAAACAATGACAATTGACAATTTCTCAATATTTAATAATTTTGTAGGATTCTCTGAAGAAGTTTGAATAATAGAATTGAAAAATAACTGAATAAATAATGTTAATAATATATTATACTAATAGTTATCTTTCATAGAGGCTTACTCTAAGAGATTATTTCTAGAATAGTATACAGTGGTTGAGTCACACAATCGAAAGTAGACCCAAACAGGACAATTTATCTAAACGTCTCTAATTCATCCCCCATAAAAACAGAAAACTAGATCGAGTGAATTGATGTTACTTGGGGATATCGAATTAAAGATCCCTTAATATAATACTAGAGGTTAATTGCCGACATTTAGAAAAAGTTTTAAACGTTCCACCTTCTATATTTTAAAACAGTCTGGATTGGTCTTGGTGCTATAAAACAACACGCTGCTGAAAGGGTATCAACGAGTTGATTGTATCGATCAACCAGAGAAGTCTAGACAGTAAAACGTCAATAGAACTCTAAAAGCTTGTTCCACATGGCTCTTAAATGGTAGCTGCTGTGGCCACTGCGGATTTGTTGTTTCAGTAAGTGTTTGTAATTAAACTCTATTACTGGCGTACATTAGGTTAGTACTATGGATTTAATCTCCTAATAAGACCTAGAAATAACAATTTTAAAACGTTATAATCTTAAAAAATATAAAACACTGTCTTCCGTTAAGATTAGTTATTATATTCCAGTTCATATTTATTAAGCTACACAGCTATAAAAATGGAAGCTATGTATTTCATAGTCATGTATTGTAGCTATGTACGTGGTTCTATGTGTTCTACAAGGAAATAATAGTTTCATCACAACAGCTAACAAGATAAAGAAAGATTTGAGAGCCGTGGGCGGAGGGGTTTGGCGTTGGACTTTGGATTTGAGTTTGAGATAGCGCAGGTTCAAATCCTGTCTGTGACCTTAGTTAGTACTTTTCATTTCAATCTGTACCATTGACCCTGAACTGTATCGACATTCTCCCTTGTTATGTAGGGTTGATTAGAGTACCTTACCATTAAATAATAAATTCGCCATTTACTTCATCAAATAAACTGTCAATAAATGTTTGACTGAAGAGATGAAACTTGTTTACGTATACCTGTGTGTATCTAGATAAAATATTATCTGAGAAAATATCATTGCGAAATATGTTAAACCTTCCAATACCCTCCGATTCAATTCCTAGAAAAATTAGTAGGGCTTACAATTGATTTATTTCTTGGAGGAAATTACTCTTTTTTTTGGAAGAACAATTAAGAATAAGAATAATTTATTCGCGCAATAGAACACAAAGGTTTTCTGTGAAAATCAATACATAAGTATAAACAGTAAGTATAGATAAGCAACAGAACAGATCTGCTTACAAAGAGCATTCAATCTAAAGGTAAAAAGCAAAAGATTATTGTAACAATTTTAAAATTATTACTACTGCTAAAACAATC